>NC_141897.1:10093631-11293631 GCF_030686135.1 Camelina sativa | reverse complement strand
GTTTTTGCTTTCCAAAAACATATTTTGTAAATCTTTAATCCGAAATTAACTAACTTGAGAAAGACGTCTCTCTACTTTTTGTGTTTTGTTTTTTTTCTTGTTTAAATATACATATATACGCATCTCTCTTCTTTGATTAACTTCAGTCAGAATAATTAATTTACTAAAATCCTCTCAAAATGTTACACTCCCTCTTCAATGTCTTCTTAATCTCTCTTTTCTTCTACAACAGGTGCATTGCGCATCACTTCACATTCACGGTAAGTTTAAATCAGTTAATCGATTATAAGGCAAGAGTAAACTAACTCGAATTGATGAAAACTATTGAAAGTTAATTAATGGCAGGTTAAGGAAGTTCCATATACGAAACTGTGTAGCACGAAGAAGATTTTAACCGTTAATGGTCAGTTTCCTGGACCGGTTTTAAAGGCTTACAAAGGAGACACACCATTTATGTTACCGTTCGTAACCGAGCTAGCGAAAATATCACTATGCATTGGTAATTTAAAACCCCTTTTTTCTTTAAGTACAAGTATATATATATAACTATGCATGGTTGAATGTGTTTGTATTTTAAAAATACAGGCATGGTGTAGAGCAGCCGAGAAACCCATGGTCAGATGGTCCTGAATACATCACCCAATGCCCGATTCGACCTGGTTCAGATTTTACATACAAAGTCATATTTTCCATTGAAGACACGACTGTTTGGTGGCACGCGCATAGCTCTTGGACACGTGCCACTGTACACGGTCTTATTTTCATATATCCTTGGCTCGCGGAACCTCTCCCTTTCCTAGAGGCGGACAACGAAGTCCCCTTAATTTTGGGTAATTGATGGACAAAAATATACATATTTTCAGATGTCTTTTCTATATTTTTATAAACAAAGTTGCGTTTTTTTCTTACAAGTAAAGTAATGTCATAAAACTGGACAGGGGAGTGGTGGAAGAAGGATGTGAGAGAAGTGGTGGAGGAGTTCATAAGGACCGGAGGTGCTCCTAATGTGTCTGATGCTTTGACCATCAATGGACATCCTGGTTTCTTGTATTCTTGCTCTAAATCAGGTTTCTTAAAAAAATTACGTAGATGGAGATGAACTGTGAATTTAAGGCATTCATTGTGATGTGATAGATAATTGTATTTCATTATATATAGGTTGTTTTGTGTTACTCGAATCGTTATGAATTTTGTTAACATACTAAATAAATTTATGTTAATTTTACATGAACAGATACATATCATCTCGCGGTAGAGGAGGGCAAAACCTATCGCATCCGGATGGTAAACGCGGCGATGAACCTAATTCTCTTCTTCGCAATCGCAAATCACACCCTAACAGTAGTCGGGGCTGATGGACACTACACGAAACCTTTAAACGCTAATTATATCACCATATCCCCTGGCGAAACGCTAGACGTGTTATTAAAAGCTGACCAAAACCCCGAAAACACTTATTACATGGCGGCTAGAGCTTACCAAACTGGCAATATCACATTCAACAACTCCACCACTATTGGAGTCTTACGTTACATTTCTTCATCAAAAACCAAAACGTCATTGTTTTCTGGATCTTACCCAAACCTTCCTTTTTACAATGACACATCAGCAGCTTTCGGCTTCTTTACCAAGATCAAAAGCCTATTCTCCGGACAAGTTCCCGTCCAAATCTCGCGTAGGATAATCACAACGATTTCAATAAATCTTCTCAGGTGTCCCCAAAACTCCTGCGCGGGTCCAAATGGTTCAAGATTAGCAGCGAGTATGAACAACATATCATTTGTCACACCAAGTCACGTGGATATACTAAAAGCTTACTACCTTCACATTAAAGGCGTCTACGGAACGCGTTTTCCGGACTTTCCACCGCTGATTTTCAATTTCACCGCGGAAAATCAACCGCTGTTTTTGCAAACTCCGAGGCTCGCGACCGAGGTAAAGGTGGTTGAGTTTGGGGAAGTGGTTGAGCTTGTTATTCAAGGGACTAGTTTGGTTGGTGGTGGACTTGATCATCCTATGCATCTCCATGGTTTCAGCTTCTTTGTTGTTGGAGTAGGGCTTGGGAACTATAACATAAGTGACGAAGATCCGTCCTCAAGGTATAATCTCGACGACCCACCATACAAAAATACAATGACCGTGCCTAGGAATGGTTGGATCGCTATCAGATTCGCAGCTGTCAATCCCGGTACGTACCTTACTTTACTTCATAATCTATACATAGAACCTAGATAAAGAGACAAGAGAGTACTTGATAACGTAGTGGCTTCCTAAGTGTCATATTCTAAGCTTTGACTAGAGTTTGAATCTGTGTGGTTGTTGCTTAGATTGTGGTGTTGTTACCAGCCTGTCAGACACGCTAGAAGATGTTTTTTAGAAGAGCCAAAAGACATAACTAAACAAGATTTTAACCAAAATGTTATAACCACCGGGAAAGGAATAGATACGAGAAAACAATATAAAATACGAAAATCGAATAGACGCAAAGTTATTTTTGAATAGAAAATAGAATAAAATTAAATTAAATCGATCGATATTGTATCCAACGTCCAAAATATATATTAATCGAAATAAATAAAATCGAATAATCTCTAGGTTTGAAGATGGTAATTATAATTTTGAAATTGTGTTTTGTAGGGGTTTGGTTCATGCACTGTCACTTCGATAGACATCAAACGTGGGGTATGAATGTTGTGTTCATTGTTAAGAATGGAATATGGCCAAATCAGCAGATGCTGCCTCCACCAGATGATTTGCCGCCATGTCATTAATAATTCACCTGTCGTTTCTCTCAAATTGGTGGTTCAACTGTGTTACCAGTTTGAGTATATGTAAATCATTATCATATTGTATTTGTATCGATGTACTTAACTACATTTAAAAACAAAATCCACAATTTAATTTTCTCAATAATATTCATCGTTACTAAGGGAAATAATGGATTGATTTTTTCCATTGAACTTTGAAAGAAACTTTTTTTTTCTTTGTTTGTATTGTTAAAGATCTATATTTCAACTCTAATCGTTACGACAATGAATACTACATCCATCTAGAAGATATAGTTGCTTGCATATAATCATATGTGCACACCTCATTTTTTGTTTTTTTTTTAGTTTATGCTGCCAAGTGTGTTGTTTTCTATTTTTCTTTTTTCTTAACTCTTTACTTTTCTAATTTTCTTAATTCTAATCTGACTATTACAATAGTCTCGCCTAAAGCATGTCTAACTTTTCTACAAAAAAATATGTAGTGTACGTGAGAAAACTATGCTCAAGTCTTTTAAAAACAAACCACAATAATCAAATACTATGGCTTCCTTGAAATTAGATTATCTAGATATTTTCTTATCTTTTTTTATATTTGATTATTGTCATGATATCATCATTTACCTTGTTCACTTACTGAATCACCCACATATATTAGTAACACTCATAGCCAATTGGTGAGTTGGAAGCCCATGATAAAACCCCTAATTTAACAAAATGGTTCAGAGATGAATCTTATGCAAAGATCAACGAAGCAAAAGTTCAAACTTTGTTTGGTATAATATCATATATTGCCATGAACTCCCTTATATAATCGTGGTAGACATGCATGCTTCCTATAACACATTTTCCATAAATTAATACGTGGGGAAAACAACAATCTGGATTCATAAGTGAGTCTTCCCTTACCTGAGGTAACCTAATGCAACACATCTTTGATTTCAACAGTTCTATCTAGAATCTAATTTGTTTTCTTTTGTCTTCAGCTTTCTTTACTATATTGCTAACCTTTATATATATATACACTTCATGTCTTCTTTAAGGTCAACATATTTAATTATGACGTCAATTATGAGAACATGAATTTACTTTAGGGCACTATTTTTATATAAAAGATGCTATTTATCTAATGAAACTATACTATTACGTCCTAATGCCATTAGACGATAAAGAAAGACCATTGGGGATGCCAGGTTAAGTGACAAATTGCTTCTCGTTACCATGTCCCAATCACATGACATGACATGCATGAGTCATAACTAGCCAAAAAGACATATGTTGTACGAGTGTAAATTATTCAGATATATTAACGTTAATCGAGTCATTATTTAGTAATTAACAAGAGAGAAACGTTTGAACCTAATTACATTTTTTTATATGAATATGAAATTAAGGGCACGATGACGTACTAACTACTACACATGCATGCGGTCTTTTTATAAACTATAATAGAGGAAATTATATAATCTAAAAACAACTAATAGCAAAAGAAATTAATATCAACGAGAATCAAGTCCACTTGACCCATTTGATCGTTATACCTTAGATATTTTAATTTCAAATTACAAATAATTTTTCAATTAAAAATATATTGTGAGATTGATGACGCTGCTTTGATTTACAAATAAATAGTATGGCTCCTAGCTCATTAGAAACCAGATCTTGATCTAATTTAACATAGAGTAGCAGCACATCTTGATGTTGTAAGAAATCGATCGAAATATATTTCTCTCCACATCATGTCGTCTTCTCCACCAAGGTACAAATTATTTTCTTATATATGTTATTCAAATTTCGGTGTATTAGTAAAATGCTAATAAAATAGGTACACGAGTTTAAACAGAAATCAATTACTTTGTAACCTTTCTTTCTAGGAATATGCATGTTGTCCTAATCTTGATTTTTTTAATGACAACATCTCTTTATATTTATATGATAGGAACTCTTTGATGAATGTTGTTAGTATGAAAGGAGGCAATGGAGAACATAGCTATGCTACTAATTCTGGTCATCAGGTTAGTACCTAATCATGCATCTAGCAATTAAGCTATGAAAAAATTAGAATGGAACTTAATCTACGTACATACAAGATTCTATCTTTAAATGGTTTTTTCGTATACTTGGGTATGCAGAAAACGGTTTTCTCTAAAGCACAAAAGATGGTGGTTGAGAATATGAGAGAAACATTAGTAAATTTGGCCTTTCCTGAATGCATTAAAGTGGCTGAGTTGGGCTGTTCTTCCGGACAAAACACTTTCATGGCCATGTCCGAAATCGTTAAGACGATCATAACTTTGTATCAGGAAAAATATCGATGCCCACCAGAAATAGATTGTTGTCTGAACGATCTTCCAATGAATGATTTTAATATGACTTTCAAGTGGGCCTCTTCTTTCCAAGAGAAGCTAAAGATGGATTATAATGGAAGGTGCTTTGTCTCAGGAGTCCCTGGTTCGTTTTACTCGAGGGTTTTCCCGAGAAAATCTCTTCATTTTGTTCATTCAGCTTGTAGTATCCATTGGCTCTCTAAAGTCCCTGAAGGGATTGAGGATAACAAGAAGAACGTGTATATGAGAAGTCCTTGCCCGTTAAATGTGTCCAAGGGTTACTTGGATCAGTTTCAAAAAGACTTTACGTTATTCTTAAAAGTGCGTTCTGAAGAAGTGATGCCTAACGGACGCATGGTTCTCACATTCAAAGGCAGAAATGCTTCTGATCCTCTTTATAGAGAGAGTTGTCACTATTGGTCCTTGTTGACTGATTCCCTCCTCGACTTGGTCTCTGAGGTATAATCACTAAAACTTGTTCTTTTTGTTTCTTTTCTTTTAAAATTCTCTAAGTTTATATATTTGAAGCTCATATCATATATATATCATTATTATTGTTAAGTAGCTAGAGAATAGTTATATGTCACAATTTGTTATGGCAGGGTATTGTAAAAGAATCAGAGGTGGATTCCTTCAACTTGCCGTTCTACGATGCGGGTGAAGAAGAGGTGAGGGAAGTTATCAAAAACGAAGGATCTTTCGAGATTAACAAAATCGAGACGCATGAACATGTAGTTCCATACAAAGATAGTGGGGAAGCTGACGATGAAACATGTCGACTAAGATTTGGGGAAATGATGGCAAACAGGAAAAGATCAATAACGGAACCGATGTTGGTTGCTCATTTTGGAGATGCGATTATCGACCGCCTGTTTAAGAAGTATGCACGTAATGCAGCCCAATATTACATTGTCTCAAGAGGCTGCAACAAAACAACCATCAACTTTGTCATGTCGTTAACTAGAAAATAAAAAGGTTTGGTTGTTTCTTTTCTTCTTTTGGGTCAAGAATGGTTTCGTTTTGCTGCTGGTAATAATGAATAAGGTGATATAGAACCAGTGAGTATGGTTGTTTATTCTATTTAAGTCTATATGTGATATATGTGTCTGTCTCATTACAAGGGTTTGTCTATTTTGCTTATAGCAATTGTATGTTTTATCTTTCTTTTTTTAAGAGCATAGTTTTATTACACTCTTTATATATATTAAAGAACAATTGGCTACTCAGGATCCATCGAACTTAAAATTGGCTACACTTACGCTACCCCAAAAACAGAGGAGGAAGCAGGAACTAGCAGTGACTCTATGATAAGTGACGACTCTTCATTTGCTGAGATGATAAATATAAAGTTTTGAAAATATGTGCTCATCGCTCCATACTAATTTCATAGACATCACTAAGGTTTCATCTCATAAAATTTCAAAAGCTAAACATGTGGTAATGTTTCTTTTCTCACACTCCGAGTCAGCACCACCTTAACGGATCTCTGCGTGAATATATTCGGGCAGGGGATATCTCCATGTCTTGTACCATACCGTTATCAGCATCACCTCGAGGGATCTCTGCGTGGTGAAAATTCTCGTTGTAGGTGGAGTGATGCATCTGCGTTATATGACCCTGTTGAAGTGCTGTAGTCTTGTGGCTTCTACCCCAGTCCCTTCGGCTCCAAAGGTAAAGAGGTGGCGGTATATTGTTCCACTGTTCTATCGTTTTATTATCCACATCTACCGACCCGGGCAAGTAGAACGACTGCAGAGCAAGAAGAAAGAGTGTGACTGAAAGCTAATCATAAAACAAACGATAGTTGGAGTCATTTGTACATGTACGTACCATGCCAGAAAGTAAATTTCTGTCCTCCCAAATCAACTCATAATCAGCAATCAAATCGACCCTGTATGTAGAGGAACCCAGAGTTATGAAATGTTTGTCGTTGAATGAGACTGTGTATTTGCTATATATACATATATACCTTTTTGTTTCATGTGGTACGATGAGGATTAAAATCTTCGGTTTAAACTCGAGGGCCTTCCTGATGAAAGTGTTAGCAAGACTGGCTTTGTGACCGAAAGGCGGGTTCAATCCTATTATCTGTTTTTATCCAATACTAAAGGAAAACTCAGTCAGTGAATTCAACAAATGCATCTCAAGTTTAGGATTACATTTGCTTTCTTACCAATTGAGAGCCATCAGGTAACTCTTCTGGTTTCACGCTCAGCCAATCTCTCTTCTCAAAGTTGAAGTTGTTCTGCCGTGGGAACATTATGTTTAGAAAAAGCTTCAAACAGAAGAGTAAAAGAGTGGGTGATGTACCTTAGGTGGAATGAGATCAAAATTTTTAAAGAAGCATGTTTTCCCCGTTTTCATAAGCTTTTCGTTCATCAAACAACTGAAGTCATTAGAGCCACAGCCAAAGTCGACTACCTGAAACCACGGAGAGAGTTTATCGAGAATGTTATGTATGATAATTTGCCTAATAGCAGAGGTATTGATTAAAAGAATTACTAGCACACTTACCGTATCGCCATTTTCAACATACCAGTGGAGCCTCTCTACAATCTGCATTATTAATTTCTATTAAATCGATTTCTCCGAAGCATCACTAAACTAGTACACTTCTATAAATCAAGGTAATACTGAGTTAAGAAAACAATATATATATAGTTTACCTCTTTAAGCTTCTGTAGGTTTGTGAAGTGACGACCAAATGATGTGTAGCGCATACCATGGAGAAAAGGCGAAAGATAAATTTCAAGCTTCCTCTGCAGTATATCAAAAACATGAATGTTTTATATTGTGAAACCTTTTTCCATTAATGAAATTTATTTTACGTGTAGGAATCGCATCACCCAAAAACTAAGTGATTCTCATAGAATGACATACAATCTTCTAGTATACTTTAAGGGATAAAAGGATTACGGTTATAACCTTATGCTTCATGAGTTCGAGTAGGATATCTGGATCAAATATAGCTCTTGCATCTCTGTCACGCCCTTCTTCAAACATCTTTAAGGCAGCCCGGGCGGCCTGCAGAACAGTTGTTAAGATTCAGGGAGACAAAGCTGCTAGTCAAATTATATCTATGATTTAAACACAATCGCAGTGACATACATTGACATGAGTCTTAACCAATCCTGTTGTGATGTTCTTACTGATATCATGTCCTGAGTGATAAGAATTTATATGGTTTGGCCGGCGAGACTTAACGAACTCATCAAAGTCAAACGAGGATTCCACTTCATCAAGTATACCCATCACCCTGTCTTAACAGAAAAATAAAATGATTAGTTGAAACTACTAATAATGTAACAATTTCTTGTATAGTGGCCAAAAAGAACATCACCTCTGTTCCACGTTCTGAACACTAAAATCTAGCTTTGGTTCCTTATAAGGGTCACAAATACCAAGACGAGTAGACAGACCCTCATGATGCTTCGGATCCTTCTCCCTACTCGGAACATCCTCTTTGAAGTGTGCTAGCCCGTGACTTTGTGTTCTTCTTTGTCCAGATATATCAGGAAAAATTAAGTGGTCTCTAGCTGGAGTAAGAATAGAACCTTCTATCTCATGGGCCCTGTTCAAAATGTTATGAAACGCCATACATTATGCAGACAAATGTCTACTTTAAATGCACTCTAAACCGTTTAGAATATTCAAAAACTTACAAACAATATATAAGAATGCGGTTGTACGGAAGCAGTCTTTCCCAAGCTCTTCGCAATGTGTCATCGTCAGAGTTGAGTTCAGAAGTAATCTCCCTGAATACAAAGAGAAGAAAACAAAGATCTGAAGCTAATATATATGGCCGTTAGGAGCTTGAGGAAAAAGTAAAATGAAAATCGGTTTACCTAGGTAAACATTTTCTGTGATAAGCTGTTGGGCAACGTCTGCATACAGCAAAATGCAACGCATATTGATTCTTGTCTTCACTTGTGTTACAGACTTTACATATGTGTAGCGGACAGGCAAAGTAGTCTCTAGCAGCAATCTTGGCTTGAACTTCTTCTGATTTGATTTGATCATCAGCACAGAGAAGTCTTGCAACACATTTAGGATGGTAGAAATGACCACAGTTTGATGCAGAGCAAGGGAAGACCTTCAAAGCAGTAAAAATTGGATGGATTTCAAGTAGTAAATACAGCTAAATTGACTAAGTATCCACATGACCTGTGATATTATGCAAGTATATAATACCTGTTGAGAGGAATTTTCATCAGAGGATCCTAATTTGCCACAAGCATAACACTGGTGCTGTTTACATAGACAGTTGTTACACAAATAGGTCGCGAGTGCCTACATATGTAGCAAACAAACTTCAGCATGGAGCCTCACCATAATAGCATATCAAAAAGAAACTCAAAAGCCGATTCATAGTACATGTATATGAGTCTTATCCGTGAATCCTAGCGATTCGCACTGTGACTCAATTCCATCAGCTATGGTTGGATGGAAAGATCTCAAGCAACTTCCTTCACAACTGAGTTCAAAACAAGGAGATTAGATGAAATTGTTGCAGTTTGTAAGGAGCTCTTGAAATAAAATAAACTCTTAAGAAACTATGAAGCGTAGCATACCACAGAACATAACCACCATTGTCACAAAAAGAACAGACCGGATCAAACTGCAGGTTCGTCTCAGAATCATCATCGCTGCTGTTTTCCTCATCTATCATATTATCAACAATGAAGTTCTGTTCCATTGGTGTCTGAGCATCTTGTTGATTGTGTGTTGATAGTTCCTTAAGAGAAAAAAAAAAAAAAAAGAATTAAACTTAGTAGCAGGAGAGCAAGAAAGGTGGCAGAGAACAATGAAACCACTTCTAACTCAATCTTACCACTTCTATAGGTACAGCTTGTGAAGTCTTGTCCAGAAAAGTAAGCAAACACTGCAGAATAATTATCAAGGAGAAGCAGTAAATATCTGAAAAAAATATACAAATGATAGTTGCTTGTCTGATAAATTTGGTTTATCCTAAACTGATCTGTATTCTGAATTCTTAACTAGATATTCAATTAAAGAAGACTCTCAAATCTGGAACTAACAGAATCAAAACCGAAATGAAAGTATCTGTCTGCCCTAGGACCAAAGACAAAAAAAAACATTTTGATGCGGGTTCAGATCCAGAAATATTAGAACAAGACTTAAAGCTAAGGAATCAGACTCAGTCATATGTTTCAGCTCTTTAGATCATGCTCTCATTAGAACCAAACACACAAGAAAAAGTGTAACTATTAAGAAAAACCAAAGAGAAAAACAGACCTTTGATTTCGTTAAATCTTCATCCCTTTTCATAGCTTCACACAGTAAAGAAACATGATCTGATAAGTCATCCTCCGAAGGCTGAATCCTGATTGAACAGCAGAAAAAAAACATGATTTCTAAGACAACATAAAAAATAAAACACATGAAGATAAACTGAAAAAAAAAAACAAGTAAGCATACCCATCAAGTTTCTGTAAACAAGTCCACACATCATCCCTCAATGCATCCGGATTCCTTTTAACAAAGTGAAGAAACTGAAGACTGACCAGAGTAGTTCTAACCAAAGTCTCATAACTCTTTTTGGGGCTTTGTAAAGTTACCCAGTGCATCCCATGTAAAAGAACCTCAATCTTGGGATGTTCATCAACAGAGAGATCAAAGTTCCACCCTTGTACAAGCTTACAAAAAGACTGGTCTCCACAATCAGTATTACCACGCAAAAACACAGACGAACCCGAGATATCATAGGAATCTACGCTGTGCCATTTGAGAGGAACAACACAAAAATTGACAGGTGTCTCACTCTGATCAACGAAATAGTACTCATCAATAGAATCAGGTAAAATCTCGCCTTCTTCATCTGACCACTCCATTAGAGACACCTGAAGAAGAAGAAGAAGAAGAAAACATCAAGTTTCACAGATTCAGCTCCTCATCACTAACCAATAACCAGAGAACCAATCTCTAACAGAGCAACGAGTTAAATTACCCAAACAAAGCAACGAAGACACTAAAAGAAGAAGGACTGCATCTACTTGTTCAGGAAAACCCAAACTCATGGAAGAAGTAAAACCCGAAATTAGAAACTCGTCTTCCGATTTATTTCTCAGCAGATGAACCAATTACAAAGCCGAAATGAAAAAAAGAAAGGGAACGCTACCGTCGATTGAGCAGAACAGCCGTCGTTCGTTCGCCGATTAAAAACCCTAGAATCCTTTTTGTCGTTTACAAATCCAAGAAGAAATGAGACAAGGGAGAAGAAAAGCGTGGGAGTGACTGACGTTGCGAATTCGTACGGATTTATACCCTTTTTTGGCAACCAAATTAATCATAAATAAAAAAAATGACAAAGAAAAAAAACACAAATCACATTTTAATTTACATGATTAAAATAGGTTATTGTTGACAAAAAAAAAAAAAAAAAAATAGGTTATCAAATTTATATAAAAAATTTAGGTGTAGTTATAAAAACAAAAATAAGAATATGAGGGTAAATAAAAAAGTACTGTACTATTTAAAAAAAAAATATATATATATATATACACATAAGTAAATATGCCAATTTATATTAAAAAATGTATATTTTTGGAAAAAAAACTAAACTACTTAAGTAGGAAAAAATAGTAAAAGATGAGTTTAAATATTCTTGGGAGAATAAAGAAATTAATTATGTGATTGTAGGCAAGGTTTTACCTTTTTACAAGTTCTTTGAAGAGATTAGTGATGGATATAGTATTTATAAGTTCACTAGGGAAGATGTCTATCAAGTTTAACTCATTTTGAGCTGCTTAACGAGCCAAGAAAGCGAATAATTTATAAGATATTTTTCTTTTCAACACTCATTATTTCTTTTAGCTTTTTTCCAAGCAATTTTTTTTTTTGTTTATGTTCTAGTAATCTCCATATATAAGAAAATATTCAACAGTTTAAGAAAATATTTTTTTTTCTTTTCACAATGATTCTCATCAACTTTATCTTGAACTTTTTGATATTTCGTTGTGTTGTATTCATGGTGATTAGAACTACGTTCCATAATACTCATGTGTTCTAGTTTGATCTCTGAACAAGTGAACATAGATGATAAGGAAACAATGTTTCAGCTGAAGAGTGGTTGATGAGTCAAGAGAAACTACTGTGGAATGTATGGCATGTGTATGCAAAAGAAAATGATGATGTATAGAATGTATGATGCTAGATGTTTGATAGCTTAAGTGCAAACTTGTTGTGTGACTACTATATGACATTATGATTGTGTGCTTGTTTAGTTGTTGTTGTAGACGGCGCGATCACCCTAATCGAGTAACTTGTTTACTCAAGCCTCTTTTAATGGATGCACGTGAGGTTTAGGTTAATGGGTATCGCAAGAAATGTTCATTGTAATGTTATTATATTACTATTATTTAAGATGATTGTTTTCCAGTACTTTTTAAAAAAGTTTAAAAGACGTATTTGTTATTGGACTTTTTCAAGAAATGTTAACTTTTAAGACATCAATAATATGTCACACCTTCGGTTTGATCTCTGGTTCTCCAGAAATATGACACTTACTACTACATTGTAGTATTTCCATAGGATTGAAGTTTTTAGTTGGTTTAATTTTTAAAAACTGAACCTAAGGAATTATATTTTCACAAAGAACCACTCATGCGTTTTTTTTCAATATCCAAATTTTGGGTCAACTAGCTCATATCATATAAATTAAAACCAATATTGCATTTATTTAATTTTCATATTTTAATGTTACAATTGTAAAAGACACTTTACGAATAACAAAAGGTAATTGAAGCAAGTAAAATAGTAAATAGTTAACTTAAATGCAAATCACACATACAAATAATATATAAATGAAACAACTGAAAAAGAAGAAAAAAAACTTACTATTAGAGAAGTAATATTCGTGTAGCGCGAATACTTATCTATTACAAAATTATAAAGAAAGATCATTTAGGTTACAAAAACAATGCCACATGACTTATTCGCAAATCAAACAATCAGTTGTTTAACTGCACTCTGGAGGAGCACCTTGAGGAAACCTTTTTTTATCGGTGCAATAGTTGTAGACCATGTACTTTCTTTGTGCCCATTTCACTCTATTCTTTCCTTTGAAATCAAGTACTTGAGTGAACCATGGGGAATTCGCAGAGCATGATGATTTACCATTAGCCCATACACATGCATCCACATTATAGTTTCTGTAGAAAGCTGTGAAAGGAGCTTTTGACCAGTCTGTTTTCTCTAATCCTCCCCTTGTGGCCCAATGCTCAGCTTCCCATAGGCTTGCATAAAGCCTCATTGGTTGGTGCTTTGGGAATGGAACTCCAACAGACTCAGAGTTCTTGAATTCTCTAATCGGAATACCATCTATCGTAAAACTAAAAAAGGATCAACAAAAAAAAATGGTACGTTAATGATCCAAAAATATAAGATGATACTATGTGCAACGGGGTTAAACTCCATTTAAAGACTGCACTTACATGACCCGCTGGGGGTTCCATACGATGCAATAAGTGTGAAAGTGAACAGTTGGGTCAAACCATAGATGAAACTGTTGTTCTTTATCTCCTGTGCCTTTCGTGTAAACATTTGTATGAAGAGTATATGGATGACCACTTATGTTACCCAAGAACTCAAAATCTATCTCATCCCACGTAGTTCCAGGAGATTTCAGCTACACAAAGACATCATAGCAAGTTGTAGTCTAAATATACAAAATTTGGTAAATAGCCAAACATGACAAAAAAAAAAATGCTTTAAAATTGTATATATGTTACTTACATAGAATGTTGTCACAGTTCCAGCAGAGTTACCAGGTACAAGTTTCATTTGAACCTCAACTTTGCCATAAAGAAACTCCTGATGGGACTGGAAACCGGAACCAGAGAATTTGTCGAGCGAAAGAGAAAGAAGATTGCCGGTATTATCGAGAATCTTTCCACGGCCATCACCCCAATGTATTTGAACGTCTTTGTGAAAGCTACCAGCATAGACGCTCACAAATTGTGCCGCAAAGAGATAGACAACCAAGAACGCTAAACATCTACCATAAAAAGATATCATTTAGTTGATTTTGAAAGAGTAAGTTATACTCTCTTAGATGGATGAATGATGAGAAAATGAAGGTAAGGGACGTTACTATATATAGGCTTTTGAAAAAGAAAATAGAGAGAGATATAGTTCTAGTGGGGTTGATAATATATTCATTTTTTGATATTTTATTGGTTTTTTTAAAGTGAAACAAGAATATATATTTCCATTACTTGTTAATTAAATACAAATCGAGAAACACTAATAAAATGGTTTGTCGCGTTTTTAATAATGACCTTACTATATGTTAATTTTGTAAATTGTAATCAGGCCCACATATACTCGTAAAATGGTAACATACAACATGCAACTATGAGTGCCCTATGGATTGTCTTATACTTTCCGACTACTTTGACCATAAATCATATTTATATGGACAGCATGATTTATTTACATATTTTATTCCCAAATTTTTGTCGGTCAAAAAACTTAATGTCCGATTTCAGTCTCACAATTTCCTCCAAATCATTTGAATTAGCAAAACTACTGTATAGTGTATATAGTCAGTTTTCGTACAAAAATACATTTGAATTAGCAAACTATATGTAAGAATATGTATAGGTTAGCTAAAATCAGAATCGGGTTTACGAATCTAACATTTGAAGCAAGTAATGGCTAGTTCTATAAACATCTACCTTCAAATTACTTATTTTTCCTATACATCAATCATCCAATGGTCTAAATATAATATTTTATACCTTGGAAAAATTAAATTTAATTAACCAAAAATAAGAATCATATTTCACAATATTTAAATTCATTTGCTTTACCTGAAAAACGTAACTGAATAAAGTAAGCCAAAGAAATCGTTGCATATTTTGGAAAACTCAACTTTTCGACGTGTATATAGCATATAACTTTTTTGGGTTTTACGTCCTTTCTTTCTACTGTGTTAAGAGTTTCATTAATTTGATGTCTATCGTTTCTTATTTACAATTCTGTAAAGGTTATGAAATCAATGAGGATAAGGAGCACTAATCGTTTTTATTATACTAGCTCTGTTGAAGAGCTTTGTTGTGTTCTTCCGCTACGTTACCCACATACTCGCGGTGAGTATCCGTCCTATGGTTTGTTATAGTAATTCTATATGGGCTGCAAACTTGCAATACTTGCCGACTATTTTGACCATAAATCATTCTTATTAAGAAAGCATTATTCGTTTTAGATATTTGATTTGCAAAATTTTGTCGGTTAAAATCTTTAAAGGTCTCCACTCTCCCACTACTCTCTTCCTAATCATTCTATGTATTATATATTATAATTTTCTGTAAAAATATACAACAACTTTCAAACATTATTTTTATTAATTAACAAACATATATTAGGAACAAACAAACGAAAGATAGTGTTAATTATCTTATCCTAAATCTAGAAAACAAAAATACAGATAATCAGACATATGCCCATATCTATGTTAAAACTTGTAAAAATTTAATGACATATATAGTAGTATCGCGTACATAGCAGGATATATTTTGCAAAACACCTACTGAAAATGCATTATATTAGAAAAAAAAAAGATATCTGAATTCACTTCATTTTGAATAAAATAAAATAAAATAAAAAGCCATTATATTAGTTTTAATTTTTTTTTGTGGTTCAAAATAGTATGATTTATGATAAATCAATAGTCTGATATAGGAGACACTCTTTTTTGTGGTTCAATGCAATAGTCTGATAAAATAAAAATAAAACTAAAAATAAAAAGCCTTCATATTCGTTTCATATTTAAACTCTTTTAATCTTTGGTATTTATTTTATTTTTTATTATTATTTTTTAAATAGATACCGGTATATTATAATTTAGAAGGAGATTACAATGTTATACAAAAGGAGCAGTAGATAGAAGGCGAGACTCTTTTATAGTTAAGAGTTAGTAGTAGTTTTTTTTTTTTTTTCTAAGGAGTTTGAAAGTTGGTGAACCATAATGAGAGGTAACTTGGTTGGTTAGGATTTGCTGGAGAGTGTGATCCTTCTTGCTTTCTATCGAGGGCTAGAAGCCGTCTCCTTAGTTGAAGTTGGATCTCCCTCTGCAGCTGATGCTCTGGACGAAGGCTGTCTCTATGAAGACATTGTTTTGCGTACAAACCTGAAATTGTTTGTTTCGTAGGAAAAGACTAGAATACAACATAATATTGCTTCGATGACGTTTATATTATCATTTTTTTGGGTACTTTTCTTTTCGTAACATTAATTATTGTATATTGAGAGTGGAAAAAAAGTTTAACAAAGTCATTTATTTGTAATACAAGAAAGAGTTTAGGTCAAAGAAGAATGTCTGTACGAGACGGTAATCTCTTGAAGAAGTTACTTGGCAGAGAAGGTAACTTGCTTCTAAACTTTGGGTGTCTTAGATAGTATAGCCCACTAGCCAGTGATATTGCTTTGAACGGCATTGCGTAAAGGACCACCGACGCAGCCAAGCAGAACAAGATGAAGAGGCTTGTAGTCCTGGGGTCTCGCCAGCTCAAAAGTGACTGAATTCTCTCTCCCTGGGCTGCAATGTCTCCAACAACTGTCTGAATCCTACCTGCCACGCTTCTGAGCCGGTCATACCTCAGCCGCACCAAGTCTTGTGACCGAGACGTTGGGAATGTGTCAAACTCTTCATCGAGCTCATCAGGGCCAACAGCCTCGGCCCATGAGAGTTTCATATCCATGTGAGGAGGGTGTCTCGGCCTGGACCTGAAGTTCCACAATCCGATGAAGAACATGTAGAGAAACATGGTGGGCAAAATCAGTTCAGGGTACATGACCAAAATGAAGAACAAGACATTGACCAGAACCGAAGTAACTGGGTATCTCCAGTTGCAAACATCTTCAAGCCACTTCCCGACCAAGAAATAACCCGAGAGAAGTGACATTATGCGGAAAAAGTTCGCTTTGCTTCGCCTCATGCTCCATAGATGAGAGTCTACATCCAACATGTACTCGACGACCTCTTTCCTCAGTGGCGGCTCAGCTCGACCAAGGCGGGTTGCAACAATGTTCATGGCTTGGTATCTTAAGCCGTCTACTTGGTTGACCGTGAAAGGGAAAAGATAGTGCATTTTTGGGAGAAGCGGGTGGCCATAGTTGTAGATGATGTTGGCTAATGATAGGGTCGTAAAACGGACAGATATTTGTAGGTCGCCTGTTTTTTTGAGGCCGTGAGGTTGAAGAACAAGAAGCGGAAATGAATGTGTGTAGATCTTGTGAGCCTCTAGTGTAGACAGCCTAATACGAACCTGTTCCAAAGGTTTCGAACCCACAAAGTTAGAAGTGAAACATATATAATGCATCTCTACGTATGACTGTGGTAGCCTGGTAGGGGTGGCCATAATAACCAAACTGAGCTAAAATGCTATATTAGAAACAAAAACGAAACCAATTTAAAACCATATAGCCACAAAAAATAATTAAACCAAATCGAAACTGCATAAATTAATTTTAAAATTATTAAATTGTAATAAATTCTATACTAGAAATTCATATATACTTAAAATTTATAATATTAATTTTCTTTTTTTTATTTGTATATTTATTACTAAAATTTTGCTTAAAATCATTTGAAATAATTTTACACCGAACCAAAAAAATAAAAATAAATAAATAAATCAGTTCTCCTTTCAGAAGTAAACTGTAAAAAGGTTAATAATAGCTAGTTGCCACCCTGTGATTATATAGACAGAAAGAGATTACCTTTCCAATTCTTGCATCTTTAGAATCTGCAGTTCCGGAGTGTGCTGAACCCAAATGACTATTGTCGAAAACTCCTAGAGTGATGACAGTACAAGGATCATAAACTTCCCATGTGTACTGCTCGTTCCATCTAGGACTTAATGTATCAAGAATGGTTCTGGTTCTCACCCACTTTTGCCCGTACTTAGCCACACAATAAGCGTTTGTGCTTCCTCTACCATCTTTCAGTTTCATCGGCACCAACCCTTTTGCTCCAAGAATCCCAATCTCTAACATTCCCACCGGCTGCTTCCACAGCTGTCTAGCTGTAGGTCTTGTGTCGCTTATGTACATTGTTGACTCGTCCATCACATGGTATCCTCCTTCAAGACAGATACGTAGGTGAATCCGGCTCGAGAACTTATGTTCCTTTCTTCTTGAGTCTGGCTCAAGAACTCCGGTACCGTACTTATCAAGGTTGAACCAGCGGGACTGGACTGGACGGTGGTCTAACCGCTTCTCGAACACGTTCATTGGAAGGCTGATCTTGCCAATCACTTCATCTTTTGACTTGTGAACACGGTCTTCCACAGAGATCACTAGCTGCTCTTCAAAAGGCTCAGCAACTACAAAGACAAGATCTTCATTCCAGAGTGGATTTGTCGTCTTCATGGGACATATGTTGGTCTTGAGGGTTTGCATTCCGACATTAGCTTTGACGAAAACATCAGGAAGCCGGTTTCTGTCACTTGGGATCATGTCTTGAGCTTCGATAACATTGACTCTTAAGTACCATAGCTTAGGAGACACATATACCTTAGACCTGATGTTGAAAACGCCTTCTCCATGAACAGAAGCAGAGTCGGCATGCCATGCTTCAGGAAAAGCTTCATCTGCTTGAGTCCCCATCCACACAGCAAGCATTATCTCTCCTCGTACTACTTTGCCTTCTCCTCTCCAGTCTTCTAATCGATACCACTGCGGAGCCAATGGGCTGTTTGGTGGAACCCTTGTTGGGATCTCGTTCAGATCAAACACTACCTTCCCAAGAATGTCATCTCGACCTAGCGTTTCCTTGTCCTTCACGTAAACTTCAAGAACTGATGATTGAATCCTTTCTTTGGTAAAAGCAAAAACTTGGTTCCATTCAGGAAGAGTTGTTTTCCTATCAAAATGTTTTGTTCTTCCCTTGTAGTTCCCAAGCTTGACCTCCACGTAAGGATCACATCCGCCAGTGATTGAACCAGGTGGAAGTTCTTTAGCTCTGACAACTCGAACATAGAGATAAAACATCTGTTCCACAAGATCGTAAGTGCCGGTAAATCTCT
Organism: Camelina sativa; assembly: GCF_030686135.1. Lineage (NCBI taxonomy): Eukaryota > Viridiplantae > Streptophyta > Magnoliopsida > Brassicales > Brassicaceae > Camelina > Camelina sativa. The sequence continues at coordinate 11,274,488 of NC_141897.1, read as the reverse complement.
CTCCAACATTTGGGTTTGGCCATCTCTCTCCAAGATCCAGGTTCATGTCTTTCACCTTAAAGTCATCTAGGTCAGTGTCACCATATGACTGCAAGTGATTGGTGTTTTGAGGGTGAATCTGGTTGGCTCCACGAGATTGCGGTTTCTTGGCTTCATGTTGGTTTTCACGAGACCGCAGACGAACGGAATGCATTGGTGCTGGCCGAGACAAAACTTCTTGTCTATGTAGTTTCTGAACTGGTTCGTTAACTTCTTCAATCTTTTTTCTTTCCACACACTCGCTGGCCGAATCAGTAAGATCTTCTTGGTCTGCTGATGCAAAACTCTCTCGAGAGTCTTCTGTTTCAGAACCAGCAGTATGTTCTTCCGTTTTAGAGGCAGACACTTGCGTTGGGCTAGTGTAAGTTTTAGTAGGAAGAGGAGGAGGAGGAAAGGTTTGGTCTTGTTCGGATGATGAAATGTAGAATTTGAGACCAATCTTACCTTTAACAGAAGAGAGAAGCCATTTCTTATCCAACGTGAAGCGCTGGTACACTTGGTCGTCCTGGTAAACAATGTTACAGAGAGGAATCTTGACTCTGCCGAGGAAACTTCGACCGGGTACTGGTCTTCTTTCGTGGTAAACAGAGACTTCAATGTGTTGGTTGTGATGGCTTATCACACTTTGGTCGTAATCAAAGTAGAGTTTCTGGTTCCAAACAGGGTTAAGGCTTTTGGGTACAGTTCTGGTTTTGCTTAACTGATTAAGGAAATCAACTTCTACAAAAGGACTTGCTGAGCCTTGGCCATCTCTGGGCATAAGATATTGAGCATCAACCACGTGCACGACCAGTTTTCTGATGTTTCTCATTGTGGGTTTCTTGGTTTCTTGGAGTGCAAGGGAGATTTAAAAGGGGAAGAATCTAGAGGAGAGAAGCCTAATTGTTGGGGAAGAAAGGTATATATTCTAATTATACTTAGCACGAAAGAAGCTTGTTTATGAGCTGAAGTAAAGAATGTGATTATGAAGCTGCTTTTGTCTCTCATTCAGCTACAAGTTTTTGTAGGATTCTTTTTTTTGCCTTTACAGGAAGATGAATACGGAGGAAAAGTATAAAGCTACAAATGATTACAAGTCGAGCAAATGCGGGGAAAAGGCTTTATTAATTTTTACTTCTATGCAAAGATCAAAGCAATCAATCCTTTTTCACTAAAAAAAAAAGAGAGGTTGGTTTACATCATTCATTTTATATAGTTGTATCAGGTTTAAATGAAGTTATAATTTTTTGCATCACTTAAAAATGACTTAGAAAGTGGTGATGCAAAGTAAATATTTGCATTAATTGGTGTAATCAATGTTAATTTATATCACTTACAAAAAAATAAATGATGTAAGTTCTACTTCTACATCAGTTTTACTGAATTGATATAAATTATTTTTATCATTTTATCAAAACTAATGTAAAATATTTTTATTATTATCTAAAAACTGATGTTAAAATAAAATTATAATAAATGATATTAAAATATTTTTTCGGTCCTACAATATTTATTATATTAACATATGGTCATATATAATTATAATTTTGATAGATAAAAAGTAGTAATGGGTCAAAAATTCACATCAAATATGAAGATTAGTGGTAGTCTAAAATTATATTCTATAAAAAAAGAACAAACTAATAAAATACAGGAAAAACAATTTGCACAGTAGAAACATATACTTAACATGCATCAAAATTTTGATATTTGTAATCGGTTTCATCTATTCATTTAGTGATATGCATAATTATATATAATAAGATTAATATTTAAACATGTAATTTTTAAAAATTGTTGATCTTTCTTACAAATAAGAATATGATCAATATTTACGAGCTCAAAAAATTAAAATACTAAAAAAACTCTAATTTGTTTTAAATTAAATATATTAACAAAAATTTACCTCTTTAACATTTTAATTTGATTAAGGAGAAAAATAATATTTTAAGAGTTCCCAAGTCATATGATGGAATGAGTAATGATCTGCGCACGAGTTAAAAATTAAGAGCTGAGCTATGATAGACAGTAGAAAAAAAAATGAAAGTGTTAAAATCATATGGTGAGGTGATTTAAATAAGGTTTGACACCTCTACATGTTTACAAATCCGATTATAAAAATCTATCATTTATCCCACATATTTGCAATTGCATTACAACATAAATTCAATTCTAATCATTATTTGCAATATAATTGTCAATTCAACAATATATTTATCTTACTTTCTTAGTTGTGGGTTCCATCATAATTATTAAGTATAAAATAAATAGATTGAAGAACTTGTATTTGTTTAAAAAACTCAAATCTTGGCATATGCAGGAATAAGTCTACTTTTTTATTATTTGCATGATGCGATGACTATTTGTTTCACAAAAAAAAATAAAACAAACAAAGATGAGAGGTGAAGTATAATGATTAATTAAAATTTAATAAGGCAAGTTAGATATAAAATATTATTTTTTTTCAATTTGATTGGTTATTAAATATTTTGAAAAGTATTGATGTATTTTAATTTTTTTATTAAGTAAGTAAATTGCAGAGATTAGTATTTGATAATTTTACCTTTAATGATTATTATTTATTTGTTCTTTGAGATATTTATTTGTGGTAACAATATGATGTAATTTTGATAAGGGATAAGGTATTTGTAGCTAATACTGTAGTAATTATCATCTTTTATTTTAAACAATAATTCTCATCTTTTGGATTTTGTAAACCTTTTCTCATAATAATGTGAATATATGGAAAAAAAATTATTAATGAGGTTTTTTTAGTGTTAAGCTATAATAAAAAAAATATGGATACTGTTGCCAAATTTTAATATGTAAATCTTTGTATATATATATATATTTGAGATTAAGTCAAAAAATGTATCTGGTCGATATTTTTTTTTCACCACCAATATTAAGTTTTAAAATTAATATATAGGAGGAGTTTAAGTATTTTATATATCCCTCGCCTTCGGTAGGAATGAAATTTTGACACATTTCACACATATTTAAAAAAATTAAATATACAAACATACTTCTATTTAATATATCCCTACCTAAATCATAATAACTTAAATACAAAAAATATTAGCTTTGTATGAGGAGAAAACCTGAAAACTAGTTACAAATGTCGTTTTGAAAATGTGAAACAACATTCTTTTTAAAATAACTCTAAAACGGGACTCTCAGTGAAACGTAGAGATTATTAAAAAAAGTATGTCAATAGATTTATTTCGAAGTTAGCATTTTTAGTTAAATATTAAAAATTTCATCATTTATTCTATTTTATATTTCCCTGGTTTATTGTTTATATAATTTGGAACTAGTTATAATGATAAAATGGTAGTATACAAATTACAACAAATAAATTATTTTCAATATCTCTCTAAATGAACAAAAATAATTTCTTCAAAATTTTCTTTGTTATAAGATAGTTATTTTTAGTTAAAAATCCTCTCATAAATTTTAGTGTATTTTTAATAAGATTATATATATATATATATATATATATATATATATATATAGTGTATCTTAGATAGTTATTATACAAGATATACCTAGATTCCATATACTGATCATGTACAATGTATATTGATTACTTAACGAATAAAAGAGATCCAAATAGTTGTATATTCTTTTTACCTGGTATCATAACTTTAACCTACACTCATTTTGTTTCTTTTGTGAAACACCTCCTCTCATTTTATCATTTATTATTTCTACCAGCAAATTCCTTTTTTTTTTTTTTTTTTTTTTATCTCATTGTTTCATGATGGCTGAGACTACTCTAGCTGCGTACGAAAAATCATTCGGAATCACTCAAATTCGTGCCTATATTTTTGTCACTCTTGATTTGAATAAGTTGAATTACGAGGTGTGGCGTGAACTATTCGAGACTCACTGCCTAAGCTTTAGTGTCCTTGGTCACATCGATGGATCCTCGTCACCGACTCCAATGACCGAGAAAAGGTGGAAGGAACGTGATGGACTTGTTAAGATGTGGATATATGGAACCATCACTGATTCACTTCTAGACACCATCATTAAAGTCGGGTGCACAGCTCGAGACTTATGGATTTCCCTAGAGAATCTCTTTCGTGATAATAAGGAGGCTCGTGCACTTCAATTTGAAAATGAATTGCGCACGATGACGATTGGTGATCTCTCTGTACATGAGTATTGTCAAAAGTTGAAGTCACTTTCAGACCTTTTGACAAACGTTGACTCTCCCATATCAGATCGTGTTCTAGTCATGCACTTACTCAACGGTCTGACAGAGAAGTACGATTACATCCTCAATGTAATCAAACACAAGTCTCCATTTCCCTCCTTCACTGAAGCTCGCTCCATGTTGCTTATGGAAGAAAGTCGTCTCTCCAAACAAAGCAAACCATCCTTAAGCAACACATATCACCCTTTCTTGCCAAATGTCTTGTTTACGGTCCCTGGTCAGCAAGAACGCTACCCACAAGAATACCACAATAACATGATCAGCAACAACCACAATAACTACATGGGATACATTTCTGGTGGGAAAAACAATTGTGGCAGTTGTAGTAGTTGTAGTCAGTACAACAATAATAACAATGGGCGATTCCACCCTTCAAATTGGATGGACAGTCATCCTCAATGTGCATATCCGTATCCTCACGGTGGACCACGATTCTTTCATAACCAAACGTACCCTCCACAACAACTGCCATTTTACATGCCTACCACATCACACAAATCGTCACCAACCAGCATACTTGGGACAAATAATATGTACCTACCTGGTGATGCTAATGTAAATTATGTCTCGCCATGCATGAAAGACCAATCGACTTTTATGCCATCTCATCAAGCTCATGCATTTACTTCCATTCCCCTCTCAACTCCCACCGAAGAGACATGGTACATTGGTACCAAAGACAAAAATAACGTTTCATAACTAGGTATTCTATATTTTTTTCTTCTAATTCGAACATCATTCTTAACTAAATATATGTAATCAATCATATATATTTAATGTTACTCATTTTATTTTTCTTCTAAGTTCTCAAGTTAATTAATCTTTTTCTTTGTTTCACATTAAAAATCTTTTCTCGGTTTGTTGGTTTGTTATTAACAATGATTGTATCACTAAATTTGATTGCTCGGTTTTTATGCTAAGGATAGTCATATCATGAAACAGCTTTGCGCCGTGTATAGCCAGCGACTCCATCAACATCGGAGCAACTTTCTTAAACAATCCCTTCATAATTTGAGTTTATTTATAATAAAACGACTGACTTGATAACATCGTGTGTCATGCATATCAGATGGATTAACATGTTCTTATCCCATATTAATCTTCTTTTAATAAAGCAAATGTACCTTTAATGTTATTTTATTATAGCAATTAGGACCGTTGTTATCTATCAGTATTCTTTTAATAAAATATTTATCTATCAGTATATCTTGAGTTATTCACTCCTCGAAAAATGAAAAAGGTTAAAAACCATAACTTTTTTTTTTCTTAATTAATTCCGAAAATTCATCTGATTTAATAATATAGAACAACCTCACTATCACCAGCTACAAATAAAACAACAGGGTTTGAATTTGTTCTATGTTAAGGGGGCAAATTCAAAGGACAAATATAGAACAACCTCACTGTTAACGATCCAATGTATGCCTTAGACCAATAATCATCTTCCGGAAAACACCATGTCATGACTCAGATAGACTAAAGGTGTATGCACACTTCAAACATGACAATTCCTAAGTGCAATGCTATGTATGTCCTCGTTGTGGCATCAATAAACCAGCTTGTGTTTGCTTAGCTAAAATGCTAAAAGCTCACTTGAGAATGTCGTCTGTTGCGTTCCATCATAGGTGATTCAGTGACTTGACTTTAGATGGAGAACCCCATTTGATGCCGAAAGCTCAGGCTGCTACAGTTAGATGTAGAATGTGATCTTTTAACTCTCACACCACCTTCTGCAATGTCTTGGTTTGGTACCACTGTAACAAAGAACTTGTGCCTGTCATTTGTTTCCACTGGAACACAGGACTCACTACTAAAACAGGCGTTTATGTTCTTCAACTCCAGGACAATCAGAGTCCTATCCAGATATCAGATTATTGTCCGCTAGTCTTGCTACTGTTCTTCCCCAAGTGATTCTCAACAGATCTCTGATACAGCCCCCGACTTCTATCCAAAAACCCTTCATTCATCATGTTTGCAAATTTTTCCCTGATTTCAACGAGAGGGTGCTTTTCAATGAGATGCCGCCTATCATATGCTTCTCTAAGGATTACTGTCTGTGTATCACATTTCATAGAAATGTAGAATATACCAGGGTGACGCTCAAATACTTTGGTGAACTTCTGGGGAAGTGCAAACGGTTTACGAAGATTGCTAACGTTTTGCCTCTCCGTCTTTCTCCCGATTGTTAGATGAAGAAGTTCGTGAAACACTCCGACATTTCTCTTCTCAGACAAATCAGTTCTTGGGTCCAAATGAGATGCATCAACATAAGGTGACGTACAAGGGAGTCTCTGCCATTCTTGGAGCCACTCTATGCTCTTCCTCTTCAATCCAAACCCTCTCGTAAATTTCACAGGGAAGGCCATATGATCATTATCTCCAACATCCTCTCTCAGTTGCAGTTTGGAAACAGCGAGGCTATCATCCCAATGTATCAACTTTAAACCAACAAGGTCGCTAGACAACTTCACCAAACAGAACAAATCCGGGTGCTTAGGAATCAATGAATCTCGATAATCATACGGCAAACCCAAATCCCACCTGAGATGATCAATGGAATGTAGAGGAAGTGTTCTTTCACAAGTAAGCATAAGAAGTTTACACAACCTCACTAGAACATCCCCTACATTCACCCTTATAACATCAGCTTCTTCACAATAAAGATCCATCGCCTCACGCGTTAAACCGAAACAAGGAACACGAGTACCAGCACTATCCCAATAACAATGCTCCACAAAAATATTGGGGTATCTCCGAATAAAAGCAGAAAGCTTAAGATCTTGAGGTAAACCAAGCTGACCACGGTGAGGCAAAAGCTTAAAGATGGGTAGCCTCAAATCAGGAGAAGACGTAATAACCGAAACGAGATTACACACAGCTTTAAGATGCTTTTCACGAATCACAACAGCATCAAGTTCTTTATCTTTCACCCATTTCAACTTTACGTTAACTAAACCACATCTCTGCTGAAAAAAATCAAACCTTTCTTTACATTTACACAAACTAAACCTTCCCTGCAGCAACCACCGCATTGTAGCCAAACCTGCGTACAATAACACAGCTTAAAGTTTCGAAATTTACAGCTAAATCGGTCAAAGTTTGCATCTTTCATGTAAAATTAAAGCAATTTGTGAGGTTTTATGGAAATTTTAGAAGAATAATACAAATCAACATCATGAAAAGTATGTGAATCGACGTGATGGTACCTGCAATTACATCTTTTCACGGTGAGACGAACACAGTCAGTGCGCAACGACGGCAAAGTTACCGAGACGACGGCAACTATAGAGTTCTGTTCTGTTCTGTTTTTCGATGGGCCGTTATTGAGCCCATTCAAGGGTGACTCTAGATGGGCCGGGTCGGGTTGAGTGGGGTCGGATATGACGGGTGGGTTGGGTAAGAAAAGGTCAAACCCGGTATTGTGTGGCGAACAACAGAAATTGCTTTCTTCTACACAGTTCTGAAGCAAGCAACAAAACAGGGTTTTTGCTAGGGTTTTAACTTTGGCTGCTCTGTCTCAATCTCTTGGACTTTAAACCCCACCCACTTCAGTATCAACTCCATTGAATTTGAGTAGAAAGCTATAAAGATCGAACCTTTATAAGCTTTGAGGGAGAAAAAAATGGTTCCTTCCAATGGCGCAAAGGTTCTTCGTTTGTTGACTCGTCGATGTCTCTCATCATCGCTTCTACAAGATTTAGGCAATCAGGTTTCGTTCTCCTCCTCATCTCTGTTTCTCTATATCTCTCTCTGTCTCAATTGATTTCAAATTGGTTAGCTTTTTCTTGATTTGCAGAAACTCAGGGGAGTATGTATTGGGAGTTATAGGAGATTGAATACGGGCGTTGGCAATCATGCCAAAGTTGTTGGAGAGTACGCTTCAAAATCTGGTAATTGGATTATAAAAGAATGTAATCTTATGAATTGTTTGTGTGGTATTGAGTGTAATTTGAGGGTTTTAACATTGTGATCTTGTAATGTAGGGCATGATCGGAGATGGATCAGTTTTGGAGGTTTTAATACTAATTTTGGCTCGACAAGGTCTTTTCATGGAACAGGTAGGATCAGAGGTTCCTTAATTAATTCTCACAGTTGTTAGGATCACAGTTTTGTATAGTTGAATTGATTTTTTCTTTTTTTTAATGTTTTTGCGGTATTTGAATACTAGGTTCGACGTTTATGTCTGCTAAGGACTACTATGAACTTCTTGGTGTGAGTAAGAATGCACCAGAAGGTGAAATCAAGAAGGCTTATTACGGGGTAGGGACATTTTGGTTGAGATTAAATATGTTCGTTTGATTATAACTTTCTGGTTTCTCAGTGTTTGATGCTATTGTTTGTTTCGTTTTACAGCTTGCTAAGAAACTCCATCCTGATATGAATAAAGATGACCCTGAAGCTGAGAAGAAGTTCCAGGAGGTCTCAAAAGCATATGAAGTGAGTTTGACTTTTTACACGGTTTCATTTTATATGATGATCTGTCAGTATCTTATACTGAAGGGAATTGTGGTTTGGGACCTTTTGTTGAATCAGGTTTTGAAAGATAAGGAGAAGCGTGACCTTTATGACCAGGTAAAATAGGCACCATAATAATTTCCTTGGAATTCTGTTATAGTAAGCTAGCGTGGCTCCCTCGATTAACTATTTCAGATGTGATATAAGTTTGTTGGTCATGTCTGCAGGTTGGGCATGAAGCATTTGAGCAAAATGCAAGTGGTGGGTTTCCAAATGATCAAGGCTTCGGTGGTGGTGGTGAAGGGTTTAACCCATTTGATATCTTTGGGAACTTCAATGGCGATGTAATACTTTTATTTCTTGGTTTTCATCTAATAGGTTCCACTCAAAAGAATATTGTTTACAAAGATAGTCAAAAACTTGTTTCCTTTTAGATGGAAATGGATAACTTATCAACTAACATGGTTTGCACGCTAATTTTTTTGAAAAACAGATCTTCAACATGTTCAGGCAAGATATCGGAGGTCAAGATGTCAAGGTATTACGATCTGCTTTTTCTCCCAGAAATTATTTTTGTGATCTAAGATTAATAGATTCTCGTTTCTTCCTTTCTTTACTGTCGTAAAGGTTTTGCTTGATCTTTCTTTCATGGAAGCTGTTCAAGGATGCACCAAAACTGTGACTTTTCAAACCGAGTTGGCTTGTAATACTTGTGGTATGCATATAGTATTTCGGTCAATGTGATTTACATTGTTATTTTATCTCACTCTCAAGTTACTAATTGTTGTTTTCTTTCTTCCTTTCACATTTAGGTGGACAAGGTGTTCCTCCTGGTACCAAACGTGAAAAATGCAAAGCCTGTGATGGCACTGGGGTGGTCAGTCTCATGTTACAAAACTCTACTTTGAACACTGTAATTATATAATTTACGTTTAATTGTGGTTCTAAGTGCTCCAGTTACGTTTTTGCAGACAACAATGAGAAGGGGTATATTAAGCATCCAAAAAACTTGCCAGAAGTGTGGTGGAGCTGGTCAAACGTTCTCAGTATGTCATATATTTCGATAATTGCACTTTCCATATCATGTATAATGTTTTACCTGTATGTGTGTCTGCATATACATGAAGACAGACACCAATTCTGTTAGATTTATCGCTAATGGTTGACCTTAAAGTAGGTTTCTACTTTCTGTAACCAGTGAATTTCTCATCATTTTTCTTGTGTTGATATTACTAGAGTATTTGCAAATCATGTAGAGGAGGTAGAGTGGTTCGAGGACAAAAGTCAGTGAAAGTCACTATCGATCCAGGTAATTTTCTTTCTTGCATCTATAGGTAATAAAAAAAACAATTCGTGTTAGTTTTCATCACTTTGATCTCACATTTATTTTCATCCCTCAGGGGTTGACAATAGTGATACATTAAAGGTGGCGAGGGTGGGTGGGGCTGATCCTGAAGGTGACCAGCCTGGAGATCTTTATGTTACTCTCAAGGTGACTTTTACTGAAATCAACTTTCTAATGACACTCATGGTTAATCATTTTATTGCGTTCTCAGTAACTTGGTTGTATCCTTCAGGTTCGTGAAGATCCTGTGTTCCGTAGAGAAGGATCGGATATTCATGTGGATGCAGTTCTCAGTGTTACCCAGGTGAATTGATTTGGTCTTGACAATCCTGTCTTTAAAATCTCATTCGCTTTTGCCTCCAGCATTTATTATGGTTCTGGTGCAGTCTCTGTGAGTTCGTTTACCGTTTTTGTATTTTTTCTTGATAACTAAAGTCCATTTCATCTTTTGTCAGGCCATTCTTGGAGGAACCATTCAAGTTCCAACCCTCACTGGTGATGTTGTCGTGAAGGTATCTGAAAGTTCTTCATATTTTTTTAAATGCTTTGATGAAAAAGAAGATCAGATTTTTGCTTGCTAGCTAAATGATAGTTATCTAAAGTTTGGGGGTTTCTGTTCCCAACTTGTTGTAGTTTAGGACTTGTCTTGGAACTCCTCCAGCAATCTAACTTGAAAACTCTTTTGTTGTAGGTCCGTCCTGGAACCCAACCTGGTCATAAAGTAGTGCTAAGAAATAAAGGTGAGCTCTTTTGTTTCTGTTGATATAAGAGAAATTTTTGAATATGGCCTTCTTTACTTGAGCTAATTAATGTCTCTCTGGATATGAAGAGCATGACACCAACCAAAACAAAAGTTCCTCAAATCCATACCGAACCAGATTCCTGTTTGTTTACTTTTTAAATCACATACTTCTGTTTATGATACAAACAGGTATAAGAGCAAGAAAGTCGACTAGATTTGGGGATCAATATGTGCATTTCAACGTCAGCATCCCTGCGTAAGTCCCATCAAAACCTCCCCAAGTAAAATTGTGCCTGCAAATGACATAATAGTCATCGCAATCTCTTATGTTTGTTTATGTTCCTTGGCAGAAATATAACTCAGAGGCAGCGTGAACTGCTTGAGGAATTCAGTAAAGCAGAACAAGGTGAATACGAGCAGCGCACGGCATCTGGATCTTCCCAGTGAAAACTACAAATGCTGCTATAAGCCTAAAAAGCTATATTTTTGTGGCTGTATCATTAAACCATGGATCATCCTCCTTCTTAATGGATATATCAATCAGGCATGATTGAGATTATATTGCGTAGGATTACTAATAAAGAGTATTGTTTGGGTTTTACTTTTTTTTTAACTAGTTCTACAATGCTAGAAGATAAAAACTAAAAAGAAGGAAAAGCGTGCGCTGCTATTGCCAGTATTTGCTTCTTCAAGTGTCGAGGTTTATAAGATACGAAGGTCAAGGTGCATAGCATACACTTGTGATACGGTTCATTTTTATTTTCAACTCTTGTCGATCATTTTACATATCTAGTTCGCAAATGTTTATTCCAACCATTTTGTAGCGTACCTACACGAAAGAGAAATGTATAAGCTTATCATTGATGTTTTGTCAATGAATTAGCCAGTTCATATATGCGTTTGGTACAGTGTTTTGCTGATGTCAGTGATGGGCGTCTAGCCGATTAATCGGGCGCCTAGGCGCTAGGCAGTGCTTAACCGATGAGTTTAATGCAAAATCGGTTAACAAAATCGGTATTCAATGTTTTTTGCTTTTAATGGGTATTTAACTGTTTTAAATCGTTTTGGCTTTTTAAAGCTCATTAATTTCTTTATAAAAATGGGTAATAAACTGATTTAAATCGTATTGGGTCTTAAAGCCCATCAATTTTTGAGGAGAAAGTGATGGTTTACGCAAATTTCTTGATTTAATTTAATCTTCTTCTTCTCTCGGCAATTGAAGCCGAACAACATTGTAAACCTAATCTAGTTTCTCTTCTGATCTCAATTATCTCCAGAAATTGTTCTTACTCAAACTGATATTTATTTGTCAAGACACTCTCATCTTTCTGTTCATGAATTTACAAGTAATTTTCTAAAATCTCTAAATTGTTACTGCTCAATTTACAATCTTGTAGCCGATTACAATGTCTTTGTCTATATCTCTCTGTTGCTCTGTCTAGCTGATTAGGATATCTCTGTGTATTGGTTTCTATTTCTCTGGGCAGCATGTTTTTTCTGTTTCTATTTACTAATGTTTTGATTTTTTAAACATGTCAGAATGGTTGATGTACAACTAAAACGTAATTCTGAAGATGTGGGATGGGAATATGGAGTGTTGTATGATCCAAAAACTCCAGATAAGGTGAAATGCAAGTTGTGTGGAAAAGAAATATCTGGTGGAGTTTATAGGATGAAAGAACATATTGCTCATCAGAGGGGAAATGTTTCTGCTTGCCCATTGTCTACAAAGGAGGATCAAGCTAAGTGTAAGAATGCACTTATAGAAGCAAAGAGAAGGAAAACAAAGAAGAGAGTACGTGATAAAGAGCTTAGATCTGAGGTGAATATAAATAAACAGCATTTGGCTAGTGAACTGCAAGAAGAATTTGGAACTCAAGCGGCTTCTCACTTCCAAGGTCCCATTGATGTCATGTACCTACGTTACAAAAGCTAGCAACTAGAGTGCTTGCTTTGACTTCTAGCTCTTCTGGTTGTGAAAGAAATTGGAGTAGCTTTGAAGCGGTTAGTTTTTAATCTATGTTCAGCTTTTATGTTTGAGTTACTGATTAGTTCAATATTTTTATCTCTGTTTAAGTATAGCTATTTATGTTACAGCCCTTCTTCTAATATCTCTTATTAATTTGCAGATCCACACTAAAAAAGGAACAAATTAATGGCCAGTCGTCTAAACAGCCTAGTTTATGTCCAGTTTAATGCAAGACTTTTTAACAAGCACAAAAAATCAAGGAGAAAGCGGTGGATGTGATCGTAGATGATGGTAATGAAGAAACTGTGGAAGATTGGATTGTGGAGCAACATCAAGAAGACCAAAGTACTGGTGTTGGTATTGTACCTAATACCCAATATTCAAAGGTAAGAGAGCTTTATGATGATGATTTTGAATCTGAGGAAGAAGATGAAGTAATGGTTGACATGGATTTTGAACGGAATGTTTTTCATGGAACCCCTGAGTTTTGTGACACACCAATGGGTTACTAAGGTTTGTTTTTTTCTTTTTGTTGTATGATTATTTGTTGTTTAACGTGACACCAATAGTTCTTGTAATCTTGCTGTTTTTTATTATTAATTTTGTTTGATCTGCAAATGTTGCAGTTGCAGATAATTATTAATTTTGTTTGATCTGCAAATGTTGCAGTTGCAGATAATCAAGAAGAAGTCTTCACTAAACAAAAAGTCTAACACATGCTAATTACTTGACCATTGAAGAAAGTAAATGAAGAAGAAGTAATCTTCATTCTTTTTGTGATTTTTCATATTTTTTGTGTCCTCAAGATCAAGACCATACTAATTTTTGTATATCATGTGATTCGAAACTTATTTTGTGTTTTTTGAATGTATAAATGTTTTTATTTTATAAAGTTTAAACATATATAATTAAAAAAATATAAAAATATATTAAAATGTATTAAAAACTAGTCTCCGATTAATCTCCGATTAATCCCCGATTTCTTTGCTAGGCGCTAGGCCCGTATTCGCCGCCCGACTAGCGCCTAGCGATTTCTTAACCAGGGATCTATATACGTTTCCTTATTTGTTTTCTTTTCATTTTTTAATCCGTGTTTCGGTTCAAATTTTTTGGTTTTACGCATTATTTGGTTGACGATATTCAAATTTCAAACTAAAGATCTAAATTGGATGGTTTGATCAGTTCAGAGTTCAGACTGATTTTGAGTTACATACATCTTTATTGTACAAAAAAATTTGATTTTAGATCGGTGTATTCTTTTTTGGTTTGGTTTTGATTTGAATTCAGTTCTTTAGATATAGAGAAAATAATTCCATTGAGATCATGTAGGATATGGTTTGGAAGATTTTAAAAGGTTTTTACAGATTTTAGTTTTTGGTTATTAAATTTTGCAAAATAAGGAAAGTTAAAAAACAAATGGAAAATTTAAGAAAAAGGGCACCTCTAGTTTTTTTAATTAAGACTAGGACTTAGAAGTCAGATCCATGCGATATTGCGGGTGAAATATTTGAAAAAAAATTAAAAATTTATATTATAAATTATGAACATGTGTCAAGTTATCAATCTGAGATTTTGACATGTGTAAATATTTAATAAGAAGAATTTGATTACAAAAAAAAATTGTTTTAAAAAATATTAATAAAGTAAAAGATAATTATAAAATTTTTAGAATTTAGAAAAAAAAAACAAAGTTTTTTAAAATAATTATAAGGAGATTATATATATATTTCATAAAATTCGAAATTATAATATTATTTACTTATTTTTAATTTTAAGTGATTATTTATAAAAAAATATTAAGGAAAATATACATTTAATTATTAATTCTAAAATTTTTACTCACTTCTATATAATCAAAGATCACCTCATATTTAAATAATTTATTCAAAAACATTGCCTTCAACTCTGTTTAATTGGGAATATATTTTAATGGAAAGGTAAATTTTTCTTATTTTCTTAAACCAAAATTTTCTAATACTTTCTCTTTTTTTGGTTGGGAATAGTCTAGATGAATATGTTGACAAAAAAGGATTAATATATGAGTCTTATTTTTCTAATACTGTATTTTAAATTTTATTGTAGTATTTTTATATGGTTTTAATTTATATTTTAATCTTTGAATGATTTAGGATTCATATATTAGGATACTGATAATTTTCTATTGTTTCTTTACTTATGCCAAATTAATTTTCTTTCAATTTCTCAACCTTGATTGGTTGGTCATAAACCCTTCTTTTTTTTTTCCAAACATAATTGTTACCATTATTCATTCAATCCCAAAGGGAGATAACGAATAGAAGCTCATCAACCTAATGAATTAATAAAATAGGCTAATCAAACACAAGCGTACGACAAACATAGATAGATAGATTGGAAAAAATAAATCGTTGTTGATAGATCCATAGGAGCTCAAAGACTCTAACACCATGGTTTGCGGAAATGTTTAAAAGACTTGATTTAGCCACATACGTCACCAAAATGCACTTATTTTTTAAGTCAATGGTCCTGGAAGAACTTCATGATGGGTGACCTTTCTGGAAGTGATTGTCGAAATTGTGCGAGGGAGGACAAAACACAAGAAAATATCATTTGTTGATTTGTAAAGTCGGTAATCAAGTTTTTAAAGCCTTCCAGACGTAACAAACCGACCATCAAATATGGGTTGGTGGACCCATGGACTGAGAGTAGGCATGGGCTCACTAAACAATGTGGCAGTTGAAGCGTTACAGAGATAGAGGCTACATCATGGTGTGTCAAAGACACTTACACGAATACATTGAGAAATTTAGCATTAGTTACTATCAAAAGATTTTGTGACGATTGAAAAAGGTTTTGACGTTTATTGGTCGTCGGAGGAAGCTATTTTGAGATAGCAAAAAGAAATGAACATTTTCTCTCCACACAGGATGAGGGCAGAGCCGAGGTTCTCTCTATGGTGGAGAAGGTTGGACACAAGGTTATCTACCCAACAGAGGAAGGTGGAGGAGGTTGGACGCAAGATTATCTCTCCAAGGGAGGAAGGCGGAGCCAAGGTTCTCTCCATGATGGAGGAAGTTGGATGCAATGTTCTCTCCATAAGGGATGAGGGCGGAGCCGAGGTTTTTTCCATCGCGGTCATACATTATTGTGATGATACATCATTGATTAGTATATTATGTTATCTATAAACACATTAAGCTAACTATTTTACTTTCACTTTGGCATAATTACTATCACGAATACATTGAGAAATTTAACATTAGTTACTATCAAAAGATTTTTTGTGACGTTAGAAAATTGTTTTTACTTTCATTGTTGTCGGAACAAGCCATTTTGAGATAGCAAAAAGACGTGAACATATTTTCTCCACATAGGAGGAGGGAAGAGCCGAGGTTCTCCCTATGGTAGAGAAGGTTGGACACAAAGTTATATGCGCAAGGGAGGAAGGTGGAGGAGATTGGACGCAAGGTTATCTCTCCAAGGGAGAAAGGTGGAGCCAAACTTCTCTCCATGATGGAGGAGGTTGGACGCAAGGTTATCTCCATAAGGGATGAAGGCGGAGCCTATGTTTTCTCCATGGTGTTCATACATTATTATGATGATACATCATTAATTAGTATATTATGTAATATATTTTTTATTCAAAATGTTTTTTGAGCCAACTATTTTAGTAATTAAAAAACTATGCAGAAACGAAAGTAATATACTTGGCTTAATGTGTTTATATATACAATATCTAGATGGTGATAAAAAATATGTTTGTAACATACAAGAGTACATTTAGGTGTAAAAAGATATACTTTTAATAGTAACATACATAAAATATTTGTAAGTGGATACAAATCAGTATATTATAACAAAAATAAAATTTATATATAACATACAACAAATTTTAATAAATTTAATTTCATTTATAAAACTTTAAACCCTCACATCGAGCAAGTCTTCATCTAGTTAAACTTAAACTGTTAGTAAAAACACAACCAGCAAAATAAAAACTTATGATAAAAAAATATTGTTTAATATATTATAAATATAAGATATTTTATGAAGACAAGATTTAGGAGAGATCCTTGTTGAAAGACAAGATCTAAAGTTCAAATGCAGAATCAAATTCTGAATCTCTTTCTTGGTGGCAAAGTTGTGTCTCATGACTGCGAGATCCATGGGACATATGCAAGAGGTTAGGGTTTTTTAACAAAGATTGGTGGTGATGACAGAGGGGAGCGAGAGTGGCTAAGATATTAAGATACCATGAAAGAAGAGAAAGGGAGAGGAAGAACAAAATTTGAAAGAGAAAGCAAACAAAATGGGAAGAAGAATGTCGAAGGTTAAGAGAGTAAAAGAAAAAGAAATAAATTAGGTCGACTAGTTTTATTAATTGGATCCCAGATTTTAATATTTTTTTTATTAAAGTTCATGTTTTTTTACGAAGGCGGTAATGAATAATCTTTTTTCCCCGCTAACCTTTCAATAACGTTTCTGTATGTGCTATTCTAGACCATATTTACAAAATAAAAAATAATTTAAAAAAAAACAATATAGTAAAATATAAAAACACTACTTAAAAATTAGAAATAAGTCAACTATTGCACATTGGCTGCCAATCCATCCACCCAGGGCCCGAGGAGTATAGAAGGGCTTGCTATGGATTTTTTACAAGTTAAAGATCTCATTATGGCTAACCAGAGAACTTGGGACATGGGTCTGATTTGAAGTATTATTGTAGAAGAAGATGTGGCGATCATACAAAAAATCAGTTGAGTCGATAATGAGATCTTTAACTTGTAAAAAATCCTTCTTGAAAGCAATACAACGACTCAGGGCTATTGTAACATCTGCGAACCAATTTACCGGTTTTGGGTGTGGATGTCGATCGACACCAACGAGGGAGTCAGTCGACACCAACAATTTACGATTCGATCGGTTATTTTAAATCGTAGAAATTAAAATTGATTGAGTTTGAAAAACCGTAAATTGAGGTATTTAAGTGGAAAGTCGCGTTTTGGTAGTGGGGAGCCGCTCATAATCGCTTTCCAAAGAGAAACAGAAGGGGGAAAAAGTGTTCTTGAGGGGTTTAGAGTTTTTGGAGAGTTCTTGGCTTTGTTTGGGAGATCTGTTCCTCTAGAGTGGAGATTTGGTGTTAGGAACGAGTTAGAAGCTTTCTAGGAGGCTGTGTTCGTCGGTTTTGGTCAGAATCTTTCTGCTAAAGAGGTGAGTAAATGACCATGGCTGATCTAAGCTTGAGGTTCCTTTGTTTTGCTTGTTTTATGTCTGTTTGTGGTGTTTTCTTGCTTGTTGTGGTTATTTCATGGTCTTTACGGCCTTACATGGCTTCTAGGTGAGCCTTGGACGATTTGGAGGTGGTGGAAGGCAATGAACAAACTCTCAGCTTCAAGCAGAGTGCATCAGCGGGGTCGGTGTGGATCAAAACCAGGTGGGTGTTGATCGACACCAAGGGGTTGACGGCGCGAGGACTTGGGAAGGTGTCGATTAACACCAGGTGGAGGTGTCGGTCGACACTTCTAGGGTTTTTGAGTCGAGGAGGGGTGTCGGTCGATGCTGGGAGGCAGTGTTGGTCGACACCAACCCTTCAACAGACGGTTGATACTTGTTTCTCCTAGTTTTTTTATGTTGTTTGTTGTTAAACATTGGATTCTCAGTTGCTTATGTGTATAGCCTAGTAGATCGGAGGATTACCTCACTAAGTGTTTATGACAATACTCATGCATCTTAATTGTTGTTTGTGGTGTAGGTAAAGGCAAAGTGTGATCGTGGAATCAAGGCAATGAAGATGAGGATGTTCAAGTGGCTTGATTGGTTGTTGTCTGGCTTCTACTAGGTTGCTAGAGTTGAGTTAGAATGTTGTCTATGATTGTTGGTTCCTTGGTTTATCTTGGAATGATTTATGGGTTTAGTTACTATGGAAGTATTATTGGTTTATTGGTTGTTGGATAATTGCTGGTTGATGTTATTGGTTTATTGATGTTTATTTTCGCTGTTGTGTTTTATTAAGGTTAGGATGTTAGTGAGTATGAGATCACTAGTTTAATATTGAATTAAAAACAAAAATATGGGTCAGATCGTTTCAGCTATATACGGTTAAATCTGGTTACTGGCTTGCTACACATCTCCTAGATAATGAACATATACGACCACCCCCAGGTTTACAGAGATTCAAGAGAACTATCTGGAAAATAGATATAGCCCCAAAACTAAAACACTTTTTTATGGAGAATGCTCTCAAGAGCGTTACCTATAGGTACAAAGTTGATGCACCGAAGAATTAATGCAGATACCCAATGCAAGTTGATGCACCGAAGTGTTAAATCTATAGCCACCAAAAAATCTAGTTCTTACCCCTTAAGGGTTTTTAGGATTTATTTACTGCTTTTTCCCCTTTATTTACTGTTTTCTCTCAGATTTCTATACTTTGTAAGTTCCATAACTTTCAGTGTATTGGGAATCTGAGTTTGCTTCTTTATATTAAGTTGTTGTTCATCATTTCATCTATCTTATCATGTTAGTTTCATTAATTTCTGGGTTTATGTTCATCATCATCATGTCTAGTTCATCTGAGTAGTGAGTTAGGATTCTGGAGATGGATTAGGTTAGTTTAGGGCAGTGGTAGTCTGGAATGTTTAAGTTAGCTTGTTTAAATATCTCTTCTGGGTTGGGTGTGCTCTAAGCTGTTCTTATATCTGAAAGGGTAAGAGCAGATCTTAAGCTTCCTAGCATCACACCAATGTCTAGGTTGTTAGATAAAGCCAATACTGGAGATCATCATGCTTGTCCCAAGAGATTGGTTGCACAATGTGGTTTTTGACAAGTAATGGTCTGGTGTTTAAAGCCTGTTCAGTATGGTTTCACCAATGAGAGTTGGGTTAGGATGTTACTGTAACTTGATCACTTCTGTCATGAGAGTGGATTAGTGAGTCATTAAGATCATTGTCTAGAGATAGCTCATGTAGATTGAGATTTGTTGACCAGTTTAGATAGCCACAGCCTGAACACTAGCCCATGAATCCATCTCTAGAAGCCTTCTTTGTCATTTGATTGTTTACTTATCGCATATCTTTCTGTTTCATTGCATTTGTCTCAGTTTATGTTTCTCAAGATTGCATATGTTCTTCGTCAAAACCCACTCAACCTAGTCACTCGACCAGTCACACGGTCGAGTGATTGATCGAGCACCTTTGGGTTGTTCTTTTATTTTCTGTTCCATTTTCCTTTCTGTTTTTTCTTTATTTTCATCAAACTGTTTTACCAAAATCACTTTCATAATTGGCTTAACTTGGATTATTGTTCACATTCTGATTGCATACACATCACACACTTTATGGATTGACATCTCTTATACTACAACTGCATAAGAGAATTGAAACCTCTTCCATCTTCCATACACATACACTCTCACAAATCATCATCACCACAAAAAGATTATGTTTCAATTGGCGTCATTGCCATTAGTGTGTTGATTTCATTTAGAATTTACATAGATCCAAGATTAAGTTCTGTCACTAATTGTTCACCAGTTTCACAGTTTGGGTTGGTTATTTTAAGTTTCAGGTACACCACTCGAGCTTACACTTGATCGAGTGACCTTAGACCAAGTGATCGAGTACAAATCAGTCAGTTAGCCAAACGACCACGCCACTCGAGCAAGCACACGATCGAGTGTCGAACCGAGCAGTTGGTCGAGTTAGTTGATGCAGACAAGATCAAAGGGTAATCAGAACTGGCAGAAGTATTTAGATCACATCAATCGCCTACCAAGGGACTTGCGACAGCAGAAAACCAGGATACTTCAAGAACAAGAGCAACAAGCACTGTTGGATCCACCCATGCAGAGACCAAGACAGATTGGAGCAGGAGATGCTCCAAACACTCACACACAAAGGGCAAGAATAGTTCCACCTGCAGTAGCAAACAATAATTTTGAGATAAAAAGTGGGCTCATCACAATGATTCAGTCAAACAAGTTTCATGGTCTGCCTATGGAGGATCCTTTAGACCATCTTGATGAGTTTGATAGGCTCTGTGGCCTGACCAAGATTAATGGAGTAAGTGAAGACAGCTTCAAACTCAGACTTTTCCCATTCTCACTTGGAGACAAAGCTCACATGTGGGAGAAGACCTTACCAACAGGAGCCATCACCACATGGGATGGATGCAAGAAAGCCTTCTTTGCTAAGTTCTTCTCCAATGCAAGGACATCAAGGTTGAGGAATGAGATTTCGGTTTTGCTCAGAAGAACAATGAAACTTTCTGTGAAGCTTGGGAAAGGTTCAAGGGTTATCAAACTCAGTGTCCACACCATGAGTTCAGCAATGAGTCCCTACTTAGCACACTATACAGAGGAGTTCTACCAAAGATCAGAATGTTGTTGGACACTGCATCAAATGGTAATTTTCTCAACAAACATGTGGATGAAGGATGGGAACTGGTAGAGAATTTGGCCCAGTCAGATGGCAACTATAATGAAGACTATGATAGAACTGTAAGATTTGTGGATTCAGCCCCATATGAGAAATACAAGAAGGATCTGAAGATTGTTAATGAGAAGCTGGACAAGATTCTGCTCAATCAACAAAAAAACATTCATTTTCTTGCTGAGAAAGACACAACAATTCAATATGGGGAGAATGAGGTAGCTGAGCTATGTTACATCCAGAACCAAGGAGGATTCAAGCCCTACAACCAGTTCAAGAACAACAATCTGTCTTATAGGAGTCCAAATGTGGCCAATCCACAGGACCAGGTCTATCCACCACAACAAGCACAAAAACAACACAATTATGTGCCTAAACAACAGAACCAAGGTTACCAGGGTCAAATGTGTCCCCCACCATGGTTTCAGACCACCCAAACCCAAGAACCAGACTTAAGGACATTGATGCAGCAGCTGTTGCTTAACCAAGCCACTGGTCAGATAGAAACCTCCAAGAAGTTTGCTGAAATCAACCAGAGAATAGATTATACTTATAATGACCTGAACATCAAGTTTGAAAGCCTTAATTCCAAGGTTAAGTTCCTGGAGAGCACTATGGCCTCTACTTTAGCTCCAAAACCTAATCAACTGCCTCGAAAGGCAATCCAAAACCCAAGGGAGTTCACTGCCAAGGCTATCTATGTTACAAAGGATGTTGTCACTGAGGACCGTGAGATTCAAGATGGGGAGGGTATTCAACAAGTTTCAGCTTAGAATGAAGCAGGATATCAGGAAGAGGAGGAAATCGACAGTGCACTCGACTCAGCACACGATCGACCACTCGATCGAGTGACTGATCGAGTGACTGATCGAGTTAGTGGTCGAGTAGACTCCACCGAGTCTGTTACACCTGCCAAGTACATTCCCCCAGCTTATAAACCACCTCTGCCATTCCCAGGACGTTTCAAGGCACATAAGCTGAAGGAACTCAGGGAGATAATTGAAAGGAAGAAAGTGTTGGATTTGAAAGAAGAGGTTGTCATTGCATTCCAAGAAGAAGAGAGAGGTCCTGCTTTGGAACAATATACTCCATATCCTCTTTACCAGAATATCTTACTAGAGATATCCAAGAAGAAGGCTCAGAATCAAGACAAGAAGGATCTTGAGGAGACTAAAGGAATAGCCATTCCAACCAAACTTGAAGATCCAAGTCCATTCAATTTGCCTTGCTCCTTTAGCTACCTACACTTCAACAAGTGCTTGTGTGATCTGGGAGCATCTATTAGTGTAATGTCTTATTCTGTAGCACAAAAGCTTGGGCACACTGAATTCAAGCCTAGTAACCTCCACATAAGTTTGGTTGATGGATCAGACAAGGAAGTGGTTGGTAAATTGGAAAGCTTACCAGTCAAGATAGGCAAGGCCATAATCCCTACTGATTTTGTGGTTATAGAGATGGATAAGGAGTTAGAAGATCCTATCATCCTAGGGAGACCATTCCTAGCCTCTGTTGGAGCTGTCATTGATGTTAAGGAAGGGCTGGTAACCTTGAACATAGCTGAGGGTTTAACCATGAAATTTGGTATTAATAACCCAACCAACTTACCCTCCATTGAGGGTCAACCTTTTGCTGTTAAGGATAGAGGTGACTATGAGATCTCAAGAGAAGTGGAAACTGCAAAAGCTAAGCTCTCTCCTCATGAGGAATCTGTTGAAGAGCTCAGAGATTCAGTTCAAGTGTTAACTGGTTTAGTGAAGGATTTGCAAGTTCAACTCAAAAAGAGGTCTTTGAAGAAGGTGAGACCAAGACTCAAGATCAAGAGTAAACAAGCTGCAAGTGTAGTGATTGTTTTGACCAACAACAAGGACCATGGTGACCAATTTGAACCAGGGGGAACTCATCACATCTCTGGTCTCCAAACCAAGTTTAAGGAGGAACCAAAAGTCAAGCTCAATGACTTTAAACAAGCTCACTAGGGAGGAAGTCCCTAAGGTATCTTTGTATATAAGTTTAATTTCCCTTGTGTTTTTGATGTTTTTCTTTTATGTTTGTTTTGGGTAGGCTTTTATATGAGGCTTGTACATGGACTTAAGTGAGTTTGGACTCATAGGGAAGGAAATTCAAAGCCACTAGACCAGCCCACTAAGGAGCACACGATCGAGTGCCCATTCGAGCCCAAGCCCAGTCAATTCACTCGATTGAATGGAGGGAGAAAATTTTTGAAATTCAAATTTGGTAAGGCACTCAACCACATGGGATCGAGTGGTGGGGTCGAGCATGGGCCAAAGTGAGTTAAAGATTCCAATTTCGAATTTGAATGGTATACACGCTCCACCCCTGTCTTTTTGTCCCCTCCACCTCTTTATAAGCATAAGAAATAGACTCTAAGCTCTCCACACTCTCTATTTGCATAAACATTTCAAAATTCTTGATAGAAATCTCTTTCAAAAGCTAAAAGTTCATTTCTTTCTATCTTTTTGGTTAACTAACCTATTGATTTTAAGTTTTGAGTTTATTCTTCCAAAGTTTCTTTTGATGACTTCACAAGAAAGAACTGCTGCTCGCCGAGCAGCCGCTAGGCTTGTAGCTGCCAGCTTTCCTGAGCTCCAAAAGGTGCCTTACAATCCAAGAGAAGCTGGGGGAAGACGCTCGACATGGGACTCGACCACGCACACGGTCGAGTGGCCGGTCGAGTGTCTCGTCGAGTAGGAGAATGCGGCAGAGTCAACCTAAGGAAGAAGATTGGGTCATGAGTGAGGAAGAAGGGGAATTGGTGTTCGATTTTTCTGAGCATAGGAGGAACATTTCAAGAGGAAAGAGGCCAGCTGAAGAACCACCACAAGCTGAGGAGCCACATCAAGAAGAGAATGATGAAAAAGAGATAGAAGAAGATTCTGGGAAGTTTTCCATAACCCAACTCTATGAAGCCTTCATGAGCATGAAATTCCAAGGGACAAGATATCCACACAAGGAGACTATGTTGGAACTTGGTATAGCTGAGGATGTGTAGCTTCTTTTCAACAAGTGCAACATAGCCAAATTCATGGAAATGCACATGGAAGGTTACAGGGAAATGAGCTGTGAATTCTTAGCAACTCTCCAAAGGCATAGCTATGAAGACCAAATGGAGCAAGAAGAAGATCCTGGATACATCAATTTCTCAATCAAGGGCAGGAGTTATGAGCTTTCCCTTGTAGAGATTGCTGAACTTTTTGAGTTTGACCAAGGAGCTGCTAACAATCTGGTCATACCAAAAGAGGAATTGCAATCTGTGTGGCAAACCATAGGAGAAGATAAGCCATACTCTTCTTCTAGCACCAAGAGTTCCAAGATTAGAAGCCCAGTTTTAAGATATTTCCACAAGGCTTTGGCAAATACTCTCTTTGCTAGAAAAGAGTCTGGCAATTTGAATGAGGGGGATCTAAAGATGATAGATGTGGCACTTTTCAGCATTGTCACAACAACAAAAGATGGGACCATCATTCTTGGGAATAATGTGGAAACAAACCTAGCTATGGTCCTGATTGACCAATTTATCTACTACAGAAGTTGGGTCAGCAAGCTACGCAAGAGGGGCTCAACTGGAGTCCTAACCATTGCAGGCATCATTACTCCAATACTTAAAGCGGCAAATGGCCCACTTAGAGGTGAGAAGACCCAGTCAAGATGGATTGACATCCCATATCTCACATCCACTCTCTTTCTTGCCAAAGAAAAGCATCATGGGAAGTACCTGTTCAATTTTGATCACCCAACAGTAGGCAAGGCTCAATTTGTGCTGCCAAACCCAGGAGCTACATCAATAAGTGAAGGGCTTAACATTGATTTTTGGCCAGCAGTTGAGCTACTGTTTGATGGGTCAGCCACTTATGTTGAAGAACAAGCTGGAGATGTTAATATGGCTGATGGGGAAGAATAGTTCTACTTTGAAGACTATGAACCTCAACCAAGAGATAGTCGAGGAGTAAGGGAGACAGCCAAAAGGGTGACACTACTCCAAAAATGGAACAAGTGGCATGGTAAGACAACTGAGAAGCTGAAGAAGAAGTTAGCTAAGATGTCCAAGTTCATCAAGAGTATGAAAAAGGAAATTGCTGAATTGAAGAGTGGGAACACATCCCCAACACCATCTGAGCAATTGAGAAGGAGCAGCTCAACCAGGGTACCATCTAGAGATGGAAACACTTTGGAGCCTTCCAGAGCATCGTCATTTGAGCCATTACAAAGGAGAAGAGGTACAATCCGCACAGAACAGCCAAGTTCGAGGCACTCGACCAGTGCACTCGAACCTACAGACGACCGAGTGCCTCAAATGCACTCGGACGAGCACCTCTCCAGGCCTCAATACAGCTTCCCAGCTCCTCAGGGGTATCCACCTTACCCCTATGGCCCAATTTACCCTCCCTTCCCACCGTAGTACTTCATGGACCTGGCTATAATGCAGCAATATTTAGGGCAACAAGGACAGCATTACCCAACTCGACCGAGTCACTCGACCGAGCACTCGATCGAGTGCATGCCCGGCGCCATAGTCGAGTACCCTCCATCCCCTTCAGCAAGTCAGAAACAAGCCCAAGGCTCAAGCTAACCATATGACAGCATGGCTGAAGATGTGGACAGCTTCTTCAACAACCATTGAGGTACCAATATCACCTTATCCACTGTTTATACCATTTAGTTGCATATTTTCTCTGTTTCAGTTCTTAAATTCTCTTTCAAATTTTTATTACACAGAGGACTGTGTAGTTTAAGTTTGGGGGAGAGTTTAAGACATTATTTAACATAGTTTGCTGTTTTCTTATTTTTCATTCCACATTAATACTTGCATTGCATCTAAGGCATAGAAAAACCAAAAAAAATTTGAATTTTTTTCACAAAAACCTTTAAAAAACAGAGTGTTCATGTAGTTTGCATTGCATATTAGGATCTTGTTACCATGTTTCATATAGGATTGCTTCACATTTGCATTAGGGATCAATGATGTGTTTAGCCTTGTTAACACTGTTTGAATTCACTAAACTAGGATCAATGCCCAAGTTAATAGTACTTTGATGCTAGTTGAGTGGTTAGAAACATAAGATTGAACCAAGCCTAGAATTCCTATACTGCATTCTGCCTAAACTGAAGCATGTTGTGATTTGAAGTCATTTCCTATTTATAAGAACCTAATTTTGACTTTTAAATATCAGCTTGTGCAATGTTTTTAAACTCATGGATACTTTATACATATTTTGATCATCTTTCCCATTTTTACCACTCTTGTTGATCCAAGTAGCTGATTTTATCATTCAATCAGTTTTCCCCACCCATAACCAACCTTTCTTTCAAGCATTGTTTATTCTTGAGTGTGTGAGGCCTATTTTGGGATTGAGCTTGGTAGAAAGTGTTAGGTTTGAACTGACAAGAATAAAACTTTGTGTAGTTCTAGTTTGCATTTTTCAAACTAGATAGGACTAGAAGGTTTAATTTCTGGGTTTGGGACTTGGTGTGTTCAAAAAGAAAAGAAAATAGTGAAAAGAGAAAGAAAAGGGTAAAGTCCTTAGGAGGGAAGTGTTTTAAAGTAAATTCAAACTCTTAGTGAAAGAATGGGGTGTAGTAAAAGTTTCAAATAAGGTTCTGGTCAAAGAAAAGAAGAGTCTAGTAAAAAGCTTTATGACTTGGGAAACAAGTAAGAAAGAGAACTTTAGCATTTAAGAAAGAAACCCCCATTCCACTAGAGCAATCAGTAAGAAATCTCTCCTAGGACTGAAAAACAAAGAGAAAGAATGGCAAAAGAGAAAAGATGAAGCTTAAGGGTAGAATTAAGACATTATGGAATTAGAATGATTAGGAACAAACACTTTGGGTACCTTTGGGTAGACAAGGTTCTGTTCTTGTATGTGTTTAAGTGATCTTACCTTTAGCATTCTTCTAAAGCTCAATCCACTTTTTGAGAGAACCCTTATGTTTGATAAGCCCCACTCAAAACAGAGACCATTTTTGTCTCTAAACCTTATCACCAAGCAAAATGAGTTTAAACATTGCATAATCTGATTAATGTTCTTGCTTAATGAATGTTAAAAGAAATGACTGATTTGAATGCATGTGGAAGTTTAAGGCTAGAATCAGTGTAGGTTGAGAAATGCTTGTCTAAAATCTTTAAGTATAGCTCATTGACCTTGCATCATAGTACTAGTAACTTGGACATTGATTCTAGCTGGTCTATTTGCATGTTTAAGGTTCTGAGATCCCACTTTCAAACCTCTCTTCCTTCTTATGACTTGTTTGCTTGAGGGCAAACAAAGACTAAGTTTGGGGGAGTTGATATGTGTATATTTTACCCTGTTTAACCACTCTTTATTTACATCTTTTACATGTTTTATCAGCCTATCTTGTCACTTTCATATAGTTTAAGGACTGTTTGTGCATTAGAGTATGATCTGCATTGCATTTGCATTGTTCCTTGTTTAAACAGGTGAATTGGACTCAAGAAGCATGGAAATAGCATCTGGGATGAAGAGAGTGCAATCAATGGAGTGAATAGGAGATGAATCAAGAAGAAAACCAACAAAACATGAAGCACTCGACCGTCTGACTCTGAAGCACTCGACCGTTTGGATGGAAGACACTCGACCGTGTGGAACTCAAGACTCGGCTGGTGGGAAGCAGAAGGAAACCCACTCGACCAAACCCACTCGACCACATCTGGTCGAGTACATCGAGCCGCCTTGCTGTTTTGTCTGGTAGCCAAATTAGGGCTTCCCTCTCCCTCTATATATACTCTTTGTACCCCATGGCCGCAAAAAAGTCCTCTTTTACGCAAGATAGTCTCTGTAGCCACCAAAAAACCTAGTTCTTACCTCTTAAGGGTTTTTAGGATTTATTTACTGCCTTTTCCCCTTTATTTACTGTTTTCTCTCAGATTTCTATACTTTGTAAGTTCCATAACTTTCAGTGTATTGGGAATCTGAGTTTGCTTCTTTATATTAAGTTGTTGTTCATCATTTCATCTATCTTATTATGTTAGTTTCATTAATTTCTAGGTTTATGTTCATCATCATCATGTCTAGTTCATCTGAGTAGTGAGTTAGGATTCTGGAGATGGATTAGGTTAGTTTAGGGCTGTGGTAGCCTGGAATGGTTAAGTTAGCTTGTTTAAATATCTCTTCTGGGTTGGGTGTGCTCTAAGCTGTTCTTATATCTGAGAGGGTAAGAGTAGATCTTAAGCTTCCTAGCATCACACCAATGTCTAGGTTGTTAGATAAAGCCAATACTGGAGATCATCATGCTTGTCCCAAGAGATTGGTTGCACAAGGTGGTTTTTGACAAGTAATGATCTGGTGTTTAAAGCCTGTTCAGTATGGTTTCACCAATGAGAGTTGGGTTAGGATGTTATTGTAACTTGATCACTTCTGTCATGAGAGTGGATTAGTGAGTCATTAAGATCATTGTCTAGAGATAGCTCATGTAGATTGAGATTTGTTGACCAGTTTAGATAGCCACAGCCTGAACACTAGCCCATGAATCCATCTCTAAAAGCCTTCTTTGTCATTTGATTGTTTACTTATCACATATCTTTCTGTTTCATTGCATTTGTCTCAGTTTAAGTTTCTCAAGATTGCATCTGTTCTTCGTCAAAACCCACTCGACCAGTCAGACGGTCGAGTGCTTGATCGAGCACCTTCGGGTTGTTCTTTTATTTTCTGTTCCATTTTCCTTTCTGCATTTTCTTTATTTTCATCAAACTGTTTTACCAAAATCACTTTCATAATTGGCTTAACTTGGATTACTGTTCACATTCTGATTGCATACACATCACACACTTTATGGATTGGCATCTCTAATACTACAACTGCATAAGAGAACTGAAACCTCTTCCATCTTCCATACACATACACTCTCACAAACCATCATCACCACAAAAAAGATTATGTTTCACAAGAGATGCTGCCAACATGAAGAATCAACAGAACATTTGTTCTTCACTTGCTTTTATGTGCAGTCGATTTGGAGAGGAAGCCAAAATCTTAACCAGAACATCAAGCAGTTTTGAGGAAAATTTTTAAGGTATTATGGATTGTTACAACAACCAGAATCTTACTACTCTTGAACGTCAACTACCTATTTGGATTTTATGGAGAATATGGAAGAATATAAATCTTCTAGTTTATCAAAGGAAAGGTAATACTTGTGAAACTGACTATTTTTGTGGTTGGTGGTGAATGATGTATGGAATGATGACTTATGAATGAATGGATGTCAGGGTGTTTCAATTCCCCTTATGCAATTGTAGTATAAGAGGTGTCAATCCAATCTGAGTGTTTGTGAACAATCAAGATGTGCATATGAGTCTAAGTCAAGCCAGATGTAAAGGATGTTTGTCACTAACAATCCTATTATGAAATGTAAAGTGCAGAAAGTAAAACTACAAGAACTAGGAGCTAAATGCAAATGGAACAGAGTGATTATAACAAACAGAAATAGAAACTATGGAAATGCAAGTATTGAACTAATGCAAGGTAAGTAATGAACATGATACTAAATGAATGCAACAGAAATGCAACTAGGGTGAAACAGGACAAACAAAAATCATAAACACAAGTTCTGGGTTGGAACTCGAGCAAGCACTCGATCGAGTGTTGATCGAGTGCAGGGTCGAGCTGGACAAATACGCAAAACAGAGCAACACAAGAAAAACAGAGCAATACCAAAACGAATCAAACAAAGATCAAACAACAGGATTTAAGCTAAGAAATCAATAAATAAGGAAGGTCTTGAGGAGGGATTCATGGGCTGGACTATGATTGAGGTCATCTTACTTGGTCAACAAATCTCAAACAACTTGAGCTAATCTCTGGACATATATTTCTAAGACATGTCTAATCCACTCTCATGGCAAGAAACAATCAAACTCATGCATCTCTAGACTTGTTCTCACAAAGTAAAGAATCTACACAAGCAGGCATTAAGCAATATGTCAAAAATCAAACAAGACTTCTAATCTCTTAGCAAGCCTAATGATAGTCTCTAGATCTAGCCTTATCTATGCTCCTTAGACATTGGTGTGATGCTAAGAGGCTTGAAATCAGATCCTACCCTCTCAGATATAGGATCAGCATTAAGAACATCTAGCCTAGAAGAGATCTACAACAATCAAGCTTGACCAAATCAAACAAACCTCAAACACAGCCCAGCCTAACCCATCCTCAAGATCCTAAGCAACTACTCACAAGAACACATGATGAACATCAAATTCATAAACCCAGAAAATAATGAAACTTGCATGATTAGATAGATAAAGCAAAGATCTACAATATTGAAGAAGGAATCAAACACGAATTCTTAATATCTTGAAAGTTATGGAACCAACAAAATCCAAGAATTCTTTGTTTTTCTCCTTCAAGGAGGTACAAGATCTAAAAATAAAAGTGCAAAAGGAATAATTGGTGGCTGCAGGTACAAGCCCTTATATAGAAAAAGTAGTGGAAGCCCTAAAAATGCTAAAAGACAAAATAGCCAGGCGGCTCGACCAACTCGACCTGGTGCTCGGTCGAGTGACCGGTCGAGTTGGCTCCTCTTGTGCTCCTCCCACTCGGTCGAGTCCCTCTCAGCACACGGTCGAGTGTCTGGTCGAGTGGGCAGTCAAGTTGGACTCCGGATCTTGGTTCTTCAGCCTTAGCTCTCTTGCTTTCTCCTCATGATTGCTTCACTTCTCCTCAGCATTGCTTCCATGCTCCTTAAGCTCCAAAATCACATGTTTATGCATGAAAAGATGCAAATGCAATGCAACTAAACTCTAATGCAAGAACAGTCCTAAAGCTATGCAATAATGGTCAAAATGGATAGCAAAAGATGCAAAAGATGTGAATATATTAAGGGAAAACAGGGTGAAATATATGAACATCAACTTGGCAACAAGATCTCACAAAGGTGGTCAATGAAGCAAAATAATGGGTAAATTGTTGGTATGATGATACAGGAAGTGAACGACATACCAAAACCATCAGTCACAACATTCTCACTGGACACAACCTAAAGACAGTTTTGTTAAATATAATTATGACTGCCAATTTCGTCTGGATGGTATTGAACCACAAGCAGGTTGGATTATAAGAGATCATGGGGGTTTTTATGCTAATGCTGGTCACGATAAAGAAATGTTATGCGATAGAATATTCGAAGCAGAACTCCAGGCTTTGATTATTGCTATGCAACACGCTTGGATACGCCGACATGAAAGAGTAGTCTTTGAAGGTGATAATGCAACCATTACAAAACTGGTTACAAGCAAACAATACAATTCCAAGTCCACAATTGGGTTTTCGTGAGGTCAAATATTGGGAACAGAAATTCATGGAGGTAGCATACGTCTGGACACGAAGACATAATAACAAAGTTGCAGATCGCTTAGCCAAAGAACCTTTACCAAACAATGTTTCTTTTGACAGTTATTATTAGATCCATGTTTTCCATGTAAATGTCCTCAATGAAGATCACTTTTTCTGGTAATAAAAACATTTTAGATGTTAAAAAAAAAGTCAACTATTGTATTTTGTTATATACTAAAAATTAACCTCATGCTTAAATGCTAAAAACCCAAATAGAATCTCAAACACTAAATAACCTCACAGGAGATCATGTTAAAAAAAATATATTTTACAGTGTAATAACTAAAAAATCAAATAGAATCTTAAACACTAAATAAAAAAAAACTAAATTTAACAAAAAAAATGGTCACACGGTGTATTGCAGATTAAAAATCAATATTAACATTTTAACCGTTTGAACACTGAAAAATTTAGTTATTTCTCTATTTACAAAATATCCAAAATTTAACAAGTAAATATAATAAAAATTATAGACCGTGATGTAGTGCGGATTAAAATTTAGTTACTATACAATACAAAACGATATCTTCTAATGCTATTGAAAACCAATATTTCTGTCATTATTAATTCAAACTGTTTTGTTTCTACTTGTTTTCTCCTGTAGTAATTACATGAAACCAAATGACGATACTAAAATTTGTTTCCTTCGTTGGATCAAACAGTTGTTTCTATCAACAAATAGTTAAATACACTCATAACTTAGTTGATTGTAAATGTTGTATATATATATATATATACTTTTTTCCAAATTACAAAAGATCTAGGGAATTTTCGTGAACTTCCAAAGTTGATATTTTAATAGAACAACAACGTTAAGTTGATATTGTATGTTGTTTATAAAAGACCAACTAAACGACATCGTCTTCCAGTTATTGTGAAGTCTCCCAAGTATAGAATATCCTTTGTTGGTCACGAAGTGAAGGTATAGGTAGGCTAAAGATAAAGCCCAATATGGAAGCGACGTCGTATAAGGCTCAACGGTTATCTTCAAATTTGGAAAACGACAACAAAAAAAAACACAGAGCAGAGAGAGAAGTGGTGAATCATGAATGCAAAAAAGCTTGTACGGAGGAGAAAAAGTTGCGATTTTTCGTAGCCCTTGATACGCTTGATGACACAGGATTATGACATCTGTGTTCTCCTCTCTAGGGTTTTCCCGAGTTACTCATTCTCGTGTCTTGTGTATATATACAAAATGTTCTTATTACTCGATCTGCCTTTGGCTTATTACTCTGTTTCTGCTTGCTTTGTGAGTTTCCCTTGGTAAGTGCGATTAGTGATTCCTTTGCGAGTTTCCCTTTTGGGGCTTTTCTTCTTCTAAGTTGGGATTTGCTTAGCCTTGCTTTGGTTTTGTTACGCTTTTATCATTGATCTGTTTCTTGTTATTGATAAAAATTTCATCTTTTGTCACTTCTTTGATGAAAATGCCTTCTTTTACAAGCTGATAGGTTTTTTTTCTAACGTGTAACTTGTTTGGCTTGCTTTGGTTTGTTACAGTTTTAGCTTGTGCGTTGTCTTCAATTTAGTGTGATTAGTGAACAATGAGGAGATTTTTAGCTAGGTTTTTGCGTTTAATCCTCCTTTAGCTAGTTTGGTCATTCTTTGGTAAAGAAGCTATCACAATTGTTCGATTTAGCCACATACTCATCTTTGATCTGTTTCTTGGTCATAGGTAAAAATGTCTTCTTTTTGCTATTTCTTTTATCTAACTTGTAAGAAAATTTCTTATTTTTGCCTTTTTCAGTGTGATTAGTGAAAGATGAGGAGCTTTTAGTTAGTTTTTTAGTGTTTAATCCTTTGATCATTCTTTGGTAATGAAGCTAGCACATCCCATTTGTTCGATTTAGCCACAAACTCATCTTTGATTTGTTTCTTGTCATTGATAAAAATGTCTTTTTTTTGCTATTTCTTTGATTAAAATGTCTTCTTTTGCAGTGTGGCTAGTGTTACCTATTAGGGTTTTCTTCTAAGTTGAGAATTATTTAGCTTGCTTCGGTTGGTTACGGTTTTTGCTTGTGAATTGCCTTCTGCAGTGAGATTAGTGAAATGAGGAGCTTCTAGTTAGGTTTTTAGCGTTTAATCCTCCTTTAGTTTAGTCATTATTTGGTAAATGCATTCTTGTTGCTAGTTCTTTGATCAAATTTGAAAGCAAAGGTCTCCAAAACTCTCTTGCTTTTTCCTTTCTTTCGTTGATGCCTTTTGTGAAAATCGGTTCACTATGATTCCCTTCTTAATGTTCTTACCATTTCCTGTTCACATTCATAACGTATTAACATTGAACCTTGTAAATTTTCAGGGTTGAAGTAATTTCAGATGGCACTCCCCCCCCCCTATGATCCCAGTTTCACAATGGCATTCAGAATCGGCGAACCGACAGAGATTGTGAATGACCAAGAGCACGGTAAACTTGTCACTCTAGAATATACTCTTTTTCTTTTCTTTTTTGGTTTTCAACTGATGCGAACAAAAGTACCTACTCTGGTTTTAAAACATGTAGTTTTTTTATAATCAAATTCCTTATAAGATGGGAATACATTCAAATCTGATTTATTTTCCATTTGTGGCCTTGCCTTTGCAGGTGAATCTGCTTCTGCTGCAATCGTAGCCGCTGATCTGATCAGCTCTGCACGGCTCGCACTTAAGCTGGATAGCGTTCATACTGAGTACTCAGCTCAGTATTTGGTGGACAATGCTGGCTCACACGGGCGCGAGCTCACTGTCAAAGGCTGCCTTAAGTGTGCGTTAAACAAAGGCATACCGAAAGCAGAAGATTGGCCACACTTGGGATCTGTGTCAAAGCCCCCATCATCGTACAAACCTGCTCTCGTTTCCATGAAAGGACAAGTGATTGAGCCTAAGGATATTGAGGAAGCACGTGACTTGTTGGTGCATCAACCTGTGGGAGCAAAACTGCATGTGTTCAGTCCACACCTTGAACTTCAACAAGACGTAAGTTTCTGCTAGTGCTAGACAAAATGAGAGAGTAATCACAAACATTTGATTTATAATTAATATTTGTTTCATTTGTTTTGTGTGGTAGGGAATTTACTGTGGGTCCTCAGGTGAGCCAGCCAGATATGTTGGACTTAGAGATGGGATCATTCTTAGAGTCGAGAAGATCTATGGAAGGTCCATCGCGACAGTGAAGGTATGGTACAAGAATAAGTTCATAATTCTCAAAGTGGCTTTGAGCAGGATGTTTTATTACAACTCTCGAAGGGCGGGGCAGCCTCGCATAGTAGGGCCAACAGGTCTGCTTGTTGACTTTTGTGTCCCACTCCTATCCATCGATTAAGCAAAGATGATATCTTATCTAGTGGAAGATTTTGTTACAGGAGCCTTTTTTAATATGTAAGACCCTTAAGAAGTTGAGATCTCTACTTTCTTAAAGACATATATTTTGGATGATGGATTTGTCATTATAAGATATCATGCATCAAGGATGGTCATTTCAGCTCCTAATCTTAGATACCTTGAATTGTGTGTTTAGTTTTGTTAAAGTCCAGTCCTCGTATGCAGAGAGAAGCAATGATTTGGCAAATCAGATATGTA
Source organism: Camelina sativa (assembly GCF_030686135.1). Lineage (NCBI taxonomy): Eukaryota > Viridiplantae > Streptophyta > Magnoliopsida > Brassicales > Brassicaceae > Camelina > Camelina sativa. Next base: position 11,239,407 of record NC_141897.1, on the reverse strand, counting down.
GATAACAGAAGATGCTATTGTCGTAAAGAAAGAAAAAAACCCCGCAAAAAATACTGGAAAACTAATCTCGATTAAACTCTCTAAGCTAGACCATCTCAAAACTCTCCACTGGCTCTTAACCATAACTAGGATATTACCCGGCCTAGCGCGGATTATTTTTTATTTTGTTTTTATTTTAATTATTTTAAAGATAATTTTTATATGTTGTTTACAATGATAATTAATAAAATCAAAGCATGTGTTGATTGATTATCATTTTTTATTAGTTATTTATTTAAAAAAATGATTTGTCAAAATAAAAAGAAAATATAATATTTAAATAATAAAAAACTCTAGGATCAAAAAAGGCCAAAACCGTACCATATAATTCTCATATTGAAATTCTCTTAAATATAATCCGCCTCAAATCCAAACAAAAAAATATTTAATATCCACTTCTGTTGCATATTCGAAATCACATCATAGTTATGCTTAGGTAGCATTAAAACTACGAGTAAATAAAAATGAAGTAAAATGTTTTACCTATCGGGTCCTAGTTACAATTTATTAACAGAAATAAAATAAATTTGCATTAATTATATTTCTCTGCTCAATTTTATTTAACACATAATAAATTACAATTAACTCTCATACTTTTTTGTTTCTAAATTGTAACTCCCATGACTTCCCATACTATGAATACTCATTCTCTTTCCCTCTTTCTTAAATATTATACATTTTTTGTTTTTTTTGTTGGTTGGTTGTTATTGTTGTATATGTTTTAAAAAACCAAATTTAATATTATTAGAAAAGCTTAATTCTAAAGTTTAACTTTAGATACTAAATCATATGTATCTTACATTTTTTTTCCTTTTCGAAGATACATCTCTATTGTCCCTAAAACAAACATTTTCAAAATCAACCTATTACAACTGACATACAACTATCTTAGATTTTAAAATTAAAAAGTTTTCTCTAATGGCATATATGCTTAATTCAAGTCCTACTTTACTTTTATCTCCAAACTAAATTACCAAAGATTTCCATAAAATATAGTAATGTCTAAACTCTCCTACACCACAAGCAACACATCCACTTCTAAATCCCAACAGTTCAAGAACCGATGCTCTATTAGGTGATTTAGTCACATATTTAAAATAGATCTTATATAATAAAGTAGCGAGCCACTCCTAAAACTTTATTTTAGAGACTGTCACGTTAGCAACTGAGAGACTCCACTTGTCCAAATCTATGTTTTTTTTGCATTAAAGTATTCTTTTAAAAATGTTAAAGTAATAATTAAATCAAAAACAAATTAAGTAAATAAATGAAACTTTAAAAGATTAAAAACAACATTATGAATTTTTTAGTAATAATCATATGATTTCATTTTTAACATAAAATGATCATACTTCATATTTTTGAATGTATTATTAATTAGTTTTAGAATGAATGTAAAACAAAGATTCTACTTAAAAATAAAAATAAAGACAGCTAGAATAACTACTTAAATTTTTTACCGTGCGGTGTTCCAATCTAATTGAATGAGTGAAATAACACTGACCATTATAGAAAAGTCGTAAAAATAAAAATAAAATATTACAATAACACATAATCAACATATTGGTCACTATAACAACAACATCACCAAAGTAACAAACAACCCAAAAGAAAAACCCAACATCTGTAACAAAATTAAATATTACCAATGGATGTTATTTTCTAAGCATTGTACTAAAAAGCAAGCTCAATGTCAACAAATGTACACACCCACCTCATTCTAAAAATCAAAACACCAGACAAGAAAACAACATCAGCTACATAATCCCATATTCCAACAATCCACGTTTCAGAAACATAACCAATTTTTATATTACCTTTTATGAATAATTATATTTAATATATGCATCTATTATATCATTTGGACCAGCCAACCCACAACCACTCTACATCTTCTTTGAAAGTGAATACCACAATCTAAATGCAAAAAGAACTACGAGGAACTCAAAAGATCAACACTCTATTTTGCAATCAAAAATTCTAGACAACGGTAGAATACAAATAATATAAACTGTAATACAATTTAAAATGCAAGAAAATCATCAATAATATAATAATTTAAACTTTTAAAAGGGGTTTTTAAATTGTTCATAATTTAGAAAAAGATAAGCTGATCATATAAAATTAACTATATATGAATACAAATAAAACAATTCCAAAACCCAATACAAATAGACTTTGTTGGTAGGATCTTCAAATTGTAAAGTCTCTCAAAAAAAATTTTAAAAAAATTAATTCCTACTGACTTTTGACCAGAAAAAAACAAACTTATATAACAATTTCGTGCAACGCACGAGACTCAACCTATTATATATATAAAGTTTCCTTTCCTCACTCCTCGTTCTTTTTTTTTTTTGGGCCAAATGTTTTAAAAGTCCAAATTATTATTAACACATTTTAGTTTTCCCTTCCCACGAAACTCCACTCCATCGTCTTCCTATATGCGACTTCAACCATCCCTCTCCTCCTTCGTTTTTTCCGTTTCACCTACTAAAGTTTCAATGCATAGAATTCAAATTAATGTTCGCCATTCCTCCACACCGTCTCATAGCCTGCCATGTATTCCATCTCCAAGTAACGACTTATTGTATAACGAAAATTCATGCCGTTCAATGCTCTCTCTTTTAATTCACGACCTACTACTCTTTCTTCAATTGGCGTAAATTGCTATCACTTGCAATTTCATGCTGCTCATATTTTACTTTTTCTTACACTTCTTTTCTGACTAACATGACGAGAGCAGACAAGTGATGGCGAGAGGGAAACATAATTTCGATGAGATGGCAATTTCTTTTGGTTTCATACTCAATCCAAACAGCTCATTAATCACTTTTGTTTATTTCATTTCATATTTGCTCTCTGATTTGCTAACAATTTGTGTTTCTTCTGTATATGCTGGCTCAGTTTGCAACATGAACTTCTTTTACCCGAATTGCAGATACATCATCGAGAGACGATGCTGACTTGCAACAATGGGTTCTTCTTTCTACATTTTTGACCTCTCTAATTACTTTGTTGTAGAAAAATTGATATCCTTATATATATTAGCAAGGGCCAGTACGCTGCATCGTTAGCAAGGGCTCTCATCTATTGCCATGACAAGTATGTGGTTCGATATAAAACCAGAAAATTTTGTTAATTGGTGCTCATGTTTAAGCTATACCCACCCTAATGTTTTATTTTTATACATTTACAACTATAATATTCTTGGATTCAACAGTGAGTAATTGGAACGTTGAGAAACCCTTCTCACCTAATTAAGATTGTGTTTGATGTTTTAATTCTTATATTAGTTTTTTTGGTTTCTGTGTGTTAAAACTAATGACTGCAAGTGTTACAGTTGCTCAAGTGTTAGCGTGGAGGACTCAAAATAAGATTGGCAAGATAGTATCAGACTTAACAGTGAGTTTTCAGCTTTTGAATGTTCAATTTTGTGTTTTTTTTGTGACCCATTCAATGACTTATAAATAATAATCTTTAGTTAGATCTACTATGTTTATGAATATATCGATCTATTATTTTCTGATTCTCCATGTCGCTAGCTTGATACAGAAGCTCTTGATGCAGTGGCTAAAGATGTGCTTAAGAATGTTCCACATGTCTGCTTCTAATTTCTAAATTTCACACAAAAAAGTTTGTTATTGACTTGGATATTTCTTTTTAACTATTTTGTTGGAGACGTTGGTGGTTGGGATGATTCTAATTTTTATTGTTTTTTTCTCTGTGTAAAAATATTGGCAGGATTCTTTTTAACCTCTTGGTTTCTGATAAGGTCATGCTCAATGCTTCGAAACAAACAGGATGCTTGCAGATCTTTCATTAGTATTTATCTAAGACCACTTATGTAAGCATTGTGTCCAAGAGAATCGATTTGTGGTATCTATGTAAAGATAATGTCCTATTGCTAATTTGCTATCACTAGCATTAATCGTTTGTTTCAGGTTCTCACATCTTTGAAGATATTAGGCCAGATTTGTAAAATACGTAGATAAGATATGCTCTCATATGTTTTGATAATGGTGCTCGTGTGATTGTTTCCATTTTCATTGTGTCCTTTCTCTCAGATTCATCTCTTCTTATGTGTGTGCAGCTCTGTTGAAGTACATAGGAAGTGATTCAAGAAGAGAGCGAAAAGATTTACGTTATGCTTGATGGAATATTGCAGAGCCTAAGTGAAAGTAGGGTCACCACGATGAATAGTATACATGACTATACAATGTGAAGATTTCTATGTGTCCTGGCACAAGAAGCTGTTTCACTTATTAAGTTTTTGATGTCACTAGATGAGTACCTGCACTACGTGCGGGTTTGTTTATATCTATATATATATATATACATTTATTGCAATATCTTCTTTGCTACTTATATTTTCACATTTGAAAGATTAAAATTATATATTAACACACAAAACTAAGACTTTTTTTGTGAGGAGACAAAGAGTACTAAATTTTGTTTAAAGCTAAATCTTATTCTAAAGTTCTAACGTCTAAACCATATGTTCATATATTCGGTTTATCCTAAGAGGACGAAGCGAATCTTTGGTTTTACTCTCGATACCTTTTTATTTTTTGGTGATGCATCTACTTACTTAAAGAATACATTAGCGTGTGCTAAGCCTCTCTAGATTTATTATATAAATATTGATTTTGTTTGTGATATGAAAAAAAAAAAGACATGAAAAATGATTCAAATTCCTCTTTAATTTTAAATATGTTTGCTTTAAATTTTGGTACTTTTAATTTGGGTTGACAAGTGGCACTCTCACTACTGTTACTGCTGACGTGTCACTCATATGGAGAGAGTTGGCCATTTTTCATAGTATAGATTCGTTACTACTACTAAATAACTTAACCACATGTATCAATAATAGACTCAAGTGTATACCATTCATAGAAACATAGTCTTATAACTTAACCACATGTATCAATAATATACTTAAGTGTATACCATTCATAGAGACATAGTCTTATAAGTATTTGAAAAGAGATTAACCTATCATTTGTGTTTGTTCAGTTTTTCATGTTTGCTTTTCATTTCATCTTAATAAAATGGGACGAAAAGGAAGAAAGAGAATATAGAAATCTAAGTTACACTTAACAATACATAAGTATTATTAAATTAAAAGTAAAACTTTGTATGCAGATTAATTTAGATTTTAGTCGTTGTATACCGGAAAAATATCACGTGATAGAGTTATATGGTGGGAAAAAGAATAAAAGATTTACTCAACTTAAAACCTTTGATCTAAAACTAAGATATTGTAATGGTCAAATTTTTTTTAGAAAACTATGAAAAAGAATTTTGAAAAAATAATCCAACTAAAAAAAATCAATGGTCACAAAATAGAAAAAAAAAAATAATATGTAAGCCGTTATCAATGGGAGCGACAATTCTATAACATGATAAGAAAATTAACAATAAAACAAGCTTGAGATTTCATTAATTTTATCAAATGCTTCTAACCCAAAACATTGGGATAAACAACATATTTAAAGTACACTATGTTTTTTTGAGAAGACGAAGCTGATGTTGCATCACAAAATTAACATCTGGAAATAACATATGAGGCTTTAGAAAAATATGTAACTTGGATTAGTGAACGGATATTCATTGACTGGTTTAACCATTTTCACTATCTAAGCATTCTTGACTTGGTCGGAAATTCTATTATGGCAGGTGATGCACTTACATAACCTGTTGTAGCGACATAGTACTAAAACTGTCCATAAAACTTTGTATATTTGTATTTAATGTGGGATATCGATATGTGAAAAACACTTGTAGATACAAAATTACACTTTCAACTCTTACAAATACGAACTATAAAGTCTAATTACCAAAGATTAATCAAAATTCAGATGAAACCCCAATGCACAACAGACACATATATACCGAAACCTAAATCGAGAGAGAGAGAGAGATTAAAGTAGAGATTTTTTTAAGAGAGACTAAACCATGGGAGGAAGGAAAGAGCAACGATTTAGTGAAATTGGTGGTTGCAGCCATAGACATCATTGCTTTACAAAAGAGAGAAGATGGGGTTTCTGAAATTCGAAGAAGATAAATCGATGCTCTTGTCTTCGATTCAGCCATCAGAGCCTGTTGAGCAAGAGAGAAAATCGAGGAAGAGAAAGACACAAGGTACTACCTTGGAGATGCTCTAAGTAAAAGACAATTATATGACCTGGCAAAGAAAAAGTTAATCTGTATTATTTGTTATAATTTTATTGGCTAATGATTTTAACTCTTGTGTCAATACCAAGTTGAAAGTTGAGGCTGATGTGTCAAGTCCTAAAGATAAACACATCCTGTTTTAATAGTACTAGTATCAATGGTAGCTTATTGCCCAATTGCAGTCTTCGAACAAAAGGTTCCATAAATCTACACAAAGATTGGCTAGAGTGGGAGAGATTTGAGTTTTGATCGAACCTGGATAAAAGCGAAGAAAGTTCTTGTGGGACACCTTGTGTTGATGGGCTCATAAGCCTTAATGGGCCGAGATTTCGTAGGTCCGTCAGTGGAAACCCTATTTTTCCAGTCGGAGGTGGAGGTTTGCTCAAGCGGCGGCCAGGTTGAGACGACATCTGATTCAGGGGATCAGGCATCTCAGTCGCGAGGGAGGATGCTCGGTGAGGATTCATAGAGGGGCTGAAGGCATCGGAAGGGGACACAAGGATCTCAAGATCTCCGTGACTCGAGGGCGAAACCAAGGTGAGATGGCCATCGTGTGCCGTCAACGGCTCCACCAGGTAAGGCACTAATGATGGACCAAGCGGATTTGTTCCTGCCATCGCCCATACCTGGTCTAAGATCTCCTTTTGGTGAGTCGAGAGTCTAGATCTGGAAGTTGCTGGTTCTTCGGATACCTTTTCTGGGGAAGAGGTGGTCATCGGGTAGGAGCTGCGAAACTCCGACCAACAGTGGACCTCCTTTGCTTTACAAGCGGATATTTGATGCATGTGGTTGGTGGGGGTTTGAGAGGAATTTCAAGGAAGCAAAAGCCTAACGAAAATTAAACAGAAGAAAAAACAGAGAGAACAAGAGATTGGAGGAAGAGATCGAGTTATGTCCCGACGCCGGCAAAGTTTTCCTTCGCCGGCGTCGGAGAATGGCAGTGTTGGGAGTTTCTCGATTCTCGTGTCTGAGAGAGCAAAATCGCCGTTTCCGAAACAGTCAAGTTACTAAAATAAAAATCCATTTGATAGTGATTAAAACCCCATTTTTCTTCATATAAAAAAAATTTAATTTATTCGGGACAAACTTTAATGAATTTCTCTACAATATTAACCAATATCATGATCACTGCTGCAACTCTTCAAACTATTGACAAAATTGTAACGCGTTAACCATATGTTCATACGTTCTTGGTTTACGCCAAGAGTAAGAAGTTGCTCTTTGACTCACTCATGATACCCTTTTCTGCCTTTTGTGATACATATATTTTCTTGAGACATGTTCTAAAAAAAAAGAATAGAAGACATGAAAGATGTTTCATATTCTTTTTAGTTTAGGTTTGTTTGCTTTTAAGGAGTACAAACAGGTGACACTCTCTCCACTGCTGACGTGTCACTCATATGGAGAGAGTTGGCCATCTTTCATAATATAGATTGAATTAAAACATGGGTTTTACCTAACTAACACCTAACTTCAATTGCATAATCCGTGATTTACTTTTTATTCATAAAAAGGTTATTATTTTCTTCACGTTAAACCATCATCAATATCCATCTGTTCCTCTGTTAAATAAGAGACGTCTCATAACATCCTATTATTATTATGGGGGTTATTGAATGTAGGATTTTTATAGAGTTTGAAAGAATTTAGAATTTCAATGTTATTCAATTTAAAAGAATAAATATTCTTTTAAATCTTTTTTTTGTCAACAAAATATTAACTCATAAGAGCCAATTGGAAAGGAAATTGTTTATATACAAGACATGATGCAGAGAGATTCACATTTTACGCGCCAAATAATCTGTATTTACATTTGTATTCATAGAAATTAGAGATAGAAAGAAAGTAGAGGACTCCTCCCTGCCGATTTTGATGTCGTCGAGATGAATGTCAGCTAGTCCGAAGGAGGAGATACCATCTTCACCAAGTTTGAGCAGTTTGTGAAAAACACTACATCGCGGTAATCATGCCCAATCATAGACCGCATATGCCAAATGAAGGCTTTTAAATTCTATTGTTATTCAATTTATTGGTTTTAGAATCCTATTAAATACTAGTATTATTTAATATTAAAATTATGAGGACTCAGCCTCCGCACTTTGGTGGAAAATATTTTTAAAATATTGAACTAATTAAATTAAAATTAAAATTAAAACTGAATTTGAATTTAAATTTCTAAATTATGAAATAATATAAATTAAATGTGAAATTAAATTTCTAAATTATGAAATAATTTAAATTGAAATTTCTAAACTATGAAGTAAAAAGTAATAAAATAGCTTAAAAGTATATATAGGTTACAAATAAAATTTAAATATCTTAAAAAATAAGAAATAGCGCTAAAACAATACAAATACATTCTCCAAAAACAAAACAATCAAAATGAAAATTATGAAAAAAAAGATTATTACAAAAGAAAGACTATGTCAAAAATTATCAAATGAAAAGTCATAATGAATCAAGACAACCTGGCAAAAAAATTATTTTTTAAAGATTAAAAATAGAAAATATTTTATGACCAATTACGGTAAAGAGATACAACTCTCATAAACATTTATTGATATATATTAGTAAAAAAATATTATGATGAAGAGACGTGACGCTAAATGAACTATCGAACGAAGAGTTACAATAAGTAGATGCAACTTTTAAATAAAATAATTATCAAAATAAAATATATTAATCCTGATCGAAAATGTAGAAACGGAAAATTATAACACAACTTCTAAAACTAAAATATTAAATAGCTAAATAATGAAAAAATATATTTTATGAAAAATACGTCCATAGGCGCAACCGTGATACTTAAAGTTGATTATATATTACTATATCGTTTTGAAATTCTTTATTTACCTTGAGATTCTTCCAATCTCGGAATCATGTTTTAATTAATGTTTGGTTGAAAAAAAAAGTATAGAATAATATTGTATATTAGATATCGAATTCAAATTACTTAGTTCGAGGATAATCCCGAAAAAAATTGTGTTAAAGAAAAATGATTTGTTAGTTGTTAGACAAATATATATATAGCTCAAAATAAATGATCTTTTAAATAGTCGCCCTATAATCTATATATTAAAAGCGAAACATTTATGAAGAAAAGCTGACGTGTCGTTGCCAGAGAGCTTTGTGCTCAAATTATTATTTGCCCTTAATATTCTATAATATTACATAAAACTGGCATTGTTATTCAATTTAATTATATGCACGATATTTTGTTCCTATAAATTCTAAAATTGGTAAATGTTATTCAAATATTAATAAATAGTATTCCCTACATGTTTTCAAGATTATTTTCAAAACCTATGTATTATAATATAATAAAAATTATAACACTAAATCATATTGTCAAAAATATAAATAATATTATTTCTTATTGTTTAAATTTTTTTGACCAAAAAAATTGAAATTAATTTTGAATAAAAGATATTGGAAAATATTTAAAAAACAGTTTGACGGCATATTATGTTTATTTTAAACTATAAAATATTTAAATTTATGCAAATCCTAATTTTCAGTTTTCCATATAGAAAATTTCTGATACATAAGACTAATGTATATTAAAGATTCTTTAATTTCAAAATTAACATATCAAAAAATATAAAATCTTATTTATATCTTAATATTATTTCTTACAGATTTCGAGGGACAGGTTTTTATAGATAAAAAAATATTATACCCCTTATGGAGTATGGCTACCTGGACGGGTTTGTTCTGCTTAAGAATATAGGTCATTCGTTTTGAGAAGTTTTTATCTTTTTGATGGTTTTCATCTGTTTCATAATTTACAAGTTTTATACAATTCTCATTAATCACTAATTCGGTAAACGTTAGATTCGGGTATGTTGTTTTGTGAATTTTAATTTTATGCTGAAACCTTTATTATTTCAAAAATCACAAACTAAATGAAACTAAACTAATATAAGTTTGAACTGTAAATGATTTAACAAATAATTATATCTATAAATGTAACTCTATGTATACATAATATATTACAAACCTTATAGTAAATATAGTTTTTGAAATCAATCACGTATGTACGTGCGGGTCCGTACCTAGTTCCTAGTTAGTTACTGTTCGTGAAAGACCCAATTATTTGAACCAAATGTTATAACCAAATAGTAAAAACTATTTTTATTTATTTTATTCTTTTGGGTTAAAATATAGTAAAAATTGTTAGAATCGATTATCTATTTTCAGGTTATGAATTTTTAGGAAAAAAAAAATCAAAAACCATTTGAGAAAGCAGTTCACATATTGATTCATGCGTTACTGAAAAAAAAACTAGATTCTCTATTTCACCGGAAACTACATTTTTCAAAAATCTTGAATGGGTAAGAAAAGTAGATTTTATCCAGAAAATATTTACCTTTTTACTTTCTAAAAAGTAAACAATCTCTTCCTGAACCATTTTTCTCCTTGAGATACAATGAACAATGGAGTGGCGTCTAGTCTACTACTACTACTAACATTCATCAAATCTAGTCCTCCATCTCAATCTCCCGCCATATATAGACACAAGTGGTGGTGACCTGTACTCTTTGTCTCTTCCTCTCTTTTGTCGGTAATGGAGTTACCCGTCGTAGATCTGTCTCGTTACCTTGAATCCTCCGGCGACGATTTGGGAACTGATCTGCTCGATTCGTGCCGAGAAGTGAGCCGGATCCTCAGAGAAACCGGAGCTCTCCTTGTCAAAGATCCGCGATGCAGCGCTCAAGACAACGATCGATTCATCGATATGATGGAGACTTATTTCCAAAAGTCCGATGATTTCAAACGACTCCAGCAGAGACCTCATCTCCACTATCAGGTTTCGTTTCCCCCTTTAAAAAAAAAATCGAATCTTTGATTTAACCCATCACATTCAATTTTCAATTTCTAGAATCTGAGTTAAGCCCAATGGTTAGGTTAAGATTAGGGCACACATCTTAGTGTTGTTGTTTGAAAAAGTTTCAATCTTTTTTAATAAAGGTTGGTGTGACACCGGAGGGAGTTGAAGTTCCTAGAAGTTTGGTTGATGAAGAGATGCAAGAAAAATTCAAGAGTATGCCTGATGAATACAAACCACATATTCCTAAAGGACCAGATCATAAGTGGAGATATATGTGGAGAGCTGGTCCTCGCCCATCTAACACACGGTTTAAGGTGTGATCTTTGTGATACATTCTAAATAAGATTTGGTATTGTATATGTGTTTATTTATATGGATTTGTAATTGATTTGGAAGTGGCGTTGGTTTAGGAGCTCAACGCTGAGCCTGTTATACCGGAAGGTTTTCCAGAGTGGAAAGAAGTAATGGACTCATGGGGTTATAAGATGATATCTGCGGTGGAGGTGAGGCTTTGCTACAACAGAGTTGGAATCTGATGCTTGTTTAGTTATAACTAACTATTAGATTCTTAAATTGTTTAGGTTGTTGCTGAAATGGCAGCGATCGGGTTTGGTTTGCCTAAAGATGCATTTACATCACTCATGAAGCAGGTATGTATATTATTAGATTTCTGTTGAAACAAGAGTTCCTACACTTAGCTTAACCCGTGGATGAATGGCTAAGGGTTTGGATTTCTTAAGTGGAAGAGTGTACGTTGTTCTTGTGAATCTCAGGGTCCTCATCTTCTTGCTCCAACGGGAAGTGATCTTAGCTGTTACAATGAGGAGGGGACGATATTTGCAGGATACCACTACGACCTCAATTTTCTAACAATTCATGGAAGAAGTAGATTCCCTGGTCTGTATATTTGGTTAAGGAATGGGGAAAAGGTTGCGGTTAAAGTTCCCGTAGGATGCCTCTTGATTCAAACTGGAAAACAGGTACGGAGATGTTTTACTTGAAGCATCTGTGAACAGCCAAATAAACATCTCGAATTATGTAATTGAAGTTAACTGTGCTAAAAAATGTTGGTGTTCAGATAGAATGGCTGACTGCTGGAGAATGCATTGCCGGAATGCATGAGGTGGTTGTCACGAGCAAGACTAAGGATGCAATCAAATTAGCAAAAGAACAAAACCGAAGCCTATGGAGAGTTTCCTCGACTGTAAGTCAAAACCAATTTCCTTATACGTATCCAGGAAAAGCTCAACTCTTTTGGTTTTTTATTTATCTAAAAGGATTTGTTTTTTTGTTGCAGTTGTTTGCCCACATTGCCTCTGATGCGGAGCTGAAACCTTTGGGACATTTCGCGGAATCATCACTGGCAAGTAAATATCCGGCGATACCTGCAGGAGAGTATGTTGAACAAGAGCTCTCTGTTATCAATCTAAAAGGAAATAAAGGATTTTCATAACTTTCGTTTGTCTTTAGCCACACAACCAGTTGCTGCAAGGTCGACAAAATTTCGTTCTACTTCCTGTTCGATTCTGAGAGTTTTAAAGATTGAAACTCTGCTTTTGCTGAAGCATTTGATATTTGATAACTCAGAAGTCCGTCAAATTTAGGACGTATGTTTGAACCGGTTAAATTTTTTTTTTTAGGTAAACCATTAGATTGATTAAAACAGAAAAATACCAGATCACCCTTTTCCTATCACTAAGTTATCATTTAATAATTTTTTTGTTTTTAAAAATTAATGCAGATGAACTGTGTGTAGTTCATATTTTTTTTGTATTTTGGTGGTAAATGCAGGAAAAATACATGTAGATCTGGTTTACAGTTTTTTTGATGTTGTTCACCTGTGATCTGCACTTGAACAATCTATTTTTATTCTGCTTGAACCACTTGATCTACTCTGCCTAATATGTTTTCTCCATTCAAAGCCTATGTCGAGCCCTGGTATTCAAATGGCGGCTACTACATACAACATATTGATTGTAGAAATGTCTGGTACGGTAGGGACCACCTTAAAAAAGTAGAGCTGTGTTCAAGCTCAAACGAATCAATTGCTAGAATGCCACTTTGACCAAAAAAACAATCGTGAATGTTTTTAATTTATTTTAAATAAAAATGCATTGAAAAGACCAAAAACTCATACTTTATATTTACAATTACCCTACTTTACTTCAAACACTTAAACAATTTTTTAGTTTTAACCTAACCGTTTTTTAACTCATTTCTTTTTTCTCTCTCGCCGACAGATCTACAGATCTGGAAAAACAAAAAGTTTGGTTATCTTTGAATCTCACAGAATTCTCTTTCTTATTGTTGTGTGTGTGCCGCCATAGCCAAAACTTATCTCAGTTCTCTATTTGATGCAGCGGAGATGACGATTTGCGGCGGAGATGATGATTTGCGGCGAAGATGATGATTTGCAGTGATGATAACAAAAGAGAGGGAAGATCACTGGTTGGTGGGTGAAGAGGTAAGATCACGTGAAGGTTGGGTGTGATATGTGCACAATTGCTGCAAGAGAAGACAATCAACGGCGGAGAAACGACAAGAAGAGACGAATTAGTGTGTGGCGGCGCTAGGGTTTACTATTTGTACTAGTTGTCCTATTTATTTAGTTAGTTATACCATTTGTTTTAGTTGTACTATTCTCTCTTAGTTATAATTTTGTACTAGTTGTTCAATTATTTCTTAGTTGTTCTAGTTGTACAGCATATTATATATCTTTCGTTTATATCATTTGTACTACTTGTCCTATTATATCTTAGTTATACCACTTGTACTACTTGTTGTATATTACTCAGTTATACTATTTGTACTAGTTGTTCAATTCTCACTCAGTTGTACCAATTCGTATATAATTTCATTAAGGGTAATTTGAAAATATCATATTTATAGGTGGCACTCAGATTACAAAGTGGCACACATATTTTTTTTTCCCCCAAAATGGCATTCTAGCCCTGCGCTCAGCTCAAGCTCAACCTTAATGTGTGTGGTGGACAATAAACCAATGATTAGACAGTAGCGACATAGGATTCAAACCAGATTGTACATTCATGTGCACGTAAAATGAACCGGCACCTGCCTTAACCTCATACTATTACTATGTATGCTTTGTTTATTTGGGAACACGCTGAGTGATGTCAATCTCTTGAAGTTGGACTCGTTCAGATCATGCCGTTCATAGGCACGACTGGGTTCTGGAAATATATAGTTGCGTTATCATTACTGTTATTATTTTTAGCTATATTTCCCCTGAAGTAAAGTAATCTAGGATTAGGATTAGGATTACTCTTAATTAACCCTAGTTTGTTCGTTCATAATATATATATTCGCTACGTTTATAACTTAGAGAGCCTTCTACAAGTTTATGTGATTTCTCCTCTCCACCGAGAAAGTAGAAAACAGCTAGAACAAGTAGTGAAACTCTAACCGTCGGAATGTTCTCTACAGTAACAAGACTAGTTGTTCTAGTGTTCCTGGTCAAAAATATAGTGAAATAACCTTCCTATTCTTGCTTCAGTGGCATGTTTAGGTCTTTTTCCCCATTACTTAGAAAAAGTGAGCCCGCGACCAAAGCTCCGGTGAACGGTGGCCGTAACTTTTTAATGCATATTAAGAGACTCAATTTGCAAAAACAAATCATCTTCTCCGCTTAGAGAACACTTGTCAGTTGCATACTTGCATTGGTTTGTTTAATTTGCAATAGGAAACTTGTTTCTTCAAACTAAACATGCTAGTTGATTACGAATGCTAAACCATATTTAATCCCTAATGCGTGAGTAGCCATATATGACTAACATTCTTGGTTTGGCTTAATATTGTAAGTGTCAAACTAGTTTGAATCCGTAAACCCTTTTATCAGAAACACTAGTTTGGGATTTTTTTTTCTTTGTTTTTTTCTTCTTTTAAACTTGTATGTATAGTGCACCGTGCTATAACATGATATTTTTACTCGCAAGGTATGAGCAGTATGGTTAAGGAATCTGAAAACAAAGTTGATTTCCTTGGGGGACTTATGAAAACCATGAAAGAACTAAAGCACATATATGTGGCTAGATATATATGTTAAAGTACGAGAACAGTATGTAAGAGCATAAAAGTAAACAAGACACAAGCTTTGTTAACGGGGTTCGGATAACCTACATCCCCGGGACCAAGTCTAGAATTCATTAATTAGAAGTAGAACTTCAACAATACCATCAACGGATCTCTCCATATTATTGATAAGGCGACGCCACATACCCTGTGTGTATCTCTCAATAATACCTAAGACGCACACCTCTTAATGAAAGGCTTTCTTGGTATTTATAACAATTGCTCAACCCTAAAGTTGACTAATTTCCTATTCTAAACCGGTAAACTAACATATTTAGATAACTCCTAAATAGAATTAATCCTAATTCCATAACTCGGTAGGATTAGTATAGCTTGCACCTTAAGCTATTTTCAAGCTTACGCCAACATTCTTCCTCTTAAGCTTGAACTTCTTTTCTTCCAAATCTCTCACGCCAATGAGATCCCTCATTTTTTAAAAAAATCTTTTCTTCCAAGCACTTTAGTCAAGATATCTACCTTTTCATCACTTCCGGGAACATGCTCGACTTCCACTTACCCATTGTCCACACAGTCTCCTATATCTCTGCAAAATCTCATTTCATCTCATGTTTGATTGATCCCCCTTTTGATGTCGTCAAACACTATCTTCATTGCCTTCATTCTCCCATTCATCTTCTGAACCATCTTTAATACCCACAAGTATCATGTTCATTCCACAAAGACATAATCAATAGAGACTTCACCTTAGTCTTTCCAGTCTTTGTGACTGCGACGGACACATCTTAGATTGATCCCAATCAGCTTCTCATAGGATTTTATTTCAAATGAGCTTTATATCTCCTTGCAAATTTCTTTCAAATACTTCAGCCTTGATGATGCAGATAATATCTTCTTGTCCCTTTCTTTTTCCCAAACAACTCAATTTTTCCTTTGTGATCTCTTTTAATCACTTCAACCACACAATCTTCTTTATGAACTTTTTTAATCACACATACCTGTTTACAAGCTGACAAGATTATCATCTCTTATGAAATTATGCTCTCCAATCTAACCTTCAATAAATTTCTTCACAACTTCTTGTTTTGAGACAACTAAAATTCTGCATTTTTCATCAGTTCTGATGCAGAGCACAATGAAGTAGCAAACCAGCCCAGAAAATTATGAAATTTTGTGGGAATATCAATAACAGTCATATGAAGACACAGGAAAAAACAGATCACGATTTCCGTTTACGGTTTGAAAGTTACGGCCACTTTCCCAGAACAGATCCGGAATGATGCAACCTAAAAGCAGTCCAACTTTGAAAGCAAGTTGCCACTAAACCACAAGGAATCAGATGACAACCTTTATATCATTGGAAAGATCTAGCTCTCAAGTTTTCAGAACACCTTTTGTAGTGTCAATCCGAGGTATGTAGCAATAGTAACCGAAGACAAAAGTACCGACTCTAGAAAGAAAACTCTTCTCGAATCCCGGAAACTTTTTGTTTTCATTATTTTTACGATTTCTCTTCTTTTTCTTGCATCTGTTCGCTCTTTTTTTTGTTTCTCTTTTGTAGGATTAAGCAATGAATCAAATTCCAACACTCCCTCTTGATTCATTAGCTGAATTCCCAAAGTCCAAACTAGGAAATTTGATCCCACACTCTACTTCTTCTCGATCGGTTCGTGAATCTCTTTCACGTCATTGGCAGAACTCGTTGGCTTTCAATGAAATGAAATTGACAAGAAACCTCTTTCTTCTCTTTTAATTTCCATAGGTTTCTCCATTTTTCTTCCTTGAAAATGATTGTATTAACTCATTTGATTTGCTCTTCATCATCCATAGAGAGATCTGCTCATCTCTTCTTCACAGAGAATCATGTCTTAAGAACCATATTCCACATGCTCATCTTTGCATTTAATTCATCAGTCTTTCTCATGGCACAAACCATTTCTAGCTGCATCAAGAACAAAAACTCCCTTTGCTTTTAACAAAACGAAGAACATGAACAAGCTCTAGTTTTCTTTCTTACAAAGCCCTTCCTATGATGCTCATGCTTTCAACATTATTATCATTCTTCTCCCCCTTGTTGATTGTGTGTCTCAAGAAGACAATTATTCAAGCCATGACACACACATTCAAAAATCACATCATAAACCCACGATACTCCATATCAATCATGAGCTGACTTAATCTGAGGAAACGAACAACCAACAACAATCCCAAAGTCATATGAAAGTATGAACCCTTTAAACCTCCTAAAGACTATCAAAATTCATTTCAGATCCAAAGCTCCATCGAAGAGCCAAGCATCATAATCACATAGGGCTCCCACTATTAGACTCACTTTGAAGAACAACCCAAACCAATTCATTTATGAACTCCAACAAATGAACATAAATCTTCCTTTCATTATTTCTAAAACAGCTCAACCAACAAGGGAAGTCTCGACCAAGTCTCTCAAATCAAAAACATCACAAAAGCTTCTTCTCGACTAACCTGTTAAGAAAGATTAGATAACTTCATGCTTCACCTACCTACCAAAATCATGGCTTCTCGATTTTTGATCTTGAGCTTAAGACTTATCAACTCTTTTTCAGCTGACATTCAGATTTGACTTCAATTGAGGAGTTTCTCCATTAATGAAATTCCTTTCTTATCTCCTAAAAACCTCCAATGGAGAGGAAACACTCTCAATCTCTCCCACTGATTCTTGTAGAAGATTCAATATAATCAACCAAATTATCCAACCTTTTAAAACTCATAATATGGTATCTTATTCTTCTTCAATTTAACAAAAATCAGCTAGAGACTCGTGATGGCTCCCTTTATTTCCATAATCAGACATTACTCTGGATTTCACGAACTTCTTAACCCAACTTTTATTACCATTGGTTTCTTCTCACGTCTTCGTCAAAAACAGATTTTTTTACCACAATTCTAATCACGTCCTCCTACTCCTTGAACTCCCTGCAATTTTCTGCAGAATCTCCGACATGGTTCCTCTCTAGTGGTCGCAGAATATCTCAAGTTCATCATGATTGCAAATCCTAGACACCCAAAGCTGAATTCGCTTTAACTCACTTGATTACTAGCTGTGAATTTGTCTTCCATATTGATACCATTAACGACAATCACACAACAACCACTAAGTCTTCATCATCAACAACAACCCACAATTTAAGTGACTTTTCCGAATTGGGAGACCAAGGATAAACAAGATGATCTCAAAATCAATTAGCTGTTTTTTTTTCTCTATCTTCATTCAGCTTTTGTGCTCACTCTCTCGGCGGCTTCGTTACTCAAGCTTTCTTTGCACAATGAAGAGAACTCTCAATGTCTCTCTTAATTGAACACATTCTCATCAAAGAGATGCTTTCATGGGCCTGTTTTATTACAATAGAGATTGGGTCATGAGTCTCAAATCCTGCCCATTATACTAAACTTCTTTCTTCAGCAATGACTTCTTTTCATACTGTGAAAACTAAAAATTTCGGCGAACTCAACATCTATCCCGTCTTTATGATAATCTGAGATATTCATTAGACCATAACTCTGCAGCGACTTCTCTGATCTCTAACAAGTTCTTTGTGTCTTTCTTCGTGATTGTAATATCTCACGGCTCTCGTCACCAACCTTAACTCTTCACAACCACAAATCCAGGATCACACCGGAAACAATATGTCTGATACCAAATAAAGCACATATATGTGCCTAGATATATATATGTTAAAGTACAAGAACGGTATGTAAGAGCATAAAAGTAAACAAGACACAAGTTTTGTTAACGGGGTTCGGATAACCTACATCCCCTGGACCAAGTCTAGAATTCATTAATTAGAAGTAGAACTTCAACAATACCATCAACGGATCTCTCCATCTTATTGATGGGGCGACGCCACACACCCTGTGTGTATCTCTCAATAATACCTAAGACGCGCACCTCTTTATGAAAGGCTCTCTTGGTATTTATAACAATTGCTCAACCCTAAAGTTGACTACTTTCCTATTCTAAACCGGTAAACTAACATATTTAGATAACTCCTAAATAGAATTAATCATAATTCCATAACTCGGTAGGATTAGTATAGCTTGCACCTTAAGCTATCTTCAAGCTTATGCCAACAAGAATAGCGGCAAGTCGATATATGGCTCAAACCATGGGACTAAACTGATGCTATCCCCGCTCACAAACTTATCTTGGTATATTTGTTTTCTCTCTAGCTACTCTCTCTCTCTCTCTCTTGCCTTTTGTATTATAACTAGGGGCTATTCCGCGCTACACGCGGTTTGATTTCCAATTATTTGTTATTTTAAGTATATTTCTATGATATTTTTTTGTTTAAGTAGAATTAATTTATTTGATTTGAACTGTTAATTTTTTGACAATACTACTCTCAAATAGTTTGATTTCAATTTTTGTTTGTTTATGTCAGGCATACAAAATTAAATGAGTTTACAATATCAAAAATATAATGGACAGGAGAAATAAGATAAATTTTAACTTGATGGTTAAGATTCTAATGATAATATGCATACATATTTAGCAGATACTTTCACATAATGAACCAATGTAACTTACTAAAATATGGTTATTAGAAAATGTATTAACTTTTGCACCACAATCACGCATGTGTCCGTACCAATTAGTTAGGCCGAAAATATCAATACATTTTGCTTTTATAACAAAAATAAAATCATCATTGAATATCAATCCATCTTTCACTAACTAAAACGAAAAAGATATTCTTTACACTCCATCAAAATGCTCATGAGATACTTCAAAAAGACAAATCTTCATTATTGTTTACAACTTCCTCTGCACAAAAACGAAAGTAAACACAAAAGATACAAAACCTTGCCTTTGCATCAAGGGCTTAGTACAGTTTCCAGCTCAACTAATTATTTGGTTCATAAGCAATTGAATGTTTGTTATCCTGAAATTAGTCACTTATTGTAGATGGCTTGTTAAAAAGCCAAAGACTTTGTTTCAACCACAACAAGTGATGATTATAACTCCAAGTAAATACAAATAGACAATGTTATATTGGATTTCAAATTTTAAATGTTTTTGTACTAATTAGGAATGAGGATCAACAGTTTTTAATTCTAGTAAAACATGGTTTACCTTACTGTTGATTTATTTTGTGGTGTATTATTCATCATATAATCTGGGAATGGTTTACCGCCCATAATTAAGTATAACCTAACCAGAGAAAATAAGCAAAACTGAATAGTGATGAGTTGGTGCACACGATACTCTATGATCTGATCCTGATCCAAATAGCTATATGTTGTGGAACCACATATTTAATAGCAAAGTTAGATGATGGCATGATGCATATGCTGATGTGGTTTAAGCCAACGACACAAATATATTATATAAAATTCACAACAATCAATAAGATATCAATATTAAACTAAAGTCGGAGCTTACTTTAGGATAATGAAGTTGGATGATTTTAATCACCACCGCTTCCGCTTGTTGCTCACTTTCTCTCCATGATTAAGTTGTCTTCAAAGTTTAATAACTTGATCCTCCATCAACGTTTCAACCTTTTTGTTTATTTTCTCGGTCTTCTCTATAGAAATCATGTGCGTGGGAATGCTTGTTTCAATGGAAAATTTACAACTAAAATTAGAAGAAAACCGAATAGGTTCACAGATTCATTAGGAAGGGAGATATTGATACAGGTTGAGGTATAGAGGGAGAAGAAACGATTCAGCTTCGACCTATTTAACAGTTTGCATTTAGGGTTTTAGAAAATTGCATTGATAAAAGTTAATGAATGACGTGTACATGGGTTGTAGAAAATTGTGAGTAAAAGAAATTTTGAGAATTGATGTGGCAACTTGAGAACATAGTTAGAAAAAACTGAGGTGGACACTCTTAGGGCTCAAATTGTCCCTTTTATTAGTAGTAATTTTTTTATTATTATTATTACAAAGGTGGCAATCGAAAGTGTTTTGGAATATATTGGATTCAGATGATTGCAAGATTTCATCGGACAACACAATCACTCTTCAGAGATGACACACGATGAGCTAGAGACGTTTCTTGAGTTGATATACAACGGTTCGATTCCTGAGACGAAAATGGCGCAGACAAATACGAGATTCCATACCTCCAAGAAGTCTGCAGAAACCACCTCGTCGCCTCAATGAAATCATCAGATGTATTTGATGTCCTCGAGGTTGCAAAGATTCATTCGGACGAGTACTCGAAATGTTGTCTCTGTGTTTATCACAACACATATGGAAGATATTGCCTTCTCGAGTAAGTTCATGTCCTTTGTTGAGAGTAATCTGGCTCTTACTGTCAAGACAATAAGGGGTTATGTGAACAAAATCAAGGATGATCGACGTAAAACTATCCTTACACCTATTACCAGTAACACTAGCTTCTCCGGTAGTTCATCGTAGTTGCTTTTTTTTTTTTTTTTTTCAAAATTAAAAGAAAAGAGATACTGATTAATGTGGAAGTCATTCGAGTTAATCTACCAATGTTTAGCTCTATTCGTCATAATCCAAAGAACTTGTATAGTAGTATCCTGAATTAAACAAAACTCAATTAAGTATACAAATGGTCAACTCATTCAACTCTATCATCAACAGCTTACATACAAAGTAGACACATTATTTATGCAGTCAAATAGAGCAAGAAATGAGACCAGAAGAAGATGTAGTAAAATCCAAAAGAGAAAAGATAAGGAAATTAACTGATTCTATGATGTTCCACAACAACCCTTCCCTTTAGTAACAGTCTCTTCTCCAGCAACAACAATTTTAGTTCCTTGCAAGAGGGAAGAGTCTCCTCCAGATTCTCCTTCCTCATTGGCAACAAGATTCTTTTTGCTCACGATTCGATAGATCTCAGTCAGAACCGTGAGAAAAGACGGCTCGACATTGTTGGAATCCAAGGCTGACGTCTCCATGAAAAACAGGTTTTCTCTTTGAGCAAATTCTTTAGCATCCTCGGTTGTTACAGCTCGAAGTGACCCGAGATCAGTCTTGTTTCCTATAAGCATAAGCGCAATGTTTTTGTCAGCATGCCCTCTCAATTCTTCTAACCATCTCGCTACATGATCAAACGACTGTCGTTTCGTTATGTCGTAAACTAGCATTGCCCCTACTGCTCCTCTATAGTATGCACTCGTCACTGCTCGATACCTAAACATAAGAAGAAAAAAAAAACCTCCAACAATCAGAGCCATAACAAATACAATTGAACTAGACAAAATAAAATATCGATCGTTTATTTTGGACTATAAATTTTGGTCTATACGACAATGTTTGTTTGGTCACAGTCGTTGGTCGCCCGGGACAGGTGAACGAACAACTTATACTATTTAATTAGCGTGAAGGCAAAGATTATACATACTGAAGCAACCAAAAGTTTTTTAGTTACTTATCTAAGATCTGAAAACAAGGATCAATAGATTTGTTAAATTGTTACCGTTCTTGACCAGCAGTGTCCCATATCTGAGCTTTGATAGTTTTATGATCGATCTCAAGTGTTCTTGTCTGAAACTCGACACCGATGGTTGCTTTAGATTCGATACTGAACTCGTTTCTTGAAAACCTAGCGAGGAGCTGAGATTTACCAACAGCAGAGTCGCCGATCAAGACTACCTTGAAGACATAATCTATCTTCTGGTTGAAATTGCTCTGAAACTTTGACATCGTTCCCAAGTTCCAAACCCAAAATCACAAGCTAGCTTATTGACTTTTAAGACACGCGATCGAATTGACTTTAGTGTTGAGTAATACGAGGATCTCTTGAATTAAGAAGAAAGAGAGAGAGAGATCTAAAAGGACAACAAAAGTGGGCTGCGACTCGTGAAGAAGCATCGGAAGACGTGAAGGGAAGAAACAAGGAGCGAACACCAATTTTAGTGGGGCCCGCTTCTCTTTTTCTCTTTTTTACTTTTGTTTTGTTTTGTTTTTTTTTAATCCCAACTAAAAATAATAGAGAATTACAAAATCTAAATCTCTTTTATGTTTAATTCTCTCTAATTTCTTAACAACAAATATAATTAATTTAAAATGGTATAAAAAATCGAATCCTGACAAAAACTCTAAAAAAGGGTATTTTTATTTTAAATATCATATTTATGCTAATTCTTTAAAACTACACTTAGTTTTAATTATTGTAAATACTCAAAAAAAAATTAATATCTTTATTGGAGATTACTTATGTTATATATTAAAATATTAAATTGCATATAACTTTATATGGTATCACTATTGGCTCATGCTTGTAATGTTTGCTTTTTTAACTGAATTAAATTATAACTTATTTTGAAACCATGGTAAGATTATAAACGCATAAACGAGAGACACTTAAGTTGATGGGAGAAAAAAAAAATCCTAAGTCCTATCGAAAAAAGACAAAAAAAACTGAACTAGAAATACAAAACAGATAATATTGAAACTGAATAGGAAAAGAACAACTCCTTAAACAACAAACAGAGGTAAATAGGTAAAGACCTTAAAAAAATGGTTGAATCAAGAGTAAAGAAAATCCTCTTCTTCTGAAACATTTGTGTATGCAATTTATCACGACTCTCTATAGCCAAACCATAAATAGCAACTACCTTCTTCTATCACGATGAAAACCAATTTCTCGAGAAACAAGGACATGCAAGCAAAGTACACTTCTTTTTAATTGCTTTTTTGACCATTTAAATTGCTTCTTTTAAATATCATTTAATTGTCATAAAATAAAAATAAATATATCAAAATAATTAACATATTAATTTGTTTTGTATAATATATGTAACATATCTACAAATTTCAATAGTGCTCAAATTAATGTTTGATATATGTAATATATATAACATATCTAAACACTTTTTAAAACTTTTAAATTAGTAAATTACATAAATGAGATTTTTGGGGCAATTCTCGTAAATACCACAAAAATATTTGTTTTTCAAAAATCAGGACGGCGAGTTGAACTGGCATTTCCACACGATGAGTTTTGGATGGGTCATCATGAGTCTGGACCGAGTCATGTTGAATTTGGGTTGAGTCATGGTGAGTCTGATGAATGTTTGGTTACATTGAGATCATGGGTTTTGGATAATTCGGATCTACTCGGATCTAAATTTGTGGACAAGTGGTGATAGTTGTCAAAACTGTTTCATTCATTCGATTTCTCTTCACCTTTATGGTGAGAATTGCTATTATCTTTGCCGATGATGTGGTTTTGTGGGACATCACTCCTATTCTTCGGCAGTTATCCCCACACCGAAGCCCATGATTCGATGTGATGTAGTCGTGTTCTCGTAGATGTACAAATACAATTGGAGATGTTGGGGTTTGGTGCCTTCACAATCATTCTCGCATCTCTCGATGGTCAATCTAACCGCTAAGACCAATCATTTCGTCATTATGGAAAGACCAGAGAATTCAAGATGTGTTGTTGCGGCGTTACTCAGATTGTTGGGACAAGCAGATTTGCTTTGGAGAAAACATCCATGAAAACCACCATGGAGAAAGAAGCAATTTGGAGATGAAGATATGGTGACATTAAGCAACTACTATGGAGGAGAATCAGAAGATGGATAACTGCCTATGATTTTCAAATACATTACCGGCATTTCATCAGCTAAAAAAAAGATGATTTCCAAGTAAAAAAATCACACTAGGTTGATGGAAATGACGATAACGATTAAGTATTTTCTTTGTCGTTTTTTGGTTACATACACAATTGGTTGTATTATTCTCATTGTTAATGTTGACTACCCTGATTCATATTAATAAAATGTTTTAGATGTTAATATATATATATATATATATATATATATATATTTGGGAAAATATATATTAACCACTAATTAAATTAAGGGGAAATGACACCCACACCCACTTTCTCTTAAAGTATTGTCACAAAAACCCACTTTCCACTCATGGTATATTTTCCCAAGTTTTTTGCTTATGTCCACTTTCCTTTTACATTTTTGCCCTTACTAACAACTTACCTCTCTTTCTCTCCTTCTTTTCTCTCTTTTTCTCTTCTTTTTTGTTGTTAACACTTTAACAAAGTAAAATCTATTTATTTGTTATCATAAAACAAATTTTCTATTTATTTATATAAAATATGTTATGATTATATATTTTCTACATTTTAAGATACATATTGCTATATTTTTTTTATGAATTTTTAGATTATACAGTATCCATCAGTCGTTGAACATTTGTTCAATTATAAGTGGATAATCAATTGCAGTATTGTTAATAGATAGTTACTTGTGTTTATTCATACAAAATATACATACATAAATTTGGTTAGATCTTTATCCATAGCATATTATCCATAACACAACATAGACCAAATAAGTACAAAACCCTTTAATTCTAAATTTTAAATCCTAGAACATAAACCCTTGAACCTAAAACCAAAACTATTCACTTTAAAAAAAAAAAAAAAACAAAGTTTAGTGGATAGAAAAACTGTGGATAGGTCTCCATGGATTTACAAAGCATATCTAGACATTAAGCTGAAGAATAGCAGTTGAATAGTGGCTATGGATGTGATCATGTGGATATTTTTTTGTGGATACCAATGTAGACAGACCAAAGAATCATCATACAACATCCACACAATTAAATCCATAGACACCATGAGCTCCTTGCTTCATATTTTGTGTTGGTCCAGAAACATATACACTCATAAGTAGTTAATAAACAAAATAAAAATTAACAACATTGATTTATTTAGAACATTGAATATCAATCATGTGGATTAGTAGTTATGGATACTTATCTTATAATATCTTGCTCATTCTTTACATGAGCAGAAATTTGTCCAAGATAAATTAGCCACATAGATCAATTATGTTTAGGGTTTAGGGTTTAGGGTTTAGGGTTTAGAACTTAGAAGTCATGTCCAAGATCAATCATGTTTTTGTACTATTTTTCAGCTAGAAGTAGGTATATTAGAACTTAGAAGTGTCACTAGAAGCATACTACACAATAAACATGGTCATTATTAATCTCAAAGCCTATCCACCAAATTCTGACCACGTGCACAAGCAATCCAGATGAAATTTATTGACAAGTTTGTTGCATGTTCAAACATCACTATAGTTTAGCCACTTAGATGTCTTTTAGCCAAATGTTTTTGTACTATTTTTAAGCTAGAATTAGAGATATTAGAACTTAGAAGTGTCACTAGAAGCATACTACACAACAAACATGGTCATTATTAATCTCTAAGCCTATCCACCAAACTCTGACCACGTGGACAAGCAATCCAGATGAAATTTATTGACAAGTTTGTTGCATGTTCAAACATCACCATAGTTTAGGGTTTAGACTTTAGATGATATATAGATTCAATGTCTATGTTTTGAGTTCAAGTTGTATTGTCTAAGGTTCAAGGTGTAGGATTTAGGGGTTAAGGTTAAAAGTTTAGGTTTAGGTATGTGGATGATGTGTCTATATTTTTAATTCATGGTTTAGGATTTAGGGTTCAAGGTGTATGGTTTAGGGTTTAGGATTTAAGATTTAGGGTATAAGGTTTACGTTTTTGGGCTTATATGGATTTAGTGTCTATGTGGTGTTAGGATTTAATATTTAGGGTATAAGGTTAACTTTTTTTTGTTTGTCAACAACTAAAGTTACTAAACTTAAAATTTAGTATGTTTATCACCAACTAAAGTTACTAAACTTAAAATTTAGTAATAAAAATGAAAAATAAATGTTAAAGAAAAAAAATATTAGAAAAGAAAGAGAAAAGTTAGAGAGAGAGATGAAAAGGAAAAAAAAAAGTAGAAAGAGAAAGTTACTAACCTTCTTGTTAAATTTGGATAGCATTCAGCTTCGAGCTTTCAACTATACTTTGGAAATTGAAACCCTAAACCCTAAACCCTAAACCCTAAACCCTAAACATGATTGATCTATGTGGCTAATTTATCTTGGACAAATTTCTGCTCATATAAAGAATGAGCAAGATATTATAAGATAAGTATCCATAACTACTAATCCACATGATTGATATTCAATGTTCTAAATAAATCAATGTTGTTAATTTTTATTTTGTTTATTAACCACTTATGAGTGTATATGTTTCTGGACCAACACAAAATATGAAGCAAGGAGCTCATGGTGTCTATGGATTTAATTGTGTGGATGTTGTATGATGATTCTTTGGTCTGTTTACATTGGTATCCACAAAAAAATATCCACATGATCACATCCATAGCTACCATTCAACTGCTATTCTTCAGCTTAATGTCTAGATATGGTTTGTAAATCCATGGAGACCTATCCACAGTTTTTCTATCCACTAAACTTTGTTTTTTTTTTTTAAAGTTAATAGTTTTGGTTTTAGGTTCAAGGGTTTATGTTCTAGGATTTAAAATTTAGAATTAAAGGGTTTTGTACTTATTTGGTCTATGTTGTGTTATGGATAATATGCTATGGATAAAGATCTAACCAAATTTATGTTTGTATATTTTGTATGAATAAACACAAGTAACTATCTATTAACAATACTGCAATTGATTATCCACTTATAATTGAACAAATGTTCAACGACTGATGGATACTGTATAATCTAAAAATTCATAAAAAATATAGCAATATGTATCTTAAAATGTAGAAAATATATAATCATAACATATTTTATATAAATAAATAGAAAATTTGTTTTATGATAACAAATAAATATATTTTACTTTGTTAAAGTGTTAACAACAAAAAAGAAGAGAAAAAGAGAGAAAAGAAAGAGAGAAAGAAAGGTAAATTGTTAGTAAGGGCAAAAATGTAAAAGGAAAGTGGACACATAAACAAAAAACTTGGGAAAGTATACCATAAGTGGAAAGTGGATTTTTGTGACAGAACTCACACCAAAATTGATTTTCATGACATTTTCCCTTAAATTAAATGTGGTTTTAATTATTTAAGAATAATAATAATAATAACAAAAAAAATCTTCTAAAATGTTTAATCCAATGGACCATACACACCCACAAAAGACCAATGGCGACCACAAAGAACTTAAATCCCAGTTTCATCCTCTCTGTCTCTTGCGTGCTCGTCTCGCCGTTCTCCTCCTCCACTACCGCCGTATTCTTCGTCTCTACCATCGTAAGTCTTCTTTTCGATGCTTTAGAAGCTAGTCCTCTTCATCTCGTTTCGTCTCCTTTACATCGCCGCTCGAAACAGCCGACACAAAAAGACATTGTGCTAAATTTATGCTTAATTCATGATCGGTTCTGTGGTTTCTCTCATGGTACAAGATCTTTTCTCAATTCGTTATACTTATTCTTGTGGTTTCGCTCTTATCAATGGAATTCAAAAAATTAGATTCAAAATTAGCTTTTTTTTAGGTCTGAAATTAATGTTTTGCTTGTTAGAGCAGTGTTTTGTATCTTTTGGGTTTAGATTATGTCCTTTGTGATAGTTTGAGTTAGATAAACCCTTTTGAAACGTTATCTTGAATAATGTAATGTTCTGATTCAATTTTGATTTGAATCAATCCATAAGAATGAACCTGAGATTCTACATTCTCTGTCTAGTTTTTTTTATCTAGACCTGACATATCTGGTGATACGAAGCCATGACAGTTTCAGAAGCTTATCGTCCGCCTCTATTCAGGTGTGTGCTTAGTGTTTCTGCTTTACTCCTTTTTAATAATTATGTTCATCGACAGTGAATGACCTTAAGCTTCATCTCCTTTCATAAAAATTCATATTTCAGTATAGCCCCGATGATGGGATGGACAGACAATCATTACAGAACCCTTGCACGGCTTATAACAAAACACGCATGGCTCTACACAGAAATGTTAGCAGCTGAAACCATTGTCTATCAAGAAGAAAACCTGGTAATCAAATGGTTAAGGGTTTCTTTCTCTTCTTTCTCAACTCTGTAGATACTTCTTGTGTTGATGATGACGCATTGATTTATGTGTTTATGTTTACTCTTGTTATGCTCAGGACAGCTTTTTGGCTTATTCTCCGGACCAGCATCCCATTGTTCTTCAAATTGGTGGAAGAAACTTGGAAAATTTGGCAAAAGCAACACGGCTTGCTAATGCATACGGCTATGATGAAATTAATTTCAAGTATGAGCATCTCTTTCAAGTTTCCTTTCCATTAAGTTTGTTATAACAACTGTGCCACTTCCATCCCATTATGGTTTCGTCTACTAACATGCTGGTTCATTCTGTAGCTGTGGATGTCCAAGCCCAAAAGTAAGTGGACGAGGTTGTTTTGGTGCTCGTCATATGCTTAACCCGAAGTTTGTTGGCGAGGCTATGTCTGTCATTGCTGCCAATACCAAGGCAGCTGTCACTGTTAAATGTCGAATAGGTGTTGATGATCATGATTCGTATAATGAGCTTTGTAAGTTTTTCCTTCTGCCTATCTTTCAAGTTATATGTGTATTAAGTGGAGACTGATGTTCCCACACATGCCCAGACGTTTATTTTTAATCAACTGCAAATAGCAACTTTTGCTGAGTTCATTTCTTGCGTATCTGATAGGCTTCACGTACCTTTTCAATTCTCTATTGTTCCTCAGGTGATTTCATTCATATAGTTTCTTCATTATCTCCGACTAAGCATTTCATCATACATTCGCGGAAGGCGTTGCTGTCTGGACTTAGCCCATCAGATAACCGTCGAATTCCACCCTTAAAGTATGTGCAGAATGGCTTCCATTCTCTTATGGTCTTCTTCTTGGAAGATATATTGCTTTAATACTGCTTGTTTCCATACATCTCTTACATTTTCATCTGCACTTCTGCTCTTTCCAATGCAGATACGAGTTTTTCTTTGCCCTTTTGCGTGATTTCCCGGACTTGAAGTTCACAATTAATGGAGGCATAAACTCTGTGGTTGAGGTGAGTTTTCTAAAGCTGATTTTTTTTTTTGTTAATCCTGAAGTTGTACCTTGCGTTCAAAAGGCTAAATCTACACTTCTTTCATTGAACTGTAGGCAGATGCCGCATTAAGGTCTGGAGCTCATGGCGTTATGCTTGGGCGTGCTGTATACTACAAGTATGTGAAAGCCTTTTGCTGTAAATTTTAATTATTGTTAAACATCATATGAGAGTTTTGCTCTTTTTAAAATATTTTGGCTGATTTATGGAAATCTATGCTGGCTGTGCAGTCCCTGGCACACTTTGGGACACGTCGATACCGTAATTTATGGATCTCCAAGCAGTGGAATTACAAGGCGACAGGTTTTGAAAAATATTTACTTTCTGAAATAGATTCTTCAACAATTTTTAACTAACATCTGGTTTGTTTTGCTGTCTCTAATTGACTTTTAGGTTCTTGAAAAATATCAAGTCTATGGAGAGTCGGTCCTCGGGAAATATGGAAAAGGCCGACCAAATCTTCGAGATATAGTGAGGGTAATGGTCTTTCTAAGTCTTGATTTATTAAGTTATTTCCCAATGACAACGAGCGTAATTAACAAGAGCAAAACCTTGCTGCAGCCATTGATCAATCTATTCCACTCGGAGTCTGGAAATGGCCAGTGGAAACGTAGAACTGATGCTGCTCTCCTGCATTGCACCGTTAGTAAATCCACTGATACTCTAATTTTTTCACTTGCTATCAAACTCTTGTCACCGTGTCAGCACACCTCTTATGTTGTACAGACCTTAAAATCATTCTTGGACGAAGTGTTACCAGCAATACCCGACTTTGTGCTCGATTCATCTGCTGTCAAAGAAGCGACTGGGCGTGAAGATCTCTTTGCGGATGTACGACGTTTGTTGCCTCCTCCTTACGAAAAAGAATCATCCGAAGCATTGGAAATGCTACCAACGAGACCTGTGATTCTTGATGAGGAGGAGGAATGACAAATCTATATTTCGTAGCCGTAACGGGAACTAGGTACTAGCTGAAACATCGAGGATCAAGATTCTACTTTGTGGAGCTATAAAGATGTGATATTGTTCTGACCACTTGATTTTAAAGAAGGAAAAGGAAAAAACGTAGAGAAAGCAAAACAAAAAAACAAAAGATATATGTTCGGATCCAAAGTAGTGTTCAATGTCTTTTTGCAAGGATACTTTTTCGGTTGATTCTTTCTGTATTTTTCACACTGAGGAGAACATTCTCCATTCTTATATACAAGACACTCGGAAAAAGCTTAGTCTGCAACACATTTCTCAGACAGAACTCATTACAATGCTTTATCATCGCTATACTTTGGTAATGTTAATACCATGTACCCTGTTTTTGTTGGAGAGAGAGAGAGGGTAATAGTTTTCTGCAGTTTAATATCTAACTTATAATGTTTTTATCCGCAATGAAACAAAACAAAACTTGTACCCACCTATGTGACGACTTGCCGATGATCGTTACCTGGTTTAGTCCACGAAGTATATGCCAAATCTTATGATCTTGAGTTGTTTTTCATGGACATGTTTAGTTGACTCATATGGTAGATTTTGGGATGTGAATGGTTTTTTTTATGGACACTTGACAGACTTAATCCATCAACAATTTTTTTAATTAAATTTCTTACTAATTAGTATAGTTTATGAAGATTTTTGAAGAGTTCAACAAAATCATTAAATCAACAAAATCATTAAAAGTGAATAAGTAAAATATTGTTAAAGATTGCTAAAGATTTTTGTTGATTAGTTTTCAAAAATCTTGTAAAATATTCCAAACACTCCCTATATTTTTTAATATTTTTCCTGACTTTATTTTGTAAAAAAAGTGTCTAATCATGAACCAATAACATAATAATTGAAATCATTAACAATCTAGATTTTTTTGTTTTAATTGAATAATACAAAACTTTTAATGACTTTATAAAAGTTTGAATCCAATAACCCAAATTTATTAAGATTTTAAATGACTTTTTACAAATCACAAACTAATAATACTAAATTTTAACATAGTTTAACAAAATCTTTATATAATAACAATAAATTATAAAAAAAATTAAAATCTTTATAATTTTATTCAAATCTCAAACCAATAACCCAGCAAATTGTTTTGTTACTTGAAATCTAATAATGGAGTCTAACTAA
The DNA here is from genome assembly GCF_030686135.1 of Camelina sativa. NCBI lineage: Eukaryota > Viridiplantae > Streptophyta > Magnoliopsida > Brassicales > Brassicaceae > Camelina > Camelina sativa. The sequence continues at coordinate 11,207,321 of NC_141897.1, read as the reverse complement.
AATATTAAAAGTCAACATTACTGTAAAAATAAAAAAAATAAAAGAGTTTTCATTTATAAATCTTCCCTCAATACAATAAAGAATAAACCCTAAATCTCCTCGAATCAAAGTGAGGAAGAGGCCATGGGATGCGAGCAACGACGCCGACGAGTTCAATCCTACCACAAACTGGAATCTCTCCGTCGGTTCTCTCACAGACTCCATCTCCTTTGAGTCCTCCTTCACCGCAAACCCCGAATCTGACGACGGAACCGCCGTCGATCATGTCGCCAAGTCCCCGCTACTTCTACTCCCTCCGGTTCCCAACGGCGAGCCTTGTGAAATTACAAGTACGTTCCCTAATCCGTTATTCTCCGTGATTCAGAATAAACAACTCCGATCCGTGAGTTTGAAGTAGATCGTTATATGGTATACTCTGAAATCGATGTGAAATGTGTGTGTGGGGTTTTGGTTGCAGTAACATTTGCAAAAGAGCATGAATTAAGGCAAGTTTATATCAGAAGTAGTGCACGAGTATACGAAGTGTATTACACGAAAAAGCGGCGTCATGGCTCTAAGGAATACTTGTGTACAGTTCGATGTGGTGTTGCAGTGAGAGATGAACAACTTCTTCAGATCCCTCTTACTGACTCTGATGATTCTAATAAGAGTTCGATGGACATCAAGGTAAATGGTAATGGACGAACGACCGAAGATGATTGGGTTCAAGTGATAGCTGGTGATGATGATGCAAAAGGTCTGCTTCCAATGTTACAATCAGGAAAACAGGTAACTGGCTTTACCCCATTCAGAGATATATTTGTCATTTTCTTGTTCTTTTAGTAATGGTTGATGTTAATGGGGGTGGTAATATGATATTTTCAGGATTTGTATGAAGCTACTGCGGAGATCAATGATGCGGAACCTTGCACTTCGATTACAGTCCGTCTTCTCTCTCGCCAGGATAAAAGATGTGCACTTGTTGATGAAGTGTATGTGTTTGCTGATCCTGTTGATCCAAGTGAGTCAGAGCAAGAAGAAGCAAGTGGAGCAGGGAATTCATCCAGTAGTTCGTTGATGGCTATGTTTATGCCCGCTATTTTGCAGCTCTCTCGAGGAAAAAATGTTAGCAAAGAACGGGATACACAAGTTTCTTCTGACAAGTCCTACAGCACTACTAACCCAGGATCTTTAGGATACTCAAATGACTCAGATAAGATCGTGAATGAAATTCACCAGGAGACAAATTTCAGTAAAGGTGATCAAATGGGAGTGAGCCCACCTCCAGTATTAGTTGATACTCTTTCAAAGCGAGTATCTCGAGAAGAAATCAGACCTGCTATTTCTTGCAGTAATATGGAGACTATCCTGTATGATCTTGTTAACAAGGTAAGCAGAATAGAAACTATCTTGACAAGATTTGAAGATCAGATGTTGAAACCTATCAACAGTATTGATGCAAGGCTCCAGCTCGTAGAGAAGAAACTCGAACAGCTAGGAAAGAACTCTTTTGAATCTGAGTTGGTTTGTCAAACGAGAATACCCAATCTAGATGCTCTGGGCAGTGATACAGATAAAATTCCTGATACCGATGAGTTGGATGGATTGACTAAAAGCACTGATTATCCAAAATTGGTTTCTTGTACGACAATAGTTGTCCCTGAATCCTCTGTTGAAGATGATGCGGTTGTACTACCAAAGAACAGGCTGGAAGAACTGGAGAGTGAGAATAGCTCAAACTCAAACTCAGGAAATGAGATGGTTTTTACTGAACCTGAGATCAGTAATGAGGAGGTTGGTCCTTCTTTTGAAGAGAAACCAAAACGTTCGTTGTCTGTAAATGATGCTTTAGCATCTGCACTTGCTGGATTGTTGTCTTCACATTCGATCACGGATGGAAAATACAGCAAAGCCCTCGTAGTTACAGCTCCAGAATTTTTAAATGAAGATGATGAGGAGGAGATCGAAGAGAAACCTCAGACGAATGGCCATCCAGACAAAAGCCAAGTTGCAGCCGAGTTGGGAAACACGCACTCTACCTTGGGGAGCCCAACTTCTTCACAGGAAGAGCCTGAAATTACTCCATGTATCAAAGATGGTGCTCAGGAATTGGTATATGATGATAGTTTTGGAGGGGATGAGGAAGCTGAGACAGTGGTTAGCATCAGGGACAATGCTTTAGATGAAGAGATGTTTACATCAAGCACAAACCTCAGTGATAAGCCCAGGGATTCCGATTCCTTGATTCACGAGCTCAAGAATCCAAATGTAACTACTGCAAAATGCAGAGGAGAGCCTGGAATGGATGATGTCTTGAAGAGTGTTTTCGGTCTTCAACCGACTACTTCTTCAGTCGATTTCCTAACTCCAGTCCTGGATGTGAGATTTATTTCAGAGAGTCAAGACTCAGATAGCAGAGGTTTCTTTGAGGCACTCTTCACATAAGATTCCAAGACTGATGTAGATTGCAAGAACGAAGCTTATGATGATAACTTAGTCGCAGTGGAAGATGAAGAAGAACTCAAAGGACCACCAACAGATACCCTTTCGTCTGTGGAGATGGATCACTATGAGACGAATGAGATGCATCTACACTTGAATGATGAAATATCAGAAGCAAGTTTGATATAACGGAGAAAGTAAATGCCCGCATTTTCCTGATAAATACATTCTGAGGTTTTTGCTCTGTTGGAGTCTAGAGGGTAGTGTTGAAAGAAGTTGTAAGGTTTGATGATACTAGGTGATGATTGAACTCTGGTGGATTATTATTAGTCATACAAATAACCTTGTAGACTTGTAATTATAAACTATTGTAGCAGAAGAAAATAAGTTTCTAAACATGCGTGTTCATTGAACCAACAATTTAACACATAAAAGGGAAGAGAGGGAAACAGTTGATGCCACATATAGTTTCCCATCAAGAACACTCGCGACTCGCGAAGGGGTTACTTTCGTGCCACCCGCGTGCTTTGGAGTTTGATGCCAAGTTGAGAACCTAAAAACTAATCTGCATTGTAACCATAATAGCTGCTGTTACAATAGATGTTACAATGCATATATTATCTTACCGGAACAAGGAACGTCTACTCCTTTACATGTGTAATGGGCTGGGCCTATCTATAAGTGTTACATTTTGTCATAGACAGACATATATATACCTCCGCTCAAGTAACCTAGGAAAGATATTTGTCTGTATTCTCTGTTTTGCTTCTAGGGTTTTCACAAAGTCGTCTTCGTCTCCTTACCGTAAAGCACTCATGGTGAAGTTTTCTCAGCTTTGTTCTTCTCCTTGTTTGTGATTTTTTTCACTCTCTGAAGTTTCTGATTTTGTTTTGGATATCTATGGATTAGGTGCTCCAAAATGACATCGACCTGCTCAATCCTCCTGCTGAGATCGAGAAAAGAAAGCACAAACTCAAACGTCTCGTGCAGTCTCCAAACTCTTTCTTCATGGTACTGTTTACTTTGTCGCCTTTTCTTCCAGAATCTGTAACACAAGTGAACACGATGCAAATAAGAGTACTGAAGTGATTCTGCTTTCTTTGTGTTTCCAGGACGTGAAGTGTCCGGGATGTTTCAACATGTGAGTTGTCTAATTTTTCTCGTAAATGATTCTTCTAGAGAGCCTGAAAACGTTGTTTGGTACAGATTTGAAATGTTGTTTGATTGAAACTATAGATTGGTCTTAGTAATGTGAATTAAGTTGTCAACCTTGATATCATGTTGAGTGATTTGGTGGGCTTTAGTTAACTAAAGATAGTTAATACTGTCTTTAACAGAAAAAAAAATAGTTAATACTGTTTTATCTTATATAGATTACACTTATTGATACATTGCTTTATGGGTTAATAATTTGCAGAACCACTATGTTCAGCCATTCTCAAACAGTTGTAGTGTGTGCAAAATGTAACACAGTTCTGTGCCAGCCCACTGGTGGTAAAGCAAAGCTCACACAGGGATGCTTGAAGAAAGAAACATCTTAGGAGAAATTAAAGAACATCTATGTTAATCAAAATCCAGAGCCATTAATTACTACGTTATTATTCCTTTATTTCCTTTCCTAAATCTTTATTTTTTGGGAGGTCCATTCGATAATCTATGATCTTGTAATCATTTTCGTAAGATTCTTTTGTATTTGCTGAGTTTTTCTCTGTTCAGTAACTCTAGGCTCTAGTCAACTTTTCTTCTTTTTCTGATATATTTGTTTTTATCCTTTCTTTTAATTAATTGGTCGCATTATCCTTCTTTCATGTTTATACGTATAAAGTGTTGAAAAACTACTCTTATAATATAAAATAGTAAAGAGAGTAAACGAGAAAGTGAAGTATCTTTATTGTCTTTTGTTGTTGTGTTGTTTTGTTGTTGTGTTGTTGTTATAATGAGCAAAACTAACATATATATATACACGGTCATTACTTGAAGAGGAAGTAAAAGATGAAGGAATAACTACTACTAATAGATATGTATCACTAATGGATAAGTGTATACATAAATGGATAATCATTATCCAGTTTTTAACATAAAGCATTTTTTTTTTAAAAAATTAAAATAATACTACTTATAAAAAAGGCTAATTAATTCATATTGTAAAAAACAAAGTTTGAATTTTAGAATGTAATAAATGGTTTAGTGAAAAATCAATAGAGACTAATTCATGTGTAATTGATATTTTCATAAAATTTTGTAAAGTTTTATTCTTCTTTGTTTAAAGGTATGTTTAGATCGAAAGCATGCACCACTTTGACAGCCACTTCTTCTTCATCAGGAAAATTGCTTAAAGCTCAAGCGAATGCAATATCCGATCGTTTGCAATTTGCAAGATACATAAGTCCACCGATAGCACTCATATAAGGTACTTCGGGACCAAGTATTTCTTCATTATCTTCACAAGGTCTGAATGGATCACTATAAACATTCAGAGATCTATTGATCATTGGAGTACTCAAAGGATTCACTTTATCCATATAAAGGCGCTTGAGGATTCTTTTCGTATAATTTGATTTATGCACAAATATTCCATCTTGGAGATGCTCTATTTGGAGCCCGAGACAAAATTTTGTCTTTCCAAGATCTTTCATTTCAAACTCTTCTTTCATATGAGTTCTTTCATCATCAATCTCCTTTCGAGTTCCAATTATATTTAGATCATCACATATACAACAATGATCACAAATCCCGATGGAGATTTCTTTATAAAAACGCAAGGGCATATTTCATTATTAACATACCCTTTCCTCACTAGGTATTCGCTTAAGCGATTATACCACATGCGACCGGATTTTTTTAATTCGTAAAGTGATCGCCGTAATTTGATCGTACAAATTTTATTAGACTTTGAGCCTAATGCCTCAGGAATCTTAAATCCTTCTGGGATTTTCATATATATATCATTATCTAATGATCCATATAAATATGCAGTCACAACATCCATAAGGTACATTTCTAAATTATTAGAAGCTGTTAGGCTCGTTAAGTACCTGGATGTAATTGCATCCATGACTGGAGAGTATGTTTCCTCATAATCAACTCCAAGTCTTTGAGAAAAACCTTGTGCAACAAGTCGGGTTTTATATCCTGTGATTTCATCTTTCTCATTTCTTTTTCGCACGAAAACCCACTTGCATCCAACATGCTTTACTTCTTTAGATGTAGTGACAAGAGGTCCAAAAACATTTCTTTTATTGAGGGAGAGCAACTCAATTTGCATAGCATTTTTCCATTTCTCCCAATCAGGCCTATGCTGGCATTCTGATACTGACCTTGGATATGGATCATCTTTTTCATGATCGAACTCTTTAGATACAGAAAAAGAGAATATTCCATTATCATCATTGATTTCATCTCTATCCCATAAAATTATATCTTGGGTATAGTTGATAGAAATCTCATATTTTTCTGTATCGTCCCAAGGACTTTTCTCTTTATTTGATTTTTCTTGAACCTTTTCATTTTCATCTCCCATTTTCTTTTTCTTTCGGGGATTTTTATTTTTAGAGCCGGTTGGCCTCCCCTGTTTTAGTTTCCTTGCTGTTTCTTGAGAGATCCAAGGCTAGGAAGGAGTTAGAGGCTTGCTAGGAGGGTTGGATTTGTTGCTGTGGTTCAGAAACTTCCTACAAAAAGGTGAGTGCATGACTATGACTAATCTAAGCCTTTGATTTCCTTGTTTTTGCTTGTTTGTTGTTGTTTTGTGTGTTTTCTTGCTGGGTATTGGTTGCTACAGGTTTGAGTATTTGATGATTTGGTGAAGTTTTGGGAGCGAGATTCGACTCTCGGCTTCATGCGGATCGCGGTTGCAGAGGAAGTGTTGATCGACACCACTTGGTGTAGGTCGACACCAGCAAAACGGCATCGATCGACACTGTGGGGTATTTTCGGTCGACACCAAGGCCAGTTTCGGTCGACACTTGGCTGGTGTCGGTCGACACCTCCTTTCCAGCGAGATGATGTTTGTTTTCCTGGTTTGTATGTTTTGTTTGTTGATTGTTTGGAACTTTGGAATCACTGTTGCTTGTGTGTATAGCCTGGTAGATGGGAGGAATGCCTTACTGAGTGTTTATCAAATACTCATGCATCTCAATTTGTGTTTGTGGTGCAGGTAAAGGCAAAGTGTGATCGTGGAATCAAGGCAATGAAGAGGAGGATGTTTTAGGGACTCGACTGTTTGTTGTCTGGCATTGCTAGGTTGCTAGAGTTGGGTCATTAGAAGCATTGCTAGGTTGCTCGTTCTATGGTCCCTGTTGGTTGGTTATTGGATATTGTTTATGTTATACTATTGGTTTATTATTGGATATATAATTGGATATTGGTATTGGTTATTTCCGCTTTTGGTTGTAATTGAGATTAGGTGGCTAGTGGGTATGAGACCACTTTTATTTTTTATACTTATTTATTAGTATTATTTATTATTTAAAAAAAAAACGGGTCGGGTCGTTTCAGTTTGGTATCATAGCCCTTACGGTTCTAGGTTTGGGTTCACTAGGTTTCTGTTGTGATGTTTGGGATTGCATGTCTTGATTAATTATGTGAGTTAGTCAATTGTGTGTGGCATGGATTCCTAGAACATCCTCTTCGAGCCTACAGTGTGATTCCACGATGATTGTATGTTTCTGTGTTGTGATAATTGTATGCTTAGCCTTCTGTTCATGGTAGTGCAGATGGTTAGAGAGGATGCTGTTGCTGGTCGTGGTCGTGGTCGTGGACGCGGACGTGGTCGTGGACGCGGACATGTTCGTGGTAGGGGCAATGCCCCAGCGGTTAGTGAGACTACGGACTAGAGTGTGACAACAGAGGGTGTCGGCGAGTCGCAGGGTGACCAAGGGGATTCCATGAGTGTGGCCGGAGGGGGCGGTGTTGATGCTCTAGTAGCCGGTGATGTTAGGGCCCCAGGTGTGGGAGTCCCAGTGGGTGGATTCCCGGGTGTCGACCTTGCGGGTTTGCTGACACAGTTGTTAGCGCGGTTACCGGTAGTGGTACCGGCTCAGGCACCAGTTGTGCCACTAGTGGCGGCAGAGGTGCAGCAGCCAGTGGCTGCAGATGTAGGGGTTCATTCTCGTTATGTTAGCATGCTGAGAGAGATGAGCCATATTGGTACCGAGCGATTTTCGGGAGGTACTGATCCTACTGTTGCTGATGTGTGGAGGACGAGTGTGGAACCTAAATTCCATACTCTGAGATGTCCTGAGGACTTTTGGGTGGACATTGGGGTCCATCATCTGACTGGTGATGTTCAGTTGTGGTGGAGTGTTGTGGCTGCTAGGAGAGTGCAGAGGGAGATGTCTTGGACGTACTTCGTCTTGGAGTTCAACCGCAAGTATTTCCCTTGAAAGGCATTAGATAGGTTGGAGGTGCAGTTCCTTCAGCTAGCTCAGGGGACTCAGTCAGTGCGGGAGCTTGACTTGGAGTTCAGTCGACTTCTGAGGTATGGGGGTCGGGATATGGAGTCTGAGAAGGCTCATATCAGGAGGTTTTTGAGGGTCCTACGTGATGATTTGCCACGGGTTTACACGACTGCAGAGACTGGAGGAACCAAAGTCGGGGCGATCACATGTATAATTTCTGGTACTTTGTCTTTGTGAAGTCTTAGTAAGATCAGATTTTATGTTGTCCTGTGATAAAGTTTTAGGTTCTCAACACATGAGGTTTGTGTAGGGACCTGTTGGTGGGAGGGTTTAAGTCCCATGTTATGTTTGATTCTGGAGCTACTCATAGCTTCATTACCCTGGAGTGTGCAGAGAGTGCGAGTATTATGAGAGATCCCGGAGAACGTGCGAGAGTGGTCAGGGTTGCTGGGGGCAAGTTTTTGAGAGTCATAGGTTGAGCGAGGAGTATCGATATTCAGATCGCGGGAGAGTCTTGGCCTGCGGATTTCCTTATCAGCCCAGTGGAGCTGTATGACGTTATCTTGGGGATGGACTGGTTGCATCGGTATATGGTTCATCTGGATTGTCATCGAGGTAGAGTGGAGTTTGAGCGCTCAGGAGGGAAGTTTTTTTTTTCAGGGGATTAGACCGAATTCGGGGAGTCTCGTGATCTCGGCCATTCAGGCTGGGAAGATGATCGAGAAGGGCCATGAGGCTTATTTGGTTACTATATCTATGCCAGAGTCAGTGGGGAAGTCTACGGTTAGTGGTATTCAGGTTGTGGATTTGAGGATGTGTTCCAGTCATTGCATGGATTACCACCTTCTCGGTCTGATTCTTTTACGATTGAACTGGAACTGGGGACAACACTGTTATCCAATGCTCCTTACAGGATTGCTCCAACAGAGATGGCAGAGCTGAAGAAGCAGCTAGAGGATTTGTTGAACAAGGGATTTATCCTTCCTAGTGTATCACCATGGGGAGCGCCGATGTTATTCTTTAAGAAGAAGGATGGGAATTTCCGCTTGTGTATTGATTACATAGGTCTCAACCGGGTCACTGTGAAGAACAAGTACCCTCTTCCGAGGATCGATAAGTTGTTTGATTAGTTGAGAGGTGCTACTTGGTTCTCCAAGATAGATCTGGCGTCGGGTTATCATCAGATCCCGATAGATGAGGCAGATGTGAGGAAGACTGCTTTAAGGACGATGTATGGGCATTTTGAGTTTGTGGTGATGCCGTTTGGGTTGACTAACGCACCAGCAACGCATATGAGATTGATGAACAGCGTGTTTTAGGAGTTTCTGGACGTGTCTATCATCATTTTCATCGACGACATCTTGGTTTATTCTAAAAGTCCTGAGGAGCATGCAGTGAATTTGAGAGCAGTTCTTGAGAAGCTGCGTGAGCAGAACTTGTTTGCTAAGTTGAGCAAGTGTAGTTTCTGGCAGCGTGAAATGGGTTTTCTGGGTCACATTGTGTCTGCTCATGGGGTCTCTGTAGATCCGGAGAAGATTCAGACTATCATGGAATGACATAGACCGCATAATGCCACGCAGATCAAGAGTTTTCTGGGGTTGGCCGATTACTACAGGAGGTTTGTGCAGCTGTTTGCGAGTAGAGCACGTCCTATGACTAAGTTGACAGGGAAGGATGTTCCTTTTGTTTGGTCACATGAGTGCGAGGAGGGCTTTGCAAGCCTGAAGGATATGTTGACTACCGCTCCAGTATTGGCGTTGCCTGATCAGAGAGAACCCTATATGGTTTATACAGATGCATCCAGAGTTGGGTTGGGGTGTGTGTTGATGCAGCATGGGAAGGTGATTGCCTATGCTTCGCGGCAGTTGCGGAAGCATGAGGACAACTATCCTACTCATGATTTGGAGATGGATGCTGTAGTTTTTGCCCTGAAGATTTGGAAATCTTATCTTTATGGTGCAAAGGTACAGGTGTTTACAGATCATAAGAGCCTAAAGTATATATTCACTCAGCCCGAGCTGAATTTGTGGCACTCATAAGAGCCTAAAGTATATATTCACTCAGCCCGAGCTGAATTTGTGGCAGAGGCAGTAGATGGAGCTGGTGGCGGATTATGATTTGGAGATAGCCTATCACCCTTGTAAGGCAAACTTGGTTGCAGATGCCTTGAGTCGGAAGCGGGCGGCTTCGGCTCAGGAGCAGGATATGGAGTCTCTGGTAGGAGAGATCAGTGCGTTGAGCCTGTGTGCGGTTTCTCAGGAGCCGTTGGGTTTAGTTGCAGCTGATAGAGCAGATTTGTTGAGCGGAGTGCGGTTGGCTCAGGAGAAGGATTTGGGGCTGGTGAATGCCTCAAAGGATGTTGATTCAGAGTATCAGGTTTTGGCTAATGGTACTATTTTGGTTCATGGGCGGATTTGTGTGCCTAAGGATGAGGAGTTGAGGCAGGAGAACTTGAGAGAGGCTCATGCGAGCATGTTCTCTATTCATCCAGGAACGACTAAGATGTACCGTGATCTCAAGAGGTACTATCACTGGGTCGGGATGAAGAAGGACGTGGCTAGTTGGGTTGCGAGGTATGATGTGTGTCAGCTAGCGAAGGCTGAGCATCAGGTACGAGGTGGATTCCTGAAGAGTCTTCCCATTCCAGAGTGGAAGTGGGATATGATTACTATGGACTTCGTGGTTGGTTTGCCAGTGTCCAGGACGTGTGATGCTATTTGGGTCTTGATATATCAGGGTTTTTATGGTTTTTAACCATGATATAAGTGTGCTTTTTGAGTCTTTTCATTTGTTTCTAGGTTGTTTTTGAGTCTTTACATGTTATTTAGGAATTTGGCACAGATGGAGCAAAGTGGAGCAATTTGGATGACTTTGGAGCATTTTACAGAAGGAAAAGAATTTGGAGTCGGATCAGAGTAGGAGCATCGACCGACACCGAAGGAGCATCTGTCGACACCCATGTATATCCCACGAGAGAAAGAAGAAATTGGAAGTGTTACAATTTTACCCAAAGTTTTTCTAAATTGCAAGACAAGTCCCTGACGTGTTTTAGGACATATATATAGTGTCTTTGGGTTTTAGAAAACCCTTAAGTTTTATTATAGCAAGTTATTTTCTAGCAGCTTTTTGAGAGAGAGATATTGAAAGCTTTTGGGAGAGAAAGAGATCTAAACTGCTTTGTAGAGAAGAATTCTTGAACTCCCTTCTTACTTTTTAATATCTATTGCTTATTATTCAGAATAGATGTTTTGTTCTTCATTAAATATGTCTGAGTAATTTGCTTGTTAGGTTTAGGGTTTTTCACAGGGTTTTTATGATTTATTTGATCTGTGATTTTTAGGGTTCTTAACCTTTATGATCTTCATCCTTGATTGTTCTTCACAATAATTTTTGATTGATCACCTAGAATTATTATCTTAGGGAAATTAATTGATATGAGAATATAATTGTTTTTCTGATTAAAACTATTGATGAACAAAATTACTTTTTACAAAGAGATTTGAATTAGTGATTTTGTGAACTTATCTAAACCTGTTTTTAAAGCTGATTTTTAACTTAGAATTTTACAAAGAGATTTGGATTTTCTGGTTTTAAATTTAGATAGTAATTGCAGTGAGAACTGAGTTATTTTACCAAAAAGTTTAGAGTTCTAGATCTGTTTTTTATTGCATGAACCCTAATTAATCTATTGATTTAATACTTCATAATTACCTGAGAAATTCCATAAGCTTAAGCTTTTGATTTCCTGATTTCACAACACTTTGATTTAATATTTTGCATTGTCTTCTTTTGTTTTTAATACAACTTAATCTGTTTAGCGTAATTACAAAAACTCTATAATCCATTGTGTTTGATCTTGAGTCTCTGTGGATTCGACCCCTAAGTACTACATTGATCTCTTGTTTGAGAGAGTAGCTCTAGGGTTTACATATTAAGTCTTTGTGGACTGGTTGACTAAGTCGGCACATTTTCTGGCCATTAAGAAGAATGATGGAGCAGCGGTCTTGGCTAAGAAGTATGTGAAGGAGATAGTCAGGTTGCATGGGGTGCCAACGAGCATTGTGTCTAATAGGGTTTCGAAGTTCACTTCGGTGTTCTGGAGGGCATTTCATGCAGAGATGGACACTAAGGTGCATATGAGTACAGCTTATCATCCTCAGACAGATGGACAGTCTGAGAGGACGATCCAGACGTTGCAGGATTTGCTGAGGATGTGTGTGTTGGATTGGGGTGGCCATTGGGCAGATCACCTTAGCTTGGTAGAGTTTGCTTACAACAACAATTACTAGGCGAGTATTGGCATGACTCCCTATGAGGCTTTGTATGGGAGGCCGTGTCGTACAACGTTATGCTGGACTCAGGTGGGGGAGAGGAGCATATACGGGGCAGATTTTGTTCAGGAGACCTCGGAGAAGATTCAGGTTCTCAAGCTGAACATGAAGGAAGCTTAGGATCAGCAGAGGAGTTATGCCGATAGGAGGAGGAGAGATCTTGAGTTCAGGTTGGAGATAGAGTACCTCAATATGGCCATGTTGTGGGGTCCGAACAGGTCATTGACTGAGACTAAGTTGAGTCCAAGGTATATGGGTCCGTTCAGAGTGATTGAGCGAGTTGGACCAGTGGCATATAGACTGGAGTTAGCTGAGGTTATGCGAGCATTCCATAAGGTTTTCCATGTGTCTATGTTGCGGAAGTGTCTCCGTGAGGATAATCAGTTGTTGGCTAAGATTCCTGAGGATCTTCAGCCTAACATGACTTTGGAGGCGAGACCAGTGAGAGTTCTCGAGAGGAGGATCAAGGAGATTCGGAAGAAGAAGATTCCTTTGTTGAGAGTCCTTTGGGACTGTGATGGTGTTGAGGAGCAGACTTGGGAGACTGAGGCGAGGATAAAGGCAAGGTTTAAGAAGTGGTATGAGAAGCAAGCCGCGACTTGAGCTTGCCTAGCCTGATCCCATTTGTAATCCGTGGTTAGAGTGGGAATGGAGTATTCCAGCCCATCTCTCTTGTTTACTTGGTCGCTTAGGGGTGGTTGTTTGTGCGACTAAGTAACAAGATGAGGTGGTGCTCGGGATACAAAATTTCTGTGAGGCGGTGTTTGAAGGAAGGTTTCCTGAAATAGAAATTTCTATAAGTGGAAAGTTTCCTGAAGTGGGAAGTGCTAAAATGGAAACTTTTATGTGAGTTATAATTTGTCCATTTTTAGTGGCGGAGGGCTTGGAGAGGCTTGTGTGGCCTTGTGGCGGGCTGTTTAGCCATTGTGTGGCCTTTGTGGCGGGTTGTTTAGCCGTGTGTGGCCTTTGTGACAGGCTGTTTAGCCAATTGTGTGGCCTTTGTGGCAGGCTGTTTAGCCAATTGTGTGGCCTTTTTGGCGGGCTGTTTAGCCAGAGTGCCTGTTTAGGCGGTCCTTCGGGACAGATGGTCTTTGTGATGGTCCTTCGGGACATATGGTCTTTGTAACGAGCCTTCGGGACAGATCGTCTTTGTGATGGTCCTTCGGGACAGATTGTCTTTGTGACGGTCGTTCGGGACGAGTGGCCTTGGTGGCGGTCGTGTTTAGGATATTTGTTTGGCCTCTGTGGCGGTCCTGTTTAGGACATTTGTTTGGCCTTTGTGGTGGTCCTGTTTAGGATATTTGTTTGGCCTTTGTGGCGGCCCGTGGGGCAGTGAGATGACCCTTGTGTGGCCATTAGGTATTCCAGTGAGGGAATATGTGGTTGGTAGGACATTGTGTTATCTTACGCGAGCCATGGGAAAGAAACCTGGTTAGGGATAGGACTTAGACGTGTTCAGAATTGTTTGCTCACTACTCTTGGGGGACTTCGGTTCTCCTAGTACCGCCATTTTCTAAGACTTTGTGGCTTGGGAGTGTGGTTGATATATCGACTTCGGATGACGATCCGGGGGTGTGCTGTAGGGTGGCAACCCGAGATACGAGTATTGGATTTCCTTATATATATTATGGCATGCAGGTTTAGGCTTGATGAGGAGCCAATATCATGGCATGCAGACCTCAGTCTGATGAGGAGCAAATAAAGACTCAAGGTTTACACTTGTGAGTAAAGGAAAGTCCAAAAGTCGAGAGCAAATAATGCCTGGAACATGAGTCTATCGCCTAGAGGTAACCTTTCGTACATCGGTCGGAGGAGTGCGGGCCGTGGAGACGGTGGCACGGGAGTCCTTGACTGATGGTTGTTCGAGATTCGAAGACGAATCTTTGTTGGTGGAGGAGAATTGTAACGCCCGCAAACCAAAAGTCTGCATTTTGGGGGTGTGTGTCGGTCGACCCCAAGGTTTTTCTGGTTCGACGAGATTGAGTTTTTGATCGATTTAGTTCGGTTTGGTTTTGGGAAACCATTGAACCGGGTTACTTAAGTGTTTGTCGACCCAAGAAGGGGTTTAGAAGTTTATTTTGTCGCCGCTTTGTTGTTTTGAGAGGAAAGGGAGAAGAGTATTGTTCTTGAGCTTTTGAGAGAGTTTGGTGAGATTCCTTGCTGTTTCTTGAGAGATCGAAGGCTAGGAAGGAGTTAGAGGCTTGCTAGGAGGGTTGGATTTGTTGCTATGGTTCAGAAACTTCCTGCAAAGAGGTGAGTGCATGACCATGGCTAATCTAAGCCTTTGATTTCGTTGTTCTTGCTTGTTTGTTGTTGTTTTGTGTGTTTTCTTGCTGGGGATTGGTTGCTATAGGTTTCTAAGGATGTTTCCGGCTTGGGTTTTGAGTATTGGACAATTTGGTGAAGTTTTGGGAGCGAGATTCGACTCTCGGCTTTGTGCGGATCGCGGTTGCAGAGGAAGTGTCGATCGACACCACTTGGTGTCAGTCGACACCAGCAAAATGGCATCGATCGACACTGTGGGGTAGTGTCGGTCGACACCAAGGCCGGTTTCGGTCGACACTTGGCTGGTGTCGGTCGACACCAAGGCCAGTTTCGGTCGACACTTGGCTGGTGTCGGTCGACACCTCCCTTCCATCGAGATGATTTTTGTTTTCCTGGTTTGTATGTTTTGTTTGTTGATTGTTTGGAACTTTGGAATCACTGTTGCTTGTGTGTATAGCCCGGTAGATGGGAAGATTGTCTCACTGAGTGTTTATCAGATACTCATGCATCTCAATTTGTGTTTGTGGTGCAGGTAAAGGCAAAGTGTGATCGTGGAATCAAGGCAATGAAGAGGAGGATGTTCTAGGGACTCGACTGGTTGTTGTCTGGCATTGCTAGGTTGCTAAAGTTGGGTCATTAGAAACATTGCTAGGTTGCTCATTCTATGTTCCCTGTTGGTTGGTTATTGGATATTGTTTATGTTATACTATTGGTTTATTATTGGATATTTAATTGGATATTGGTATTGGTTATTTCCGTTGTTGGTTGTGATTGTGATTAGGTGGCTAGTGGATATGGGACCACTAATTGTAGTTTACTTTTTATACTTATTTATTATTTATAAAAAAAATGGGTCGGGTCGTTTCACCATCGAATTCCTCTCTAGGAATTTCAACTCTTGATGGTGCATTTGCAGCGGGGGAATATGACTTCGTCACCCTTTTTTGTATCTATGAACGCATCAGGTAATTGATTTGCCAAATT
Source organism: Camelina sativa (assembly GCF_030686135.1). NCBI lineage: Eukaryota > Viridiplantae > Streptophyta > Magnoliopsida > Brassicales > Brassicaceae > Camelina > Camelina sativa. The sequence continues at coordinate 11,191,924 of NC_141897.1, read as the reverse complement.
TTGTAAATGTACAACTTTCTGAACTTTCATCTCACGTTGATTTGTAGGAGGGTCAAGATATATCAAAGATGGTGTAGACCATGTAATATCTTTTGGAACTTGTTTAATCCTCCCCCTAACGCTGGAAATTCATCTTCATTAAAATGGAAATCAGCAAAACGTGCTGTAAACATATCACCAGTTTGCGGTTCAAGATATCGAATTATACTCGGTGATGCATAACCAACGTATATACCCAATCTCCATTGAGGTCCCATTTTTTTTCTTTGCGGTGGGGCAATAGGAACATAAACCACACAACAAATAATACGGAGATGAGATACATTTGGCTCTTGACCAGATGTTAGTTGTAAAGGGGAATAGAGAATTTTATCTTGAAAAATCAAAGTTTTCATGGAAGAATTATTTTTAGGGTAATGGCACATAAATCTGATCGAAACGGGATATTTCGGCGAGAAACAGTTAACGGTTTGTGAGAGTTGGGCTTGGAATCAGTTGGGAGAGTTTTAATTGGTCAATAAGAGACCAAGTGGTTCATTCTTAGCCAAGAAAATAGGATGAGGGCGTTGTTGAGGTGTAATGCCATGTGTTGGCATGGAAAAATGGATACGTATGGTTAAGGTTAAAATGGCGAGATGTGATTGGTTGAGAATTGAACGAAAGACACTTGTTTAGGTGACTAATCAACCTCATCACCGACCCTACAGGAGTATCAATACCACCCACCGTTCATTAGCTTTAGTAAACCCAAAATCCACCTTAAACCTTAGGGGGATGTATTGAATTAAGGATTTTAGGAGATTTGCTGGGAATTTAGTATTCCAGAATTTTGGGAGATTTGAGTGTACTTTTAAGAGATTTGATTAGAATTTATAAAATTTTGAGATTTGATTTTTGGGATTTGGTGAGATTTTGATTATTGAATTTAGGTAGATTTAGAATTTTTTTTAAAAAAAGAGCAACTTGATTCAACGTAATCTGAAGAAGCTTGATTTCTTGTTTCATTTGTCGGCACCTTCTAGAAGCTCCTCCAACTGATTTTTCCATAAAATGATGATGAGAAAACTCATATCTCCATGTATTTGATTCTTGGCAGTGTTGGTTAACGTGTTAAACAAGATCCAACAAGAACAATATCAAGTTGTTGGCAAAATCAACACCGTTAAAGAATAACATTTATCGAAACTTCACTCACACTTTGGTTAATTTAAGAAAATAAAAAATAGACATTGTAGTTAAAAGGAGACAAAAATTTCCTCAATAAAAAGTATTGGATATAAGTAAAAAAAAACCAACAGAAAAAATGAAAACAATCTAACATAAAACACATTAATATTATTGCATCATGATCCCATATTCATAGCTATAACTGCTCTCCAGTTATTAGCAAGCACTCTTTGTTATTCTTGAGTACCATGAAGCTGTTCTTCTTCATTATTCCCATCAGCAACTCTTTCATTAACGTTAGTTCCTTCTGCATTTCTAACATCTGCAAATTTACTGGAGCTAGAAGATAGTGGTGTTTTAGCATGTTCCCAATTTTGGTAAACTGACGCTTTTGACCATTATCCTTGACGGAAGTTCCGTTGCGGAGGGGGCTGCGATATCTGGTTTTGATAAAACAGGGAGAGACATTGTAGAGTTATTCAATGATCAACTCAATTGGCTTTGAAGACAAATTTACATAGTTTCCCTTCATGCACTGTGACTAACTTTAATACATATTGGCTTAAAAAAGATAAAATATTTTCATAAAGATCATAGCTTTTGTCTCTTTGGAATCAATTATAACGTTTCCAAACTTTTTAAAAGCCCTACAAAAACAATTTTTTCACATCAACAAAGACACCACTAAAAGGTACATGGTTCATAAACAATTTCATCGTCCAAAAGACTTGAGGGTTGTACTAATTAGAGTTGAGGGTTGTTCAATTGTAAGTTATTTGACAGTGAGCACACCAGAAGCTATATATGCAGTTGAACAATGAATGGAGGATAAGTGGGTGTGTTGTGTAAAGTACAATGTATTTTTGGCGAGGGTAACAAACTGTTATCACACATAACTATCTGCGTTTCTATTCTGATTTCATCAACAAAATTCTATACGAATTATGCATTTTGTTTTCTCGAAGATTCTTTTTTTAACAAAAAAAAAACTTGAAAATAACATTAGAAACAAAAGCAAAGAGAAACCAAGACTTTCGATCATGTTTTTTTTTTTTTTTTTTTTGGGTTTTTTGATATCCAAAGAAACTTAATTTGCAAAATTAAAAGTACCTAAAGAAAATTTAAGGATAAGGGGGAAATAAGCTATAAGGATTCTCAAGAGGTTAATTACAAAACGATTTTGAAGGCTTGGCTCAAGAATTAAAGATACTAGTCAGTTTACTTTGTCTATGATCAGCACATCTGCTCCACAATGAAAGAAGGACATAAAACAGTTGAGCTCCTAAAGTAAAAAAATTGAATCCAGCTTTCATTTATCTCGAAGCTGATAAAGGATTTAGGGGTTTCCTAACACAAAATTGAGAATCTTAAGATGATAAAAGAAAAGGGGAAATTATTGCCTAAGAGAAATTTATGGAAAAGTTTAGTATTTTTCCATAGTAAAGAGAGAAGACAGAAAGAGAGAGTTGCAAAAAAAAATTGCAACGACTGTCGAAGAAGTCTTTTTAACAAATATTTTTAAGTTTCATCTTTAAAGGTGTGATTTTGTAAGACATATTTTTGAACTAAAAATATTAGAAAACTCTCCTAGGATCACATTCAGTAGATTTTTTTAAAAAAGTTGTGATTTTTTGAATAAGAGTAGATTTGATGTGAGATTTATAAATGATTGATTGAATAACAATAGATTGTAAATGATTTTAATAAATTTCACATTCAATAACATAGGATTTCAGTTGATTTTAAAAAATCAGCAATTAAATAACAGAGGATTTAAGAATACCCCAAAATCCCCTAAAATCCTCAGTTCAATACACCTCCTTTAGTTAAAGTTCTTTGTTTGTTCTTGGAGTTAAGGGAAGTCTCCAAGTAGCTCAAGGGAGTATTCAAACAAGGTTAGCAAGGTTGTTAGGTAAGTAACTTAGTCATAGTTCAGTTTGCTTTCTAGCTTTTCTTTTTAGATCCTAGCCTAAGCGGATCTTGATGATGCGAAATCCAGAGCTTTCGAGTTCGCGCGGATCTGGCTAGTCGGAGACGTGAAACCAAGACAAGTTCCAGCCTAACCTTGTGAGTACCAAACACAGGTGAAGTAGCACATGTCTAGGATTTATTTCCTTATTTCGTGTGAGGTTAAGTTCGGTTGTTGTTTGTTTTGTGTGGTTGTTGTGTTTCTTATTGTAATTTCTTAGGATATGTGTTGCATGTTAGGTTCATGTTCTATTTTGGTATAGCTCCTGATCATTGTTGTGTGCTTTGTTTGATGTGCTTATTATTGTGTGATTTGTTTGTTCTGAGTGGTTTAGATGCTAGTATAATTGGTTATGCTATCGTTATAGCCGTTATGCTGCTCGTTTTTTTGTAATTCAATAATTGGTAGTTATTGACGAGTTTGTGATGTCTTGTTTGATGTTGTGTTTTATTTGTTATTTATTATGATAGGAAGCATGTTATTTTGTTGTGCGTTGTTGTGTTAGTCATACTTATGCATGACTAATGTTTGTTTGATTGATTGTTAGTTTATGTTGCAAATATTCTTAGTTTCTAGATATACTTGTATTTTTGGGCTAAGTCATTAGTCTTATTAATACTTGGTAAGGCGATAACTTGATTGTACCAATGGCTCGGAGTGGTTAGTTACCAACAAGCACTACTTGACGAAGTAGTAAATTTTACCGTAAGGGAATAGGTCCCTTATACACGATTTTGGGAAAGGGATTTGATCTTTCTAGCCTTTGTGGCTAAGGGTCGAGGAAGCATTCCTGGTGGGAAATCCGTATCGCAGAAGAACAAAGACCTTAAGGCAAGGTTTATTAGTATCGTACATGTATTTGGACCAATGCTGCAATATGCATTATAGCATGACCCCATATAGAAATTGGGAGCTTTGTTCTCAATATTAACGGTCTAGCAATGAGTTGCAGCCGTTTAATCAAAGATTCAGCCATGCCATTTTGTGTATGAGCATGAGGAACTGGATGCTCAACATCAATTCCTATTGACATACAGTAGTCATTAAAAGCTTGTGAAGTAAATTCACCAGCGTTATCAAGTCTAACTTTCTTTATGGCATTATCAGGGAATTGAGCTTTCAACCTGATTTTTTGGGCAATGAATTTTGCGAAGGCCGTATTTTGTGTTGTCAATAGACACACATGTGACCATCTACTAGATGCGTCAATCATTACCATAAAGTAACGAAATTGCCCGCATGAAGGGTGGATATGCCCACATATATCACCATGTATTCTCTCAAAGAACATTGGTGATTCATTCCCAACTTTGGTTGGCAATGGCCGAATTATGAGTTTTCCTTGAGAACATGCTTTACATGAAACTCAGAAGATCGAAAAATCATTTGGTTTTTCAATGGGTGACCATTTGAATTTTGTACAATTTTCCGCATCATGACTGAACCAGGATGTCCCAGTATTTCATGCCAAATCTTAAATATACTAGTAAGCTTAGAGTTTACTGTAACATAAGATGCAATTATATTTATTTTTGTGCAATATAATCTAGAGGATAACATTGGCAATTCTTCCAATATGTGTTTCCTCTTAGATGTGATGCAAAGATATTCAATGCCATTTTTATTCAGAGTCTCTATATGATATCCATTTCTTTGGATATCTCTGAAACTTATTAAGTTTCTATAAGACTTAGGGGAATATAATGCATCGATTTCAAATTTCGTTCCACTTGGCATTTAGAAATTGGCTTTCCCAAAGCCCATAATGATATTTGCATTTCCACATATAGTGCTCACGCTTCCGGCGTAGTCTTTTATTTTGAGAGAGAAGAAGTATTGTTTATCTTTAAGTATTAAGTGAGTTGTAGCACTGTCTGCTAGACACATATCTCATCCTCAATCTCAAAATTTGACATTTTATGAGATAAAGCATTTATAAAAATATGCATTAATAAAAAAACAAAAAATCTTACAAAGGTTTGTTTTATATACTACAAGAAAACCATTATTCAAAAAGACCTTTCTGAAAAACATAAAGTACATATAAAAATATTACAAGCATATCATGTCATTGATTTTATTCGCATGATTTCCCGTTTTCATGATCAACGAGAAAATCTGCGATATCTAGATTGGTTTCATCATTCAGGCCATTGAAGGAAGGTCCAGGTTCATCAGAGATGAGGTTGGTCTCCACATCCCTTTCTTTTGCCTTTTGAGATGCTTGATACAGATCGGCCAAATGTTTTGGTATACGACACATTTGGAACCAATGTCCTTTCATGCCGCAACTGTAACAAGTACTCTCATCTTGTTTCTTCAGAACGCGACCAACATCATTTATTTGTAGATTTTTGTTGGGTTTTCTTGCGTTGAAGTTATTAGGAGAGAAACCTCTTCCTTTCCCTCGTCCACGACCTCCTCCACGATCACGACCACGGCCTCGACCGCGTCCACGTCCTTGTCCTTGCCAATTATTGTAGCTGGATGTAGTAACATTCACTTCTGAAACTGGAGCTGATCCAGTTGGACGAGTTTGATGATTCATCATCACGAGTTTATTATTTCGTTTAACAACAAGAATAACTTGCATTAATTTAGAATATCGAGTATATCTTCTTTCTCGATATTGTTGCTGCAGGATTACATTTGAAGGATGAAAAGTTTAAAATATTTTTCCGATCATATCATAATCGGAAACATTCTCTCCGCAGAGAATCATCCTGGAAGTGATTCTGAACATAACAGAATTATATTCACCTACAGTTTGTAATCCTGGAACCGCAGATTTAGCCATTCATGTTTGGCTTTTGGTAGGATCACATATTTTTGGTGGTCAAACCTATCTTTGAGAGAGACCCAAAATCTGTGGGATTTTCTATTGTGATGTATTCATTTTTAAAACTATCATGGAGATGGTGACGCAAAAACGTCATGGTTTTTGCTTTTTCCTCTTCTAACCCATTTTCCGATGGATCAAGGGTTTTAAGAAACCCATTTCCTTTTAGATACATTATTGCATCTAATGCTCATGTCATATAATTATTTCCAGAGATATCAAGGGCAGCGATCTCAAGCTTTGCCATGTTTGACATGGTAACTATATAAATAACAATATAATTTGTTAAATATATTTTTTTTTACGAAAATTTCTTTTGTAAAAGTTTTTGATAAAATAAATTTAAAATAGTATAATCTATAATAGAATCATAATATAAAACAATCATTTTTAAGAAGCATAACCTTCCATATGATTGTAGAAAAAGGTATTAACATTTTATAAGATCAAGGAGGCAAAGCCTACCATTTGATCCAAATATATAGATCTAAACATATGACCAAGGAGGCAGAGCCTACCATTATGATCAAGATTATAGATCTAAATAATCGAGGAGGCAAAGCCTACCATTATGATTAAGATTATAGATCTATGTAATCGAGGAGGCAGAGCCTACCATTTTGATTAATATCGATAAATGATTAAGAAGACAATGGTACGATTAAATATAAAATAAGAACGCCTTACTCTATATTAGTACATATAATAATATATGCATATAAACTTAAATTAAACTTAAATAAATTTGACATAATTTAAATGTTACCTCGAATTGATGACAGATCAGGAGTCGCTCGTGTTGATAACGTGTTGAAAAACTACTCTTATAATATAAAATAGTAAAGAGAGTAAACAAGAGAGTGAAGTATCTTTATTGCCTTTTGTTGTTGTGTTGTTGTTACAATGAGCAAAACTAACACATATATATATACACAGGTCATTACTTGAGGAGGAAGTAAAAGATGAAGGGATAACTAGTACTAATAGATATGTATCACTAATGGATAAGTGTATACGTAAATAGATAATAATTATCCAGTTTTTAACATTAAACATTTAAAAAAAAAATTAAAATAGTACTACTAACAAAAGAGGCTAATTAATTCATATTGTAAAAACAAATTTTGAATTTTAGAATGTAATAAATGGTTTAGTGAAAAAAACAAGCTAGAGATTAATTCATGTGTAATTGATATTTTCATAAAATTTTGTAAACGTTTTATTCTTCTTCTTTGTTTAAAGGTATGTTTAGATCGAAAGCATGCACCACTTTGACACCCACTTCTTCTTCATCAGGAAAATTGCTTAAAGCGCAAACAAAATTTTATGATTTCGTTTGAGCTTTAAGTAATTTTCCTGATGAAGAAGAAGTGGCTGCCAAAGTGGTGCACATGAATTAGTTAATATTGTTTTATTTTATACATGAATTCGTCTCTATTTTGTTTTTTTTTCACTAAACCATTTATTACATTCTAAAATTCAAAATTTGTTTTTACAATATGAATTAATTAGCCTCTTTTATTAGTAGTACTATTTTAACTTTTAAGAAAATCGCCTTATACATATAAAAATAAAAGAAGTATAAAATGCAACCAATCCTAAAAATTCGTGGAGATGCTGAAAATTTATCTTCCAATGTATTTTAAATGATAACTTCAACGATAAAGGTACCTGCCATGGTATTGGTTTGATTAGTACGATTGTTGTTGGATATCTAAAGATTTTTGTTTTTGTTTTTTTATGACTATGAATAAAAATTGTCAATAAAATCATTGTTTTCTTCAGTATCTAATCATACATTATTACTTGAGTTTGTTTTTTTCACTTTTGTTTTAGGCAGTGCTTTTCTGGTTTTCTTAGAGTGTATTTGTGTTTTGCACCAAAAAAAAACACAGAAAAAAAGAAGAGTGTATCTTGTTTTCATACTTGTGAGTTTTGATTTAATTAATCAGAAGTATGCACTTTTCTTATTACTTGTGTGTATGATTTTAACCTCCTTTGTATAGAAATATTCATCATAAAATAAAATTTAATTTTTATTAGAAATAAATACTGAATTTCATAACAAAACCAAACAAATTAAGAACTTAAGAAGCAGAAAAGAACGAACCAAACTTAAGTTCGTAGTTGGTTTCTGACACTTTCTACAATACTTAGGTCACACGTTATTTGTTCAGGAAGAAGACGTGCTCTTTCCAATGTTTGTTTCTTCATGTGTGGAATTTTGTAGTTATTAGATCTTCCAACTCTCTTAGTTTCTTACATACAAAGTTGCAAACTCAAGAAAATATGATTGATCTTCGTCGTTGAATATTCTTCAAAAGATTTTCTAACGGCACCAATAAGTTCTTCAACGGTTTTAGGACATACCTTATGTTGTAAGGCTTGGATATCACTAAAGAATCCAAGGTCAAGAACATTCAAATATGAAGAACTCGGCGATTGACATATCAATCGAATGTCAAACCCATTTTTCGAAGCAACTTCTTCAAATTCTTTATCGCTTGGATTCATTGTGTCCTTGCATTATCTTGTTGAATGAATATTGAGTTTTCCTAAATCTTCAGCTGGCCACTTTTTGTGAATGCTCGGAATAACTTCTTCAATTAAGCATATTTTATGTGTTCCCAACGGAAGTAATCAGTTTTATCTCCATGACCCCTGCTTCTCTGTTCCTACTTCGTCTTTTTGCAGCTTGCATCGTGACAAAGGGAAATACTTCGTTCTTTCCCGTTCAGTACCCGCAACATTAAATCTTGGACGAGCCATAGAAACTAAGAACATAACTTTTCCAATAAAATTCTTACTTTGACATGTCCGCAATGGTTCATCTTTAGCCGAAAGTAGATAACAATTCTCTGACTTCTTAGTCATATAGAACCATTTCTCGTCAATATTGTACATATTGAAAAATTTTGGCTCGTGAATTAAACTGTGTGGATTCATCATATATAAGCAGAATTGTAGTCGTGCTCTCCTAGTCTCCTCCTTAAGATGTGGTTTTGAGGCATTAGTGTGACATCGTAGAAGACCTTCTTTCAGTCGTCTATATAGCGTTACATAACTAACTCCAAGTGCTTCTCCCACAATGACCTTAAAGTTATTTGCCGATGAAGAGGAATGTCAGCAATCCGTCGTAAATCAATTGCAACTCTCTTATGACCACAATTTATTATCTTTCGCTCAAATACATCAACTAATGCACCAAGGGGAGTCTTTTTAGCTCGTTCCCATATTCATTGCACAGTACGACAATGATGGTCTTGCTCTGTTCAAATATATTTAGATGGTGTAAGTGACACATTTGTATGAGCTATATATGAAAAGACAAACACACGTTCTTTACGAAACATATTGATATTCCATTTATAACACACTAGTTCTATATGAATACTAGATATTCATCACGGTACACCGTGGGCTATTTTTTACTTTAAAACAATTTAAGTAATGTTTTGTAAATTTTAAGTGAACAATATGTTAAATCAATATATTATGTAGTGCATAAGTAGTATGTTTGTGGTGTATTGTGTTATAGTGAAGTTAGGATATCATATTGTTAATTAAATGTTATGTAGTATAAAATGTACAGATGTTTTTAAGTATCTATTTGGTTTGTGTACAGATAAAATATTTGAAATTACTTTGAATTTTTAAGAATATATGCATATACTATATTGTGACATTGTAATTTAGTTTGTTTCATCCATTTATAATTAGACACTTTGGAATATTTAGTTTTATTGTGCATATAATATTTTTAATTTTCGACGTTTTAAACTTTCAATTGATCCATACTTATTTTTTGCTTTGTTATTAGTATGATACGTATGTGTATAGATATGTTAGCAATGAGCAAATGAAATTAAATAATAATTTTGTTATAGATAGAGATATATGGGGTTTTGACAAAATAAAATAAAAAAGAGAGATATATGGGGTTTTGACAAAATAAAATAAGAAAGAGAGATATATAGGTCGTGTCTTCTTCTACAATTGGGAAAGTTGATTTTTTATTTATTTTTTTCTCGACCGACTAAATAAGTAAGAACTGGGAAAACAAGGTTCCCATATCTTCTTCTTTCCTTAGCATTTCTGTGCAGCTATTTTTTTTTTTAATTCAGAGAAAGCAAATCGAGCTGTTGTCATTTCATGATTTCAGTTTTGAGTAGATTAGAAAAAGAGAGTACCAATTTCATCACATCATAATCGAGAATTCCAAATCTAATCAACTTTTGGAATAGTTTTGAGGTAAAATTACACTGTTTCTTTCTGTTTTTGTTTAAAAAATAATTCGATCCGATATAGAGGCTATTACATACATATGTTAATAGATTGTTTGGTAATTTGATTGTAGATTATCGATTATGGAAAGAATTTAATTGAGGATTGCTTTTCTGATCAAGTCAGCGAATTATTTCTACAATTATGAGGTGATGACCTTCTAATGATTCACATAATATGATGTGCTGCCAATATTAAATTATGGCATGGATAAATGACTTCCAAATCATACAGTATTCAGATCTAAAACCCAAGCTGCAATTAAAAAGCTAAGCACAGTTGACCTCCACACTAATCCTTCATCAATAAGTCAGTGTATTCATAACTTTAAATACAACTGCTTAACTTTGAAGGTTACTTTTATTTCTATGCAACCAATAATATAAGTGTCAGTAATAGTACATCAATTGGAAAGGAAAATATGGTGAGTAATAGAGGAAGCTGTTTCAGTTCAAATTATCAAGCTTTACTGTTGAAACGACTGCACCCGGATTCCCAATCCTCACACAGGATCCACAGAAAACGATCTCACCGGAACCCCATAATTCCGACGATACAACCGACATAGAATTCGCTCCTTACAAAAACCCTCACAAACATACCAAACCCCACCTCATCTAGTTATTGAGTCACACAACCAACCACCCCTAGCGACCGAGTAACAAGAGAGGTGGGATGGAATATTTGATTTCGTCCAGCCACAGACAACACTTCCCCAGGAATACTCCAATTCACTATCAACTCCTCTAGTGTCGAACGTCACTCTCACACAGCATCACTTCCGTTGATCTACCCTCGTCCAAACCTAACTCCAGATGTCCTCTTGACCCAAACACACAACAACATGATGGTATCGACCGACACCACCTTGGTGTCGCTCGACACCCAAACCTTAACATAAAACCGTCTATGCCAGACCACAATACAAACACTTGATTAAATCATAAACCAACCGTTAATCTCACAAATCCACTGTTGGATATGGAGCCTTTAGTATCACGAAGCTCCCACCAAATTTCAGCTAAATCGGACTTCGTTTTATCCTCCAAACGCTTCTCTAAAGTAGCCATCTTGGACTAGTCCACACAGTCCATCTGTAAGTGTTGGTGTCGACTGACACCACCATGGTGTCGAACGACACCAACCACGACCATAAAACTCTAATCCTTCACAACTATCGATTCCCTAATCAATTAAGCAAATAAATTACGCATTCACAAAGACAATAGCAATAGGAAACAACACATGGATTCTCCCAATCCATCTTACTTATCACAAATCCATATTAACCATCACAATCCTCTAGATGAGCACCATAACATCTACTTACCTTGGATTAGGAACGAATCTGGGAAAAGAACAACACTAGACAACCAATGGTGCTTCCCTTCCCTCATCCACGTCTCAAAAACACATTTCAGCCTCTTTCCTTCTCATGTCCAACCCCAAAACCATCTCCTTTGTCCCTCCTTCTAAGAGAGATAACCAAAATTCTCTCTTCTACTTCAAGCTCAGGAAACAGCAGGGAGCGCCCCCCCCCCCCAAAGAAAGAGAGACATTGTACTTTTATAGGGAGGGTATAGGGTTTCCTTCAAACGACACTAAACCACCCCAAAACCGGAGATGAAACTAACCGTCTAACCCAAAACGTTGCTAGTGTCGACCGACATCCCCTTGATGTCGCTCGACACCAAGCTCACAAACAGTTTCCGGGTTACATGCGTTACAACTGTTACTTTTATATATAGCTAATTGTTTTTGATTTCGTCAGGTGCAAGCTCATAAATGTAACAAACTACTGGTGCCAACAATAACTGTCTTCAGTTATATACAGATTCAGGTTAGTATATGTAATAAATGTGTTTGATGTATCAGTTTTAAAAGGCATATTCAAAATTTGAAACTAGAAAAATGAATTGGCTTTATGTTTGACATAAATGACGTTTTCTTTAGTCGGTCATGGTAATGTAGTTAAGTGATAGTAGAAACTGTGTTTTCGAAAAAATAAAATCAAGACACTTTCAGTAAAATAGAGAGTTATATGATTCTTTACAACCAATAATGATATGGCTGAAATTAGGAAGATAATTGAAATGACCCGACCCGTTTTTTTTTGTTTTTTAATAAGTAATAAATAATAATATCAATAATAATAATCATAATAATAGTAATATTAATAATCTAAGCTAGTGGTCCCATACCCACTAACCACCTAACCACAATCAAACCAAACAGCGAAAATTAAACAACAAACACCAATATCCAATAATAAAATAATCAATATTAGATCATAGCAATTATCCAATAACCAAACAACATGAAACAATGAACCATCACCCTAGAAATGTTCTACTGTCCCAACTCTAGCAACCTAGCAAAGCCAGACAACAACCAATCGAGCCACTAGAACATCCTCATCTTCATTGCCTTGATTCCACGATCACACTTTGTCTTTACCAACACCACAAACACAAATTGAGATGCATGAGTATTTTACAAACACTCAGTGAGGCAATCCTCCCATCTACTGGGCTATACACACAATCAACTGAGATACCCAAGTCAAACACAATCAACAAACAACACATACAAACCAGGGAACAAGTATCGTCTTCACTGGAAGGAAGGTGTCGACCGACACTGGCATTGGTGACGACCGACACTAACCCACAGTGTCGATCGATGCTGACTCAGCAAACGCAATCCGCTCAAAGCCGAGAGTCGAATCTCGCTTCCTATCACCTCCAATCCGTCCAATACTGAAACCCAAAGCCATATGAATCCGTGGAGACCCTATAGCAACCATAACAAGCAACAAAACACCACAAACAACAACAAAAAAGAAAGAAAAAGGAAATCTCATGCTTAGATCAGCCATGGTCATTCACTCACCTCTTTGCAGGAAGATTCTGACCAACATCAACGAATCCAACCCTCCTAGGAAGCTCCTAACTCCTTCCTAGCCTCAGATCTCTCAAGAACAGCCAATAAATCTCACCAATCCTCTCAAAAACCCACACTACAAGAAAACATCCCAATAGCGACTACAATATTAGTCGCCTAATAGTCGTTAAAATATAAGTTACGACTAACTTACGACTATATAGAATAGTCGTAAATCGAGAGTCGTGAATTGTTGTAGTCGTAAAAATAGTCGTCTTATAGCGACTATTTGACATCTATACACATGTAGTAATTGTTTGGTCATCTTATAGTCGTACAATATAGTGACTATTTTGCGACTATAGTGTTATTAACATATCGTCTCCTTAGTGTAATCGGGATATAGTCGTATATGTTTGGTTACTTATTGGCGACTAAAAGTTGACTTATACTATATCTATATGAATTAGTCACGATATAGTCACTTAATTTAGCGACTTGATATGTACTCTATCAACGACTATTTGGCGACTAATGTTTTCAGAAATTGAAAATAGCATGCTCTTTTTCTTCGTTTCATTCATGTCGACAAAACCAAAAATATTGATTCGAATTTGGAAAACTAAAAGAAATACATAATATTGAAAATAAGAGACATTGTATTTTGTTAACTTACCAAAATTACAAAAAGTACAACGCAATATCAAACTGTCATTGAGTTCATTAGAAAAGAGGTAATTAATACTTAGAAACCTATGAAGCAGATGTTGATGGAGTTGAAGTTGGATCTTTTTGATGAAGAGGGTCTGTGGTTGTGTCTTTACCTGAATGGGTTGCCATGAAATTCTGGAACCGTGGATCACATTCCCGCAGAAACTTCTCCACCAAGGAGAAGTGGTCAATCTTGTCCTTCTGTTCAGAAATAACTTTGGATTGAGCAGCAATTTCTGCATCACACCTCAACGTTTGAGCAGCCTGCTCTTCCATCATGCGTTGAGCTTGGTTCAATTGTTATTGCATAACCACAAAAGTAGAATAGTCACTTCCTTGCACCAGCTTTCCATTGACAAGGCAGTCCTTGAGGCTTCCAACTCCAAAAGGTATTCCTCTTGAGTCCTTCTCAGTGGACTACAAAGTAAGAGAATATTAAAGATTAGAGCATGTAATATAAAACTAGAAGACTATTTGGTGAATATTAGTTAAAATTAAGAAAACGTAACCTGAAGAAAAATTGTTGTATATTCTTCTGTACTGAGATCCCGTGGCCGAGAAGAACCATCTGACACAACAAAAGGATCTGCCTCGAGCTGAGACAACCTCTCTTGCACATTCTTCTCATATGTTTGTGCAATCTTCTCTGCCTTCCGATCAACATATGTACCATCAGGCTTTGTATGTGCCTTGATAAAAACCTCACCAATACGGACTTCTCTTCCCAACTCCTCTTCCTGCAATGTTAGCAAATAAACTAGGATTAATTTTAAAAAATAACAGCTATGTAAGAATTGAAAGGGGCGAAGTTGTAACAATACAATTGACTCACCATTTCGTCTTGGATCTGTTGATAAGACTTTGGCCCTAAGAGATGGACAGGAGGGCCTAGGCCATTACGGTCAGACATACGAGCATTAAAATAGGTTTTACTCCTTTGTTTTGCTTCTTTAGTGTCCTAATATTCCGTCATTGTTTTCCAGAGAGTGTTTCCAATCCATTTTGGTTGAACTCGACTAGTCCTCGCAGTGCTTACCATGTCTTTGATCCGCTTTTGGCATATTGACTCAAAATAAGCTTGAACAGTCCCGATTATCAAAGGATCCCACGTGTGGGTTTTCTAGAAAAAAAGGCAGCTATTGTAAGTAAGAAGAAGAAATGTAAAGCTATGTATGAAGGCTATGTGACATAAATCCTTACCGTGAACTCAAGGATGTATCTCTCTTGTTTGTCCCGCGGCACACATGTCCAGCTGTAGTAGGGAGCATCAAATTTGTTTATAAGAATTTTAGTAATTTTCCGAACAAGTTTAGATCCTTTGTCACGATTAAACCTCCATACACATGAAACAATAAAACAAGTAAGTAGGTTAATTAAAAGCAAATAGGTTAATTAAAAGCAAATAAACAAGAAATGAGATCAATACAAGAGGGGAAGAAATCATTGGATTACAATACGCATACGCATAAGACAAAAAACACCATTACAATACATTGACCCACCAATTTCTGTTCTAACAATAAAAAAAAACATGAAACAGTACAAAACCCACCAAACTCTCTTC
The DNA here is from genome assembly GCF_030686135.1 of Camelina sativa. Lineage (NCBI taxonomy): Eukaryota > Viridiplantae > Streptophyta > Magnoliopsida > Brassicales > Brassicaceae > Camelina > Camelina sativa. The sequence continues at coordinate 11,176,507 of NC_141897.1, read as the reverse complement.
TAACAATCACAACACACCATTACAATACATTGACTCACAAATTTCTGTTCTAACAATCACAAAAACATGAAACAATACAAAACCCACCAAACTCTCTTCTAACAATCACAAAACACCATGAGAAGAGGAAAAATCATACCATTGGGTGTTCGGTATGGGTATGGGAGAGAGGACGGTGGTGAACTTATCCCTGTTTGGAACGAGAAGCAATGCATTTAGAGCACACAACAGGTCATCCTGGAGTTCCGACAACACCGGAGAAGATTCTTCTTCGAAGTTGTTCCCTTGAGACGATGGATGCGATCGACTTTGAGAGGGTTGAACTGGAGAAGGCGGAGGGTCATCCTGAAGATTGTACTGAGTCTGCGGATTGAAGTGAACTTCTTCTGAAGGACTCCGGTGTGGTTCGGGTTGAGTTGGGTGTGTAAATTAGTTCTGAAAAAGTTGTTGCAGCGCAGGATAGCTTCGGATCAGGGCTGCTGAAAACTGTCGTTGCAAACCGGGGACTTGTAGTTCAGGTGTCTGTAGAGAGGAGGATCTTGGACCGCCAGAGTGAAGTTGTACTGACTGGGCAGAGTGTTAGGCCGTCGATTTGGTGTTGTCCCTCTCGGTCTCTGAGCAACATTAGGAGCAACTTTCCTCTTTGTTCCTCGATTCGGCATCTTGTTACTGATTGATAGAGAGACTGATTCGAAGAGTTATAGATTCGAAGAGAGTGAGAATAGAAAGAAGAATGGAGAGAGTTTGGGTTTCAAGTTTGGATTGATCGAGAGAGTTTGAGAGAAACTGAGAGGAAGAATCGAGATTACGGATTAAGGGTTTGGATTCTGAGAGAGGTAGGTAGGGTTTCGAGATTAGGGTAGTGTTTAGTGGGCTTAGTTTAGGAAAATTTAGGCCTAAATCAAATCGATTTGATTAGTTTAGGAAATCGATTTGGGCCTAAATTTAGCCCAATTGTAAACTGTAAAATTTAAATTATTTTGGGTAAAAATAATAATTACAAATTTAATAAATTATTTTGGTAAAATTAATACTTAGTGAAAATTAATTTAAATTACAAATTACAAATATAATTGATTTTGATGAAAATACTGAAACAAACTTAATATTATTTAACATACTTAATATTATTTAACAAAGTGAATATTAATTAACAAAGATTTTGGGTTAAGTTTTGATAAAAATATAAGATATGGATACTATAATTTTTTATCATCCTTAAGCTCAGTTTATGGATATATTATATCAATTAAACTTTTTTATATAAGTATTAAAGCTTAATTTTATATAATAAAGCTTGGTTTTATATAATAACTAGATAAGGACCCGCACGATGTGCGGGTTTAAAATTTTTTGAAGAAAATAAATCTTAAACCATAAACAATTTGTTTAAATTATTAAAAAAAATAATTCCTAAAGTAAATATATTAATAATTTTAGTTATAGAAAAAAATCATATTTGTATTTACCTTCATACACTTTTTTCTAGTTTTATATTTCAAATATATTATAAAAATTGTTACAATAATCTAAAGCTAAATTATACTCCACCAAAACTTTTACCAAATACTCATCATTACAAATATTATTATTGTCATTTTTCCATAACATTTCACAACTTATTATAAAATCTTTTATATGCAAAGAATTCATCAAAACAACATATAATTAATAACCACGTACAATTTTATTTCATGTTTTACCATTAAATACACGCTGTTACACCCAAAACTATTTTATTGTTAAAGTATGCTCTTTATCACCACCTAAAATATATTTTAAACAAATTTTATGTTACTTTACTTTCATTTTGGCATAATTATAGTTCTTATAATTACTAAAATTGTTTTGTGACATAATTTTATAACCATGAATATTTTTACTCCAAAAAATATTTTTGATGAACAACTGGTGAAAATTATTAACTCGAGTAGAATGATTTTATGACCAATCAAATATTTTTTTTTATTGAGAAATTGAAAAAAAGGTAATATAACATAATAAAAATAAAAATTTGAAAATTATAATGATGATGGTATATATAAAGTCTTAGATAATTCAGACATACAAAATAAAAAACTTCATAAACAATCCAAAACATGACATATGTCAGATCAGATTGGTGCTCTGGAGTTGGCGAAGATCAGATTTTATTGTTGGGTGATAGATGTCTTCGTCGAAGCCCTTCCCCGCTTCATGCAGAATTGGAGGTTCTACTTTGGGCAATAGAGTGTCTCCTCGCTAATGGAGTTGTTTTTCAGCGCGATGAGACGGACAGCGCCGAATTAGTTACGATGCTGAAGATTGGTCGGTTTTCACTAATATCCTTGACGATTTTCACCTGCTTCGGGCCGCATTTCCTCTCTTCTCCCTGTCCAAGATTCCTCGTTCATCGAATTTGAGAGAGGATTGTCTTGCTCAATCCTCTACTTCGTTTACGCTCATCTACTTCGTTTGTAAACTTTTTCCCTCTGAGTTAGGTCACTATTTCTGGAGTACTTTTCTTATTAATGTTTGGTTGACAAAAAAAAAACCTGATATATGTCATAATCACATTAAAGGATAGATGACCTGTTTACTTCTCAACTTATTTTTATCTGAATCAAAAGTTCTCATATATTTATCTATATACCTGAGTTTAAACGGTTTACGAACCAAATCCGATAAAAAACCACATAAATCCGGTTTGAAACCAATTTTAAAACGGTTTACCGTTCTAACTTCCCAAATTTCAAAATCTCTTCTCAATTACTCTATCAAGTAGCTTTTGTTTCAGTACTGGAATCACTGACATTATCCAGAAGAGAAAACTCTAGATTTTGACCAGAAACATCAACCATCGATTCTTCGAAACTTATAACGCTACTAACGCTTTATATACTTTGATTTAGCAGGCTTTTGGAACCTCCATCAGTGTCTCCATCCTCGATTAATATAGCAGGCTTTATATACTTTGATTCTATTCATTGAATATGACAGCTTCCATTGAATAACCTACACGAATCAAAGACCCATAAAAGATAAGCAAAATGATATCAGAAAAAAAAATCAAAGATCAAAGATTTCGATATAAAAATGTAAATTTATGTAGATATAATGTTATTTTCTTAATTAGTTGTCCTATTACATTTCAAAAGTAATAATTCTTTTGACATAACTTATGTTATTCTTTTTAGATTTGTTATTACCTATTTATTGATTAATAATAATATACATGTTTAATGAATTATTTTTTTGTTTATACTCAAAATGTAATTAAGAAAACACGTATAATACAATTAACGTACAATGAAAAATATATTAATTCGTTAATTTTCCTTTTGGATTTAGGAACTTTTTTATATATATAATAAACATGTAAATTTTATATAGATTTAATGCTATTATCTTAATTAGCTGTTTTATAAACTAATAATTTTTGACACAAGTCAACATCTTATCAGTATACTTGACACGTGTCATGATCCTGTTAATGGCTAAATTTGAAATCCAACTTTATATAATAAGATTTTGTGATTAGTATTTTTTTTTTTTCTTGATTTTTTAAAAAGAATTTTTCTTTTACAGTTGGAAATTTGTGTAAAATTGACAATTATCACAACCTGGTTAGTTAGTAACTTATGAAATTGACACGTGTCACAATCTGGTGAGTTTGTAAGATTTTTTTTCTTTTATAGAAATTTGTGTAAAATTGACACTTGTCACGATCTGGTGAGTTAGTAACTTTTAAATTTCACACATGTCACGATCTGGTGAGTTAGTAACTTTTGAAACCTTACTTTATACAATAAGATGGTTAAGTTTTGATTTTATGATTTATGAACTAATTTCTAATACTAAGAATTGAAAGTTTAAGATTCAGAGTTTATAATATAAGTTTTAGACTTTAGTAAAGATTTTGAGGTTAAATTTTAATTTTCTTGAATAGCGACTCATATGCGACGTATTAGCGACTTTTACCATGAGTCGCATACTAGTCGCTAAATCGGAAACTTTTACCATAAATCGCATATTAGTCGCTAAATAGATGACTATTTAGCGACTATTTTTTTGGTATGCGATATAGCCATTAAATAGTCGCTAAATTACGACTAAAAGTAGCCATTTTATGACAACCTTATTTTCCCGGTTCTATGGTTTCCTTAAACCAAACCGACCAAAATTGACAATTAAATCGAACTGGTCGAACCAGAAATTATTGGTGTTGGCCGACACTACACTTGGCGTCGATCGACACCCATCCCTAAAACGCAGAGTTTTGGTTCGTGGATGTTACAATAATAAATATAATCAGCTTGTTATAGAATTTTATGGCATCTATACTATTAAAAGGGAAGCACTATTTACAAGGAAAAAATGAAACATCCGATTAGGACAAATATTGTCTTTGAATAAATTATAAAGCATACAGTAGGAGAGGGACAATCACGTAATTTTATAAATCAAAACAGGCAGATCCGTATGAGGCCCAGGTTTTCAATATTCGGATCGTGTTTGTGACAACCCGTCCCGTGGACCCCACTAGCTCCCCGCTAGCCGCCCCCATGGACCCCAAGCTGGCCCTACAGGGCATCGATCCTAACTCCTCACCGTGGAAATGAAACTAATCATCCAAATCCACTAGTAGGTTATTTGTGCGCCATGCGTTCCTCGAACCCTGATCCCCAACCTTTAACAACCTTCCCATAGGACAAGCTGTCACCAATTGATCTGCACAGTGAGGGGTTAGGATCGATGCCCTACAGGACTAGCTTGGGGTCCATGGGACGGCTAGCGGGGGCTAGTGGGGTCCACATGACGGGTTGTCATAGTGTTTTACAAATCGGATCAGGACTTAAAAGTCTTGGATCCAAACAGAATCGACCACAATTATGTATAATGAAAGTCAATTTATTTTATGGAAGTAAAAACAAATCAGTATTCGTGACAATTAGTAACTTCCAAAGGTATCATTATGGAGCATTAATCACAAATTCTAAATAACATATAATTCAATATAGAAAATTATCCATATTTAAATTCAAATTTAAAACGAATCATTAAGTTGAAATCTTGAATATTACCTAATCTAATGGTATCAGATCAAATATCTAATTAACCTCAATTGGTTGTTAACCTAATCTCTATATAAGACGCGTCGAAGTATTTTGTTTCATTCATTCGCAAAAACTTCTCCGAGTATCAATATTTTGAGTTTTGAGTTTTTTTTTTATCTTTTATTTTTCAATATCTTTTAGTTTTCCAGATTTGAAACTCTTCAAAAAAATATGAAACATAAAAGTCAAGACTGTAAAACTTCTAAAATACGGATGCTGTGAAACAATAAGTTGTTATAAATGATTTAATCTTACGATTCTTTTTCATGAATTACGGTTTTTTTATGTTAGTACATATATACATTAACTATAATGGTGTAGTTTTACTCTATGATTATATTCTTACACATCGTCTATTGATATTAAAACATATTAGTGTGAGTAATTTCTTCGATATATTTCCAAATTGTTAAGAATAGATAGTGATTATCCATTTGTTTCATTTATCCATATGTTTATCACTTACTTACTCCCCAAGTAATTAGAGTTTATCTTCTTACCCCATGTATGACTTATCCATTAGTAGTCCATATATATATGCGTTGGTTTGAGTCATTGTAATACAGAACAAAAAGTTAGAGAGTGAAGTAATAGAAGTTCATTGTTTTAACTCTCGCCCTCCCCTCTCGATCTCTCTCCACTTATTTATTCTAGTGTATATAGTTATACATACATATACACATATACATATATAATATAATAATATTATATATTTGCGTTAAGTTTTATAACACGTTATCATCATGATGTCTTTACCGTTGGAGTTTTTACAAGGTAAGTAAATTTATATAGTTTTCATTTATATTTATAGAACATAAATATAATTATTATAGAGAAAGTGAAATTATGCTTTTTTCCGGATTGATCGTCATAAGTTGTAGGCGTTGCCTCCTTTACAATAACATCTATAGCTAAATCAGATCCGGATAGATCGTTAGATATATGGTAGGCTCTGCCTCCTTCACGATCAAATAAAAGCTATGTCATTTCCTGATAGATAGATCGTTATATATGGTAGGTTTTGCCTCTTTTATGATCATACATAAAGCTATATAATTTTTGGATGGATCGCTTTATATGGTAGGCTTTGCCTCCTTCCAGATATAACAAAAGACTATGTTTTTTTTTCCGGAAAGATCGTTAAAAATGGCAGGCATGCCTCCTATATGATCAAATATAAAGGCTATGTCATTTTCTGGATTGATCATTATAAGTGGTAGGCTTTGCGATCAAATATATAGCTATCCGAGTTGATTTTTTGATATATGGTAGGCTCTGCCTCCTTCACGATCAAATAAAACTATGTCTTTTCTGGATAGATCGTTATATATGGTAGGCTTTGCCTCCTTTACGATCATATAAAAAGCTATGTAATATTTGGATTGATCATTTGATACGGTAGGCTTCGCCCCTCCATCATGATCTAACAAAAGGCTACGTCCTTTCCAGAAAGACCGGCTTTGCCTTCTATACGATCAAATATAAAGCTATGTCATTTTTGGACTGATCGTTATACATATAGAAATTCTGCCTCATTAATGATCAAATAAAAAGTTTTGTTTTTCTGGATTGATCGTTATATATGATAGGCTCTGCCTACTCTACGATCAAAGAAAAGTTATGTCTATTAAATTCTTATATATAAGGCTATAGCTCTTATTTGATTTTCTGAATTTATAGTTGGTTTATTTAGTTTTGTTTATTCGTAAAGAATAAATATATGTGTTATATAAGATTTAAAGACAATGAAATGTCTTTATAATGAAAAATATATTTCTCTATGAGAATATATAAAGCACATGTACATATATTTAATACAGTGCAAAAGTAGTTGGAAAGTCTAGATGAGCTAGTCTCTCGACTTCCAAAGACGTCAGATTCATAGTTATCGATGTCTAGCATTCTCTGAATTCTCAAAGAAACTTATGGAGTTTCAAATACATTTTGTCTTAATAAAATTATTATGTTGAGACTATAAATAAATATGGTATTGCAAGATTGACCATAACTAATAATTCAAGTATAGCATTACCGGTCAACAATCCCGGTCAATCAATGATATTAAAAATCATTGAGAATTTGTTCAGAGGAACAAAAGTTCTTTCAAAAATATTGCATATCCTCGTTAACATTTCATGAAAATGTAAGTACTGTACTTCATTCATATTTTAGGTAACATCTAATTTATGTTGAATTTATTTAAGTTTATTTAAATCCATTTAAATTTCTACTTATTGTTTATGGAGTCGATGGTTGTATACCTCCTCTTTAATTCTGTACTAGGCTATGCCTCCAGAATCATATATTGTTGGTTCATTCACCATCCTTTTAGATTAACAAGCTCATTATATATATTATATATATGATGATTTGATTTCTTTCATAAATCCACAAATTAAACCCCAAATATAACCGATCTAAAAATAAGATTCGATCAAAGGTGAATGGACATAAAAGTCATCATCTTGAGAGTGGGTAATACTAATATCACAACTTATAAGGATCTAAGATAATACACATGACTGAAGGAGAGAATTCAAGGAATCCTACATCGACAATAAGTCGATAAACTTTGGTGAATTTGACACCCCGAGCAATATAACTCTGGTGAATTCATATCCTTTAGTTTATGACATATATATGTCGCATATGATTAAGTGGAACATCCATAATGTTCACTCTTGAAATGAGCTATGATGAATCGTTCATAGTGCAACTCCAAGAGATTGCAAAACGATTCATGGTGATTTAATCTCCATGTTTTTTACATGAAATATACAGTTTTATATGTAATAAATATTATATATGAGACCAATGGTTTGAAAGACATATATTTCTCCCATGTTATATATCCATGGTTGGAGATTAAATATTTCTCATTTTGAATTTTATGGGTGTGTGATATATATTATAAATGCTCCTCTACACCGCATAAAAATATAATCCAAAGAGGATGAAATATATGGATGCAGGAGATGAGTCTCCGCTCTAATAATATAGAACCATCTTATAGAGATGTGCGTATTGCAAGATTTGCATATCATCAAGTTGGATGATAAAAGTTCCCCATCATTATGGTAGAATCATCGAATAGTTTTAGATCTTTGAACAAATGAATCTAATGAATATGAACTTGACGTTCAAAAGTTCAACAGATCACTCTTCAAAATATATATTGCAAATCCAAATGCAAAAAACTGATGGATGAGATTTCATATAATTATTGATCCTCACATAAATGAATATGAATTTGTAGTTTTGAGAAATCTCACATCCCATCTAGAAATGCTTCAATAAAAATATCTCTCTCCCGGATGACATACAAGTCTATGACACATAAGAAACGTGATAAACTATTTTGGTTCCTAAGATAAATAAAATCCCCGAAAAGAAAAAGGAGCAAATTAAAAAGAGGATTATACTCTTGATATGTATATATTTTACACTCTTTCATCATGCATTTGTTATTCATTTTGTTCTCTTAACTCATTGTTTTGCATGGTTTTTGGTCTCTTTTGCATAACATGCACATTTAGGTAGTTTTTGCATCATCCTTGCATACATTGTGCATTTTAGAGTATTTTAGGTATCTAGGAAACGTCGGAAACACACCAGTTGAACCACCAGTCGAGCCACTAGGTGAACTACCAGTCAAGCCACCAATTGAACTACCAGTCGAGCCACCAGTTGAACTACCAATCGAGCCAACAGTCGAGCCACCAGTCGAACCACCAGTTGAACTACCAGTCGAGCCACCAGTTGAACTACCAGTCGAGCAACCAGTTAAACACCAGTCGAGCCACCAGTTGAACCTCCAGTCGAGCCACCAGTCAAGCCAGACTCCCCGCACATCATTCGAGCCACCTGGGTTGAACCACGTTGAGATTGCATTCCACTCGACGCGCACTGACTCGATCGCACATTTTAGGAAGGACGACGCTCCGTCTCACACGCTTCGGGAGATACCGAAACCGACTCCTTACCTTGTTGTTTTAAGTTTTAAGGGTTTACATGTTTTGACTATAAATACATTTTGTTAAGTTTTTGCGGAGGACATCTTTTATCTCAATTTATTCTTTTCCTGAAGTTTTTACCTAGCCACCAAAAACGTTCTCAGACTTTGTAATCTGATATCTTCAAATTTATTCAGTTTCTGCATTTGATTCATTCTACAAAGTTGTTCATCTTATGTTTATCTATCTAATGCTGCTTGATTCGCTGTTTTTTGAGTTTTTATTGTTGATGATGATTTCTAGATCCAAGTAGTGTTAGAGTTCTTGAGGATGGGATAGACTAGGTGGAGGATATTAGTATGTATATGTTTAAGCTTAGATTCGTGTGATTCCCTTCTGGAATAGAGTTAGAAATACTAGTTTCTCTCTGATCAATTGGAACTAGGTTCGAGACATTTCCACACCCAAAAGGTGTTTGATGAAATGTCTGACCAACTAGTGCTAGAGACTTACATTCCTAGCCTAAGAGATTAGTTGTCTAGGATGTTTGTTGACGTGAATGAACTTGTTTGTCATGCCTTCTTGATCATGTTTCTCTAGAGAGAGCTAGGTTTGGAAGTGGTTGAGTATGAGTAGCTTCTGTCAAGAGATTGGATTAGCTAAGTTGTGATGTTCATTGTTTAGGGATAGTTTGTTTGTGGCATGTTAAACACTCTGTAGACTAGTATACTCCACTGACATCAATTACCCCCATCCTTAGGACTTCTATCTTTTTGATTGATATTGCATTTCTGAGACCGTTTCTGCTTTTTACTCATATTTACTTCTTGTCATACATTTCCGTTTCTAGTTCTGTAGTTCATTTCCGTTTTGCATTCTGATCTCTCTAGGATTGTTGGACATAAAACCACTCTCTGAACTGGCTTGACTTGTGATTGCTTGATTGCATCCTGATTGCTAGCAACATCCCATTTGGATTGACACCTTATGTACTACAACTACATAAGGTTAATATAACCTGCTACGATAGACACACAAAAATCTTAGTATTAACTCTCAAAAGAGGAGAAAATGATGTCCTAAAGAGGAGTAGATAGACTCTTTAAAAAGAGCTAATAGACTCCTAGAGAGGAGCACATAAACTCCTAATGAGGAGCAAGATACTCCTCAAGAGAAGTAGAGAAACCGATTGATATGGCTAATAACGAAATCAGGTACAGGAATAAAATCATTTATATAGACTTTGGTTGTTGCTTGTTCAAGTCATGCCAAAATACTTGTGCTTCATATGCCATATCAAGAATCCATAATGGTTCAGATGATGCCCGAACGTTAACCAATATTTACATGTCTAAGATTGGAGCCTCGTAACATGTTGGCGAAGAACTTTGAACGTAGGGTTTGATCAGTATCAACTAGTTAATGCTTGTTGATACCCATTAGCAACAAACAACCGAAAGGCAACAACTCTATTTGAAGACTTTGTTGCATATGTCACCCAAATCAAAGGATGCTACACCAAGAGCGACAAAACAAGACATATTCCTCTCTTACACTCAAGAATTCGAGAAGAATAAGGAAGTTGATAGCCAGTCCATCAACTCAAGTAACAATGTAGCAGAGTTATTTACACCGGTTCTTCCGACTACTTTATTCAGAATGCATCTTTAGAGATCAAAATCCATCTTTTGAAGATGATACTTCCAGGGGGGAGAATATGATGATTCGCGTGGCTGCACTCTTTTTCCCTTATCATGATTTTTATCCCACTGGGTTTTTTCATGACAAAGTTTATATTGAGACAGCAAATAACACGCAAAATATAGACCTTAAAGGAGAATGTCAATAAGAACAAGACTCATTTGTTCCAGGGAAAGATTGTGTCACTATACTCTTTTCCCTTTATTATGGATTATTTCCTACACGATTTGTCCATGATTAGATTTTTAACGAGACAGTACGTAATGATGTTACTATATTTTCCATATTTTAGGCCTTGTTTAGTTCATGTTTTGCATCATATAGAAGTGATTACTTAAGTTTTATAGCCATTTCTGTCCAAATATGCACTTAGGATGTTTATAAGCATGCATTGCATACATTTGTGCATTTGGAGTATTATTAGGTGTTATGGAGCTCTAAAAGGGTAAGGAAACACTTGGTGTTATTTCTAGAGCTAAACAAAAAGATTGGACATATCAGGAAGGGAAAAGAAGGCACTCGACCATACCACTCAAGCAGGGACACTGTGACACCCCAATATCTTAAATTAGGCCAGTTTTGTTTAAAAGCTGCAGCCCATGAAGGCCCAAAAAGAGCAAAGTGACAAAACGTCAAGGGTTTCGCATCACGTTGATATGTTTGTGTACAAGTGTGTATACACACATACATCGGCGTCCTTGTTTTGGCGAGAGAAGGAATTTGTAAACCCTAACCCTAAGCCTCTCCCAACGTAGGAGCTCACCATCATCACCGTCTTCCTCAGGTTGTTGTCATTGTTGAGAGAGAGAGGAAGAGGTCACGGGAGACTTGTCGTTAGCCACCGTCCATCACCACCGTTGGTGAACAAGCCATCGTATATCACTGGATTTGCTACCATGTGTTAGCCGCTGTCAGTGGAGATGTCAGCCTCTGTTACTGGAGTAGTGGCAGCCATTGCCGAGGCCATTAGAGGTAAGGAAACCTAGATCTCATTTGTAACTTGTGCAAGAAGATCACTGGCTTTATCTTATGAGTGTTGCTTGGTTTTGGAAGTATGTTCCTGAACCATTGGGAAGTAGCCACCGTGTGGCTAAACCGTCACGTTGAGCCGTCGAGGAGATTCACCGAGAGTAAACGCCGAGAAAAGGTAAACGACAAGCTTCACTTGTGACGTTGTTGTGTGGTGTTTTCGATTATTAAACCAAGGACTATAACCAAAGTAAACCGAGGATTCTAAGTTGTGTAATGAAGTTCTCGTTAGCTTGTGCCGTTAAAGGTCACGTGTGGGATTATGGTGTTGTGCGTTTAAAGTGATTTGGGCTTTGATTATTGAACTGAAGTCGATCATGTGCATGTGCTCATGGAGTAAAATTGTGGTGTATTAAATTATTAGATTTTAGTCTAATTAATTTAATTTAGGAAACACCAAATTAACCAGTTAAATCAAGACTTTGGTTTGGGTTGTTTTTAAATGGATAAAATATCGTGGATTATATTTTGGATATAATTTCTGATCGGGTTATCTAAACCGCTGCAGCTTGAGGATTGTTGTTGAAGTGGGTCTTCTATCGATGGTTTAAATCCAATGGCTAAGGTGAGGGTGGTATTTGCAGGTAACAGTAACCTTTTTCTTTATGTACTCTTTGATGATTGCTGAGTATAGACTCAAGAATTGTTTGTTGATTGAAAGTGTTTGTGTGATTTTGTGTTCATGGTAAGATAGGTTGCTAGTAACATGATACATGTGAATCACATTAGTAATACGATTTGATGTTATGAATTAATGTATATATTATATTACAAAAATTATTATGAACGAAAAATGAAAATGAGAAAAGAAAGGATACTTGAGGATGTTGGACTGCAATGGACCGACGGGTTCATTGCAGGTCATAAACCGCTGACGAGCAGTATGGGAAAAATCGAGCTATGGGCCGTGGTCTTCTAGAAATGGGGTTTGTGAGACAGAAAAAGTGATAATGGCCAAACCTATAAGAAAAGTAAAACTTCTTAAGTAATGTAAAGGAAAAGAAATGTTTTAATGTGGTAGTTGTCACAAAAGGTGCATAAAATAATATGAAAGTTATTAAAGAGAAATAAGATGTTTGCTTGTTTGTTTGACTGATAGACATTCTGAATCTATGCTAAGTAATAGTTGTTGATTATATTTGGAACGTTATTATTGTATTTCCAGTGGGCAGAGTTTGATCTCCTCACTGAGTAAACTTGTTTACTCACCCCCTTTTTCCCTTTTTCTCAGGTTAGTAAGTTTAAGAGTTGCAGTTTGAAGTTTGTTCGTTGGTGAATTTTAAAGAAAGAAACGTTTTTGGCTAGACCGGGTGGATTACACGTTGTTCCGTCTTCTGTGACGGTACGGGTGTTACACACACGATCGAGTACTTGGTCGGATTCATAACGAGCTCCTCAAAGACCATTCAAATGAATATATTCTTTTGCGATTCAGCTTCAGCCTTCTTCACGAGAGTTGTAGTAAATTGAGTTATCTTTCCAATGTCTGTGGTGTCAAGTCAATCGGAGGTGTAGTTCATGAGTTATCCCAATTTTACTGAACAGATGTTATCCCAGATCGAAGACTCGAGCTACGTGATGGACCATGCACTCGACCGAGCACATGGTCGAGTTGACCGAGCACATGGTCGAGTTGACCGAGCCGCCTCTCTATTTTCTCTTCTAGCCATTTTAGGGCTTCCCTTCCTTCCTATATATACCTAGTGTACACTATGGCCGCCGACAAGTCTTTTTTTTTTAGGGAAAAATAATATCTTGTAGCTAGAGAAACCAAGTTTTTACCCTTTTGGAAATATTTGCTTTTTGTTTACATCATCAGCCAGTTTCATTGCATTTTTCTCTAGATTTTCATACATTTTTGGTTTCATAACTTTCTGGATATTGAGAATCTGAGTTTACTTCTTTGTTCAATATTGTAGATCTTTATCTCATCTTTCTAATCATGCAAATTTCATTAATTTATGGGTTTATGATTTTGTTCATCATGTTTAGTGATTCTGAGTAGTGTGTTAGGATCTTAGGGATGGATAAGGCTGGATAAGAGTTATGGTTGCTTAGATTGATCAAGCTTGATTGTTAAATATCTCTTCTAGATTAGGCTCTATGCTGTTCTTATATCTGAGAGGGTAAGAATAGATCTTAAGCTTCTTTGCATCGTACCAATGTTTAGGTTGTTAGATAAAGCTAATGCTATAGATTATCATGCTTAACCTGAGAGATTGGATGTTTAAGGTGATTTTTGACATTGATGATCTGGAACTTTAATGCTTGTTTTTTATGTCTTAGCTAGTTAGAACTAGGTCTAAGAGTATTTAAGCTTGATTGTTATTGTCATGAGAATGGATTAGCAAGTATTAGAAGATCATTGTCTAGAAATAGCTTATTGTTGATTGAGGTTTGTTGATCAGTTTAAGTAATTATAGCTTGAGTCCAGCACATGAATCCATCTCTAGGACCTACTTTGTTTATTGATTTATCTATTTGACTGCTGAGGTATGTTTCCTGTTTGATTTGATTGCATTTCGTTCTGTTTAAGTTGTTAAATCTGTCTTTGTTCTCTGTATTAAGTCACTCGACCTAGTACTCGATCGAGCATACGATCAATTGCTTGCTCGAGTACCTTCCAGTGTTCTTACTTTTGTTCTGTTTCATTTCTATTTCATTGCTTTCATTCCTGCTTAATCATGTTTCATTAATTGTCTTGCTCTAATGTAGTTCTTGTTCTTGTTAGTATCACTTATGTTTATTTACATTGTTCACTTTGCATTTAGTATATGTTCTTAGTAGATTTACATTCTGCATTTCATTATTGTCATTAGGATTTTAGAAACAAATCAACTTGATATTTGGCTTAACTTGAATGCATTGATCACATCTTAACTGCTTACATATCACACTCTTTATGGATTGACATCCTTTATGCTACAACATCATAAGGGTATTGAAACACCTTGCATACCATCTGATCATTCATGATCATCTTAGCCTAAGTCTGTTTGTTTGTCATCATCCATTCATTCATACGTTAAGATTAGAAAAATACATGTTTCAATTGGTGCCGTTGTCGGGGATCGAACCTGGGTCACCCGCGTGACAGGCGGGATTACTTACCACTATACTACAACGACAACAAGCTTCTGCTCTAGACCAAGAGATGAGGAGTATGCTTCATCAATTCCTCCAAGGCCAAGCTAATGGAGATATGGCAACAAGTAGGAAGCTCACAGAGATGAAAAACAAGATGGACTGCATATACAGTGACCTTAATATCAAGATTGAAGCTTTAACTTGCAGAATGCTTCTCATAGAGAGCAAGAGTGAATCTTCTTCTTCTAGACACCTCAATGGGACATCAATTGACAATCTAAAGGAGATTGCCACTGCCCAAGCTATCTCTCTCACAGAACTACCTAGAAAGCTAACTGAGGACAGTGACGACCAAGATGGGAGGGATTTTCTCCAACAAGAGGTGCAGAATGAGAAGAGAACTGAGCTTGTGACACCACTTGACCATACACTCGACCATGCACACGGCCGAGCACATTGTCGAGTGCTTGATCGAGTCATTGCTCAAGATTCTAACAAGTCGGTTCGGTTCATTCCTCCTCCCTATCAGCCACCTTTACCGTTTCCAGGACGGTTTAGAGAGCAAATGCTGAAAAAGTACAAGGCTTATATTGATAAGCAAGCAATGATGGTCTTGAGTCATGAACATTTGTTAGAAGATGTTGAAATGAAGGATAAGCCACAAGTTAAAGAGCTTGAGCAGAAGAAGAAAACTATTGATGGGCATATTTTCATGATTGAAGAGAAAGATCATGAAACTGAGTCTAAAATATTTGAGGGTGTGAATGGGGTAGAAACAAAGAACTCGACCTACTGCTCGACCTACCACTCGACCGAGTGGTACCAAGTCACCCAAAATGCCCAGAATTCATCCCCAAGCTTCATCAACAACAAGAGCCAAGAAATCCTTCCTCTGATGGTTTGTTTGAGCTTCAAACTATCAACATTCTACATGATTCATTGAGGGAGTTAACAACTAAGGATGAGGAGATAAGTAGGGAAATCAAGAAGCTCCATGGTAAAGTCAGAAGTTCCTCTCCAAAGAAAGCAAGGCAAGGTCTGAGTATTATTTGCAGAAACAACTCTTTTAGCTTTGAACCAGGAATAAGAGGAGCAATGCAATCTTTAAGACCAGAGGGGACTTCATCACCTCTCTATCACCCTTCCAAAGCATAAGAAGTATGCAAAGTCAAGCTTAGATACTTTAAACAAGCTCACTTGGGAGGAAGTCCCAAAGGTATCCTTGTACATATTAGTTTAAGTTTCTTGTTATTTTGATCTTGTTTTCTTTAGTGTTATGGTTGGTCAGGTAATAGGAAGGGAGTTTAAGCACTTTGTGGATTCCAATAAATGAATCTCACCCTCAGCCCATCCCAAGTAATACTCCAACTCTATCTTTGTATATACCATTGCATTTCTTGTTTTAATGTTGTTTCTTGATTCTTGAATCCTTTTCCAAATCTTTCTTACACAAGGGACTGTGTAATTTAAGTTTGGGGGAGGGTTTGAGATAGCATTTGACATTGTTTTCTGTTTTCTTATTTCAAATATTTATCATTATCATGTTAGTAGTTGCATTTCATCTATGGCATAGAAAAACCAAAAAAATGAAAATTTTTCACAAAAATCTTTAAAAAAAACAGAGTGTTCATGTAGTTTGCATTGCATATTAGGGTCTTGTTAGTATGTTCCATGTAGGACTGTTTCATATTCTGCATTTGGGATCATTGATGAGTTTAGCCTTGTTAACTTGTTTAAATTTATCAAACTAGGATCAATGCCCAAGTTAATAGTACTTTGATGCTAGTTGAGTGACTAGAAACATAAGATTCAACCAAGTCTTGAATTCCTATGTTGCATTCTGGCCTAAACTGAAGCATGTTGTGAATTGATGTCATTTCCTACTTATAAGAACCTAATATTGACTTTTAATTGTCAGTTTGTGCATTGTTTTAAACTCATGGATACTTAATATATATTTGGATCATCTTTCCCCTTTTTACCACTCTTGTTGATCCAAGTAGCTGATTTCATCATTGAATCAGTTCTCCCCACCCTTAACCAACCTTTCTTTCAAGCCATATTTATTCTTGAGTATGTGAGGCCTATTTTTGGGATTGAGCTTGGTAGAAAGTGTTAGGTTTGAACTGACAAGAATAAAGCCTTGTATAGTTCTAGTTTGCATTTTTCAAACTAGATAGGACTAGGTGGTTTAAATTCTGGGTTTGGGACTTGTTGTGTTTGAAAAAATAAAAGAAAAGAGGGAGAAGAGAAAGAAAAGGGTAAAGTCCTTAGGAGAGAAGTGTTTTTAATTAAATTCAAGCTCTAAGTGAAAGAATGGGGTGGTATAAAAGTTTTAAATAAGGTTCTGATCAAAGAAAAGAAAGAAAGAAAAGAAGAGTCTAGTAAAAAGCTTTATGACTTGGGAAACAAGAAAGAGCCTTAGCAAATAAGAAAGAAAACCCCATTCCAATAGAAAAATCAAGTAAGAAACCTCTCCTAAGACTAACAAGCAGAAAAGAGAAAAGAAGAAGTTAAAGGGTAGAACTAGGACATTATGGGATTAGAATGATAGGAACAAACACTTTGGGTACCTTTGGGTAGAAAATGTTCTGTTCTTGTATGTGTCTAAGTGATTTTACCTTTAGCCTTCTTCTAAAGCTCAATCCACTTTTTGTGAGAGAAACCTTGTTAATGATAAGACCCACTCAAAAGAGAGACCATTTTTGTCTCTAAACCCTTATTACCAAGCCAAATGAGTTTAAACATTGCATAATCTGATTCATGTTCTTGTTTAATGAATGTTAAAGGAAATGACTGATTTGAATGCATGTGGAAGTCTAAGGCTAGAATCAGTTAAGGTTGTGAAAGACTTGTCTAAAATTTTGAAGTATAGCTTATTCACCTTGCATCATAGTACTAGTAACTTGGACATTGATTCTAGCTAGTTTATTAGCAAGCTTTAGATTCTCATATCCCATTTTCAAACCTACTTCCCTCTCTTTGTTTTGTTTGTTTGCTTGAGGGCAAGCAAAAACTAAGTTTGGGGGTGTTGATGTCACTATATTTTACCATATTTTAGGCCTTGTTTAGTTTATGTTTTGCATCTTATATCAGTGATTCCTTAAGTTTTATAGCCATTTGTGTCCAAATATCATGCTTAACCTGAGAGATTGGATGTTTAAGGTGATTTTTGTCATTGATGATCTGCATTTCATTATTCTCATTAGGTTGTTAGAAACAAATCAACTTGATATTTGGCTTAACTTGAATGCATTGATCACATCTTGACTGCTTACATATCACACTCTTTATAGATTGACATCCTTTATGTTACAACATCATAAAGGTATTGAAACATCTTGCATACCATCTGATTATTCATGATCATCTTAGCCTAAGTTTGTTTGTTTGTCATCATCCATTCATAATCAGTCATTTCCTTGTTTAATAATTATCCATTTATTTCACTTATCCCATGTATGACTTATCCATTAGTAGTCCCTATATATATGCGTTTGTTGATTCATTGTAATACATAACAAAAAGTTAGAGAGTGAAGTAATAGAAGTTCATTGTTTTTAACTCTCGCCCTCCCCTCTCGATCTCTCTCCATTTATTTATTCTAGTGTATATAACTACATATACACATATACATATATAATATAATAATATTATATATTTGCGTTATGTTTTATAACATAAATCATAATAAATTTTGCAGTGCTATAAGTTTTTTATTTATTTGTAAAAGTCTTTTCTTAATTATGAAACTAATTTATGTTTAAATGTATTTTTACAAAGTTAAAAATTCAGACATAACTCAAGAAAATATATATGAGCCCTTTTTGTTCGGTTTTGAACTAGTCTTATATTTTTTATGTTGACAAAAACAGAGAAAAGAAAACAAAATATATTTTTATGTTTTTAGGATTCTAATATATTCCTTCTATTATAAAGGGTTCCCAATTACATCATGATTGACGAAATACTATCCATTTAACAATTAAATATTTTGTTTACCTTTATGAAATTATATCTTAAGACTATCGTAACTGTGAAAATTGTAATATCTTTCATTTAAGATATAATATTTTAAATTGGTACTTTTTTCATTTTTATATATTATTGTGGAGGTACCAATATACATTTATGGAAGTACCATTATTTAAATGAATTTAATATCTTTTAGCCACACATGATTTAATAATATTTATATGTATATATATGTCTGCCGGCGGTAAAAAGAAAAAATGTTGTTACTACACATGGTGTGAAAGAGAAAACATGAAGAAGTTATTAGAGCATTCCCATCGGTTATACCGATGAGATCTCTTTTATTTTTTTTTAATAATAAAATCAAAAAAAAAAGTTTTAATCCTTTATTTTTCAGAGAGCTATGTCTTTGCCCATACAATTTTAGATACCCAGAGACACCCACATGTCAATAATGCATTGGCTAATCTTTATAATTTGGTTAATTTTTATAATCGATCACTTTGGTTCACATTTGATTCGGATCCACTGTCGTTTCGATCCAAATGTTATGGTGTAATCAATTGTGATCCAAAACTACAATTATCAGACAGAAAAAAACATGACATGTATGGGAGGTGATGAGTTTTTCTGTCCATAAATAAACATATTATTTTTTCTTATTTTTTATTGTAGTTGTTACTACTATTAAGTAAACAGATCTGATCCTACTTTTTGACTAAAACAAATAGAATATTGTACTGGTATGAGTTTAGATTATAAATGTTAATAATATTTGTTAAAAATATGTTTACAAACGTAATCTCACACATACATAATATAATGTAGACTTGATAAATAACCTTAACTTTTGAAATCAATCTTGCACTTATGTGAGGGTCCGAATTTAGTATGATATATTTTGGTATTTAATTCTGTTTGCTTTGTTTGATTTTGAAGATAAATTATTGGGGGAAAATATATGGGAATCAAGGAGTAACATCGCATCGCATATCTCGCTATGATCATTGACCAAGGTAAACCAATATCTGTCTATTTAATGTTTAATGTTAAAATCTCGGATCCTAAAAAATCTATATATTTTAACGTAGATAGCGCTGTGATCATCGAGTTAGGTAAACCAATATCTCTCTATTTAATTTTTAATGTTTGATATCTCTCTATTTAATATTTAATGTTAAAATGTTAGATCCAAAACTCAATAAAATCTCAGATCCAAAATTTTAGGATATCAATGGGCTTGGGCCTTTGTAAGGGAGAGTACTTTGGACAAACCTAAGTTTTACAAAGTTTTATTAAATTAAAATTTAATATCAATGGTATTCCCTATAATAAGTTCCAACTCAAGGATTTATTTGCTAAATGTCTCCAAAAATGTATATATAGATTAGAAAACAATTTAATATATACATGGATTTCCAACCGAGTAATTTTTGTCTTCTTTATACAGTTGATTAAGATCTAGCTCTACCGGTTGTGCATCTGATCCCACCATCGGATTTGGATTCAAATCGATTAAAAGAGTACATTGCAAAGACGAGATGACCATTATTGGTGTTTCTTCATTTGGATGAATTGATTCACTATCATCCCTAATGTCTTCATTTGGAAAACATAATCATCACTACTAACTAGTGGAATATTCAAATCAAATGGATTCTTGTCGTCTTTCCTAGAAGAAGAAGCAGATTTTGGGGATGGTCATTACAACGTTGCTGGAGTTGATGGTTTGGCAAATGGACTGGTGTTAGACATCTATGAGGGTTTTGAAACACTTTTATAATATACTTTTGGTACTTTACAATGTTTACGCACTGTAAGAGTGTCAAATGTTTCTATTAGACAAGTTACTAGGTATTGAGGTAATTGCGATCTATTAGACAAGTTATATTTGCGTTATGTTTTATAACATAAATCATAATAAATTTTGCAGTGCTATAAGTTTTTTATTTATTTGTAAAAGTCTTTTCTTAATTATGAAACTAATTTATGTTTAAATGTATTTTTACAAAGTTAAAAATTCAGACATAACTCAAGAAAATATATATGAGCCCTTTTTGTTCGGTTTTGAACTAGTCTTATATTTTTTATGTTGACAAAAACAGAGAAAAGAAAACAAAATATATTTTTATGTTTTTAGGATTCTAATATATTCCTTCTATTATAAAGGGTTCCCAATTACATCATGATTGACGAAATACTATCCATTTAACAATTAAATATTTTGTTTACCTTTATGAAATTATATCTTAAGACTATCGTAACTGTGAAAATTGTAATATCTTTCATTTAAGATATAATATTTTAAATTGGTACTTTTTTCATTTTTATATATTATTATGGAGGTACCAATATACATTTATGGAAGTACCATTATTTAAATGAATTTAATATGTTTTAGCCACACATGATTTAATAATATTTATATGTATATATATATGTCTGCAGGCGCTAAAAAGAAAAAATGTTGTTACTACACATGGTGTGAAAGAGAAAACATGAAGAAGTTATTAGAGCATTCCCATCGGTTATACCGATGAGATCTCTTTTATTTTTTTTTAATAATAAAATCAAAAAAAAAAAGTTTTAATCCTTTATTTTTCAGAGAGCTATGTCTGTGCCCATACAATTTTAGATACCCAGAGACACCCACATGTCAATAATGCATTGGCTAATCTTTATAATTTGGTTAATTTTTATAACCGATCACTTCGGTTCACATTTGATTCGGATCCACTGTCGTTTCGATCCAAATGTTATGGTGTAATCAATTTTGATCCAAAACTACAATTATGAGACAGAAAAAAACATGACATGTATGGGAGGTGATGAGTTTTTCTGTCCATAAATAAACATATTATTTTTTCTTATTTTTTATTGTAGTTGTTACTACTATTAAGTAAACAGATCTGATCCTACTTTTTGACTAAAACAAATAGAATATTGTAAATGTTAATAATATTTGTTAAAAATATGTTTACAAACGTAATCTCACACATACATAATATAATGTAGACTTGATAAATAACCTTAACTTTTGAAATCAATCTTGCACTTATGTGCGGGTCTGAATTTAGTATGATATATTTTGGTATTTAATTTTGTTTGCTTTGTTTGATTTTGAAGATAAATTATTGGGGGAAAATATATGGGAATCAAGGAGTAACATCGCATCGCATATCTCGCTATGATCATTGACCAAGGTAAACCAATATCTGTCTATTTAATGTTTAATGTTAAAATCTCGGATCCTAAAAAATCTATATATTTTAACGTAGATAGCGCTGTGATCATCGAGTTAGGTAAACCAATATCTCTCTATTTAATTTTTAATGTTTGATATCTCTCTATTTAATATTTAATGTTAAAATGTTAGATCCAAAACTCAATAAAATCTCAGATCCAAAATTTTAGGATATCAATGGGCTTGGGCCTTTGTAAGGGAGAGTACTTTGGACAAACCTAAGTTTTACAAAGTTTTATTAAATTAAAATTTAATATCAATGGTATTCCCTATAATAAGTTTCAACTCCAGGATTTATTTGCTAAATGTCTCCAAAAATGTATATATAGATTAGAAAACAATTTAATATATACATGGATTTCCAACCGAGTAATTTTTGTCTTCTTTATACAGTTGATTAAGATCTAGCTCTACCGGTTGTGCATCTGATCCCACCATCGGATTTGGATTCAAATCGATTAAAAGAGTACATTGCAAAGACGAGATGACCATTATTGGTGTTTCTTCATTTGGATGAATTGATTCACTATCATCCCTAATGTCTTCATTTGGAAAACATAATCATCACTACTAACTAGTGGAATATTCAAATCAAATGGATTCTTGTCGTCTTTCCTAGAAGAAGAAGCAGATTTTGGGGATGGTCATTACAACGTTGCTGGAGTTGATGGTTTGGCAAATGGACTGGTGTTAGACATCTATGAGGGTTTTGAAACACTTTTATAATATATTTTTGGTACTTTACAATGTTTACGCACTGTAAGAGTGTCAAATGTTTCTATTAGACAAGTTACTAGGTATTGAGGTAACTGCGATCTTGTTAGTGTTCAAGCTGATAACCATACAAATGTGCTAGATTCCATTATAATTTAGGTTCTTTTAGGTTACAATAGTTGTAGATGATGGTTCAAAAGAACACTAGAATGTGATTGATTTTGCTACATGTTCTCTTTAATTTCTAGGACTCCTTGAAAATCCGGGAAAGATTCCATGAAATTCATGAAAGCTTACACAAAATTTCTCTTTTGCCTCATGTTGTTGTCTCTGTTTCTCAATCAAATATGACTGTCTTTTATACCTGATACAATCACGTTTAATCACAATTGATTCTTGTTCAGCTCTCTCCATTATGACCACTACTGGAGACTCTGGAGTCATCTTCTCTTCTCCCTAATATCCTTTTTCTTCCTTCTCTTCTTCTGCAACCCCAATTTTGACTTTAAATTCTCCATTAGAGATACATGAAGAAATTATTTTCTCTTCCTTCTCAAATTTCTCTCTTAATCTATCTATTATCAGATTCTCAAGCAAGGCTAGGAAAAATCGGCGATGTGAATACGGCTAGGTGAACACGGCGACATCAACGACATATCGACAATGAGATTCGATTGACAAGAGATCTGGGATGCTTCAAGGTCTTTGGGGGGGGGGGGTTAAGAACTCGATTGGCTCATGGAAATCAATTATTCGTCACACTTTAAGCTCATATGTTTTGTGAAACCACTTCATCGCTCTCAGATTAGAGCTTCGTTGCTGGTGAACATTGTTTCTTCTATCTCATAAGTCCCGATTTCTTTAGAGATAAAGACGAAATTTTAATTAAATATTAAATTAGAGTTTGTGTGCTAAAATTGGATAACTTGAGAATGTTTACTATGTTTGGAAGAAAAACCTAATTTGGTACTATTTTGAGAATCTCCCATTTTTAAATATGATAGAAATTAAAACTATTAATTTTGGTTTTTATAACTTTATTCCTCATTGTTTGTTTTTTTGTAAGTAAACTATAGTAAGAAATGATGTTGACTAATGTTGGCTACATAGCTAATTATACAAGGGAATCAATTTCAAATCGTTAAACTTAAAAAAATGATATTCATTGTGGTTATAAATGTAAGGAACAATGCTAAGAAAAACATTGCATGTAGAAAATTAAGATAAACATATCAAAGAGAAATTTGTTCTTAGAAGCAAGTGAAGGTAGAGTTAAATTTGGGTAGTGACACTGAATACAATGTCCTAAGCGGCTAAGACCCCAAGTATTGTAAGGTTGATATTATGAGAGATTACATTACTTAGTCAATTCCATAAATAACTCTTTTTGTATAGAGGATCCCTAATTTATCGCAACAACTCTGTTCTTATATGGTAACTCTTTTGAATCAATTTCCTTAGGATTTAAGGAAATAAATTTTCAATTATACAGTATATGGTTTCAATATAGGTTTTCCAAAATTAAGAGAATATATAAACTGCTAAGCGAACATCTCTCTCACCCTACTTGTTTGCAATTATAATGGGCTGGGGCGCCTATCCGGCCCACTATTCTTGTAAAGTCACATCTTTGTGGTATATATCGAATGGGAAGCTCCCACATTTCGCCGTCTCGTTGCTTCTAGGGTTTTCACAGAGTCTCGTCTTCGTCTTCGTCGCCGTCCCACAAGCAATCATGGTCAGCTTTGTTCATCTCCTTTGTTTGTGAATTTTTGTTCTCTCTAATCATTTCCTATGAAGTTTCTGAGATTTTGTTTGTTTATTTTTGGATCTGTGGATTAGGTGCTCCAAAACGACATCGATCTGCTCAATCCTCCTGCCGAGCTCGAGAAGAGAAAGCATAAGCTCAAGCGTCTCGTTCAATCTCCCAACTCTTTCTTCATGGTACTGTTTCCTTCTCCTTTAAACTCTATAAACACTAATGGATTCGTGATGCAATGAATACTGATTCTTGTTTCTTTTTTGTGTTTGTGTTCAGGATGTGAAATGTCAGGGATGCTTCAACATGTGAGTCTTTTTTTTTTTCAAATCGATTGTTCTTTAGAGTCGGATAATGTTGTTTTGTATTGAACTGAGTGCTCTATAGATTGGTGTTAGTAGGAAGAATCTGGATACTGTTTTGGGATTTCATTAGTGATGATTTGAATTGATATATTTCTCATTTCTGAATGCATAATTTATCAGTAGTGAGTTTTATGAAGTGACTACACTAAGTAAGGCAGTATAGTTGATTAGGGGCTTTATCAACTAGAGGTGATTGATGTTAGGAAGAGTTTTCTAAGCTATTAGATCAGTAGTGATGTGGAGAGATTACAGTTGGTAATGAATTGGTTGGTTGTGGGTTATTTTTGCAGAACCACTGTGTTCAGCCATTCTCAAACAGTTGTAGTGTGCGGAAATTGTCAGACTGTTCTGTGCCAGCCTACTGGTGGTAAAGCAAGGCTCCAAGAAGGATGCTCTTTCAGGAAAAAGGGAGATTGAGTTCTCACGAAATCAATCATCTTTTTTCACAGATGTTTTCAGTTGAGAGGATTCGGATCTTTTTTTAGTTTTTGTTTTCTTGCTTTTAGTAGTTTTTATGTCTTATGACTTTCTTTTTTGCTTATGAGAATATTATAAAGGGATTATGAAACTACTAGATGAGTAGTCGATTAGAACTCTGGTCTTGTTGAAACAATATCTGCTTTCTTTCAAGGTTTAATATTTTCCCAAGTTGTGCTTTTTCTCTTTGTTCATGCTTGCATTTGTGGTAGTTTAGTCACTCATTGAACAAACAACCATTGTTAAATTTGATAGACTTGTGTAAAAGAATTGTAATATGGCTGTTATTAGAAGAAACTGAGACTTGATGGAACTTGAGACATTGGTTTTAACATTATGAAGTTTAGTTGTTGAGGATTGACGGATTAAGTGAGGACTGAACGCTACTGAATAGTGAGCTATTGATGGGTTTTTTTCGATGATTTTGATAGCTTTTGGTTCATAGTTTAGTTTCTGTTCTGATTAATTAGAATAATAAGAATAGAGTTCTAAACACTGTTCCAATGTTATCTCTTTGGCAATCTGAATGGGAATGTCTAATCCAACACTCGAAATATGTTTTATGGTTTTTAATGTATAGATGACATTTCCTTTTCCTCTTCCCATTCTCTCTTCTGTGGGTTTACGGGTAATATAGGTAGATCCGCGAAAACCCCCCCGCATGTCTTTTTCCTCTGCAAACTTCAGTTATAGATGACAAAGAAAGATAAAAAGAAAGAGCAGATGCAATAATATTCTCTGAAATATTAAACAGATGAACGTTACGTTTTGAACTCTTTCTCTTAGCTAAAATACTCAATTGGGTTATGTGCAAATTTGGATACCGAGCAATGATACTTTTCCAAGTGGTATCCTCTAAACTAAATTTTAAATTAAATGGACAACTTTTCTTTTGACATCGACAATGTTATATGATATCCAAAATCTAAAATTTCAAGAAATCTAGAAAAAAAAAAGAGAGATCGAAGTGTTGTTATAAACGAAATAGAATCTTATAAGAAAAAAGCTAAAAATAATGATCCATGAGCAAGAAGAAATTTTCGCGGCGCCTTGAAATGTGAGAGAGACCAAATGCGTAACCACTTTCCAATTATACAACAAAACCATCAAATGCTTTTTTCTCCATCTCATCTTTTTCTCTGACTTTTAGAAAAAGTAAATAAGAATCTATATAAAAGATAAAGTAAAATTATAAAGTGTGGTTTAAAAGACAAGTACAATGAATTTACGTCGCCGCTGGATCAAGCATCTTTCCCAATTGTGAGTTTTTTCTTTTTCTAAGAAAAACATTTTTTTGTTACACAAATTTGATAAAACCTTTTTTTGGGTAACAAATGATAAATTTTGTTTTTGATAATTTAGCTGTGCTTTTGCTTTCGTAGGTAAGTTAATCACATTTAATAACTAAAGTCGTATTCAATCAAATCTTTAAAAGACGAAGTGGACAATGGTTTCGACTCTTTGCGGATACATACGTCATTTACAAATTATGTAATTTCGACTGTTTATATATATACTCCCAACTCTCAAGTCTCAACTACTACTATAGTTCATTTTCTTCACAAATATATATTTATATTTTTTTTATCGTAAAACGTATCTGTTTCCTATTTAGATTCTTTCCTATTTACAATATATACATATTGTTGGCCATGCAATACGTCTTGCACTTTTTGGTTTTCATAGATAAACCAATCAAAGTGATCTAGATTCTAGAGTCCCACAAAAGTACGAACTAGAGTCCAGTCGACCACTGGAGAAGTATTACGATACGAGCTTTCTTTTGGGAATAGTTAGAAACTTAGATAATACATTATTAATGCGAGATGCTCTAACATAACCTAGCCCATATCATAATAAGATGTTCTAATATATTTTAAAACGTGTGATCCGGAGTTTAGAGCCCTCTACAACAAACTCTCAACACCCAAACCTCTAAGAAGTCCCTTTAAACATAAATAGATCAGCACGCTCTCAACCCCGCGAGAGACATGTTAGGTTTACAAAAATTTGTGCATATTATGACGTACCAAACATCAACAGTACAACTCGAAAAATAATGAACATTTCTATTTTTCGTTTTAAATTAATAGTAGGCATGATACTTTATGAGAAAAGAAAGAAAAAATCATACCCGACTGATCGGCGCCAAAGTGGAAATTCCCCGTTAGGCCACAATTTATAAACAAAATTAACGTAAAACTAATTTCATGAGATTCTTTATCAAAGAAAGAAATAATAGAAATATCAAATGCATACGTTCGTAAAATGTAGGCACGATGCAATTTGATTAAAGAGAACGTGCAATAAAGGTTGAAATACAGAAAAAAAGTAAGTGATCCACTACATCAAATGGCTTCTGTACACGTGGCGAACTGTGAGAAGATTGCTGTGCCATTAAGTAAAACATATAGCCGTTAACTCAACAATACGACAACAAGACTCTCACAAAGCCATGACTTGTGACCGTACCTTTTGAAAACACACTTGACACTCCCATAGTCCTATATAATCCTCTACGGGCTCTTACCTCCAATGTTCCTTTCCATGCTAATTAAGCAACATCGACCAACATAATAGAAGAAAAAAAACACACACAATTATTGAAGCTCTTTCAAAGAAGAAGAAGATATGAAGAAAGCTACCGCATTGATGAAACAGATCGTTTGTTTGTTGAGCTCTGCAGCAAAGGCTAAATCTATAGCCATAAAGAACAAAACAAGTGCCTTCAAAACAAGAGTCCTCATGTTGTCTCTTGTTAAACACAAGAAGCTCGGGTTCCGTTCGATTTCCAACAAGATTCACAACCTCTTGGGCCATGCAGATCAAGATCAAGATCATGAGGACAACAACCAAGACCAAGACAAGAACAAGGCTATAGTTCTCTACAGCAGCAAGTCATCCACAATGGCCCATCATGAGGAATACGACGTTCACGAGGACAACGACAAGTATCCTGATCTGAGGCACACGTTGTTCGAAGGAGAGGATGATTTTGGGGACTTGGAAGAGGAAGGTCAAGGCAGTTCTGTGATAGATATGGTGAGGAACTCGAAGGAAGAAGAAGGAGAGAATTTCAAGCTAGAAGATGAGATCGACCATGTCGCAGATCTCTTTATTTCAAGGTTTCATAAGCAGATGAAACTTCAGAAACTCTTGTCTTTCAAGAGGTATCAAGAAATGCTAGCCCGAGGCACCTAAACCCATATCCATAAATATGACCATATATATATATAAAAATATGTTGGCGATAGATATGAAGAATAGATTCATATTGTGATCATTTGCTAACGTTCTTATTTTGTGTTGTATCTTATAAATTCTTCGAACCCCCTTATTTTCTACGATTAAAAATATTATGATCTCTTAGTAGATGTGTTTGTATTTAACATGTTGGGTTGAAGGAAGGATCTGTTTTGTGGAATATGTTTTCTTCCTCCTAGAGGTCGTATTATATATAAGTATGATCTTTGAAATGTTACAATATTGGGCATTTTATATTTTTTTTTGGCTTATATTTCACTTATTACAGTCCTTATAATTATATGTTGATACATTTGTTTCAATTACACAAGACGCAACAGCTAGCATTCAGAATCACAAGATCGATTCTTTTGTTTGATTTTCTGCCTGAGTGACTTTGAATCTAGATGATTTGTTAAGCAAGTAGTTTTTTTTTCCACAAACATTTTTATGTAAATTAAAGTAGTATTGTTTTTCCAACATGTTGAGTTTCAAAGACTTTTTGTTAACTTTCACTACTAATTCTGCATTATTTGTAGGAAACCATATCTGTATATGCCAAATTTTTTTATTTTTATTTTTATTGTGAATTGTCATATAATGAAAAAGTGTGTATGCCATTTTGGCAGGTGAAGTAAATGCTGATTGCACTCCTCTTCGAATCTGAAATGAAACTGGCTGAGTATACAATAAAGATGATACTTGATGAGGTTTAGTTCTATTACAACTTTGATTTCTTTGAAAACAAATTAAAGACTCTTTTAGAAAACTTGATTCTTTTTGTTTTCGATCGTGAATATACATTTGAGGATGCAAATGTGGATGAGGATGGACAGAAATGGAGCAGTTTCGTTATCTAAAACCAATCATGACTAGCTCTTCTGTATATCTGATACGTACGTACGTCTCCTTGCTATGATACTATGATCTATTTAGCCAATTTTGGTGCTGTTTGCATATGATATTTACCAAATTTGGAGGACTGAAAACTTAATTTTTAGGGATATTAACACCATGACGTTTCCGAGTTTTGTCTTTTAACTCGGCGGTGGACCAATGAAAGCTGGTTTATATATTAAGACTAAGTCATAGGTTGGACCAAGAACAAGAACAAGATTGATTCCTACAAAAATGTTACTTATTTGTTACTGAAACTTACTTATTTGTTTTAATTCAAAACGATATGGGATCAGAACTGCTTACTGCTTGAGTTTGATGATTTGAAACATGACTATGAAGTTGATACTTAAAAAACAAGATAAGGCGGACCTCAGAAGAGCTTTAAACCGAGGTCTGTAGCTGTAGCTGTAAGGAATAGAAGATTGGCTTACTTGAATAAACTTGTATCAGAAGGACACTATTCCTCTGAGGATCCTATGAGCGACAGAGAGCTAGACGTATCTATTCTACACCATGTGTAGGATTTGGTGGTGATATGATTGTACAATGCCATATGTCAGAAGGAAGTAAGTGAAGAAGAGGATGACGTGGACCAGAAGAGAGGAAAGACTATGATCGAGGAGGAAGCTTGGCCGTTACGGGATCAACTTAAAAGAGCTATGAAGCTCTTCTTCTTCATTATGCTTAATCTGAGTTGTAAAACCTCTTGCGATGTGCTTGGGGATAATCTATGTTGATCATCACTTCTTAGAGTAATTGT
Source organism: Camelina sativa (assembly GCF_030686135.1). Taxonomy (NCBI): domain Eukaryota; kingdom Viridiplantae; phylum Streptophyta; class Magnoliopsida; order Brassicales; family Brassicaceae; genus Camelina; species Camelina sativa. The sequence goes on along the minus strand of NC_141897.1, from coordinate 11,146,204 downwards.
TCTTTTGATACATTTCTCTTAGCCTTGTAATCGTTTGGTGAAGAGTTAATTGAATATTGATTCAGTATCCAGAACCCAAGCGAAGGCGCATTCGTTCAAAATGGGAGGCTATAATTATTGTTAAGATCGTTAGAGCAATCCGGAAGGGGTGGATCAAGTTTGGTAAGCCTGAAGAAGAGCCCAAGTTGTATCTCTTATGGCATAATGATGATTCAACTTCGGATTATTAGAGCAAGCAATTAATTTATACTCCTCCACTGAAACAGAAATTGCCAGGTGATTTTTTTTTTTCCTTTTTTCTGCTGATCATCTGTCTAGGAATTGTTTTTTTCTTTCTTAAGGTCTTTAATGCTTTGCAATTTGGGTTTTACAGGACATGAGGAATCATACAATCCCTCTTTGGAATACATTCCAACAGAGAAAGAGATAGCCTTAGAAAAATTGATGTGTGAGGAAGATCGTCCAAAATGAATTCCTGAAAGGTTTGTAAAAGTACCGCTTGATATACTCAACTGTTAAGCTTGTAAGCCTTATGGTAATTAAAATTAATGTGTGCGTAGGTTTGCAACTGTGAGAAGCATTCCAACATATAAGAATGCACTAAAAGAATCTTTTGACCGTTGTTTGGATCTATATTTATGTTCGAGAGTTCTAAAGAAGAGAGTCAGGACGAATTTTGATAATCTCATTTTTCTTGTTTTATCTCATTTTCTGTATCTGAATCTCACTGTGTTTCCTTTCTCCAAAGACAAACATCGATCCTGAGTCTTTGAAGCCTAAGCTACCGAGTAGGAAAGATCTTAGACCGTATCCAAACTCATGTTATCTTGAATATAAAGGCCATACATGACAAGTTACTACCATATCCACTGAATGCTCTGGCCAATGGATAGCCTCTGGTATTTTATTAAATGTTATTGTTCAATTTTGTTGAGTTCTCTTTTCTTTTTCCAAGATGCCAAGTTTTGTATCTTTCTTGTAAGGTTCAACTGATGGATCTGTCCGTATATGGGAACTGGAAACTGGTAGATGTTTGAAGATCTGGCAGTTTGATGAAGCTATTAAGTGTGTGGCTTGGAATCCTCTTTTCGACTTTTCAATTTTAGCTGTTGCCATGTTGATAACAGGATTTTCACCTAGGGTATCAATTCCCTATGCAGTTGTAGTACAAAGGGTTATCAATCCAAATGGTTGTTATGTTAGCAGATAAGATAAGATGAGAACAATGCAAGTCAAGCCAAGCAATAATGGAGGGTTTTATCGAACAACCTAAAGTAAGGAAAAGTAAATAAAAGGGCAAAAACCACACGACCTAAGTATTCGATGCAAGCATTTGGGTACAAGATCGGGTGTGATGATCGGATCAAGACGAAAAGGATGAACAGCTCGAAGGAATACACGAAGTTGGTGATCGAGTACCAGTTCGGGGTAAGGGGTCGAGTTATAGGTAAAAGCTAAACAATCAAGATGCGAAAGCTTCTAAGGATGGGGTAATCGACTCCTAAGTGCTCCTAATCAAATCGGGATGTATTACATGCCTCAAGCAAATATTCCTTATAAAATGAATCTTTAAACCTTGCTAAAACACTTTCGTGGTAGAACAATCAACCTTAATCACTCCCCTACCCAACTCTAGTTGGAGAAACATGACTAAGAAGGCATTAAAATCTGATTCATTATTGTCAATAAACTCCTTACACATCTAATCTCTTAGGCTAAGTGAGTAAATCTCTAGCATTGATTGATTCAAGCATTTCAACACATCTCTCGATGGCAAAACACCCTAGATCTAATCTCAACCTCTCGAGCATTAAGAACACCAATCTAGAAAGGAATTTTTATCAAATAACATTCAAGCTATGATATGATCATGAAACCATCCAGGATAACTCTTGAGTCTTGTTCAACACGAATGAAGTCAAAGATCAGTTCTTCCAGGCAAACGACTCTTTGGGATACATTCTTACCTCATTTAGAGCATATCTCGAAGTGGAATCAGTCAAATCAGAGTTTGTATAAAGAAGTTATTCATTTTACAAATCAGGTGAACTCATGGCTACACGATTTGGACCTACGAGCATTCAATGGAGAATTCCAACCAAGTCAGAAAGATTCAAGCTATGAACCAAACTGTTCTGGAATCTTGAACCATTCCGTAACCATGGAGAATTGGAATCACATTGAGATGAGTTCATATGTGAAAGATATGGATATTTCAAATCAGTGGATATATCCCAGTACAACTTTCACGTCTGAGCCAAATATCGTGTTACACAGAGCAACTCAGAAACAATTTCGACATGAAACCACTTGGAGGATGTTAATAGATCTCTTATGTTTCCAAGGAGCTCAGAAACGGAAGATTTGGCCCAAGGAATACAAGGATACACTTCATTTGCCAAAGGAGGTCAATCTAATTCTTCACATGAAGAGTTTTAGGTCCAATTGGTTTAGGTGCTTCCAGAATTATGTTTGGCAGCCAGGAGTTGTTTCTACTAAGCCCAAGGGGAAGAAATCATACAGCCCATGTTGTTTCTCATCAGCAAGTTGGATCAAAGAGTCAAAGAGAGAGATGATCAAGGAAACACATAATGGGTCAATTCAAGAGCTTATGGCCAAAGAAAGCATGAGAAATTCTATTGGGGATGTTGTCTATCAAGTCCAGTCTACTTTGAGCCTAATAAAAACCCAAGAAAGCCCAAAATAATCACTTTGTTTTGTGGTCTAAGAAGAGTGACGAAAATGAGAGATACATGCACCAAAAGTCACTTTGGAGGAAGGGAAACATGTACCAAGAGTTGGATCTTCATTCAACTTAGTATCTTTAATGTTTTTAGTTTCAAGAATAATCAATACTGGGCATTGTGACCAAATTTTCTATCTCTTTATAAACACATGTAATCTCATTTGAGAAATCATTCAATCAAGAAATCTTTTATCTTTTATTTGAGAGTGGAAAACTCCTTTGTTCCTTTGGAACTAGTTCTTTCTCCTTGGTGGGTTACATCAAAGAGTTCTCCTTGGTGGATTACATCAAAGAGTTTCGGTATATCAAGTGATTCCGCCGCACTTGACGTTGCCATTCACTAGCTGAGGATTGAAGAGTCGTTATAAGAGAGTCTAGGGCATAAGGATTTTCGGGATTCGTCTCACGCCTTGTCATTTGTCTCCGCGAAGCTTCTATCTAAAGTTCCACCGCCTTTCTTTGTTTGGTTTGTTTTAAGAGAGTTTGGGGCATAAGGATTTTCGAGTTTATCTCATGCCTTATCATCCAGCTTTGCGAGCCAGCGAAGTTATAGGATTATCAGTCTACCTACCTTAGAGCGTCGATTCCTTGGGAGAATCGCATCAAGTGGTTTCAGAGCATCAAGAATCACATCAAGCTAGGACATCATAACCGATCAAGAACACATATTTGTCTATCCCATCCTTAGAAACCTTAGTTCACTACTCAGATCTCATGGTAAAAAGCAAAAAAACACAAATGAATGAAACTTGCATTGTATTGAAAAATAAGGTAAAAGTAATAGAGTACAGAATCGAAACTGAAAAGAATAGCAAAAATATTAAAAGTAAAAAAAGTGTTTGAATCGCTCTATCTCTCTCTCAGAAGCTCTCGCTCTCTGTTCTCTGTGTCTGCGGCGTGCTAGGGCGAGAGAAAGAAGAGGGGGTTTATATATGGAAATCCTTTTAACCTGGCTACTCATTTCTGCCCGAAGGTCTGCTCGAGGCGGTGCACGAGGTTTGAGTCGGGTAGCTCCTCGGGTAGGGTTTCGGGTTGTTCTTCCTGCTCTTATATCCTCTTTGATCGGGTTGAGGTGCAGACTGTTCTTCTTGATCGATCACTCCTTCTGGTACATGCTCGAGTTTTATCACATTCTTCCCTATTTTGGGCTCCAAAGCACCTGTTTTCATCCAAAATGCACGAATGCAACAATGCAACACCCTAAATGGCCTAAATGCAAATTCTTACGGTTAAGGACCTAAAAATGCTAAGGTTAGGGTAACTATAATGCAAAATATGGACAGAAAGGGTGTCTAAAACATGTAAATTAGAGAGTTATCACACCCCTAAACTTATCTCTTGCTAGTCCTCTAGCAAGGAAGTAAGAGGATGAGGTTTGAAAATGGGGACTCATAACTTTTTAATACTAAGCGAAGGATTCAAGCTATAGTCCTTAAAGGTAGTGTAACAGTGATAAGATCAATCAACATACTTACAAATATTTTTCTATGCTTATCACCATGCATCGATCTAGTTCATCCTCCAACTAACAGTAAAGACTTGCAATTCCAAAGAACATCTCTTTCACATTCATTAAAGTGTTTGGCGATTTCTTGCAAATAGAAAGCAAATCAAGCTTAATCGGTTCCAAGGGTAAGGCTTTTTGGTAGGTAGGTTCCAAACAATATCTTTAGGTGGCTTACTCTCAAAAGAAGAAATGCTAAACAGTTGTGAAAGGTATCTGAGATTGAGAACAATTGAGGCATACAAAGCTTAACTCTTGATGATCTACCCCTTTCTCATTCACATTCTATTTATCCAACACCTTAGAATAAAACCGCCTACAACCTTGATTTTAACTCCCCTTTTTTTTACAATCCCTAAGGTTTTAACTTAAAAATCTAGCTCTCTTTAAAACATTTTTTTCTTTCTTTCTTTCTTTGCTATTATACTCCCAAATTTTTTTGTTTTCTCTCTTTTTTTTTCTTTCTAGGAGACTATATCAAGATCTTTCTCTTTTTTTTTTTTACTTAGAGACTTAGAGCTAATTAAACTGAACCTTAGGGACTCTCTTCTTTAGTTTCTCTTTTATTCCTCAACCCAACCCCAAATAAACATGCTAACTACCTATCTTTCAAAACCGATTCTATTAGCCAATCCAAATGATTCAAAACTTAGCTAAAACAAGAGCCAGTTCTTTGTCGTTTTCAATACTCTCAAGGTTTCACAACCTATAACACTATCAAAGCTGAAAAGGCCTCACTCAACAAATCACAACAAGGCTTGAAAGAAAAGGTTTGGGCTCAAGGGTAGGGAAAACAATTCGGGTTAAGCGAAAAGATTGGCAAAAATAGAGTGTTAACCCGAGTTTAGAGTTACCATGAGAAGGCATTCAAGTTCCATAAGCAAGATAATTTTAAGTTCCAGTTAAGTCCAATAATATAGAGATGATACAATGTTCAAGCAAGTTTCACACAAGTGGAAAAAGCTTTCAAAAGACACAAGGTTTTAAACAAAGATTTTTCATTTTTTTCCAAAGATTGATCTAGCAACAATGAACTGTGATTAAGGGCTATAACTTCAATTCTAAGGTTGGACTTTAAACAAGGTAGGTTTAATCATTGTCCCCTAAAATGAATATGCAATAATCCTATATGAAGCAATCTAGACTCAATCCTAATATGTAAATGCAACTACATGAACACTCTTTTTTTTGTATTTTTAAAAATTTTCAAATTTTTTTGGGTTTTTTACGAAAATTGATGCAGACTCAAATGAATAAAACTAGTATGCAAAATTTTGAAATAAGAAAATAAGAAAATAAAACACAATGTTAAATACATTCTCATATCCTTCCCCAAACTTATATTACACAGTCCCTTGTGTAAATAAAAGTATGAATAAGAAATCTAAGAACCACACAAAGAAAAATAAAACTCAATGCAATGGTATAAACAATGGTTTGGATGAAAGTGGTACCTCATGGGTTGGTGCAGAAGGAGGTTGTGGCAGCCTCCATGCTCGCCAAGGTGTACCCAGGATCTTCACCGGCTTCAGCAGGTGCTGGAATTTGCTCATCAGAAAGCTCGGTTATGTGCACGGACGACCTGCTCGGACCAGCATTCGAGGGGTTGATCGGGTAAGGCATCGCGTAGCTCACCGGGTAGGGCATACGGTAGTCAAAAACACCGAAGAGAGGAATACCAAAAAACGTAAACTATATTTACAACTCTGCCGTTGGGACTTCCTCCCAAGTCCCAAGTGAGCTTGTTTATAGTCCCTGAGCTTGAGTTTCAATGCTTGTCAGACTAGGGCGGGGTCGGTGAGGTACAATGATGACCCCTCCTCTGTGCTCTCATTTTCCATCTATTTCTTCACTCTCTCTCTGTTTGCGGTAAACTCGGTCCCATCCTTCCCGAGCAAGGTCACTGCTCCATAAGGCATCACTTCCTTAATTACGAAGGGTCCTGACCATCTTGACTTGAGCTTCCTGGGAAACAGTTGAAGCTTGGAGTTGAATAAGAGAACTTTATCTCCAGCTCTTAGATCCTTGTGTTGGATATTCTTGTCATGAAAAGCTTTAGTTCTTTCCTTGTAAATCTTTGAATTATCATAAGCCTCTAATCGTATTTCATCGAGTTCGTGAAGATCCATTGCTCTCCTTTCTTGAGCAGTTTTTATGTCCAGATTCAGGAGTTTAGTTGTCCAGATCGCCTTATACTCGACCTCAATTGGTAGGTGAAAATTTTTTCTGTAAAGAAGCTGGAATGGCATTCGCCCAATCGGGGTTTTGTAAGCTGTCCTGTAAGCCCATAACGCATCGTCTAGCTTGAATGCCCAATCTTTTTTCGTGATTCCCACAATCCTAGCTAATATTTCCTTGATCTGTTTATTACTTACTTCCACTTGCCCTATGGTTTGTGGGTGGTAAGCCGTTGCAACTTTATGCCTTACCCCGTGCTTTTCCAACAAGCCATCGAAAACCCTATTAATGAAGTGGGTTCCTCCGTCACTGATTACTACTCTAGGGATTCCAAATCTCGGGAAAATGATGTTTTTGAACATCTTCACCACGACCTTGTGATAATTTGTCGGGCTGGCTATTGCTTCAACCCATTTTGAGACATAGTCAATTGTCACCAGGATGTCCATGTTCCCATTCGAAGGCGGGTTGAATGGTCCCATGAAATCTATTCCCCACACATCGACAACTTCAACTTCTAAGATGGGCTGTTGAGGCATTTCGTTCCTCCTACCGATGTTACCCATTTTCTGGCATGGATCACACTTTGTTATGAAGAGCTGCGGGTCTTTGGACATGGTTGGCCACCAAAGACCGGTTTGGAGGATCTTTTGAACGGTTTTGAAAGTAGCAAAATGACCTCCATAAGCGGACCCATGGCAGTGCTCGAGCACTCCTTGAACTTCCTCCTTGGCTATACAACATATGAATTGGCAATCAGTCCCCTTTTTGTAGAAATAGGGTTCATCCCAGTAATAGCTATTGACGTCTCTGAATAACTTTTTCTTTCTGTGGGCATCATATTCCTTAGGAATCTCTCCGCATACTATGCAGTTCACGAAATCTGAGTACCAAGGTAGCTTAACTGACTCGATTGCCATAAACTCGATCGATTTGATTGAGTTGGGGGTCGAGTGAGCAATCATGTGTCCAATTGTGTGGCTCATTTCTTCCAGGAAATCAAAGTGCATTAGTTTTTATTCGGGCACTGAGTCATCTATCGGGAGCGGATCCTCAATCCTCATTCTAGACAAATGGTCGGCTACCCCATTTTCAATTCCTTTCTTGTCCAGAATTTCTATGTCAAATTCTTGCAGAAGAAGGATCCATCTGAGAAGCCTAGGTTTGGTGTCCTTTTTTGAGTAAATGTACCTTACGGCGACATGATTCGTGTAAAAAATCACTTTCAAACCGACCAGGTAACTCTGGCATTTTTTGAATGCAAAGACTACAACAAGGAGCTCCTTTTCCATTGTCACGTACCTCGTCTGAGCGTCTTCCATGGTTCTGCTGGCCTAGTACTGCCCCTACAACATAATTAGACGCATCACACATAATTTCAAAAGGAAGATCCCAGTTAGGTGCCTAGACTACCAGCGCGCTCACCAGAGCTTCTTTGATCTTATTAAATGCATCTAAACACTCCTTGTCGACAATGAATTCTTCTTCTTTGCAAAGGAGCCGCGTTAACGATCGCACAATTTTTGATAAGTCTTTAATAAAACGCTTGTAGAACCCCGCGTGACCCTGGAAGCTCGTGATGTCTTTTACTGATCTAGGTGGTTGTAATTGAACCATTACTTCAATCTTCCCTTTGTCGACCTCTATCCCCTACTTTGAGATATTGTGGCCGAGGACTATCCCCTTCTGAACCATAAAGTGACATTTTTCCCAGTTACACCAGGTTAGTCTCTTCACACCTTTTTTAGCACTTTGTAGAGGTTTGAAAGACAGGATGAGGAAGAGGCTCCATATACTGAAAAGTCGTCCATGAAAACCTCCGCCATATCTTCTATTAAATCTGAGAAAATGGACGTCATGCATCTTTGAAAGGTCGTAGGAGCGTTGCATAAACCGAAAGACATTCTCTTATAGCCAAAAGTACCGTAAGGGCAGGTAAATGTTGTTTTTTCGTGGTCAGCAGGGTGTATCGGGATTTGGAAAAACCCACTAATGATATGATCATGAGACCATCCAAGAAGATCCTTGAGCCTTGTTCAACATTAACAAAGTTGAAGATCAATTCTTCCAGCAAAACAACCATTTGAGATACATTCCATTTGCCAAAGGAGGTTAATCTAGCTGTTCACTTGAAGAGTTTTAGGTCCAATTGGTTTAGGACTGTAACAACCCGTCCCGTGGAACCCATTAGCCTCACTGCTAGCTTTCCCCCAAAGTCCCAAAGCTGGCCCTGCAGGGCATAGATCCTAACCCCTCACCGTGGCAAATGGAACTACTCATCCAAATCCACAGTAGGTTATTGGTGCGTCAGGCGTTCCTCGAACCCTCTTCCTCAACCTTTATCAACTTTCCCACATGACAAGTTGCCACCAATTGGGAAGGTTGATAAAGGGTGAGGACCAGGGTTCGAGGAACGCTTGGCGCACCAATAACCTACTGTGGATTTGGATGAGTAGTTCCATTTGCCACAGTGAGGGGTTAGGATCGATGCCCTGCAAGGATAGCTTAGGGCCTATGAGGGCAAGCTAGCGGGGGACTAGTAGGGTCTACAGGACGAGTTGTTACAAGGACCTTCCAGAATTATGCGTGGCAACCAGGAGCTGTTTCTACTAAGTCTAAGATGAAGAAAAGATACAACTAGAGGTGTCAATTGGGCATTAAGTCCGCGGACATAGCCCGTTAAGTAACATTGCGGGGCGGGCATGGGCCTTGTATTTGAAGCCCAAAAGTTAGCGGGCATAGCGGACTCAATCCGTTTGGTCTGCGGTTTTGGTGGGCATGTCTATCGCGGGTTTGCGGGCAACCCGAAGAGCGATGGAAGGTTCTTCATCTTCATCTTCGTTATTCTCCAAATCGGACGGTGAACTGGAGGATGCTCGATCAGATGCTAATGAGACTCGTTCTTTGCGAAGAATCCAAGCTTGAGTCCTAGTCTCTAACCTCCTTCCTCTTTAAGAGTTCTCGGCTAGCTTTTGAGAGAGGGGGAAATTCACGGAGAACAGGGGAGATCCATGTCAGTTCACAAGCGGTGGTGACGAGAGCTCTGTCTCTGCTTCTGTTAAACTTGAATGGTATCGGCATAATGATTGTTCACGGCATATCAATCTCGGTACAGTTTTGAATCTTTTTGGCTTAAAACTTCAATTGAATCAGCTTCAAAATTAAGAGCTTTCTTCATCGTTTATCTGGGATTTGCTGTTCCAATTCCATAAATGGTAGAAACTCTTTTTTTGTTACATCGTTATTGTAAGTTTGTGAACTTGGTGAGAATTATGAATCCATGTATCCTCAGTTTAAGAATTGAGCTTTGAAACTTTGGGGTAACTTATGTGTTTGGTCTCCTCTAAAGCTTCTTCACAACTTTGAGATTTGTAAATTTGTGAACTTGATGATTCTCTATCTCACAGGTTTCCGTTTGCTTGCAGTGTGCCAAGCTCAATCTTGTCATTATCAGTAATTTTTTTTCTTTCTTTACTTGTTTTGCTATGTTGATGTTAATCCGTAGAGGGAGTCTCAATTTCTGGGACATCACATTATTCAAATGCATAGTTGTTAAATAGTGCATATTTGTTGTTCACGACATAGGTACGGACCGTACGAAGCTTGGTGGAGGAGAAGAAGAGATGCCTGCGGGCATGCCCGTGTGTCCGCAAAACTAAGCGGAGCGGGAATGGACATTGATACGTCGCCCGATGCCCGTGGCGGACACGTCTGCGGTGGATCACTAAAAAAAAGGGACCGTCACGGTCAGCCTGTTTGGGCGCGGGCATGCCCGTTTGACATCCCTAGATACAGCCCATGTTGTTTCTCATCAGCAAATTAGATCAAAGAGCCAAAGAGATAAAATACCAAGGAATGTACTTAATGGGTTTATTCAAGAGCTTTTGGCCAAAGAGAGCATGAGAAATCTATGTGGGATGTTATGTATCAAGTCCATACCACTTTGAACCTAATTCAAGTCCAAGAAAGCCCAAAATAATCACTTTATTTTGTAGTCAAAGGAGAATGACGAAAATAGAGATACATGCACCAAGAGTCTCCTTGAGAATGGAAACACCAAGATTTGAATCTTCATTCAACTATCTATCTTTATTATGTTTAGTTTCAAGAATAATACTTGGCTTTGTTACCAAGTTTTCTTATCCTATATAAACTCAAGTTTCTTATTTCTATTTTATTTTATTTAGTTAAAAAAAAAAGAAAAAGGGTTCTATTCTTACAAAAAACAAAAAACTGTTCTAATCAAAAAGAAAAAAGAACCCGTTCTAATAAAAAAAAAATAGAGAAGAACGCGTTCTTATCAAAAAAAAAAATGTCTAATGATCAACAAGTTCAAGCACTTATGGGAGAGATGCGACGGTTGATGAGGGTTGAGATGAGTGCAATGTACAAGAGGTTGGATGATGTTCAAGCGGAGGCACAACAGAGACAACCACAAATGTTGCATCGTGGAAGAGAAAGAGATCAACCTACAGTAGCAAATGGTGATGATTATTACAATACTCAATCATCAAGAAGAAGCCATTGGAGTCCACACCATAAAGAAGGCATGGATCAAATTGATGACAACATTGGAGGTAATAAGTTGAAGATTCCTACCTTCCAAGGTAGGAATGACCCAGATGCATACCTAGAGTGGGAGAAAAAGATTGAGTCAGTTTTTAATTGTCAAAAATATTGCGAGATGAAGAAGGTACGAGTTGCAACCACTGGATTTTGTGATTATGCTATTACTTGGTGGGATCAGTTGGTGATAAGCAGGAGAAGAAATGGAGAACACCCTATTGAGAGTTGGGCAAAGTTGAAGTCTATTTTGAGGAAACGATTTGTTCCCAACCATCACCATCATGGTTCAAGTCATATTCGAAGAAGTACTTCTAGACCAACTTATGGAGCGTCTATTGTCACGCCAAGTTACCAACGAGAAAGGATGTCTCTTGTTTCTAAGGAAGAGGAAGCTACTTTTGTTTCGTTACCATCACCAAAGGAGCATAAGGAGTTGCTAGTTCAGAATAATCTGTTAGCAGTAACAAATTCACCAAGTGACCAAACGAAAGCCGAGGAACCAGAGCACAAAGAGGTTATCATAGATCATACTGAGGAAGCCGCGAAGGAAGGCATGATAATCAACAACCTTGGCAGTATGGATAATCCAGCTAATGCACCAACAAAGAGGTATCCAATATTTTCTACACTTGCTGTATATACCCTGGATTTCAAAATGGTGGAAGCAATGGACTTTTATTTTGGAGATTCCACATTTTTCAAACCGGAAAACGGAGTAAAGAGTGTACTAGAAAGGGTTATGGAACCAAGTAGAGAATAGCCAATGTTCCATTTATGGTCAAGCAAGATAGAGCAAGTTTTGAATTTCCAATGAACCAAGAAAGGTCTCACTAAAAGCAGTGCACTTTTGCCTCATCGTCAACAATATGGAGTCTTAGATTCCCTCAAAGAGAAGCCACCAAAATCACTTAACCACTCTCCAACCCATGGTCGTACAGTTTCGAGGACGAAACTTTTTCAAGAGGAGTGGTATGATATGATCATGAGACCATCCAAGAAGATCCTTGAGTCTTGTTCAATACTAACAAAGTTGAAGATCAATTCTTCCAGCAAAACTACCATTTGGGATACATTCCATTTGCCAAAGGAGGTTAATCTAGCTGTTCACTTAAAGAGTTTTAGATCCAATTGGTTTAGGACCTTCCAGAATTATGTGTGGCAACCAGGAGTTGTTTCTACTAAGTCCAAGATGAAGAAAAGATACAGCCCATGTTGTTTCTCATCAGCAAATTAGATCCAGGAGCCAAAGAGATAAAAGACCAAGGAATGTACTTAATGTGCTTATTCAAGAGCTTTTGGCCAAAGAGAGCATGGGAAATCTATTTGGGATGTTATCTATCAAGTCCAGACCACTTTGAACCTAATTCAAGTCCAAGAAGGCCCAAAATAATCACTTTATTTTGTAGCCAAAGGGGAGTGACGAAAATAGAGATACATGCACCAAGAGTCTCCTTGGGAATGGAAACACCAAGATTTGAATCTTCATTCAACTATCTATCTTTATTATTTTTAATTTCAAGAATAATAATTGGCTTTGTTACCAAGTTTTCTTATCCTATATCAACTCATGTAAGAGCAAAGAAATAATGAATCCAACTTTTTATCAAAACTTTTTTTTTTCTTTGAGAGTGATTCTCTTCTGTTCTTTGTGAACAAAACCGATTGCTTGGTGTGATTCCAACAATCAAAATCAACTACTTGGTGTGATTCCAATAGTCAAAACCCCGATCTCCTTGGTGCGAGGAAGAGATATCCGATCTTTTTGGTGAGAGGCTGAAAGATCAAACCAGTATATCAAGAGGCTTTCCGCAACTCTTGTGCGACCATTCGTTCCACCATCCTTATTCTTGAGGCTTCATCGTCTTTAGAATCAAGGTGTCTCTATCAACCAACTCGAAGGTGCTGATTCTTTGGGAGGATCATATCAACTATACCCATCAAGGAAACAGTAGTAGGGGTGGTTAGCGAGCCTTTCCAACATCTGGTCGTTGAAAGGTAGAGGAAAGTGATCTTTCCTAGAGGCCTCATTAAGCTTCCTATAGTCAATACACATTCGATGCCTAGTTATTGTCCTTGTGGGAATTAGCTCACCTTTCTCGTTTATTAGAACAGTGATTCCACCTTTCTTCGGAACGCAGTGCACCGAAGACACCCAAGTACTATCAGAGATAGGATAGATAACTCCAGCGTCGAGCAACTTCAGAATTTCCTTTTTTACCACTTCTTACAGATTCAGATTTAGCCTACGTTGAGGTTCCTTACTAGAGTATGATTCATCCTCAAGATTTATCCTATGGGTGCAGAGATCAAGAGATATACCCTTGATGTCGTATAGAGTGTAACCTATTGCCCTTCTATAATTTTTTAATTAAGTGCATAGCAATTTCAGCTCTTTTTCTGGCAAGTTAGAATTGACGATAACTAGGTAGGTTGAATTAGGTCCCAAGAAAGCGTACCTTAGCCCGGACGGAAGAGGTTTGAGTTCTACTTTAGGTGCTTTCGACTCGGACCAGTCATCAGTAGTTTGGACCTGCGACTCGAAGTGGTGCTCGATCATCCTGCTCGGTGAAGTGATCGTGTTAGTGATCGGGCTGGTGTTCGGGCGGGTTGGTGTTGAGCAGCTGCATGAGATAACACACGAAGTGACAACTGACTTGCTTAAGCCTTGTTTTTAAGGCATCATTCCCCCCCCCCCCCCCCTCAGGTTCCCTCTGATCCTCACTTAATTCTGGATCGATGACTGCTCTACAGGTATCAAGCAATTCCTTATAGACTTGCGATTCCTGGTGTATGAATCCCTCCTTACCATCCTTTGTTAGAGCTGTCTGTAGGCAATCTCCGATCGTTACCTCCTCAAACGCCTCCTCGCGTAATTTATCCAATTTTTCTATCCACAAGGTTTGCCCTGCGATTGTGGGCTTCTTCATAGTTTCCCGAATAACGAACTACATAGTGAGGTATTCCCCTAGTTTCAGATCGATCTTCATAGTTTCCCGAATATCATTGCTCCTACGGTGGCTAAGAATGGTTGTCCTAAAATCAGCGGATCCTTTGCTCATATGGTGGCTAAGAATGGTCGTCCTAAAAATCCAAAGTCAAAATTCCTCGGACAAAGGGAGTTGGGAAGACAAAGGAGGCCGAATAAGGAAACACAGTCGAAGCAGAAGAAGAAAGGCCGTGAAATCAACGATGGTACTGAACCACGGACCATGTACCGTGGACTGTACCACTTACCGCAGAACCGTCTGAGAGCATACCGCAGATCCGTCTGAGAGCATACCGCAGAACCGTCTGAGAGCGTACCGCAAAACCGTTCGAGACCATACCGCATCACATACTGTCGACTGCACCGCGGTACTGCCGGCCGACCAGACAGCGTTCCAGAATTTAAGGAGCGTTTGTCTTTCTTGCTCAGACAATGAAATTCATGCAAGAAAGTGGGAGGCATAATCATTACTTTTCATAAAAAGTAACCAATGAGATTTCATGCAAAAAGGGGAGACATCATCATTTTGTCTTCTTAAGAGCTGGCCAATGAAATCTCATGCAAAAAGGAATGGAGAAAAAATGGGAGACAAGGAAGATTCTTTAGAAATGTGTGGCTTGCAAATGACCAAGTGTTCGCCCAAGGGAGGAAAGTGAGCAACCATGTGCTTGCCATGCAAGGGCCGATGAAACCGCCCAACTCCTCTATATAAGCTCGCCCATCCGCTCTCATTTTCGCAAAGTATGAGAGAAAGGATAGAAAGAAGAGAAAAGAGTGAAGGAAGAGCAAAACCAAAACTCACACTCTGCACTATAAATAGAACTCTTAGGAAGCCATTTTTGTTGCCTTCCAAGCATAGAAAAGAGTTAGAGAATTAGAGTGAGAGAGATTTCCAGGTAGAGTTTTTTTGTCCCGCGAGTCCTTAGCTGCGTCCATTTAGCGTCAGCCAAGGTCGCATTTCGCGTCCATAGCCGTGTGTCGCCGTAGGATCTGTTCGCGTCCAGTCCTTGCCGGGTAGAGCTAGAAGTCTGATTAGATTTTGCTCTTTTCAGCCAAGCCGAGGTGAGTCTTGAAGCATGTGATATGGTACATGATAGGTTGGGTTGTTGGGTGTTTTGCCTTAAGTTTTAGACTTAAGCGTTTTAGATCCGTTGGGTTTATTGTTTTTGCTTAGGACTTTTGTGTTAAATCTAGGCATTTTCTTGCGTTTATTATACGCATGCGGAAGCTAACAACTCTTCTTCATCTCCATGGACTTTTGTGTTAAATCTAGAAGTGATGAAGTGATGAAGTGATGGAGTGAAGGAGTGAAGGGCCCATGGAGATGAATAAGATTTGTTAGCTTTCGCATGCGTATACTTTGATAGTATACTTGTTGCTTGACTAACTTGCATATTATCTTGCTTTTTTATCTTTGTTTTAGCTTGTATGTTGCATTTGAGTGTTGCATGTAGTTGTAGAATGTTAGCTTGCATGTTGTGTGTTGCTTGCTGGGGTTGGGGTTGGGTTTTTGTTCTTGTTATGTTCCCGAACTCACTGAGTGATTAGCACTCAAGACTCCATAATTTGTTTTGCAGGTAACCTTAGTGGGAAAAGCCTTAGAGGGGAGCACGAGACGTTAGACCAGCCAGTGTAGTATTGTATTACCTTTGCAAGATGTTTTGTTGTTGTAGTTTAAAATTATCACATTTTGGCTCTAGGCCTGGTACCAAAAATGTTATAAATGTTTTGTGTACTTATTTCGTTAAGTAATTGATGTTCACATGTTTTACCTTATTTTACCGTAGTTTATTTACACATTTTGCATGATTCACTAGCTTGTTAGGTCATCATTGAGTAGTTTTAGAGCTGTTTATGCATTAGAGTAGATTTGCATTGCATTGCATTGTTTATTGCATAAACAGGTGATTTAGGACCTCAATGGAGCATGGATAAGTGCTGAGGGAGAGTGAAGCCATCAAAAGAAGCAGACAAAGGAACTAGAGCAGAAGAGAATCAAGGTCCGGGAGTCCACTCGACCACCACACTCGACCAGCCACTCGACTGTGTGCTGAGAGGGACTCGACCGACTGAAAGGAGCAGAAGAAGACCTCACTCGACCATGCACTCGACCAAACACATGATCGAGTCAACCGATCGGCCTCTCTATTTTGTCTTGTAGCCATTTTAGGGCTTCCCTACTTTTCTATATATACCCTTTGTACTCTATGGCCGTTGACAAGCCACTTTACAGAGGAAAAATATCAGAAAACCTAGTTTTTACCCTTTTTGGGATTTTAGCTTTTAAGTTTACATCATCAGCCATTTTTAAGCTTTTTCTTTAGATTTTCATACCTTGTTGCTTCTGTAACTTTTTGGGTATTAAGAATCTAAGTTTATTTCTTTGAACAAAGTTGTTGATCTTCATCTTATCTTTCTAATCATGCAAGTTTCATTGATTTTTGGGTTTATGACTTTGTTCATCATGTTTTGTTCATCTGAGTAGTGTGTTAGGATCTTAGGGATGGATTAGGCTGGATGAGAATTATGGTACTTTAGACTGATCAAGCTTGATTGTTTAAATATCTCTTCTAGATTAGGCATGCTCTATGCTGTTCTTATATCTGAGAGGGTAAGAACAGATCCTAGGTTGCTTAGCATCATACCAATGTTTAAGTTTCTGGATAATACTAATGCTAGAGATTAGTGTGCCTATCCCAAGAGATTGGTTGTATAGGATGGTTTTTGACATGTGATGATCTGGATCTTTATGCCTGCTTTTATATGTAATAGCTAGTGAGAACTGGATCTAGGAGTATCTAAGCTTGATTGTTATTGTCATGAGAATGGATTAACAAGTATTGGAGGATCATTGTCTAGAGATAGCTCACTGTTGATTGAGGTTTTTTGGTCATTTTAGATTAGTATAGCTCAAGTCCAGCCCATGAATCCATCCCTGGGACCTTCTGTGTTTATTGATTTCTCTATTTGATTACTGTTATCCGCTTTCTGTTTGATTTACTTTCAACCTGCTCTGTTTGATTGTTAAGTTTGGTTTCTGTTCTTCGTAGCTTCCCACTCGATCCAGTACTCGATCGAGCATACGATCGAGTGCCTGCTCGAGTGTGTTTCCAAGTTCTTACTTTATGTCCTGCATCTTTCTAGTTTCATTCTTGTTTCATTGCATATCTTTGTTTCAGCTATTCTCTTGCATTTAAACTGTTATCTTAGTAGTTTTACATTCTGCATTTACATTTCTGTCGTCAAACTGTTACATCAAAACTATTTTCATATTTGGCTTAACTTAGATAAGTGTTTACATCTTGACTACTTGCATCATACTCATTATGGATTGACATTTCTTATACTACAACTGCATAAGAGTAATTGAAACCTCTTGCATTCCACCTGATCATATATCTTTGGTTTTAGCTTGTGTCTGTTGTCTGATTGCATCATTCATACATTCATAAGTATATTCCAAAACCCACAAAAAGATATGTTTCAATTTGGCGCCGTTGCCATTTGAGTAGTTGTTTGTAACAGTCAGGGTTTACACAAGTTTAAGATTAAGTTCTATTGTTACACTTGATCATTACTGATTTGAATCTTCATCTGCCTGGTTGTTTTGATTTTCAGTTACCAAATCGACCCTGCACTCGACCGTCTGCACGTACGAGTGATCGATCGAGTCACCAAGCCGGATGCAGTCAGTCTTCTAGTTTCAGTCAGTTTGGTCTTCAACTCGAGCCAGTGCTCGACCAAGTGTCAGTACGAGTGGTTGATCGAGTCACCAACCAAGGTTCACTTGAGCCAGTGCTCGACCGTGTGTTAGTTCGAGTAGGTGATCGATTCCGTACATGCAAACCAGATCGAAAGGAAACAAGAACCTTGAGAGATACATTGAGCACATCAACCGTTTACCAAGAGATTTGAGGCAACAGAGAACCAGAATCCTTCAGGAACAAGAACACCAACTGCTCATGGATCCACCCATGCAGAGACCAAGACAGATTGGAGCAGGTGATGCTCCAAACACCCACACACAAAGGGCAGGAGTAGTTTCCTCTTGCAGTAGCAAATAATAAAGTTTGAGATAAAAAGTGGGCTGATAAAACAGCCCCAGCAACATAACAATTATGTACCCAAGCAGCAACACCAAGGTTTCCAGGCTCCAATGTGTCCCCCACCAGGGTTTCAGACTAACCAAAGCCAGGAACCAGATCTAAGAGCTATTGATGTTCACATATTTTACCCTGTTTTCCCTTAATATATTCACATCTTTTGCATCTTTTGCTATCATTTTTGACCATTATTGCATAGTTTTAGGATTGTTCTTGCATTAGAGTGTAGTTGCATTGCATTTGCATCTTTTCTTGCATAAACAGGTGATTTTGGAGCATAAAGAGCATGGAAGCAATGCTGAGGAGAAGTGAAGCAATCATGAGGAGAAAGCAAAGGAGTAAAGGCTGGAGAACCAAGGTCCGGAGTCCAACTCAACTGCCCACTCGACCAGACACTCGACCGTGTACTGAGAGTGACTCGACCGAGTGGAAGGAGCACAAGAAAACCCAACTCGACCGGTCACTCGACCGAGCACCGGGTCGAGTTGGCCGAGCCGCCTGGCTGTTTTGTCTTTTAGCATTTTTAGGGCTTCCACTACTTTTTCTATTTAAAGGCCTTGTACCCTGCAGCCACCAATAGTCCAGCTTTTTAGATAGTCATAAACCTAGTTTTTACCCTTTTGGGAATTATTCCTTTTGCTCTTTTATTTTTAGATCTTGTACCTCCTTGAAGGAGAAAAACAGAAGATTCTTGGATTTTGTTGGTTCCATAACTTTCAAGATATTAAGAATTCGTGTTTGATTCCTTCTTCAATATTGTAGATCTTTCCTTTATCTTTCTAGTGATGCAAGTTTCGGTATTTTCTGGGTTTATTACTTTGTTGTTCATCATGTGTTCTTGTGAGTAGTTGCTTAGGATCTTGAGGATGGGTTAGGCTGGGTTGTGTTTGAGGTTTGTTTGATTTGGTCAAGCTTGATTGTTGTAGATCTCTTCTAGGCTAGATGTTCTTAATGCTGGTCCTATAACCGAGAGGGTAGGATCTGATCTCAAGCATCTTAGCATCACACCAATGTCTAAGGAGCATAGATAAGGCTAGATCTAGAGACTATCATTAGGCTTGCTATGAGATTAGAAGTCTTGTTTGATTTTTGACATATTGCTTAATGCTTGCTTGTATAGGTTCTTTACTTTGTGAGAACAAGTCTAGAAATATATGAGTTTGATTGTTTTTTGCCATGAGAGTGGATTAAACATGTTCTTAGAAATTATGGTCTAGAGATTAGCTCTAGTTGTTTGAGATTTTTTGGCCAAGTTAGATGACCTCAATCATTAGTCCAGCCCATGAATCCCTCCTCAAGACCTTCCTTGTTTATTGATTTCCTAGCTTAAATCATGTTGTTTGATCGTTGTTTGATTTGCTTTTGTATTGCTCTGTTTTTCTTGCATTGCTCTGTTTTCCGGATTTGTCCAGCTCGACCCTGAACTCGATCTACACTCGATCGAGTGCTTGCTCGAGTTCATCCCCAGAACTATTGTTTATGCTTTGTAGTTGTTCTGTCTTGTTTCCTGTTTCATTTTAGTTGCATTTCTACTGCATTCACTTAGTGTCCTGTTCATTACTTGTCTTGCATTAGTTCATTACTTGCATTATCATAGTTCTATTTTTGTTCTTGGTTCATCATAGCTTTGATTAGTCTGTTCTCTTTACATTTAGCATCTATTTAGTAGTTTTTACTTTCTGCATTTTACATTTCATCAATTGGATTGTTAGTGACAAACATCCTTTACATTTGGCTTGACTTAGACATTTATGCACATCCTGATTGCTTGCAAACTCTCAGATTGGATTGACACTCTTATACTACAATTGCATAAGGGGAATTGAAACACCTTGCTTTCACCATTGTTCATCATCATATCATTCATTCACATTCCATTTCACACACCAAGAAAGATACAAGTTTCAATTTGGCGTTGTTGCCCATTTGAGTGTTTATTTGTGACAATTAGGGTCTATATTAGTCTAAGATTAAGTTCCTTTATCCCCTTGTTCGCTACTGATCTCGATTCTTCTACTGCTTGTTTGTGATTGAGTTTCAGGTACCAACTCGACCTTCAACTCAACCGCCACTCGACCGAGTGTGTGCTCGAGTCCGTGATCGAGTCAGAAGCCGGATACAAATAGACCTCACCTCCCAGTCGACTCGACCATCCACTCGAGCCTGCGCTCGACCGAGTGCCTGTCCGAGTCTGTACTCGAGTCTGTTGATGCAAACAAGATCCAAGGGTCATCACAATCTTCAGAGACTCCTTGATCACATAAACCGACCACCAAGGGACCTGAGACAGCAGAGAACAAGAATCAATCAGGAACAAGAACAACAAGTGCTAATGGAGCAACAAGATCAACAAACTCCAAGGGCAAGGAACATTGGTGCTGGGGATGCACCTAACACACACAACCAAAGAGCTGGTATTGTGCCTCCTGCAATTGCCAATAATAATTATGAAATCAAGAGTGGATTGATCTCCATGATACAAGCCAACAAATTTCATGGGTTGCCAATGGAGGATCCTCTAAATCACCTTGATGAGTTTGACAGGATATGTGGACTCACAAAAATCAATGGAGTGAGTGAAGATGGCTTCAAGTTAAGGCTATTCCCATTTTCCCTTGGAGACAAAGCTCATCTCTGGGAGAAGACTCTTCCTACTGGAGCAATAACCACATGGGATGCATGCAAGAAAGCTTTTCTGGCCAAGTTCTTCTCCAATGCAAGGACTGCTAGGTTGAGGAATGAAATCTCAGGTTTTGCACAGAGAAATAATGAAAGTTTTTGTGAGGCATGGGAGAGATTTAAAGGATTCCAAACTCAGTGTCCCCACCATGGATTCAGCAATGAGTCTTTGCTCAGCACTTTGTACAGAGGAGTTCTACCCAAGATTAGAATGCTACTTAATACAGCCTCCAATGGAAACTTTCTCAACAAGAATGTGGAAGAAGGCTGGGAGTTGGTAGAGAATCTTGCTCAATGGAAAACATTATTTTTGTGATTGTGGTGAATGATGTATGGAATGATGACTTATGAATGAATGGATGTCAGGGTGTTTCAATTCCCCTTATGCAATTGTAGTATAAGAGGTGTCAATCCAATCTAAGTGTTTGTGAACAATCAAGATGTGCATATGAGTCTAAGTCAAGCCAGATGTAAAGGATGTTTGTCACTAACAATCCTATTATGAAATGTAAAGTGCAGAAAATAAAACTACAAGAGCTAGGAGCTAAATGCAAATGGAACAGAATGATTATGACAATTATGACGCTAAAACAGAAATAGAAACTATGATAATGCAAGTATTGAACTAATGCAAGGTAAGTAATGAACAAGATACTAAATGAATGTAACAGAAATGCAACTAGAGTGAAATAGGACAAACACAAATCATAAACACAAGTTCTGGGTTGGAACTCGAGCAAGCACTCGATCGAGTGCAGGGTCGAGCTGGACAAATACGCAAAACAGAGCAACACAAGAAAAACAGAGCAATACCAAAACGAATCAAATAACGATCAAACAACAGGATTTAAGCTAAGAAATCAATAAACAAGGAAGGTCTTGAGGAGGGATTCATGGGCTGGACTATGATTGAGGTCATCTAACTTGGTCAACAAATCTCAAACAACTTGAGCTAATCTCTGGACATATATTTCTAAGACATGTTTAATCCACTCTCATGGCAAAAAACAATCAAACTCATGCATCTCTAGACTTATTCTCACAAAGTAAAGAATCTACACAAGCAAGCATTAAGCAATATGTCAAAAATCAAACAAGACTTCTAATCTCTTAGCAAGCCTAATGATAGTCTCTAGTTCTAGCCTAATCTATGCTCCTTAGACATTGGTGTGATGCTAAGAGGCTTGAAATCAGATCCTACCCTGTCAGATATAGGATCAGCATTAAGAACATCTAGCCTAGAAGAGATCTACAACAATCAAGCTTGACCAAATCAAACAAACCTCAAACACAACCCAGCCTAACCCATCCTCAAGATCCTAAGCAACTACTCACAAGCATACATGATGAACAATAAAGTCATAAACCTAGAAAATACTGAAACTTGCATCATTAGAAAGCTAAATCAAAGATCTACAATATTGAAGAAAGAACCAAACTCAAATTCTCAATATTAAGAAAGTTATGAAACCAACAATATTGAAGAATTTAGTCTTTTTCTCCTTTTAAAAGAAGTACAAGATCTAAGAAAATAAAAGTGCAAAAGGAATAATTCTAAAAAAGGTAAAAACTAGGTTTTTTTGACTCTCTAAAAAGCTGGACTCTTTTGGTGGTTGCAGGTACAAGCCCTTATATAGAAAAAGTAGTGGAAGCCCTAAAAACGCTAAAAGACAAAATAGCCAGGCGGCTCGACCAACTCGACCTGGTGCTCGGTCGAGTGACCGGTCGAGTTGGCTCCTCTTGTGCTCCTCCCACTCGGTCGAGTTGGCTCCTCTTGTGCTCCTCCCACTCGGTCGAGTTGGCTCCTCTTGTGCTCCTCCCACTCGGCCGTGTCCCTCTCAGCACACGGTCGAGTGTCTGGTCGAGTGGGCAGTCGAGTTGGACTCCGGACCTTGGTTCTTCAGCCTTAGCTCCTTTGTTTTCTCCTCATGATTGCTTCACTTCTCCTCAGCATTGCTTCCATGCTCCTTAAGCTCCAAAATCACCTGTTTATGCATGAAAAGATGCAAATGCAATGCAACTAAACTCTAATGCAAGAACAGTCCTAAAGCTATGCAATAATGGTCAAAATGGATAGCAAAAGATGCAGAAGATGTGAATATATTAAGGGAAAACAGGGTAAAATATATGAACATCACTCAATCAGATGGTAATTATAATGAAGATTATGATAGAACCATAAGGATCACCTCCACAGATCTAGAGGACATATATAAGCAGGATTTAAAGATGGTCAATGAGAAGCTTGACAAGATTCTCCTAAGCCAATCAAAAACCATTCACTTCATTGGTGAAGAAGAAGCTCCAGTCCAAGAAGGAGATAGGGAGTTTGCTGAGTTGTGTTATATGCAGAACCAAGGAGGAGGATACAAAGGCTACAACCAAGGTGGAGGATTCAAGCAGAACAACCTCTCTTATAGGAGCACCAATGTAGCCAACCCTCAAGACCAAGTCTATCCACCTCCTCTGCCTCAACAACAGAACAACTATGCTCCCAAGCAGCAGCAACAAGTGTTCCAGCCCCAATTGTGCCCCCCACCAGAGTTTCAGACTAACCAAGGCCAGGAACAAGAACTAAGAGCAATGATACAACAGTTGTTGATTGGGCAAACCAATGGAAAGATCGAGGAAGCCAAACAGTTTGCTGAGTTGAACCAAAGGCTCACATCCTAGTACAATGATCTGAACATGATGTTTGAAGGTCTCAACTCTAGAGTGAAGTTTATGGAGAGCAACCTTACCTCTACTTCAGCTCCTAAGCCCAACCAACTCCCTGGAAAGGCAGTTCAAAACCCAAGGGAGTTTACTGCCAAAGCCATTCATATATTTGAAGAAGAAATCACTGAGGACAGTGAAGTTCAAGTTGGGGAGGATTGGTCATTTCTTGAAGCTCAGAGTGAAGTTTGTGCAAAGCAGACTGAATCCGGTATTGCACTCGACCAGGTGCTCGAGTGAGTGTTCGAGTGGTCGATCGAGCTGAAGAGTCAGAAGCTGTCAAGCCTGCTAAGTACATCCCTCCTACTTACAAACCGTCTCTACCATTCCCAGGACGTTTCAAGGCACAGAAGCTTAAGGAATTAAGGGAAATCATTGAGAAAAAAGAAATGTTGGCTTTGCAACAAGAGGAAGAGAAAGCTTTGAAGGAAGAGGTTGTGATTGAGAAACAAGAGGAAGTGATGGCCATACAAGAGATCATCATTGCTTACTAAGAAGAAGAGAGAGGACATGCCTTGGAACAGTATGATCCATATCCTCTCTATAAGGATTTTTTGCTTGATTTGTCAAAGAAGAAGGCTCAAGCTCAAGATGAGAAGGATCTTGAAGACCTTGTAGGAGTTATCATCCCAATTAAGCTTAAGGATCCAGGTCCATTCTATCTGCCTTGCACACTTAGCTATCTTCACTACAACCAGTGCTTATGTGACGTGGGAGCATTTATCAGTGTGATGCCCTATTCTATAGCACAGAAGCTTGGGCACACTGACTTCAAGTCCACCAACCTTCATATATGCCTAGCTGATGGTTCAAACAGAGATGTGGTTGGCAAGTTGGAGAATATTCCAGTCAAGATAGGAAGAGCAGTTCATACAGATTTTGTGGTATTGGAGATGGACAAAGAACCTGAAGATCCTATTATTCTTGGGAGGCCATTCTTAGCCACAATCGGAGCTGTTATTGATGTTAAGGAAGGTCTTGTGACCTTGAACATTGTTGAGGGTATAGCTATGAAGTTTAACATCTATAACCCAACCAACCTTCCTACCATTGATGATCAACCTTTTACTATCAAGGAAAAAGGTGGTCATGAAGGTTTAAGTGAAGTGGCAACTCCAAAGGACAATCTCTCTCTTCAAGAAGATTCTATGGAAAAGCTTAAGGGGTCAGTTCAAGAGTTGACTGGTATGGTTAAGGATCTCCAAGTCAAGCTAAACAAGAGGTCTTTGAGGAAAGCAAGACCAAAGCTCAAAATCAAGAAGAAATATGGTTTGTGTGTTAAGGGTGAGGTGATCAAGGATCAAGAAGTGCCAGGGAGGATTTCATCACCTCCTTGGTATCTAAACAACGCCTAAAAAGGCAACCAAAGTCAAGCTTAGTGACTCTAAACAAGCTCACTAGGGAGGAAGTCCCTAAGGTATCCTTTGTAAATAAGCTTTATTTTCCTTGTAGTTTTGATGTGTTTTCTTTTATGTTTGTGTTGGACAGGCCTTTCAATGAAAGTGTAGATGGGTATGGAGTGATTTGGACTTGGGGAAGTAGACTCGCAGGCCCACTCGACCAGCCCACGAGAGGTACTCGACCGAGTTGGCAAAGAACTAAGGCCCACTCGATTCCCATTTCTCTAGAATGATCGAGTGGAGGGAAGAAAAAGAAGAAAATTTTGAATTTTCAAACTTTGGTCAAGGAGCAAAAAGCAGGTCAAAGATTCTTATTTCAAATTTTGAATGGTATGGACGCTCCACTCTTGTCTCCTTGTCCCCTTAGTTTCTTTAAATAGAGCTTGATTCGATCATGTATCTCTCACACTCTCTCATTTGCTCAAAACAATTAAATTCAAGTTTAAAATCTCTCTCAAAGTTCATCTTTTTGCTCAAGCTTAGCTCTTTTAGTTTTTGGGTCACTAACCTATTAACTTTAAGCTTTGAGTCTATTCCTCTCAGTTCTATTCGAAAATGTCTTCAAGGATCACTAGGAAGTCTCAACAAGCGGCTGAAAGCTACATGGATCATCGTGATGCTAGTCTTGAATCGAGAGGAGAAACTGGAAGAACCACTCGACGACCCACTCGAGCATGCACTCGACCGAGTGTTCGTCCGAGTGGTAGGTCGATTCAGATGCCAAATTCAAGGAACCAGTCAGCTGAGGAAGATCCTGAGAGGACTGAAAGTGAAGAAGAAAGAGAGCCAACTCTTATGGAATTCATGAGGAGAAACAAGACCACAGGGAAGAGGCCAGCAGTTGAGATTGAACAAGAGGAGGTTGAGAGTGAGAGTGAAGAAGAAGATGAAGAAGAAGAGGGAGAAGATGATGGAGAAGCAGAATCTTGTGGTTTGACAAAGAGGCAACTTTATGAAGCCGTCATGAGAATGGAGTTCCTGGGGACTAGATATCCACACAAGGAAACCATGGAGAAGCTAGCCATTGATAGAGATGTGGAGTATCTTTTTAAAAAGAGCAACTTAACCAAGTTCATGGGGCTTTGCATGGAGGGTTACAAGGAAGAAAGTTGTGAGTTTCTAGCCACAGTCAAGCTGCACACATATGCAAGGAAGGATGATGAGTTGGGAGCTGGTCATATTGCCTTTACTATCAAGGGGAAGAAGTATGAGCTTCCAATGAAGAAGATAGCCAATATCTTTGGCTTTGAAGTTGGGAGTAATAGGAGCTTAATGATACCAAGAGAAGAGCTCTTTGCTGTTTGGGAAACCATTGGAGACCACATCACTTACTCATCCTCCAAGACCAAGAGTTCAAAGATAAGAAGCCCAGTCCTAAGGTACTTCCACAAGGCCTTAGCAAACACCTTCTTTGCTAGGAAGGAAACTGGAAATCTCAATGAGGGTGAGATCAAGATGATTGATATGGCCCTCAATGGAATCATCCTTAAGGCAAGAGATGGAACCATCATTCTTGGGACCACTGTGGAGACTGACCTTGCAATGGTGCTCATTGACCACATGATATATTTGAGAAGTTGGGTAGGCAAGCTACAAAAGAAAGGGTCACGAGGAGCCTTAGCCATTGGAGGCATCGTCACTCCAATACTACAAGCTGCCAAGGTCCCACTTAGAGGAGAGAAGGTTTTGCCAACATGGATTGACTAAAGCTACCTCACCTCTACTCTCATATTGGCCAAGGAAATGCATCAAGGAAATCACATTTTCAACTTTGAGCTTCCAACAATTGGGAAAAAACAGTTGATCTTACCTAACCAAGAGCTCACCACCATTCAAGAAGGAGCAAACATTGACTTTTGGCCAGCTGATGAGTTCTTGTTTGATGGGATAGTTCAAGTTAGAGTTGATGAAGCCGGAGATGTGCAAATGGCTGATGGGGAGGAGCAGTTTTACTTTGAGGATTATGAGCCCAACCCAAGAGATAGTAGAGGAGTGAGGGAGACTAGCAAGAGGTTGACAATCCTACAAAGGTGGAACAAGTGGCATGGGAAGAAGTTTGATAAGCTAAAGAAGAAGGTGGGCAATATGGCTAAGTCCATCAAGAGCCTAAAGAAGGAGATTGCTGAGTTGAAAAGTGGAAATTCTTCACCAACACCATCTAGCCTTTTGAGGAGGAATAGCTCAACTAGAGCACTTTCAAGAGTTGAAAACCCTGTGGAACCAGCTAGAGCCTCCATGTACGAGCCAATTCAGAGGAAGAGGAGTTTAAGTAGCCGAGAACAACAATTTTCAAGGCACTCGACCGGGTCACTCGAGCACCCACTCGACCGAGCACCCCAAATGCACTCGGCCGAGTTCCAGCCCAGAACACCTTATGGCTTCCCAGCTCCAGCTGCTTATCCAAACTATCCAGGTTACCCTCCCTTCCCATCCCAGTACTTCATGGATCCAGCACTCTTGCACCAGTTCTACCAGCAGCAAGGTCAGAGTTTTGGCACTCACAGCCCAGCTCGACCCCCCCCTCCCACTTGAGCACGTACTCGACCGAGTGCCAGTCGATTCCCATCATCGAGCTGCCCCAATCACCTTCTCCAAGTCACCAACCAGACCCCAACTACACATTTGACAGCATGAATGAGGATGTGGACAGTTTCTTCTCCAATCCTTGAGGTACCACTATCACCTTCACTTGTACATATCATAGCATTTGTTGTTGTGTTTTGTTTTCTGTCTTGAATCCTCTTACAAATTTCTTTCACACAGAGGACTGTGTGATTTAAGTTTGGGGGAGGGTTTGAGATAGCATTTGATGTTGTGTCTTGTTTTCTTATTTCAAATTTGCAAAAATCTTTATAAAAAGAGTGTTCATGTAGTTTGCATTGCATAATAGCATCTTGTTTAGCATGTTTCATGTAGGACTGTTAATTATTTGCATTAGGGATCTATGATGAGTTTTGCCTTGTTAGCTTGTTTAATTCACTAAACTAGGATCAATGCCCAAGTTAATAGTATTTTGATGCTAGTTGAGTAGTTAAAACCATAAGATTGAACCAAGCCTTGAATTCCTGCATTGCATTTGGTCTAAATTGAAGCATGTTGTGATTTGATGCCATTTTCTATTTATATGAACCTAATATTGACTTGTAATTATCAGTTTGTGCATTGCTTTAAACTCATGGATACCATATACATATTTGGATCATCTTTCTCCTTTTTACCACTCTTGTTGATCCAAGTAGCTGATTGAATCATTAAAATCAGTTTCCAATACCCTTAACCAACCCTTCTTTCAAGCCATGTTTATTCTTGAGTGTGTAAGGCCTATTTTGGGATTGATCTTGGTAGAAAGTGTTAGGTTTGAACTGACAATAATAATGCCTTGTGTAGTTCTAGTTTGCATTTTCCAAACTAGATAGGACTAGGTGACTTCATTGTTGGGTTTGGGATTTGGTTGTTTGAAAAAGAAAGAAAAGAAAAGAGGAAAAGAGAAAGAAAATGTTAGAGTCTTTAGGAGGAGAATGTGTTTAAGTAAAATCAAAGTCTAGTGAAAGAATGGGAAGTATGATATTGTTTAAAGATGGTTTCAGTCAAAGAAAAGAAAGAAAGAAAAAGAAGAGTATAGTAAAATGCTTTTATGTCTTAAGAATAAGAAGAAAAGACAACCATAGCAAATAAATAAGAATCTCCCATTCCACTAGAAAGATCAAATAAGAAACCTCTCCTAAGGCTTGAAAACAAAAGAGAAAAGGGTATTTGAGAAGAGAAGAAGATAAAAGGTAGAACTAGGATCATTTGGGCTTAGAATGATAGGATCAAACACTTGGGTTACTTTTGGGTAGACAAGGTTTTGTTCTTGTATGTGTCTAAGTGTTCTTACCTTTAGCATTCTTCTAAAGCTCAATCCATTTTTTATGAGAGAACCTTGATATTGATAAGCCCCACTCTAAACAGAGACCATCATTGTCTCTAAACCTTTATTTCCAAGCCAAATGAGTTTAAAACATTGCATAAGATTGATCCATATTCTTGATTAAATGAATGTCAAAGGAAATGGTTGATTTGAATGCATGTGGACATCTAAGGCTCAAATCAGTAAAGATTGTGATAGGTTTGTCTAAAGTCTTTAAGTACAGCTCATTTAACTTGCATCATAGTACTAGTAACTTGGACATTGATTCTAGCTGGTTTATTTGCAAGCTTTAGGAGCTGAGATCCCAGTTTCAACCCTCACCTACCTTCTTATGTCTTGTTTATTTGCTTGAGGGCAAGCAAAGACTAAGTTTGGGGGTGTTGATGTTCACATATTTTACCCTGTTTTCCCTTAATATATTCACATCTTTGGCATCTTTTGCTATCCTTTTTGACCATTATTGCATAGTTTTAGGATTGGTCTTGCATTAGAGTGTAGTTGCATTGCATTTGCATCTTTTCTTGCATAAACAGGTGATTTCGGAGCCTAAGGAGCATGGAAGCAATGCTGAGGAGAAGTGAAGCAATCATGAGGAGAAAGCAAAGGAGTTAAGGCTGGAGAACCAAGGTCCGGAGTCCAACTCGACTGCCCACTCGACCAGACACTCAACCGTGTGCTGAGAGTGACTCGACCGAGTGGAAGGAGCACAAGAAAACCCAACTCGACCGGTCACTCGACCGAGCACCGGGTCGAATTGGCCGAGCCGCCTGGCTGTTTTGTCTTTTAGCATTTTTAGGGCTTCCACTACTTTTTCTATTTAAATGCCTTGTACCCTGAAGCCACCAAGAGTCCAGCTTTTTAGATAGTCAAAAACCTAGTTTTTACCCTTTTGGGAATTATTCCTTTTGCACTTTTATTTTTAGATCTTGTACCTCCTTGAAGGAGAAAAACATAAGATTTTTGGATTTTGTTGGTTCCATAACTTTCAAGATATTAAGAATTCGTGTTTGATTCCTTCTTCAATATTGTAGATCTTTCCTTTATCTTTCTAGTGATGCAAGTTTCGGTATTTTCTGGGTTTATTACTTTGTTGTTCATCATGTGTTCTTGTGAGTAGTTGCTTAGGATCTTGAGGATGGGTTAGGCTGGGTTGTGTTTGAGGTTTGTTTGATTTGGTCAAGCTTGATTGTTGTAGATCTCTTCTAGGCTAGATGTTCTTAATGCTGGTCCTATAACCGGGAGGGTAGGATCTGATCTCAAGCATCTTAGCATCACACCAATGTCTAAGGAGCATAGATAAGGTTAGATCTAGAGACTATCATTAGGCTTGCTAAGAGATTAGAAGTCTTGTTTGATTTTTGACATATTGCTTAATGCTTGCTTGTATAGGTTCTTTACTTTGTGAGAACAAGTCTAGAAATATATGAGTTTGATTGTTTTTTGCCATGAGAGTGGATTAAACATGTTCTTAGAAATTATTGTCTAGAGATTAGCTCAAGTTGTTTGAGATTTGTTGGCCAAGTTAGATGACCTCAATCATTAGTCCAGCCCATGAATCCCTCCTCAAGACCTTCCTTGTTTATTGATTTCCTAGCTTAAATCATGTTGTTTGATCGTTGTTTGATTTGCTTTTGTATTGCTTTGTTTTTCTTGCATTGCTCTGTTTTCCGAATTTGTCCAGCTCGACCCTGCACTCGATCTACACTCGATCGAGTGCTTGCTCGAGTTCATCCCCAGAACTCTTGTTTATGCTTTGTAGTTGTCCTGTCTTGTTTCCTGTTTCATTTTAGTTGCATTTCTGCTGCATTCACTTAGTGTCCTGTTCATTACTTGTCTTGCATTAGTTCATTACTTGCATTATCATAGTTCTATTTCTGTTCTTGGTTCATCATAGCTTTGATTAGTCTGTTCTCTTTACATTTAGCATATATCTTAGTAGTTTTTACTTTCTGCATTTTACATTTCATCAATAGGATTGTTAGTGACAAACATCCTTTACATTTGGCTTGACTTAGACATTTATGCACATCCTGATTGCTTGCAAACTCTCAGATTGGATTGACACCTCTTCTACTACAATTGCATAAGGGAAATTGAAACACTCTGCCATCCATTCATTCATATCTCACCATTCCATACATTCATCATCCACCACCACAAAGATACAAGTTTCAGCTATGATGCAGCAGATGCTACTTGGACAAGCAAATGGGCAGCTTGAGACAGCAAAGAAGTTGGCTGAGCTTAACCAGAGGTTGGATTCTTCTTACAATGATCTGAATATTAAGTTTGAGAGTTTGAATTCTAAAGTCAAGTTCATGGAGAGCAACATTGCTTCTACATCGGCTCCTAAGCTAATCCAACTACCTGGTAAGGCTGTTCAAAATCCAAGGGAGTTCACAGCTAAAGCTATCCATTTCTATGAGGAAACTGTCACTGAGGACAGTGAGGTTCAAGCTGGGGAGGATTTGTCACAAGACAAAGCTCAGAGTGAAAGTTTTACATAGAAAACAGAAACCGGAGTTCCACTCGACCATGATCGAGTGTGTGATCGAGCTGATCTCGTAGAAGCTATTAAATCTGTTAGATACATTCCTCCTGCTTACAAGCCTCCTCTACCACTCCAGGACGTTTCAAGGAACAAAAGCTGAAGGAACTCAAGGAAATAATTGAAAAGAAGGAATTGATGGCTTTGAAACAAGAGGTTGTCATTGAGAAAAAGAAGAAGAAAGGAGACCTGCTTTGGAACATTATGCTCCATATCCTCTCTACAAAGGCATGCTGCTTGAAATATCCAAGAAGAAGGCTCAAAATCAGGACAAAAGGGATCTTAAGAAGATTGGGGAAGTTGTTATCCCAACAAAACTAAGACCCAGGTCCATTCAACTTACCATGCTCACTGAAATATATGCACTTCAACAAGTGTCTATGTGACCTTGGAGTCTCTGTGAGTGTTATGCTCTTCTCAATAGCACAAAAGCTGGGTTATGAAGAGTTCAAACCAAGCAACCTCTACATTAGTCTTGCTGATGGCTCTAGAAGAGATGTGATTGGTAAACTGGAAAGTTTTCCAGTTTGATAGGTAAAGCAAGGATACCGACTGACTTCATCATCCTTGATATGGAACAAGAGCTTGATGATCATATTATCCTTGGAAGGCCATTCTTGGCCACAGCTGGAGCAATGATAGATGTTAGAAAAGGTATAATCAGCCTTGAAATTGCTGTTGGGTTGACTATGAGGTTTGACATCATGAATGCAACAAACCAACCCACCATTGGAGGCCAACCTTTTGCCATAGAGGATATAGATGATGTTGAACCAGTAAAAGAAGACAAGGGTTCTAAGATCAAAGTTCCAAACAATGAAGAAGCTGTTCAAGGACTAAAGACTTCAGTTCAAGAGTTGACTAGCTTGGTGAAGGAACTTCAGGTTCAGATCAATAAGATGTCTTTGAAGAAAGCAAGGCCAAGGTTCAAGCTTAAGCAGAAACAAGGTTCAAGTTTAAAGGGTGAAGTGATCAAGAATCAGCTTCACAATGATCAAGTTACACCATGGAGGATCTCATCACCTCCTTGGTCTCCAAACCAAGCCTGAAAAGGCATCAAAAGTCTTAGTGACTTTAAAAAAATCATTGTGGAGGAAGTCCGTAAGGTATCATTGTATATAAGTTTGATTTTCCTTTTAGTTTTGATATTTTTCTTTTATGTCTCTGTTGGACAGACCTTTATTAGAGAGAATAGATGGGTTTGGGAAGAATTGAACTTGTAAAAAGGAGGTTTTGGGGCCACTCAACCAGCCCACGAGAGGTACTCGATCGAGTGACTATAGGCCCAGGCCTACTCGGTTCAATTTCTCTTTTGCTCGAACGAATGGAGGGAGAAACAAATTTGAAATTTGAATTTTGGTCAAGCACTCAACCACGTGGGGTCGAGTGGTGGGGTCGAGTGACATCAAAAGTGAGTCAAAGATTCCCAATTCAAATTTCAATGGTATGGACGTTCCACTCTTGTCTCATTTTCCTCTTTAGCCTCTTTATAAAGAGAAAACTTGATTTTAGTCTCTCACACTCTCTCATTTGCTAAAAACACTAAAAATCTAGTTAGAAATCTCTCTCAAGTTTTATCTTCTTGCTCAAGCTTAGTTCTTTTGGTTTTTGGGTTACTAACCTATTAACTTTGACCTTTGAGTCTATCTTTTTCAGTTCTCTTCCAAAATTTCTTCAAGATCTAGAGAGACATCACAACAAGCTGCCATTCGTGAAGCTGAAGGAAAGAAGGCTGCTTATCGATTTATGGATCGCCGTGATGCATCCTTGGTCACACAGAGAGAAACTGGTGAACGCACTCGACCGCATACTCGAGGGGGCAAACGACCGAGTGCTAGCTCGAGTAGGGGGTCGAGTGGCTTTTCGAAGAAGAAAAATCAACCTGTTGAGGAAGATCCAGAGCGGACAGAGAGTGATGAGGAGATGGAGGTTACTCTTGAAGAGCACATAAGAAGACATAAGGCAAAAGGGAAGAGGCCAGCTCAAGAACACCAAGAAGAAGAGAATGAAAGTGAAGAAGAAGAAGATGTGGAAGAAGAATCTGGTTCCCAGACCCCAAGCCAACTCTCTGAAGCTTTCATGAAGATGAGCTTCCAAGGAACAAGATATCATCATAAAGAAACCATGGAGAAGCTGGGTATTGCTGAAGATGTTGAGTTTTTGTTTGAGAAATGCAACCTAAGCAAATTCATGGGGTTGTGCTTGGAGGGGTATAGGGAAGAGAGTTGTGAATTTCTATCCACCATCAAGCTTCATCTCTTCACAAGCATGGACCAAGACATGGGAGCAAGATATCATCATAAAGAAACCATGGAGAAGCTGGGTATTGCTGAAGATGTTGAGTTTTTGTTTGAGAAATGCAACCTAAGCAAATTCATGGGGTTGTGCTTGGAGGGGTATAGGGAAGAGAGTTGTGAATTTCTATCCACCATCAAGCTTCATCTCTTCACAAGCATGGACCAAGACATGGGAGCTGGTTACATTGACTTCACCATCAAATGTAAGAATTATGAGCTGTCACTCAAGCAGCTAGCCACACTCTATGGGTTTGAAGTTGGAAGTGAAGAGGACATAGTCATACCCAAAGAAGAACTCTTTGCTGTTTGGGAAACAATTGGAGACAACAAGCTTTATTCTTCTTCCAAGACCAAGAGTTCAAATATAAGGAGTCTAGTCCTAAGGTACTTCCACAAAGCTTTAGCAAACACATTCTTAGCTAGGAAGGAAACTGGAAACTTGAATGAACGAGAACTTAAGATGATTGATGTAGCACTCTATGGGATCATCACAAAAGCAAGAGATGGGACTGTTATCCTTGGGAGCAGTGTGGATACAGATTTGGCTATGGTCCTCATTGACCAATTCATCTATTATAGAAGCTGGGTGAGCAAGCTGCACAAGAGGAACTCAACTGGAGTTCTAACCATTGGAGGCATCATCACTCCAATCCTTGTAGCTCCAAATGTACCACTTCAAGGAGAGAAAGCCAAACCAAGATGGATAGACACCCAATATCTCACTTCCACCCTCATTCTGCCAAAGGAGTTGCACCATGGGAAGCACCTCTTCAACTTTGAGCATCCAATAGTGGGGAAGACTCAGCTTGTTCTACCTAATAAAGCACTCACCACCATAAGAGAAGGGCTGAACATTGATTTTTGGCCAGCTGCTGAATTCTTGTTTGATGGTACAGCCCAAGTAAGAGAGGATCAAACTAGAGATGTGGAGATGGCTGGTGGGGAAGAACAGTTTTATTTTGAAGAGTATGAACCAAGCCCAAGAGATAGTAAAGGGGTTAGAGAGACAAGCAAAAGGGTAACACTTTTACAAAAGTGGAACAAGTGGCATAGGAAGACTGTGGATAAATTGAAGAAGAAGATGGGTAAGATGGCTAAGTCCATAAGACCTTTGAGAAGGAGCAGCTCAACTAGAGCATTGTCCAGAGCTAAAAACCCGATGATATCAGCTAGAGCTTCACTGCATGAGCCAATTCAGAGGGGGAGAGGTTCAGGCCGCACATAACTCACTCGAGCACCCACTCGACCAAGCACCTCCGATGTACTCGACCGAGCACCTGCCTAGACCTCCTTATGGCTTCCCAGCTCGAATAGGGTATCCATCTTATCCCTATGGTCCAGCTTACCCACCCTTTCCACCTCAGTACTTCATGGACCCATCCCTTCTGCAACAATACTATGAGCACCAAGGTCAGCCATTCTACCCACAACATGCCACTCGACCAGCCAGCTCGACCTAGCTTGTCGCAACCGATGGCCATAGTCGAGTACCCTGTTTCTCCACTTCCAAGTCAGAGTCAAGACCCCAACTATACCTATGACAGCATGAGTGATGCTGTAGAGAACTTTTTCAACAATCCATAAGGTACCAGAATCACCATCTCATTGTAAATACCATTGCAGTTCTTGTTTTGGTTTTATTTTAAGTCTTGAATCCTCTTTCAAATTTCTCTTACACAAGGGACTGTGCAATTTAAGATTGGGGAGGGTTTGGGATGACATTTGACATTGTTTTCTATTTTCTTAGTTCAAATTTTTAGCATTAGCATTTTAGAATTTGCATTTCATCTAAGGCATAGAAAAACCAAAAAAATTTGAAAACTTTTCACACAAAAATCTTGTTTAGCATTTTTCATGTAGTGTGTTCATGTAGTTTGCATTGCATATTAGGATCTTGTTTAGCATTTTTCATATAGGACTATTTCATATTTGCATTAGGGATCTATGATGAGTTTAGCCTTGTTAACTTGCTTGAATTCACTAAACTAGGATCAATGCCCAAGTTAATAGTACTTTGATGCTAGTTGAGTAGTTAGAAACATAAGATTGAACCAAGTCTAGAATTCCTATATTGCATTCTGTCTAAACTGAAGCATGTTGTGATATGAAACCATTTCCTATTTATAAGAACCTAATATTGACTTTTAATTATCAGTTTGTGCATTGCTTTAAACTCATGGATACTTTATACATATTTGGATCATCTTTTCCCATTTTCACCACTCTTGTTGATCCAAGTAGATGATTTCATCATTGAATTAGTTTCTCCTACCCTTAACCAACCCTTCTTTCAAGCCATGTTATATCTTGTGAGTGTGAGGCCTAATTTGGGATTGAGCTTGGTAGAAAGTATTAGGTTTGAACTGACAAGAATAAAACCTTGTATAGTTCTAGTTTGCATTTTTCAAACTAGATAGGACTAGCTGGTTTAAATTTTGGGTTGGGGACTTGGTGAGTTCAAAAAGAAAAGAAAAGAGTGAAAAAAAGAAAGGAAAGGGTAAAGTCTTTAGGAGGGAAATGTTATAAAGAAAATTCGAACTCTAAGTGAAAGAATGGGAGCATTAAAAGTTCTAAGTAAGGTTCTGGTCAAAGAAAAGAAAGAAAGAAAAGAAGAGTCTAGTGAAAAACTTTATGACTTGGGAAACAAGTAAGAGTAAGAACCTTAGCATATAAGAAAGAAAATCCATTTCACTAAGAGAAATCAAGTAAAAAACCCCTCCTAGGACAGAAAAACAAAGAGAAAAAGGGCAAAAGAGAAAATATGAAGTTAAAGGGTAGAAATAAAACATCATGGGTTTAGAATGATTAGGAACAAACACTTTGGGTACCTTTGGGTAGACAAGGTTCTGTTCTTGTATGTGTCTAAGTGATCTTACCTTTAGCCTTTTTCTAAAGCTCAATCCACTTTTTGTGAGAGAACCCTTGTATTTGATAAGCCCCACTCAAAAGAGAGACCATTTTTGTCTCTAAACCCTTATTACCAAGCCAAATGAGTTTAAGCATTGCATAATCTGATTCATGTTCTTGTTTAATGAATGTTAAAGGAAATGGTTGATTTGAATGCATATGGAAGTCTAAGGCTTGAATCAGTTAAGGTTGTGAAAGGCTTGTCTAAAATCTTTAAGTACAGCTCATTCACCTTGCATCCTAGTACTAGTAACTTGGACATTGATTCTAGCTAGTCTATTAACATGTTTAAGGTTATGAGATCCCACCTTCAAACCTCACTTTCATACTCATGTCTTGTTTGTTTGCTTGAGGGCAAGCAAAGACTAAGTTTGGGGGTGTTAATGTTCACATGTTTTACCTTAGTTTATTTACACATTTTGCATGATTCACTAGCTTGTTAGGTCATCATTGAGTAGTTTTAGAGCTGTTTATACATTAGAGTAGATTTGCATTGCATTGCATTGTTTCTTGCATAAACAGGTGATTTAGGACCCAATGGAGCATGGATAAGTGCTGAGGGAGAGTGAAGCCATCAAGAGAAGCAGACAAAGGAGCTAGAGCAGAAGAGAATCAAGGTCTGAGAGTCCACTCGACCACCACACTCGACCAGACACTCGACTGTGTGCTGACAGGGACTCAACCAACTGAAAGGAGCATAAGAAGACCTGACTCGACCATGCACTCTGATGTTCATATATTTTACCCTGTTTTCCCTTAATATATTCACATCTTTGCATCTTTTGCTATCCATTAGGACCATTATTGCATAGCTTTAGGACTGTTCTTGCATTAGAGTTTAGTTGCATTGCATTTGCATCTTTTCATGCATAAACATGTGATTTTGGAGCTTAAGGAGCATGGAAGCAATGCTGAGGAGAAGTGAAGCAATCATGAGGAGAAAGCAAGAGAGCTAAGGCTGAAGAACCAAGGTCCGGAGTCCAACTCGACTGCCCACTCAACCAGACAATCGACCGTGTGCTGAGAGGGACTCGACCGAGTGGGAGGAGCACAAGAGGAGCCAACTCGACCGGTCACTCGACCGAGCACCAGGTCGAGTTGGTCGAGCCGCCTGACTATTTTGTCTTTTAGCGTTTTTAGGGCTTCCACTACTTTTTCTATATAAGGGCTTGTACCTGCAGCCACCAAAGGAGTCCAGCTTTTTAGAGAGTCAAAAACCTAGTTTTTACCTTTTTTAGAATCATTCCTTTTGCACTTTTATTTTCTTAGATCTTGTACTTCTTTTAAAAAGGAGAAAAGGACTAAATTCTTCAATATTGTTGGTTTCATAACTTTCTTAATATTGAGAATTTGAGTTTGGTTCTTTCTTCAATATTGTAGATCTTTGATTTATCTTTCTAATAATGCAAGTTTCAGTATTTTCTGGGTTTATGACTTTATTGTTCATCATGTATGCTTGTGAGTAGTTGCTTAGGATATTGAGGATGGGTTAGGCTGGGTTGTGTTTGAGGTTTGTTTGATTTGGTCAAGCTTGATTGTTGTAGATCTTTTCTAGGCTAGATGTTCTTAATGCTGATCCTATATCTGAGAGGGTAGGATCTGATTTCAAGCCTCTTAGCATCACACCAATGTCTAAGGAGCATAGATAAGGCTAGATCTGGAGACTATCATTAGGCTTGCTAAGAGATTAGAAGTCTTGTTTGATTTTTGACATATAGCTTAATGCCTGCTTGTGTAGATTCTTTACTTTGTGAGAACAAGTCTAGAGATGCATGAGTTTGATTGTTTCTTGCCATGAGAGTGGATTAAACATGTCTTAGAAATATATGTCTAGAGATTAGCTCAAGTTGTTTGAGATTTGTTGACCAAGTTAGATGACCTCAATCATAGTCCAGCCCATGAATCCCTCCTCAAGACCTTCCTTGTTTATTGATTTCTTAGCTTAAATCTTGTTGTTTGATCGTTGTTTGATTCGTTTTGGTATTGCTCTGTTATTCTTGTGTTGCTCTGTTTTGCGTATTTGTCCAGCTCGACCCTGCACTCGATCAGCACTCGATCGAGTGCTTGCTCGAGTTCCAACCCAGAACTTGTGTTTATGATTTGTGTTTGTCCTGTTTCACTCTAGTTGCATTTCTGTTGCATTCATTTAGTATCTTGTTCATTACTTACCTTGCATTAGTTCAATACTTGCATTATCATAGTTTCTATTTCTGTTTTAGCTTCATAATTGTCATAATTATTATGTTCCATTTGCATTCAGCTCCTAGTTCTTGTAGTTTTACTTTCTGCATTTTACATTTCATCATAGGATTGTTAGTGACAAACAACCTTTACATCTGGCTTGACTTAGACTCATATGCACATCTTGACTGATCACAAACACTCAGATTGGATTGACACCTCTTATACTACAATTGCGTAAGGGGAATTGAAACACCCTGACATCCATTTATTCATAAGTCATCATTTCATACATCATTCACCACAACCACAAAAATAATGTGTTTCACACTCGACCTAGCACATGGTCGAGTCAACCGAGCCGCCTTTCTATTTTGTCCTGTAGCTATTTTAGGGCTTCCATACTTTTTATCAGCCACTTTTAAGCTTTTTTTTTAGATTTTCATACCTTGTTGCTTCTGTAACTTTTTGGGTATTGAGAATCTAAGTTTATTTCTTTGAACAAAGTTGTTGATCTTCATCTTATCTTTCTAATCATGCAAGTTTCATTGATTTTTGGGTTTATGACTTTGTTCATCATGTTTTGTTCATCTGAGTAGTGTGTTTGGATTTTAGGGATGGATTAGGCTGGATGAGAGTTATGGTAGTTTAGACTGATCAAGCTTGATTGTTTAAATATCTCTTCAAGATTAGGAATGCTCTATGTTTTTCTTATATATGAGAGAGTAAGAACAGATCCTAGGTTGCTTAGCATCATACCAATGTTTCAGTTTCTGGATAATACTAATGCTAGAGATTACTGTGCCTATCCCAAGAGATTGGTTGTATAGGATGGTTTTTGACATGTGATGATCTGGATCTTTATGCCTGCTTTTATATGCAATAGCTAGTGAGAACTAGATCTAGGAGTATCTAAGCTTGATTGTTATTGTCATGAGAATGGATTAACAAGTATTGGAGGATCATTGTCTAGAGATAGCTCATTGTTGATTAAGGTTTGTAGGTCAGTTTAGATTAGTATAGCTCAAAATCCAGCCCATGAATCCATCCCTGGGACCTTCCGTGTTTATTGATTTCTCTATTTGATTACTGTTATCCGCTTTCTGTTTGATTTACTTTCAACATACTCTGTTTGATTGTTAAGTTTGGTTTCTGTTCTTTGTAGCTACCCACTCGACCCAGTACTCGATCGAGTGCCTGCTCGAGTCTGTTTCCAAGTTCTTACTTTATGTCCTGCATCTTTCTAGTTTCATTCCTGTTTCATTGCATATCTTAGTTTCAGTTATTATCTTGCATTTATACTGTTATCTTAGTAGTTTTACATTCTTCATTTTCATTTCTGTCATCAAACTGTTACATCAAAACCATTTTCATATTTGGCTTAACTTAGATAAGTGTTTACATCTTGACTGCTTGCATCATACTCATTATGGATTGACATCTCTTATATTGCAACTGCATAAGAGTAATTGAAACCTTTTGCATTCCACCTGATCATATATCTTTGGTTTTAGCTTGTGTCAGTTGTCTGATTGCATCATTCATACATTCATAAGTATATTCCAAAACCCACAAAAAGAAATGTTTCAGTAATAAAAGCATGAAAGTTAATTTATTTATTTTTGTGTGGGTTTGAATGGTACTACCATTGTCCGGGCCAACACAACGCACCAGGCCGCGAGGGTTGCAAAGCCTAAGCAGTCTCGGTCGCAGGCGGAATTGCGTCCAGGGAGGACCGGTCGGGAAGCTGCAGCTTCCATCCCTCGGCTGGACCACCCGGTGCAGTTCCTATAGTAGCGTCTTGTCGCTGTCCGTTGGCCTGCGTGGTCATAGGACAGTTCAGAGGCGTAACAGGCAAGTCTTCCAATAATCCACTCGACAACCTTGTAGTTCTGTCTGTCAGGATTAGTTGGATGTCAGTGGGCTTGAACTTCTCAAATCCAAGGCGTTTGACTATAGTAAATGGCATTAAGCTGACCGATGCCCCCAAGTCACAATGACATCTTCTGAGTGTCAAAGGTCCAATCGAGCAGGGTAATGTGAACGATCTAGGGTCGCTCAGTTTCTTGCGTGCAATAGTTCTCTGGATGACAGCACTAGACTCATGGTTGAGTATAACCATTCCTTGAACTTGTTTGATCCGTTTCATCACCGCATCTTTCAGGAATTTCTGGTAAGGGGGTATCAGGGTGAAGGCTTCCATTAAAGGCATGCGAAGTTCGAGTTCCTTCATCTGTTTTTTGAACAACGCCTTATACTTCTCAAGAAGCTATTTGTGAAACCGTCCAGGGAATAGCAACGGTGGTTTGTAGGGTGGAGGAATGAATCGTCTCTCCTTCTGCTTCTCCCCGCCTGGTTTGTCGGTTGGCGGTGGGCTTACCCGAATATCCATCTGAATATTTGTTAGGGTGGCATGATCGGGTAAAGGGTCGAGTGATCTGCGGAATGATTTGGTGGATGAGTAGAAGTTGACGGCTCACGGAGATCCTCCCCATCTAAGTCATTGCTGTCCTTAGTAATGGTTGGTGGTGCCTCACAAGTCGGTAAGTGGCGCCCACTCCGTAGGGCTATGGTGAGAGCAGACTCTTTGCTGGTTGAAGTGGAAGCTGATTTAGCATTAAGCGTCTGGATTCGAAAGCTTAAAGCATCAAACTTGATATGCAGTTTCTGATAGTTGGCTGATAAGCGACTAGCAAGATCGTCGAATTGCGTGTTGATGTTTACGGCATTGGATTTCTGAGTGGACAAGACTTGTTGCATCATTGATATCAGGTCTAGAGATGAGGAAGATGACAACAAATTTTGCGATGAACTTATG
Organism: Camelina sativa; assembly: GCF_030686135.1. Classification (NCBI taxonomy): domain Eukaryota; kingdom Viridiplantae; phylum Streptophyta; class Magnoliopsida; order Brassicales; family Brassicaceae; genus Camelina; species Camelina sativa. The sequence goes on along the minus strand of NC_141897.1, from coordinate 11,104,666 downwards.
TTAGACTACTGTGTCGGTGGGGGTAGTTGCCTAGCAATAGGTAGGCCATGGCGCAAACCGTGTGGAGTGGTTGGATTGATAGCCTGGTGATTGAGGATGTAGTTGGTGTACCCTTTATTTTAACCTCCTTGATTGTTGATGTAGTTCACATCCTCTAGCTTAGCATTCTCTCCATCTTGTTGCGGAAACTGGTCATCTTCTATGATGGAACGGACATGTTGTTGCTGGTTGAGGATTTTGTCCAATTTGTCATTTAGGGCTTTCATGTCGCGCTTGTACTTGGCATCATCCTCTCCAGAAGATCGTATTGTGCGATCATATTCCTCATTGTAGTGCCCATCAGATTGGGCTAAGTTATCCACTAGGTCACAACCTTCATCAACGTCCTTGTTGATAAAATTACCATTACTAGCAGTATCCGGTAACATCCGTATCTTAGGGACTACATCGCGGTAAAGTGTGCTTAGCAAAGAAGCATCGTTGAATCCGTGATGTGAGCATCCGCTGGTGTATCCCTTGAAACGCTGCCAGGCTTCACTGAATGTCTCATTGCTTTTCTAAACAAAGCTGGAGATGTCATTTCGGAGCCTTGCAGTTCTGGAGTTAGAGAAGAATTTGGCTAGGAACGCCTTTTTGCATGCCTCCCATGTGGTGATAGACTCCTTGGGAAGTGATTTTTCCCAAACGTTTTCTTTGTCACCCAGAGAAAATAGGAACAGCAGGAGTTTGAATCCATCTTCACTAACTCCATTGATCTTTGTGAGGCTACAGAGTCTATCAAATTCATCCAGGTGATCCTATGGGTCCTCCATTGGCAGTCCATGAAACTTGTTACTCTGAATCATCTGGATGAGACTACTTTTGATGTTAAAGTTATTGTTTTGAACAGCAGGTGGCACAATACCATGTCTTTGAGTATGAGTAGATGGAGCATCTCCTGCTCGTATGTTGATCCTCTCTTGAGGAGCTGGTGGACCATTCTGATTATTCATGACCTCCTCAATTGTTGTTGGTTGCGGTTGTTGGACTTGTTGTTGACGGAGTAGCCTCGGTCTGTTGATGTTGTCTATGAAAGGACTCAAGTGTTGGCTACCCTTTGATCGTGTTTGCATGCACAATCAGTTAACCGAGTAAGTACACGAAGGTCTACCCGATCCAGGTGATCGAGTGACGGATTGGGTGGGTACTTGGGTTGTACCTAAAATGCAAAACAAACAAAAACGAAAGTAAACAAGTCAGTTTCGAACCGATGGATAGAAAAAGAACTTAATCTAGCAAGTGCTGAGATCTTAAACGTAGCAAACAAAATTCAACCAAATGGCAACGACACCAAATTGATGACAGGATTTTCACCCAGGGTATCAATTCCCTATGCAGTTGTAGTACAAAGGGTTATCAATCCAAATGGTTGTTATGCTAGCAGATAAGATATGATCAGAACAATGCAAGTCAAGCCAAACAATGATGGGTTTTATCTAACAACCTAAAGTAAGCAAAAGTAAATAAAAGGGCAAAAACCACACGGCCTAAGTACTCAACGCAAGCATTCAGGTACAAGATCGGGTGGGATGATCGGATCAAGAAGACAAGGATGAACAGCTCGAAGGTATACACGAAGCTGGTGATCGAGTACCAGTTCGGGTAAGGGGTCGAGTTATAGGTAAGCTAAAGAATAGAGATGTGAAAACTCCTAAGGATGGGGTATCAACTCCTAAGTGCTCCTGATCAAATCGGGATGTCTTACATGCCTCAAGCAAATATTCCTTAGACAATAAATCTTTAAACTTTGCTAAAACACTCTCGTGATAGAAACAATCAACCTTAATCACTCCCCTAACCAACTCTCGTTGGAGAAACATGACTAAGCAGGCATTAAAATCCGATTCATTATTGTCAATAAACTCCTTACACATCTCTAATCTCTTAGGCTAAGTGAGTAAATCTCTTACATTGATTGATTCAAGCATTTCAACACACCTCTCGATGGCCAAACACTCTAGATCTAATCTCAACCTCTCGGTCTGAAATAACATTAAGAACACCAATCTAGAAAGAATTTTTCATAAAATAACATTCAAGCTAGGACATCCTATACGATCAAGAACACATATTTGTCTATCCCATCCTTAGAAACCTTGGTTCACTACTCTGATCTCATGGTAAAAAGCATATAAACACAAATGAATGAAACTTGCATTGTATTGAAAAACAAGGTAAAAGTAATAGAGTACAGAATCGAAACTGAAAATAGTAAAATTGAATCCTAACAAAAGTAGAAAAAGTGTTTGAATCACTCTATCTCTCTCTCATAAGCTCTCGCTCTTTGTTCTCTATATCTGCGGCGTGCTAGGGCGAGAGGAAGAAGAGGGGGGTTTATATATGGAAACCCTTTTAACCTAGCTACTCAGTTCTGCCCGAAGGTCTGCTCGAGGCGTTGCAAGAGGTTCGAGTCGGGTAGCTCCTCGGGTAGGACTTTGGGTTGTTCTTCCTGCTCTTAGATCCTCTTTGATCGGGTTGAGGTTCGGACTGTTCTTCTTCCTCGATCACTCCTTCGGGTACATGCTCGGGTTTTACCTCATTCTTCCCCATTTTGGTCTCCAAAGCACCTGTTATCATCCAATATTCACAAATGGAACAATGCAGCACCCTAAATGGCCTAAATGCAAATTCTTACGGTTAAGAATCTAAAAATGCTAAGGTTAAGGTAATAATGCAAAATATGGACAACAAAGGGTGTCTAAAACTTGTAAATTAGAGAGTTATCACATGTGAGTGTTTATCTTGGGAGTTTTGTTTTCTAATTTATTTATTTTATAATAACTTCCTGTTCTGAAACCATGACAGTTGCAGGGGACAAGATTTGGTTATCTTAAACACTGAACTTGGAACTGATGAGGAAGAGGAAAATGTTAAAGAGCTGCTTCAGTTAGGAAACGTTCCAGAACCAAAAGCATCTAGTAAATAGCCCACCAGCACTTTTGTCAGAAATTGAGAAAGATTGATATCTGAATGATTTTTAAATCTTTTGTGTATTTTGCACCATAGTTGCAGTTATTGCAAGTTGGCTTCCAGATGAGAAATATGGAGCGATCATGATTAGAAATTTTAAGGTACACTTTTGCTAAATATCCTTTGTAACAGAGAAAAAAAAAATCCTTAAACTGGTTTGTTTTATATATTATTGAACATATCGAGTATTGATTAGCATCGTAAAGGAGACTATCTGTCGACAGATTTGGCGTCCGGCGAAACACGAGGTGTTGTGATTCATCAAATCTCGAAAAAGCTTACACAAAAGCTTATCAAGATCCTTGGACTTCTAGTGACTGCACTTTTCCATCCAAGCCGTTCTTACTTGTTCATCGCTGATATGTATATGTTTTACACTCTTTCATCATGCATTTTTCATTCATTTTGTTCTCTTAAGTCATTGTTTTGCATTGCTTTTAGTCTCTTTCTGAAACGACCGCACCCAAATTCCCAATCTTCACACAGGATCCATGGGAAACGACCTCACCGGAACTCCATATTTCCGACGAGACAATCGGCGTAGAAATCGCTCATTACAAAAACTTACACAAACACACCAAACCCCACCACATCTAGTTACTGAGTCTCACAACCAACCATCCCTAGCTACCGAGTAACAAGAGAGGTGGGCAGGAATATTTGATTCCGTCCAGTCACGGACAACACTTCCCCATAAATACTCCAATTCACTATCAACTCCTCAAGTGCCCCGACGCCCACGAGATCACTTCCGTCGCTCGACACCCCAACCTTACCACAAATCGTTTATGCCAGACCACAATACAAACACTTGATTAAATCACAAATCAACCGTCCATTTCACAAACCCACCATTGGATATGAAGCTTGTAACACCACGAAGCTCCCCACCAAATTTCAGCCCAATCGGACTCCGTTTCATCCTCCAAACGTTGCCCCGAAGTAGTCATCCTGGACTAGTTCACATTATCTGTATGTTGGTGTTGGTGTCGACCGACACCATTGTGGTGTCAAACACGACCCGTAGTCGATTTCAAGCACCTCTCGGCCACCAAAACCTAACTCCACGACCAATACTCTTTCCCCAACGATTAAGCACATACCTAACGTATTCACAATGACAACAACCATAAAAACAACCCATGGATTCTTCTCAATCCGTCTTACCCATGACCTACCACAACCATCCCAAAACCCTAAATCAGCCTAATATCAACCACTTATCTTGGATTAAGGACGAAATCTGAGGAAGGAGCAACATCTCACCACCAAATAGCTTCCCCCTCCTCCTCCACGCCACATTATTACCACTCCCCTTTCTTCTCATCCCCAAATCCAACTCCTCACCTCCCTTGGTGCAGCGACCGATAGCGATGCCGATGGTGATGCCGATCCTGATGATTGATCCTAATTATGTTTACGGTTTCTTTCACTTTGAGTCATTTTTATTTTTCCTTGAGCCAATTTGTTATTTGTTTCAGCTTGAACTTGTATTGCATTCTGAAACATTATCTAGCATGATGCATTTAATGTTGTGCTTGAGTGATTCTTAACAGAGCTGACATCCAAGAATGAGAGAAACACAACTAACATGCAACTAACAGGATTCAACATCGGACTCTTTGTTTAAATGGAGTATCGACCGATGCAGGTCCGCATCGATCGATGCAACCTTTACATCGATCGACATAGAGGCTAACAGTTGGTAACACGTATCTGATTCATGATTTCACTACGTTTTCAATTTGATTTTTCTTTCTTAGTCAATCTTAGGCTTGATAACACTAGGGACAATGTTTTTTAAGTCTGGGGGAGGGTAGTTACTAACTAACTACTTGTTCTTTCTTGAGTGTCAGTCAAGACCATATTTTAGAGTCAATTTTTTTTAAAAAAAAAATCTTTTTGGAATTATGATCTCTAACTAATGGTTTCTGTTCTTTGGCTAACACTCTTATGAATCTTGATTAAGATTGATCTCAGAACTGAAGTTTAGAAAAGCTATGAGCTATATCAACAATCCCGAAAGCCCTTATCCAATGGATATCTGACTGAACTAACGTTATCTCAATTTTTATCAGGATTATAACCGGACTTAATCTCTTACCTTGAGAGTTGGAAATCAGCGGACTAGACTTCTTCTTCGAGCCATACAAGACAGTGCAATTTTTCAAAGTATGTCTCCCCTCTCTCTTCCCTATAGTACTCGTAAAAAAAAAAAAAAAAGACCAGAAAAAAAAAAGAAGAAGAAGGATATAAGTGAGCCAAGGGATGTCGCGTAAAACCGTGCATACTTCGAAAACTCATGGAAACCTTACTATTCTAAAAAAAAAAAAGAAGCGAGGGGTTGATAAAAAAATATGATACCCTAGAAAATTAGGGAAAAATCAACTTCTAGGAAGTGAGAAAAGAGAGAGAGAGGAAATGAGATGTATGAAGAATGTCTTGGCGAGAAGAGAGTCCATATGCCACTGATCGATATGCCCATGGTAAGAACTCGCCTTTATTTGCTTAAATTTATGTAATGAGATTAACAATGGTGAGATCAGAGATTCCAGAGCATTGTGGGATTTGAGTAAGGAATGTTGATGCTTCTCGTTGACATAGTATAAGAAGTAAGTTCTGAAGGTCAAGTCGATGAAGAGTGTGAAAAACAGTTACTTGCAATTGAGTGAGTTCCACGTTTTCAAACCTCTTTCACAGGTAAAGCTGCTGTTTTGCTTGAGGGCAAGAACTCAGCCCTGTTGAGAGAAGCTTTCTAACTCCTTTGTTTTTCTCTTTTGAATTCTTATATGATATCTATTTTATTCATGGTTTTTGTTTCATTGATCATGTCTGAGTAGATATTTAGTTATGTTCAGAGTTTCATAGAGTTTTTATGATTTATTAGATCTGTTGATTTATTAGGATTCTTATTCTTCTGTGATCTTCATCTTTGGTTGTTTTTCATATTAATTCTTGATTGATAACCTAAAATTAATAGTGTAGGAATATAATATGAGAATATAATTGATTTTCCTGATAAAACCTTTGATGAGCAAAATTACTTCTTGCAAAGAAATTTGATTTAGTAATTTTGTGAACAATCTAAACTTGTTTTTGTTGAGGATAAGCTTGAATAGCTTGTGGTAGAAGTTATCCTAATCTCACCAAGTCATGGTTTCCAAAAGAGATGAGGATTATAACAAGTTAGGAGTTATCTAATTGTTATTTTAATTAAAGATTATCAAAGGGTCTCTCTATATATAAGGAGTTGTTGAGATGTAACAACGCTTGTGAGATTAGAGAGATTGAGATTGTTTTTAGTTTTGAGAAGTTTCTAAAAGCAATAATCGAGAGTTATTCATTAATCTTTTGAGCTTGGTTCAATATTCTTTGAGCATAATTCAATATTTTGGTATTAGAGCATCATTGAATTTTAAAGCATTAAGATTTTCTTTACTAGAGCAAAACCATCTGTTTGCAACTAGCTAAATCTGTTCTGATCAAGAGACATGGGAGATATCGTTGCTATGACATCCACACCGAAGGAGACCGGTATTTCGACTCTACAATGTCCGATTCTCACCACCACCAACTATACGGTGTGGGCAATTAAGATGACAATAGTGCTGAAGGTAAATAAAGTGTGGGAGACAATTGAAACAGAGGAGGTTGCGGATGCTGACAAGATCGATCTAGCCAAAGCCCTTCTGTTCCAATCTATCCCGGAAACACTAACCCTGCAAGTTGGTAACCTAGTTACTGCTAAGGAAGTCTGGGAGGCAATCAAGTCTCGTTTTGTTGGAGCAGAAAGAGTCAAGGAGGCAAGATTGCAGACTCTTATGTCAGAGTTCAAAAGGATGAGGATGAAAGCTACGGACACAATTGATGATTTTGTGGGAAAATTATCAGAACTTGCATCAAAGTCTGGAGCATTAGGCATGAGTATTGAGGAGCCTAAGATGGTCAAGACGTTTCTGAACAGCTTGCCAAGGAAAAAGTATATCCACATCATTGCAGCCTTGGAGCAGGTTCTTGATCTTAACAAGACTAGTTTTGTTGATATAGTCGGTAGACTTAAGGCATATGAGGAACGAATTCGTGATGAGGAAGATCAGGAAGAAGATCAGACGAAGCTTATGTATGCAAATAACTACCCACAAGACTATGATCAAGGTCGAGGAAGAGGTGCAAGGGGTGGACGTTTCACAGGACGAGGAAGAGAGCGAGGTCGTGGCAACTATCAGAACAGAGATAAGTCGGTGATTGTTTGTTATCGCTGTGATAAACATGGCCACTATGCCTCAAATTTTCCGGACAGATTGCTTAAGCTACTAGAGATTCAAGACTCAACTGATTCAGAGACTCAAGAAGCTGAAAACTTACTGATGCATGAGGTGGTGGTCCTTAATGAGAAGAAGGTCAAGCCACAAAATTATGAGACGAAAACAGTTGGAGACAATGTGTGGTACCTCGACAACGGAGCCAGTAATCATATGACTGGCAACCGTAGTTTCTTTACCAAACTCGACGAGACTATCACGGGAAAGGTAAGGTTTTGGTGACGACTCGTGAGTCGACATCAAAGGGAGAGGTTCAATTCTTTTTGTCACCAAGACGGGTGATCGTAAAATCTTGGCTCAAGTTTACTGGATACCGGATCTCAAGAGCAACATACTAAGCCTCGGACAAGCCACAGAAACAGGGTGTGAAGTAAGAATGAAGGAGAACTACTTAACTCTTCATGATCGTGATGAAACTTCTAGTGAAAGCAAACAGGTCACAGAACAGACTTTACAAAGTCCATATGGAGAATGAACATCACTTGCTGCAAATCTCGGATGATAGATCTATAAGGTGGCACGAGAGACTGAGCCACATCAATGTTAAGTAAATGGAGTCAATGGTGAGAAAGGAGTTAATCATCGGGACACCAAACATGAGGTTTGACAAGGAGATGTGTGAGTCTTGCTTGCTCGGAAAGCAAGTGAGAAAGACGTTTCCAAAAGCAACAGGGTTTCGAGCTGAGAAATCGCTTGACTTGATCCATGGAGACCTCTGTGGTCCCATTACACCTGCAACAACAGCACAAAACAAGTATATATTTGTACTCATCGACGATCATTCACGGTACATGTGGTCTCTGTTTTTGAAGGAAAAGAGTGATGCTTTCAGCGCATTTAAAAGGTTCAATGCTCGTGTTGAGCAAGAACTTGGGACAACTATCAAGGTGTTTAGAACAGATAGAGGAGGTGAATTGTGTCTGATGAATTCACAAGCTTCTGTGAAGAATCTGAAATTCAAAGACATTTGACTGCTCCCTACTCTCCTCAACAAAATGGTGTGGTGGAAAGAAGAAACAGAACCTTGCTTTGGATGACTAGAAGCATTCTGAAACACATGAATGTTCCTAACTATCTATGGGGAGAGGTAGTGAGACATTCCACCTATTTGATCAACAGAGTTGCCACAAGATCATTGTGTGACAAAACCCCTTACGAGATGCTTAAAGGTAAGAAGCCAAATCTGGAGCATTTGCGGGTCTTTGGCTGTGTTGGTTATGCCAAGGTGGAGTCACAACATCTCAAGAAGCTGGATGACAGGTCTCGTGCATTGGTACACCTTGGAACCGAGCCTGGAAGTAAAGCATATCGGTTGTTGAATCCCTCAAAAAGAAGAATAACAGTGAGCCGTGATGTAACGTTTGACGAAACCAAGAGGTGGAATTGGAGAGAATCACAGGGATAGACAGAGGCTCCAGGGTCGTTCACTGTAAGTTTTGGAAATTTTGGTAACAATGGTCTACGATATGACATTGCAGACTGCGAACAAGTTCCTAATGTTGAGGATAGATTTGAGGTGCTAGAATAAATTAAAGAAAAAGTATCGGAACCAGTTCAACCTGTGTTAAGAAGGTCAACTCGACCGAGTGTGAAGCCAAGTTATCTGAGTGATTATGTGCTTCCAGCAGAGGAAGAGGGAGAACGACTTTTTTTGACGATGAATGATGAACCTATAAACTATGATGAAGCAAAGGAGCTAGAAGTATGGAGAGATGCTTGCAGCGAGGAGCTAAGTTCCATCGAGAAGAATCTAGTGTGGAACTTAGTGGAGTTACCATCAGGCGTTAGACCAATAGGTTTGAAGTGGGTGTTTAAAATCAAGCAGAATTCTGATAGAAGCATCAACAAGTATAAAGCAAGGTTAGTTGCAAAGGGATATGTGCAGAAACACGGGGTAGACTTTGATGAGGTGTTTGCTCCGGTGGCACAACTCGAAACAGTTCGATATATCCTTGCTTTGGCTGCGTCTAAAGGTTGGGAAGTGCACCATTTGGATGTCAAGACTGCGTTCTTGCACGGAGAACTTAGAGAAGAAGTATTGGTTGCTCAACTGGAAGGTTTTATGAGGAGTGGAAGTGAAAGACTGGTGTATACGCTGAACAAAGCACTCTACGGGCTTCGTCAAGCTTCGCGAGCCTAAAACCACAAGCTCAATCAAATTCATTTGGAGTTAAGGTTTGTTCGATGTGCTAAAGAGCCTGCTCTGTATCGAAGACAAGAAAAGGATCAATTGTTGATTATTGTAGTGTATGTCGATGACTTTCTTGTCACTGGTAGTAACTTGAAGCTGATCTACGAGTTTAAACAAGGTATATCTTCAAAGTTTGAGATGAGCGACCTTGGGAGGCTGACTTACTATCTTGGCATTGAGGTTTTACAAGAACAGAGTGGGAATACGTTGAAGCAGGGGAGATATGCAGAAAAGATTCTCGAGGAAGCAGGTATGAGCGAGTGCAATGTTGTGCAGGTTCCGATGGATATGGGTACAAAACTCTCTAAAGCATTGACGGATGAGTCGTTTTGTGAACACGAGTATATGAGAGGTATTGGTTGTCTCAGATACTTAATTCACACTCGGCCTGATCTCGCATTTGCTGTTGGAATCCTTAGTCACTACATGCATAGTCCGAAGAAGTGTCATGGAACAGCTTTAAAACATGTTTTGAGGTATTTACAAGGCACTACGGGTTATGGTCTCACATTCAAACGAGGTGACAGTTTGGGCTTGGTAGGATATAGTGACAGCAGTCACAATGTGGACGAAGATGATGGTAAGAGTACGAGTGGTCACATTTTCTATCTTAATGGCTGTCCGATCACTTGGTGTTCACAGAAGCAGGAGACAGTGGCATTGTCTTCTTGTGAGGCAGAGTTTATGGCTGGTACTGAAGCGGCAAAGCAGGCAATTTGGTTACATGACTTACTTTCTGAAGTTACAGGAGAAGCTCTTAAGAAAGTAACGGTTCGCATAGACAATAAGTCTGCAATAGCTCTCACCAGAAACCCAGTCTTCCACGGTCGTAGCAAACATATCCACAGGAAGTATCACTTCATTCGTGAGTGTGTGGAGAATGAGCAGGTGGATGTTGAGCACGTTCCCGGTACTGAGCAAAAGGCCAACATCTTGACCAAACCGTTTGGAAGAATCAAGTTTGGAGAAATGAGGGACTTCGTTGGTGTTCATGATGTGTCAAACAAGAACTTCAAGCTTAAGGAGGTGATTGTTGAGGATAAGCTTGAATAGCTTGTGGTAGAAGTTATCCTAATCTCACCAAGTCATGGTTTCCAAAAGAGATTAGGATTATAACAAGTTAGGAGTTATCTAATTGTTATTTTAATTAAAGATTATTAAAGGGTCTCTCTATATATAAGGAGTTGTTGAGATGTAACAACGCTTGTGAGATTAGAGAGATTGAGATTGTTTTTAGTTTTGGGAAGTTTCTAAAAGCAATAAACGAGAGTTATTCGTTAATCTTTTGAGCTTGGTTCAATATTCTTTGTGTTTAATTCAATAGTTTTTAAAGCTGGTTTTTAACTTGGATTTTGCAAAGAGATTTGAATTTTCGGGTTTTAAAACTTAGATAATATTTGTAGTGAGAACTAATTTATTTTACAATTGTGTTTAGAGTTCTAGATCTGTTTTTAATTGATTGAATCCTAATTTATTGATTGATTTAATATTTCATAAATTCCTGAGAATTTTCCTACACCTAACGTTTTTAATTCATGAATTTACAACACTTTTCAATTTTATTTTTGCATTGTTTTTAAATTAATATTTTGATATAGCATAATTAAAAAATTAGTAAGTCTATTGTGTGATCTAGAGTCTTTGTGGATTCGGCTCCTAGAGTATTACAACTGCAAAGTTGTTAGTACCATTAAGGTATTACAATTTGAGCATATCGAGGACATCACTAATGTGGTGTTTCACCGTTCATATATGTTGTTTGCTTCGTCCTCAGAGGACTCAACAGCTCATGTCTTCCATGGAAAGGTGTATAATGATCTGAAGGAGAATCCTCTGATTATGCTGTTGGAGATTCTAAGAGGCCATTGTACTTCTTCAACTGGGGTAGGTCAGTTTATATGGCGTTTTTTTTTTTTCCTTAAGGATCACACTATTATGCGTCATGGTCATATGTTTTGATTCTTCATGAGATTAATATATATATATATATATATATGTTATGGATTTTGATTGCAGGAGTCTTGGACTGCAAGTGTCATCCGCGACAACCATGGCGATATACTGCAGGGGCTGACTCAGTTATCAAACTCTATTGCCACTAAATTTACAAACCCTCTTTTTGACATTTAATTGCAAGTTATTTCACTGTCTTATTTTTTTCAGTGTACGTGGTAAACTGCTAATTTGACTTGATATTAAATTCGACTTGACTTTTGTGTTTATTTTTCCAAAATCTGATCATATAGGCATATAGTACAATAGTTTTTTGACTATATAAAAAAAATAATACAACAGGTTGTTTTTAACCTTGCTGTTTTAAGGCCCACAACTATTTTGTATAAAGGATTAAAAAATCCAAGCAATTGTGAAAACATATTCATTGGATAATTAAAACCTATACCCCTTCTTAAAATCTGCTCTGACTTACATGTTATTATTTACTATTGTATAGTTTATCTCTCCAATCTTCTTCTCTTGTACATAAATAGAGGAGAGTTGTGTTAACCAAACTTTGGGAGCTCTATAACTGTCCAGAAAAACGGGTTTTGCTTGTCTTTTGGTTATCTACTATTGTAAGTGCTTGAAAATAGTCTTGAAGTCTCTTAAATCATTTGTATAATTCATTGCGAACCTAGTAAAACATAGTAAAAACGAGAAAAATTCGATGTTACATGTTTCTTTAGCTAACACTTCTTGGAGATCATGTTCACTACTAAAGATGAACCAAAACTTTCACTAAGTAAAGCTACTCTCTTCATCTTCTTAGGCTTTAACTGTCATTTCCTTGGCAAATCTTTGATAAAAAATTTCCATAGGTTGACATTTCGAAATTAGGGTTTGACCAAGATTGATCGAATTCCTCTCCATAGGCATGAATTCAGGAAAACCCAGCATCTCAAAAAGTAACCCCATCTTCCTCTTCAAGCAACATCGCCATACGAACTTTATTTATGACCGATAAGGACCCAGAAAATATTTTTACGGGGGTCATAATATTTTTTGAACCATATCGCAAATGTAAAAAGCTAAACAAAATTGTGATTTGTAGAAAGAGAGAATAACTCTTGGTTTAGGGGTGTCAAAACCTACAAATATACCATATGTGCTAACAAAAACTCTAGGATTTCTATACAAAAACAATAATTTTCTCTTAATAGGTCTGCCGATGTGACTAATGACATGATAAACTAACTGCAAACTTGATACTTTCTCAAACTTTTGACTGTAGAATCGATCCTTCATACTCAAAAACAATCGTAGCTAAAGAGAAAGAGATAAATTAGCAGATATAACATAGGATAATCGAAATTTAGACGAACATATTGTAGAACAAACTATCAAATTTTTTTTTATGAAAATCTTTAAAAAAATTTTAGAATTTTGTTCATGAGATAATGACTATAAGAAAGTATGATTTTTTTTTAATATACTTAACGAAAGACACCATGTAAAAAATAAAATAAATGAAAGAAATGGTTTAAATGAAATTAACTCTTTTTTTAATGTGTTGAAATTTGAATAAGTAAAGAGAAAAAGAGTGAAAATAAGAATCTTATATAATAAAGTAATGTTCTATTTTGACAAATTCTAAGAAATTGTCATTTGACATTCTCTTCTTTCGACATGTGTCATTTTCTCTTTAATACTGTAAATGTATTTTTTCAATTGACTTTATATTATATACATTATTTTATTTATCTTTATATTTAAGATGTTCGATTTATTTTCTAGTTTGTGTAGCATATTTTCCCATAACAATTTTCACTTTTATTTCTTTTCTTTAATAGATATTTCTCTTTAAATATTTATAAGTTATATATATTTAAATATACTTTAGTTAGTTTTAATTAGAATAAAACTGCATATATATTATATAGTAAAATTCTCTTTTGACAAGCTCTAAGAAATTGTCATTTGGCACTCTCTTTTTTCAACATGTGTCATTTTTTCTTTAATACTTTTAGTGTATTTTTTCAATTAACTTTATATGATATACACTATCTTATTTATCTTTATGTTTAAGACAAAATATAATTTGATATTATAACATTATAAGATATTCAATTTATTATTTAATTTGGCATATTGTCCCATAATGATTTTCTCTATTATTTCTTTACTTTAATAGATATTTCTCTCTAAATATTTATAAATTATATATATATATTTAAATATACTTTATTTGTTTTAATTAGAATAAAATTGCATATATATTATATAATAAAAAGTAAGGTTCTTTTTTGACAAGCTTTAAAAAATTGTCATTCGACACTTTTTTTTTCCGACATGTATCATTTTCTCTTTAATATTTTAAAGTATTTTTTCAATTGAACTTATATGATATGCATTATCTTATCTATCTTTATATGTAAGACAACATATAATTTGATATTATACATTATAAAATATTCAATTAATTCTTTAATTTGTTTGGTATATTTTCCCATAACGTGTTTTTCTTTTATTTCTTTACTTTAATAGATATTTCTCTTTAAATATTTATAAATTATATATATTTAAATATACTTTAGTTTGTTTTAATTAGAATAAAATTGCATATATATATATTATATTTAATAAAGTAAAATTCTCTTTTGACAAGCTCTAAGAAATTGTCATTTGGCACCCTCTTTTTTCAACATGTATCATTTTCTCTTTAATACTTTAAAGTATTTTTTCAATTAACTTTATATGATATACATTATCTTATTTATCTTTATATTTAAGACAAAATTTAATTTGATATTATACATTATAAGATATTTAATTTATTCTTTAATTTTTTGGTATAGTGTCCCATAATGATTTTCTCATTTATTTCTTTACTTTAATAGATATTTATCTCTAAATATTTGTAAATTATATCTATTTAAATATACTTTAGTTTGTTTTAATTAGAATAAAATTGCATATATAATAAGGTTCTTTTTTGATAAGCTCTAAGAAATTATTATTTTACATTCTTTTTTTTGACATGTGCATTTTCTCTTTAATATTTTTAGTGTATTTTTCAATTGACTTTATATGATATACATTATCTTATTTATCTTAAATATATATTTAAGACAACATATAATTTGATACTATCAATTATAAAATGTTCAATTAATTCTTTAATTTATATAGTATATTGTTATATAATTGATTTTTTTTATTTCTTTACTTTTATTTACTTTTATTTCTCTTTTAATAAGGAAATGGTTTGGGCTGAGAAGTAGGGGGAGTTCCTTCCCATAAAGCCGATACTTTTAGGGACCCATTGCTACAGCCACGTGACCAGGATTCTTCCGCCAGCTGGCATTGTCTCCCCTTGTGGACCTTTCTTCAAAAGTCGTCCTTTGCTTTTTTTTTTTCTCTTTCTCTTCCTATGTGCATTAAACTTAAAATAAAAAGGTAACGATCGTATCCACTAATTTTCGTGGGTTTTTTTTTTAGTTTAAGCTTTGCATCCACTATTTGTTTACTTTTTATATATCTAACGTTTCTTCAATTTTTCTTATAGTTTTCACTAAATATCATTGTAGACTTTGTAGTGATAATTTCGTTTTTTCCCTACTCGATATATATATGTTATGGCCGTCTTTACTTCACAATTACGTCACCAACCCATTTTTTTGGCGGTGTCTGTTTTCTGATCTAATCCTATATTAAAATACCAAACAGACTAATATTCTATAAACAATTGTAGATTAGATGTAAACAACTTAACCAATGCATTGGTCATATAGCTTGTGAGGCATAACTCCCACAAAAGTTTGGTAGTTGCAAATATAAAGAGGAGGACAAACGATAAAAAAAACTCACCAGTTGAAATTAGGTGAGAGCACATATTTGTTCTTTATACTGCCCTAAGAAAACCAAACCCTATGTAAGAAATAACTACAATCATTTGTTGCATACAATGGCACATGCAATAAAGTAGAGAATTTGACCTAATTTCTCTCTTTTGCTTAAATATTCTCTCTTCCACCACTTTATTTTGTTGTTGTTGTTGTCAGAAATCACACTTGAAAGATAGACAGAGGTTAAAACGGGAAAGAGTGAAAGTAAAGTCACGTCGGTCCGTTTATCAGAGAGAAAGAGATAGTAAGGGACTAAAGAGTGAAGCCTAAGGGAAGTAAAAGAGTGTTATTGTCGTTGCGGTTAAGCTCTCTTCTCACAAAGTTTTTTTTATCTTTTCAATATTCCCATTTCTACCCTTTTCTTTTTCAAGTCTCTCTCTCTCTCCAAACCACATTTGTCTGTCTGCAACTTCACTGTCTCTCTCTCTCTCTCTCTTTCTCTTTCTCTTGTCTTTCGATTGGAGTTTACTTCTTCTCTACTTCCAATGGAATCGACGCCGCCGGATGATTGTTCCGTTAAGGTTGCTGTTCACATCAGACCGCTCATCGGCGACGAAAAGATGCAAGGTTGTAAAGATTGCGTCACTGTCATTACCGGTAAACCACAGGTGAAGTTTCAGTTTCCATAATGTTATAATCTCTCTGCTTTGTCCTGTCTGATTATTATTAAACTGGACTTGCAGAAGAATTCTTTACTGTGAATTTTTAACAGATTAGCTTTTTTTTTTTTTTTTGTATCGGAATTGTCTCTCCCCTGAGATCTAGATCTTGAGAGACTTTTTTTAGAATCAATGATTTTTTTCGGAGTGTTTAATTTTTTTTTATGCATGTTTGACCAAGCTAAGTAGTTCTGTTTTTAGAATTATTGCATCATTAAATTAGTTCCTTAATTAAATAGCTCACTAGATCAATTGTTTTTGTTGCTAATTCTGAACACTACTGACCCTTACTTGTCTTTTTGCCAAAAAATAAAAAATTGGGAATTGTGATTTGATATCTTTAATTTGCATACACATGCTTAAATGTTAGTTGGAAAATTTTGATTGTAATTTATGTGTTGTAAATATGATGGCAGGTACAAATTGGATCACATTCATTTACATTCGATCATGTATATGGGAGCTCTGGTTCCCCATCTACTGAAATGTATGAAGAATGCGCTGCCCCGCTCGTTGATGGTTTGTTTCAAGGCTACAATGCTACTGTTCTTGCTTATGGACAGACGGGTTCGGGTAAAACATACACAATGGGTACGGGCTGCGGAGACAGCAGCCAAACCGGAATCATCCCTCAAGTTATGAACGCTCTCTTCAACAAGATGGAGACTTTGAAGCAGCAGATTGAGTTTCAGATCCATGTTTCTTTTATCGAGGTAGCTTTCTTTCTTTCTTTCTTTCTTTCTTCCAACCTCGTTGCTTCTTGGTTGTTGTAACCCCTGACATGACATAAATGATTTTGATTTGGTAGATTCATAAAGAAGAGGTTCAAGATTTGCTGGATCCTTGCACTGTTAACAAATCAGACACTAGTAGCACTGGGCACGTTGGGAAGGTAACACATGTCCCTGGGAAGCCACCAATACAGATACGAGAAACATCCAATGGTGTTATCACACTAGCGGGATCCACAGAAGTCAGCGTTAGTACGCTGAAAGAGATGGCAGCTTGTCTTGACCAAGGGTCTGTCAGCAGGGCTACCGGTAGTACTAACATGAATAATCAGTCCAGGTGACCTATATATATACACTTTGTTATTATGTACAACTTAATACCTTAAACTGTCATAAAAAAGTCATGTTTTTTTATTGGTATATTATGCAGTCGTTCACATGCCATTTTCACAATCACCGTGGAGCAGATGCGCAAAATTAACACGGATTCTCCTGAAAACGGTGCTTATAATGGGAGCTTGAAAGAAGAATATCTGTGTGCCAAGTTGCACCTAGTAGACCTTGCTGGTTCAGAACGAGCCAAAAGAACTGGTTCTGATGGTTTAAGATTTAAGGAAGGTATGTATGTGTTCATCGATCTGTTGCATTATCTTTTTCCAAAACCAGAAATAAGCCCTTTTTGATGACTGTGCGCTGTAATGGAAGTTGATTCTTTTTCACCAGGGGTTCACATAAATAAAGGCCTCCTTGCACTCGGTAATGTCATCAGTGCGCTCGGTGATGAGAAAAAGCGTAAAGACGGTGCCCATGTTCCTTACAGAGACAGTAAACTTACACGGCTTCTGCAGGTACATATATATATATATATATATATTCGTTTTCAGTTTTGCTTCATGTAAACACTGGTTGCTCCATTCTCAAGGAGTTGAGAATGTTACTTTTTTTTTTAGGATTCCCTTGGGGGCAACAGCAGAACTGTGATGATAGGTAACCTGCAAGTTTTTTTTATCATTTGTTTTCATTCTTATCTATCTGCGCAAGTTTGGTTAATGCTCATTCAATTTCTCCATGCTTGGTATTCGGGTTCCTCCAGCTTGCATCAGTCCGGCAGATATTAACGCGGAGGAAACACTTAACACTTTAAAATATGCAAATCGTGCTCGAAACATCCGGAATAAACCTGTTGTAAGCCATTCTACACTATGCCAATTGAAAGAAACTAATTATTGACTGATACTAGATTAGTCTAATTTTCTCTTCCTATGATATGACTCTTCAAAAAAACAGGTTAATAGAGATCCTGTCTCCAGTGAGATGCTAAAAATGCGCCAACAGGTAGAATACTTGCAGGCAGAGCTCTCTTTAAGGAACGGAGGATCCTCATGTGCAGAAATCCAGGTATGTTAGTTAACCTTAGTATCTTGGATTTACATGTATTTTTTTTCAGGGGTATAAAGATGGTGTGATGATGATGATGCAGGTTCTTAAGGAAAGGATTTCTTGGCTTGAAACTGCTAACGAAGACCTTTGCCGTGAACTTCATGAGTACCGTAGCAGATGTCCTGGTGTAGAGCATTCTGATAAAGACTTTAAAGACATACGAGCTGTAATATTCTCTAACTAAATAATACTTCTTTTTCTTCCTTTTCTTTCATTATTGAGGTAAACTATTTACGGTAGATCCTTGTTGCTAATAATTGTGACATGTCTTAATTATTATTTGGTGGCAGGATGATTTTGTTGGTTCTGTCAGACCAGATGGGCTTAAAAGGAGCTTGCACAGTATCGAGTCCTCAAATTATCCCATGGTTGAAGCCACAACAGGTATAACTAGTTAAAGGTGGAAAAGAGTCTTCTTTTGGACTCAAAAGAGTTGGGAAACTAAAAGAGGCCTTTTAATATCTGCAGGTGATTCCAGGGAAATAGACGAAGAGGCAAAGGAGTGGGAGCACAAGCTCTTGCAAAATAGTATGGACAAAGAGTTGCATGAACTGAACCGCCGTCTAGAGGAAAAAGAGGTCTCTTTCACTTGTTATTTCATGCACTGGTGGTTCCCTTTTGTGCACATAGAGATTTATTCTTAACTATAACTGCTTAAATCGATGTGTGAAAACAGTCTGAAATGAAGCTCTTTGACGGGTATGATCCGGCTGCGCTAAAGCAACATTTTGGAAAGAAAATTGCAGAAGTGGAGGATGAAAAGAGATCTGTTCAGGTCGAACATCATTTTCAGTTGGTGCTTCGAAGAAGTTTCATTACAAAAACATATTATGAGTTGTTGATTTGTTTCTTTCTTTCTTTCATTCATTCAGGAAGAGAGAAACCGTTTGTTGGCTGAAATTGAGAACCTTGCTTCTGATGGTCAAGCACAGAAGTTGCAAGATGTGCATGCTCAGAACTTAAAAGCGCTTGAAGCACAGATTCTAGACCTTAAGAAAAAGCAAGAGAGCCAGGTTCAGCTACTGAAGCAGAAACAAAAGAGTGATGACGCGGCTCGGAGGTTACAAGATGAAATCCAATCCATCAAGGCACAAAAGGTATAAAAAATTTAAAATATGATACATCTCTGTTGGTTTACTCTGAAAATGCAATCAAGTCATGCATATAGACTCACTCATGTCACACCTTCTCTTTGACAGTGCATTAGTTTGATTCTCTTCCTTTTACATTTCTAGGTTCAACTTCAACACAGAATGAAACAAGAAGCAGAACAGTTTAGACAGTGGAAAGCCTCCCGGGAGAAGGAACTTTTGCAGGTACCTTTTCCGTTTTCTTTTTACTTCAGCATTGATAACTTCTGACCAAGTAAGTCTTTTCTCAAATGTTCTTAGATTCTATTTTTACTTAAAAATTTAAACTTTTTACAGTTACGGAAAGAAGGGAGAAAGAGCGAGTATGAAAGGCACAAGCTGCAAGCTTTAAATCAGCGCCAGAAAATGGTAAGCACAAGATTGTTACCTTATTACCAATTCTCTGAAAGACCAGGAAAGAAAAAGATTCAGCTTTGAAACTAAAGAAAATTTTCACTCTCAGGTTCTTCAGAGGAAGACAGAAGAAGCTGCAATGGCTACCAAAAGGTTGAAAGAGTTGTTGGAAGCTCGGAAATCATCTCCTCGTGAACATACTGGTATGGTTAATAAAAACTTTAGGATTTGGTGCTCCGTGGTTTGAGCATTAGTAAAATACTTGGAACATATAAAGTAAACCATGTCACCAAGTAGTTAGTTGATTGTTGTGATACGTTTACATAGTCTATTGGAAATTTGCACCTAATCTAGTTGATGCATGGAGCCGGTTGGATAGATATCTTGGGCTATGTACGAGTGGTTATTGTTTTATGTTTTGTTATTCTAAGTATAAAACTATCTATCTATGCAGCTGGTACAAATGGCTTTGGAACAAATGGTCAGGTACAGGTTTAACACAATCCCAATTTTTCGTTATCTTTTCTAGTTTGTATCATTGTGATTCTTGAAAAGTCTGATTCAATTCATACTCGTGTAGACCAATGAGAAGTCGTTGCAGCGTTGGCTTGATCATGAGTTGGAAGTCATGGTGAATGTGCATGAAGTACGTCATGAGTACGAGAAACAAAGCCATGTGTATGTCTCGAATGCATTTTAGTTGTGCAATAATGTTTGGCATGAAAATGGCCGTTATCTTTTTTATATTTTTATTTTGTGGTTACTGATTATGCATATAACGATAATTTCAGACGCGCTGCTCTGGCCGAAGAGTTGGCTGTTTTAAGACAAGTGGATGAGTTTGCAGTGAAAGGGTTAAGTCCTCCAAGAGGAAAGAATGGCTTTGCTAGGTACTTTTTTAATTTTCATGAATTTTCCATTGCTTTATAAGTTGTTCCCTATCCTTAAATAACAAATTTTGTTTCAGGGCGTCATCGTTGTCACCTAATGCAAGGATGGCCCGGATATCGTCACTTGAGAACATGCTCGGTATATCTTCTAATTCTCTAGTAGCAATGGCGTCACAACTCTCTGAGGCAGAAGAAAGGGAGCGTGCCTTTACAAACCGTGGCCGCTGGAACCAGCTACGATCAATGGGAGAGGCAAAGAATTTGCTTCAGTATATGTTCAATTCTCTTGCCGAAACAAGGTGCCTTGAGTCAACATTCAAGAAAATCGTTTTCAGCATTAGATTTTGAATCTCCAATCAAGCTTTTCATGCATTTTTTTTTTATGAAGGTGCCAATTATGGGAGAAAGATGTAGAAATCAAAGAAATGAAAGATCAGTTCAAAGAAATTGTTGGCCTTCTGAGGCAGAGTGAGTTAAGAAGGAAAGAAGCAGAAAAGGAGTTAAAATTGAGGGAGCAAGCAGTTGCAACTTTAGTAAGATTTATACCACCTTTCTTATTTTATCCATATATATTTTTGGTTAGCCATATTAACGCATGAGAAATAAAATTTTGGTGCAGGGAACCCCACCGAGTTCAGTGAAAGATTTAGCTGAAGACCGGAGCACAACGTCTCCAATGACCGTGCCAGCACAGAAACAGCTCAAGTTTACCCCAGGGATTGCTAACGGGAAAGTTAGAGGATCGGCTACATTTATTGATACAAACAAGAAGGTTAAAATTCATTTTACTATTGCTTTTCTAGGATTACATTGGCGCATAAAAACACAAGCTTCATTATAGTGGTGAAAGATTCCTATGTAACTTTTGGTTTGTGCAGATGGTACCGATGGGACAAGTATCGATGAGAAAACTATCAGCCGTAGGAAAACAAGGTGGGAAACTTTGGAGGTGGAAGAGAAGTCATCACCAGTGGATCGTTCAATTTAAATGGAAGTGGCAAAAGCCATGGAGACTCTCTGAGTGGATTAGGCACAGTGACGAAACACTCCTCAAGTCAAAACCACGACACAAGGCTCTGCCTAATAAGATCATGTGATTTATAGTTGCTTGCCGTTTTCTGAGAGAATCTTTTAGTGTCCAAGCTCTCTCCACTTGTGAGTATGAGACTTTTATGGAAAGGATCATACAAATGGGTGCAGGTAACAAATTCTTCTATTATTATTTAAGAAACTTGGAGATGATATCGTTTTCTTTTCTAACGAAGATCGATTCATTCACAACAGAGAGAGTAGGCTTGCTGCCGTGTTTCATTTGGGAGGAAAACTCTTAAGGTTTTGTGTGGTATTAAGAACCTCGTTATTTGGCGTGTCTACCGTATTAAGGAGAACCATCAGGACGAGCAGCGGGTGCTGCCAATCGCTTGCTGTGGCCTGTAGCTAACAGATAGTTGACGGCTTTCTAGGAGTCAGATTGTTCTTTTCATGTTGATAGAATTGACATCTTATACACATCACTAAAGGAGTTCATGGAGGAAATAAACCGTCCTCAAGTTGCAGATATTTGTATGAACAACACAACTTTTTATTTGTTCTTTGGTTTGTTGTAAATGAGAAAATATTTGTTTTTAGTGCCTAGTTTTGTTCCAAGTCTCACAAGTTGTAGGGCGTCATAGCTTACGAATTAAGATTGAGACATGAAACAAGAGCACAAAGCAGAAAAGGATTAACCTGATCCGAAGTTGTGACAGATACAATGTCCTTTCTTCAAGCGTTTATTACTGAGCACAAGACACACGCATTACATGTAAAGGGTTAAGGCAATTTTTAGGCGTTATATGTATCTCTCCCATTGCATTCAAAGATCAACAACAATTAACAGCAAACGCAATATGCTGGCCAACAAAATAACATCCTTGCATTACATATTGCTACACCAGTACGCATAGTGTTCATCTTTCCTATGGATGCTCACCAGACCACCGCATTGCAGACAGATAAAGCTGCTTCCGTCAGCAAAGGCATCGAGCATGATCTGTGACCTCCCGCTTTTTTCCAGGATAGATATGCCGTGAGCATCTGCTGCAACTGATTCTTTGGTACCAAATAAGCCTTTTGATGTTGGCTCATGCCCAAGAGGCTGTGCTTCTGTAATGGCACACTCTGCAAATATAGAAGCCAGCTGATCCATACTAGCTGTTTCTTGGATTCTACGCTTGTAAAGTTCACGGGTACGGTTCAGAATCTGAAGTACTGCCTCATCTCCTCCTTGGGTTCTCATCGCCATCACGACCTGTTAAGAACAAGACAAACTGACTCAGGGAAGGGTACTATAAAGAAAGAAGTTCAATGCAGTCTATATACATAAATGTGAATGATCTTGCAATCATAAAAGTCTCACAAATCAGGTGCGCGGGAAATCAAATCATGATTCCTACACTCACAACCAATCTCAAATTCAACAAGGAAAGATACTTTATTATTCTGAAATTCTAGAAGAGGATGATAACATTAGAATTGCATACTCAAAAGCTAGCAATATAATTATGTTTAGAATAAATTCCAATATCTTATAATTAAAAAAAAAAAGAGAGAGGTCATTCCTCTACAATTTTATATCTTCTTATTATGAGATTAGTCGATAAAGGGCGATGTGATAGGGTTCAGACCAGTAAACTACTTCTTCATTCAGTCCACCATAGAGGAGACTTGACGAAAGGGGGTTGAAGGCAATGCTGCTGTATCTGTTGGCAAGTAGTTGAAGGGAATGGTTCAAACTCAATACACATTTGAGCTTTTGAATCCAAAGTTATAATGGTAACTAATGATAATATCACCCGAAAAAAAAAAGCCAATCTATCTTAGTGATCCATCAAACTCAACAAAAGCCTCCAAAAACTATGTTAAAAAAAAAAAAAAAAAAAAAATCACTGCAGAATCTAAACCAAATCAAACAACTAAAAATCTTGGGTAATCCAAACCGGGTAAACTACTTTATTGACTTCACCAGAGAAGAAAAAAGAATTTAACAATATAGCTTAAGCCAATTCCGACGAACCCTAATCAAAGTCCAAAAGATAGCAAAAAGAAAGGGATACAGACCAAAAAAGTGACAGCTCCAAAGCAAAACGGAAAACGCATAGAACAAGAATGGGGAAAAAATTTAGGGTATGGAAGAGAGAAAATCGAAAATACCGCTTGAAGAGCTTGTGATGGCTCTCCTTGATCGACGAGCCTCCGAGCGGCGGAGAGGAAATCTCTGGCGGTGCCTGGTTTGTCGAGGATAAACGTCTCGGCGGAGTCCGTATCCATCATCTCCGTCTCGGGATCACCGTTCATGGTGTAATGCATCTGAAACTGGAGAGGGAATCCAAGAAAGAAAAAGGCAAAAAAAAAGGCCAGAGAAAGAGGATTCTAGGAACTTCTTTGTCGCATTCCTTTAATTTCTTTCTCCGTACAAATTATACCTCTTATTAATAAATTCTCAACATTTTCAAGCAAACCAAAAACAAAAAAAAAATGGTTTTGAAACAAAATTAGAAATCATAACATTTTTAAGCAGAAAAAGATGATTAAGTGATTTCTTTTAAAGAATGATTGGGTAGAAAATCCGTTTTCAAAATGCCATTTCAAAATTATATACATATCGTAAATTATCAGAAAAATGTCTTATTATCGGTAAAAAAATATCATATGTATAAAAGTAAGGTTTTGGTATCTCCTTATTGGTTGATTTTTATTTAATTTTTTCTAATTTTTTATTTTTTATTTGCTTTCTAATTGCTTTAACAATATTTAAAACCTAATAAACATAATATATTTAACTCACACATTAAAATAAGATAAATTCCTTTAAATACCACTAAAAATTATTTTTTTCAAAAATACCACATTTTAGTTTTTTTTCCAAAAATACCACAAAAGTTTTTTTTTCCAAAATTACTACAAATACAAAAAATTAATTTTTAAGAATGTAGAATTTTTTTTTTAGGTTTGGGTTGACACGTTTAGTTCTAGAGTATAGTTTTTAGGGGTAGGGTTTACTGTTTAGAATTTAGGAATTAGTTTTTAGTATTATAACTTTAGTTCAATTATGTGGTATTTTGGGAAAAAATTACATTTTAGTGGTATTTTTAGAAAAAAAAACTAAATTGTTGTATTTTTGGAATAAAAACCTATTTTATTGCATTTATGACAATTGCCCTTAAAATAAAATTATAACTGAAAATAAAATAAATTATACATTAATCATATTCCACCACTCTATTTTATTTAAACACAATAAATTACTATTGTAACTCCATAATTCTAAATGTAACTTCCATTATTTTTTATCATATAAATAAACATTCTCTCGTTCTCTTATATTGGCATTCTTTTACTATCTCATTTTCACATTCTCTCATTTTCTTCTACAATACCTCAAATCATTTTTCGTTTTTTATTATTTTTGATTTCTTATTTTTGTTATATAGGTTGTAAAAAACAAATGAAATATCATTGTAAATTTTTAATGCTAAATTTTAATTGTAGAGACTACATGATATATATTTTACATTGTTCTTATTTTAAAAGATTCATCTCCATTATCTAATTTGGATTATTATTTTATAAGTAATCATTCTCTCCTCCTCTCCCACCAATATCAAATGTTGTTATATCTCATATGTGTTGTAAGAGTTTGATTCTATATTTTAATTTAGAAAGTAATATATATATATATATATATTATATTGTTCTATTTTTTTAAGATTCATCTCCATTATCTAATTTGGATTATCATCTTATAGTAATCATTATCTCCTCCTCTCCCACCAATATCAAATATTGTTATATCTCATATGTGTTGTAAGAGTTTGATTCTATATTTTAATTTAGAAAGTATTATATATATTTAACATTGTTTTCAATTTTGCATAGTTAAATTTAAATTCACATATGTTGGTTTTAACAAAAAAAATCAACTTTATTTGAGAATTAGATGTTCATATTCATTTTTAAACGATCAATGTGTAACATAATATATATAAGCATTTTGTTTTGCAATCACAAGTTTCATTTCCATTGCTTAACTTCATGGTTAAACTATAATATATGTTGTCTTATTTGTAGGAACAACAACATACTTATTTAATATATTTAAAAGAGCAGATGAATAATCGAAATAAACATTTCTTCAAATTTTATAATTCAATCAGTGTGAGTGTACTTATTACTTTGAAAAACTTTTACACTGAAGTTCATAAAATTATATAAGAAAACTAAAATATTATGTAACTTCAAATTTGGAAGGAAACAATTCATATTCCTTTTTTAAAAAGTCAAGACACATATAAAATTTATTAATATTTAACTCACTTTAAAGGCATAAAAGGTCATTTAACTCAAAAATAATTTCTATCCAATAATTCCATACATTCCTCCCACAAAAAAAAATAAATATTCAAGATTATATTTAAATATTACAGAATTTTTTAGTTAGCTAAACTTATAATCACATATATGCAATATATATATATATATAAGAATTTATATTACTTATTTACACCATAATTCGACCCATTATTTGCTTAACTCAAAATTGGTTTCAAAGTCAACTAAAGAAAAACAGAAACGGTCTTATTGATATTAGACCAAAACATGGGCATACAAACATAATCACTTACACAGAAGATAATTATTTTTAAAAAATAACTTATTATTGCAACATCAACGTATGAAAGGTTTACATAAGAAGTTAATTAGAAAATCTAAAATACAATAAACTAGGTGATACCCCGTGCTACAGCACAAGATTATATATTTTGTTAGCTACTTTTTTGTAATTTGTATTTTTGTAATGTAGTTTTTTATTTTGACTTATTTTCTTTGTTTATATATTGTTTATTAGTATATTTGAGGTTATACACTAAGTTGGAAATCCTAATAGAGTAAGTAGTTTGTAGAATGTAGCTTTTCACGGAAACAGACACACTGCAATATTGGATAGTAGTTTTGTAAGAGAATAGACACTCCGCAATATCGGATAGTAGTTTTGTAAGAGGATAGACACACCGCAATATCGGATAGTGGTTTTGTAAGAGGATGGGTTTTTCTTTATTTCGGTTTGTCGTCAAAATAGGAGAAGTTGCTTGTTAAATTTTAGTGTGAGATATTTCAATGGTTATGAAACTATTGTATTTATACTGAGATTAGGTATTTTAGGTTATCATTTAGAAGTGAATATTTGATATATCAAATCTCAGAGAAATTGTAAAAAACCAATTTAATTTATAGTTTGATAAAAATACATGTTTTAATGGGTTTAACTAATTCTATTTAAAAAATTTTAAGAGTAAAAATATTAATATTACTTAAATAGTTTATAGACTTTAAATATATTATAATATTTTAAACTTTCGACGGAGTTCAAATATATATAATAATTTAAACATTCTATAAAATTTTAATATTTCTAATATCTTAAACTTTTTAAAAAAACGTAAATATATTATAATATGTTTACTTTTTAAAAGTTTAAATATGCTCAAATATAGAACCAAATTAAACTTTTAAATTTGAATACCTGACAAATATATATAATTTCTGTGTTTTTTATTCTTTCCATCTATACTAATCATAATTAATTACTATAATTTCGTTAAGGAAATATTGAAAAATCTAAACTAAATGATGATTTGGTTTTATTTAATTGTATTAAGTTGATTTGTTGTTTCCGTAAATATCTCACAATATAAAAGCAAATCAAAGAAGTTTACATATATATACAATTTCGTATTTAATCTATTGATTATTTTGGAAGCAAAAAAATTACAATAAACAAGTATTAAAGATTTCTCATTATTATTAATGTTCGTAATAATTGTAGGGATTAAATATGGTAGTAGTTAATATTTGATATTACTGAAGCCATTAAATAATCAGATACCAGTTTCCTTATTTATAGCGATTATAACTTCGTTTGGTTGTGTGTTTAACTATTTTTGAATCAAATAATATACAGGATCCGAAAATTATTAATCTGGAGTACAAACAGATCCGCAAATTTTTTTTCTTCTATTTCGGGTCAGAGAGGATCCGCATTCCGACCCGGTCGGTTTTAAGTGATCGATCCAAGGGTATAATCGTCTTTTAGACAATTCGAAACTATAGCTTAATTTAATTAAATTAAGTGATTCTCTAATCATTTTTAATGAAAAACCTACCAAAACAAAGTTATGGTCTAATTTGAGTCTAGTGAGTACTTCAGCTTTAATAGTATAGATGTATTGGGAACAATATTAGTCAATGATAAGATTGGATCCTCAAAAGCAAAAAACAGCATCCTCATAATTCATAAAAAATAAACGCCACAAATGTACACATCTAAACAAAACGGTATAAAGATATAGTGTATGAATACAAGTGACTGTGAAGCCCGTATATGCCTAATTAAAACGAAATAATACAAAAGAGAAAACGAAAAAGACAAAAAAAAATAAGAAAGTGCCAACTACACCACAACCCACGCGTTGCCTGGGGAAGCACCTAGTAATCATTAAAAGTAAAACTTTATAATAATAAAATATTATGGCAAAATACTCAACTCTCTGAGTTAAAAATCATTAAATGAAAAATCATAATGAATCGAGACAATCTTGTAAATATTTTTGTTTGTATTATAAGTATAAGATATGATATGAAAAATTATTGATAACAAATATTTATATTAAAGAGTAACAAACATCGTAACATTTATTGATATTTATATTATTAATAAACAAATATTATGACGAAGTGATCTTAATTCCTAAGTGAGAATATCAAATGAAATATTATAATAAGTAAATGCAACTTTCTCATAAAAAAGTTTTTAAAATAACAAAAACATATCATTTTGAGTGAAAATTTATCAACCAATAATTATAATAAAATACGCAACTTCTAAAAATAAAAGATTAATTAGTTAAATATTTAAACACACATATTTTACGAAGAGTTAAGATAAATAAACACACTTGTAAGTTACATAATTAAAGTTGATTAAATTTCTATATTACTCATTTTTAAAATCTTTAATTAGACTATAAAATAATGTTGGATATTAGATATTAAAATTCATATTATTGAGATTCAGAATGAAATAAAAAAAAATTGTGAATAAGATATGGTGAAAGACACAACTCTACAATAAACAAAAGTAACCAAATGATTTTTATTTTATGGTAAAAGACATAACTCTACAATGAACAGACGCAGCCGCATGATAATATTTAGTGAGATTATACAAAACATCTCTCCCACTTGCGAGTTATCACGAATGTCATTATACACTACATCCTCAAGGAACTCTCTCAACAGTCCAACATTGTTTAATGTGCAATTAATGTGTCTGCTCCTCTTGTATAAAGGAGATTTCTACTCAGGATATAGTCTAAGAGGATACCTTAACTTCTTTTCACTGCTACTAGATCCCATGTCCTGCAAATGACATATATATTCCATCAGAATCTCTGCCACAAATATATCACATTAAAATATAACTAATATGACCAAACATAACTCTATCATATCAACACATATTCACTCTTTTGATTTACAATCTCTACTACAAGCAAAGAAGAAAGAACCATCTATTTAACTCTACCAATATATAAATAGTCTGCTATCACTTTATATAGTGTCTCACAAAGTGAAAAGACAACTATATCTTCACAAACAATCCCCACCAATTTCAAAATAAATCTTACCTTTTACTTCTTTCTCTTCACATTAGTTGTTATCAACCCAAATCTACCTTCAGTCAAGCTCCAACCGCCACCAATTCCTATCCACCATAACAAATTCCAGTTAGGGTTTCAATATGTTTCTAAATTACTTTTTCTTTACACTCGAAATTAAACGACACACCATTACCCAATCTTTTCTACTAATAAGTGTCATCGCTTGAGGCTAGCTTTGTTGGTCAGTCGACCATGTGCCTGCTCGACTGCTGTGGTCGAGTTGCCTTGCGAATCCACTTCCTGATACTTTCAGTCCTCTTGTTTAGCTCCAGAAATAACACCAAGTCCTTCTTTACCCTCTTAGAGCTCCATAACACCTAATAATACTCCAAATGCACAAATATATGCAATGCATGCTTCTAAACATCCTAAGTGCATATTTGGACATAAATGGCTATAAAACCTAAGGAATCATTTCTATATGATGCAAAACATGAACTAAACAAGGCCTTAAATATGGTAAATTATAGTAACATCACGCTCGACGACGGACCTCCGCCACGATATTTCCCAAATCGGAGTAAAAATTGGAAAACAAATATTTTTTGTCTTTTTAGCCTAGAATAATATGCTATATCTCAAATCTACAACTTAGTTATCGAAACCAATTGAACTGGAAGTGAATTTAGTCCAAAACAAGTTAATGAAATGACCAACAACCATAGAATAGGGTTATAGGTATGCTGAGGTCGAATAGAGAAGATGATTTTGAAATGACCATTTTTTTCTCTTATTAATAAAATAGACAAAAACACTAAAATAAGCATATTGGGCATCTAACTCGTGTTTGCTTGGCTTTACAAACCAACACAAACCACTAGCCTAGGCTCGAAACTTTAAAATATGTTACACTTTTAGTATATTATACATATATATAGATAAAACCTCTAAAACTTGTCTCCGATTAAACCCTGATTTATATACGATTTCTCGATTAATCGCTAGACCCTTCCTCACCGCCCGACTAACGCCTAGCGATTTTAAAATAGGGATCATAACTGTACTTACAACATTGTCGAAAGAATTTCGACTATACAACTATAATTTTCACTCACCTTTACCGGATTACCGTCGATCTGTAGCTTCGATCTTTTTCTGCGAACCTTCAAACGATTGCTTATCTTCCTCTAAATCAAACCCTTAACTGTTTCTCGACAAAGATAACATCTCTTTCACTCTAACTCACCAGATTTCCTCACCCTCGAACAAAGAATTGGGAATCAACGATTCACCCTAACGGAGAGAGTTTTAACAAAATATTGTTTAGATTTCATTTTATAAAAGCATTTGGTCTAACTCTATTTACTCGGCTTTTTCTTTTTTTTTTATAAATTCTAATGACATTTTTGTAAATTACAGTTGACATAATGCTTTAACATCTTTTTCATAATTATATGTGTTGTTTGAATAAAAGTATGGTTGCAAGTGTCGTTTTAGTAACAACCAGCTTATAAGTGTTGTTTGAGTAATTTTATCAATCTGATATCGTTTCAAATTTATAAAGATGCTAACACAAAAACAAAAAAACTTAAGATTGTTGACAGCATGTGTTGATTTTTTTTTTTTTTGCTCAACATCAACTATTCATTAACCAAGATAATACATCCAAATCAAAGGTACTTAACATTCCCCTCCAAAGAATTGGACCAAATGCAATGAGTCGGTCTAGTACCACCCTGAATCACTAGCGGATCCAACGCTACCTAACCGAGAAATAAAGCATTTTTTTACCACAACGAGATAGATAACACACCACAAATCGGTGTGAAATCATCTCTTAAACCACCTAAATAAACCCTATGACACAAGAACAACTACTAACACAGAAAAGACCAAATCTTATACTGAAGAACAATTCAAATCCAAGCTATTAGAACCATATGATCGGCAAGTAGAACTTGTCCCAATAGCATCAACACCCTGAGGCGCAACATCAGAAGAGCTTGGTATCTATGGCTTTCATTGTTCCAGTTCTAAGCCAAAAACAGACAATACCAGCAAGAGCAAAGGCTTCTCCGAATTAATCTCGCAAATCCAGAATGCTAATCAACTAAAGATAAGAAATTGGAGCACAATTTAGCATAGCTTCACCTCACGGTGCATTTCCGGATTGGCCACGTCGCATCTTCTTTATTGTCTCGCTTCTTAGCCGGACTGAAACCAGAAAATTGAGGAAGCTCTCAAGAACGCGCCGTTAAGGATGTCCTCAAATCTTGGCCACCGACGCACACATAATCCTCTCCAATAACCGGTAGACTCAAAAAAAACTAACTCAAGTGTTAACCTCCGGACAACTAGGATCTCCGACATAGAGGTTTGGTGTAGTAGGAGACACGACCCAAGACCCAGATCCAAATCCTGAAGCTACAAAGAATGCCGCCTAGAGCAGCATCGAACCACCATCAGCCGCCAGAGAGGAAAAATGAGCCGAGATCTCACTCTATAGCGTCAGCGGCCGCACCATCACGACGCAATAGTTGAGCCACTCCTCAGTACATCTGGAGGGGAAGAGATCGAGTCACCTTACTATTATAACTGGAAAATAAAACAAAAAAAGAGAGTAGAGCCCTCTCACACCGCCAGCAAAACTCCGGACGGCGGAGAGGCAAACAAAACTCAAACGGTAACGGCTAAAGATCTAGACTTTTTGAAAGAGAAGCATCTAATTATATAATAAGTTTATAACCCAATAGAGTTTTTGAGAGAGAAGGATCTAGTTATATAATAAGTTTATAAACCAATAGGGTTTTCGAGAGAGAAACAAAACTCAGACGACAGCATGTGTCGATTTTTAGTTAGATCACCGATTGACAAAAAAAAAATCTGAAAATGAATGGAAAAAGGTAAAAACCAATAAAAGTAAAATGAGTCCATTTAGGTTTGGGCCTCCACTAATAATCTGAACTACTAGTTCTCTCTGGTCCCTCTCCTCTATATTAAGTCACCACCACCACAAAGCTCGTAGAGAGAGAGAGAGATGACGGGCTGTGTGCATTGTATTTCTCCGCCGCCGGTGACCTTGTACACGCCTCGTACCTCTCCTTCATCAGCTTCACGTTCATCCTTCTCTTTTTCCGGCGATGCCGTCCACTCTCTTTACCGTGTCCGACGTGTTACCAGATCTCCGTCGATTATCTCCCCCAAATTTCAGGTGGATGGTTGTTATGAGCTTGAAATTTTTGAATGCGTTTGTGTTTCATCATCCGCGAGCTTTTAATTATGGATTGTTTTTATTTTTTGTGTGGAAGGAAATATAGATTGTGGCGGCTGAGAAAGCGAAGCCTCTGAAAATTATGATATCAGGAGCTCCTGCTTCTGGTAAAGGTACACAATGCGAGCTGATTACCCAAAAAGTAAGCTTTTTATTTTTATTTTTTTTGGATACTAATCCAATTCATTTTATGATCGATTTTTGTCAATGAATCTCTAAATTTAGGCCAACTATAGCATTGCATGAGTTGACTCAGGTCTTTCTCTAGTCATGATTTCAAGCATTAAACTATTTATTGGATGTTGAGTGCGATTTAGTAATAATCTTTTATTAAGAGGTTAACATGATACATGCTTCAGTTAATGTGTCTGGTGTTAAGTGGAGACTAGAAGTTTAGGCACTTTGTTTGCTACTCATTTGTACTTTTACGTTCTGCTGTTTCCATGGAAGACTTCATGCTTTTCTCGGTATGCAGTATGGTTTGGTGCATATCTCTGCTGGAGATTTGCTGAGGGCTGAAATCGCTTCTGGAAGTGAAAATGGAAGACGGGCTAAAGAATTTATGGAGAAAGGACAACTGGTACCTGATGAAATAGTTGTAATGATGGTAAAAGATCGTTTGTCGCAGAAAGATTCAGAGCAAAATGGATGGCTTTTGGATGGATATCCTAGGAGCTCATCACAGGGAAAAGCTCTTAACGGGTTTGGATTCCAGCCTGATCTTTTCATTGTCCTGGAAGTAAGCACTGTTCTTTTTCTAGTGCTCATTATCTCTCATCTCTGGGCTTCTTCGTCTACAACTTACTAGATTTAGCAATACATCTAAGTTCAAAGTGATGGGTTAACTTTTACTTCTTTGGACCAGAGATTCTGTAACAGATTGCTGAAAAGTTTTATTCTGGTAAATTCAGACAACTGATAATGTAGGTCCGTTAGCTATTTATATTTTGTGTGAGATGTTTTAATTAGATTCAGTCATATTGCCTTTTACTCTTTATCCTATGAATGGGTATGGACTCATTTGATTTACTCCTACTCTGTGAACAGGTTCCTGAAAATATTCTAATTGAAAGAGTTGTTGGGCGTCGGTTGGATCCTGTCACGGGAAAGATCTACCACATGAAGTATTCTCCTCCAGAGACTGAAGAGATTGCTGCTAGACTCACCCAACGGTTTGATGATACTGAAGAGAAGGCAAGTCTGTACTTCTTTTATAGTTCTGTGTCTCTTGATAGTTTACCCATGCAGTCATTATTTCTCACTCATGAAACTCTTTCTTAGTCCAATTATGTCTCTGATTTTTTTTGTCTTCCGCTGTAGGCAAAACTGCGGCTAAAGACTCATAACCAAAATGTGACAGATGTGCTTTCTATGTACGACGATATAACTATTAAGGCATGAGATCTCTCATTCCAATCTTTTACATTTCGGTTTTGCTATCTCTTCTCTAATGAGTTTCGTAAAGCAAAATGGCACCTCATTTATTATTATCATCCAGATTGAGGGAAACCGTTCAAAAGACGAAGTGTTTGCCCAGATCGACACTGCTCTGTCTGAATTGCTTCAACAGAGAAACACCGCTCCAAGTTCACTATTAAGTTGAATCATTCTTGGTACAAACCTGAGGAAGTGTTTGCCCGTATCGATACTGCTCCGTCTCAATTGCTTCAACAGATGAACACTTCTCCATGTTCACTCTGAGGTTGAATCATTCTTGGCAAGACCTAACCAGCGGTAAATATACCCTATTACATTCATCAAATTCGCTTGATAACACTTGTATTGCAATAACACTCTTTTTTGTTGTTAGTAAGACAATGTACGTCTACCTCAAACCTCAGAAATATGCCACCTTATATCTGTAGATTTACTGAAAAGAACCCACTGTGTTGTCTTGTTACAAATTACAACCATGAAGAATAGAAATGGTATACTAAGTGAGTTTTAGGACTTTGAAAATTTCTTATGTTTTTTCGTATCAGTCAAATTTTGACCGCTGGCGTCTAAATTCAACTCGACAATGGTAAACCAAATTATGCAGCAACTCTTTTTCCTACCAACTAAATAATATTAGAGAAGACTTTAGACTTTTCTCATGGAGTTTTAATATACGCTGATAAGCTTTACACTGCGTGGCTTCAAACCGTTGACTTGTAGTATGTTCCATACAAATCCTCCATGAGAATCATACTCTTCATTAAAAAAAAAAAATAGAAAGCAACAATACTAATTTCTTTGCCTTAATATGTGATCCATTAGGTATAAATAATTGAGCCCAATTTCTCTTTGACAATTTGACCCAATAAATTTTACCTATTAATTCAATATATTTTTAATGGATCATCTTTTTAAAAAACCTTTTAATTTTTAATATAGACCTTTAATAATAACTGGACTTTTAACCTGCAGTACATATAAGTTTTATTATTATTTTTAATGGATCATCATTTTAAAAAACCATTTATTTTTTTAATATAGATCTTTTTAATACCCAAAATTTTCCTTAATACATAAAATGATTAGAACATAAAATATTTAATATCTAAAAAATTAAATGTTGTTAATTACTTAATTTCATACTCACAGTGTCACAGACTCATTAAAAAATGAAAATTTCAAATTACCTTTATCATCTCAATTAATAATTTATTTAAAATGATGTGATCTTAGTTTTTATTTGAATACAAATTATATATAATTAATATTTTCTTTCTTATTATTTTTTTTAAATGGATTTTTTTTTTTTTTGGATTTATTTCCTTAATATCTTAATTAGCTTTTAGATGATCACAATGTTTGCGTTAGCTGCGAAACAAGATGCTGTTACAGTCATAGAAAGGCCAAAGCGTACACGACTGCTGCGATTTCAAAAATCAGAACGGAATAAATAAATAAATAAACTCTCAGCGACGAACCACCTTCAGATAGTAAAAGCCAAAAATCCTCTCCGGCTCCGAGCTATGGCTATTTGTTCCCTCTGGGCGTCACCGTCTTTTTCTCCCCGCCGGCGATTTTGTAGCAGCTTATCTCACAGTCGCCGCCAGTCTCTACCCTCGATGTTCAACTTCTTTGGTAATAAGCGTATCTCACGAAGAGTTTTCTGTAGCTACGACGAGAGAAACAGAGATCGGCCTCAATCTTCCGGAATTCAGGTCTACGGCGAGATCGAGAGGTAGGTTAGGTACGCCATCGTTTTGCGTAACTAGCTTTTTCACCTTTAAGCTCACTTTTGGCTAATCAATACGATTTTTTCAGGTTATTAACTGAGACTGTTAAGCAATCTCAAAGTAGTTCCGGTGGATCTTCTGATTGGTCAGAAGTTGAGGTGTTTTTTTTTTTTTTTTTTTTTGTGGTATCTCAATTCACATTTTAGGATTTTACCTACAATTGTTAATTTGACATGGATGTTGATGAATAAGTTTGAGAACTTTACTGCAAGTGTTGATGAACGTTTGAAATTAGAATTTGATGTATAGATTCTTGGGAACGATGTTGTAGAAGGGTGATTCCTACAATCAAAAGTCAAATTGAGTGGTTCAGAATAAGTTTTTTTTTTTTTTTTTTTTTTGTTCAGATTGTTTTAAACAATTCAGTGAACTTGGTTTAGGGAGCATGGGTGCTTAAACCAAGAAACTCGAAACCGAAGATGGTTGTTCATTTCATTGGCGGAATATTTGTTGGTGCAGCACCCCAGCTTACCTATCGATTGTTTCTTGAGAGATTAGCAGAGAAGTAAGTCTGTTTGAGCATACTTTTATGTGATTTCTGGGTATTTTCTTATATTAACTATGTATCTCAAGGCAGTTTCATAAGATCAAACAAAAAAATATACTAAGGAATCTGGCTTATCTAACTCTAGGTTATTTCATGAGTTTATGATAATGTTGTGCTGTATTTAACCCATTTTCTCGCGCAGGGATGTTTTGGTTATCGCGACACCCTATGCAAGTGGTTTCGACCACTTTAATATTGCAGACGAAGTACAATTCAAGTTTGATAGATGCTGCCGCTCTCTACAAGAAACAGTGAGTATCTTTTGAGGATCCTAGAGAATTGTTCGAGCTTGTTTATGCTCCAGGAAAACAAAAAAATTGGTGTCAATTTGAGTAGTAGTTCCTTTGCTCTCAACAGGTGCAGGATCTTCCATCTTTTGGGATTGGTCATTCACTGGGATCCGTCATTCACCTTCTAATTGGTAACTAGGTTTAAATGGTTGTGAATGTCTAAATCTGATTCAGCTCATTAGTTTTTTTTTATTGAGTTGGTTTTCACTAGTCATTCAGGATCAAGGTATGCCGTTCAGCGAAATGGCAATGTATTTATGGCATTCAATAACAAGGTAAATGGGTTTATCTATCTTCCAAAGGGCAATCAGAGTCAAACTTTTGTAAAGCAATTATTCTGAAAAACACCAGATCATACTAAACCCTGTCATATCACCTCTT
Source organism: Camelina sativa (assembly GCF_030686135.1). NCBI lineage: Eukaryota > Viridiplantae > Streptophyta > Magnoliopsida > Brassicales > Brassicaceae > Camelina > Camelina sativa. Next base: position 11,067,682 of record NC_141897.1, on the reverse strand, counting down.
TACATTGAAATATAAAACATTCCCAATATTCCCTTGGCTCTCCCTCATTCAGATTATACAATGTACTCTTAAAATGTATTCCACTTACATTTAGACCCTTGTAACTGGGCCTGTGAGAACTAGGAAGTGATATATTTTTGGAACCCCTAATTTTGCAGGAAGCGAGCTTAGCTATTCCTTTGTTCTCCCCAGTTCTTGTCCCGATGGCTCAGAGCCTTGGACCATTGTTATCACAGATAGCAACATCCCCAACAATTCGCCTTGGGGTAAGGTTTTGATTCCTTTTCTCGGCTTTTATTAAGATGTGCAGCTCCTCGCTAGTTTCCCAAGTGATAGTCTAACTTCTTGCTTTTAGTGATATTGATTGATCAATTTGTTTGCTGCTAACTCAAGAAATTCCGTCATGAGTGCACTTACTCAGTAAATGCTACTTTTGATATTTAGCACATCAAGTTGTAATGCTTCATATCTTATAATCTCTTTCGTCCTTCAAATAAGTGACAACAAAAATACTTGCAGGCAGAGATGACCCGAAAACAATTAGAAACGCTTAGTCCTCCCATCATGAAGCAAATTCTTCCATTAGTGGAACAGCTCCCTCCCTTGTACATGGACTTAGTAAAGGGAAGAGAAGATTTTATTCCAAAACCAGAAGAAACAAGACGCCTTGTAGGTGACACCCATTATGTTAATTGGTTATGTTTCATCACGGAGCCTTACCATCTATCATATCCCATCATACTAATCGAGATTATTGCTAATAATGTTCAGATAAGATCCTACTATGGAATCTCTAGAAATCTGTTGATAAAGTTCGAGGACGATTCAATAGATGAAACATCAATCCTAGCTCAGGTACTTGGCGTGGAATCATCCATAAGCTCAAAGCTAGATATGTCTATACGTACACTGCCAGGGGATCATGGGCTCCCTCTGCAACAGGTACTCTTTTGAAACAGTTATTGGAGCCAGTGCCATGTAGATAGAGTCCAAAACTGCGTTAAGATTAAATGTGTTCAATCTGGAAAAACCAAACCTCACTGATCCAATTTGAGAGCTGAAAATGAGTCTTTGATTTGGTTAATGTGTATTTAAACTGAACAAACCTTTTATAGTAGATTTAAACTCGAACTGAAACGGACTGAACACCCGTAGTTATAATATATTTAGAAAACTTTTTTCCTCTTGGTGACGTTATAATGTTGAAAGTGACTCATTTTGCTGTCTGGACAGGCTCTTCCGGATGTTCCACCACGAATGGCAGAAGCGGTGAATCGCGGAAGTGAGTTTTTGGCAAATATTGCTGTTGGGACTCCGTGGGAATCTATGGCTAAAGAGGTTGGAGGTTCGCTTGGAATGGACTCGAAAATCCTTCGTGCTGATATGTCCAAAGATCTTGCAGTGCTCGTCGATGCAATCACGTCTTGGATGGCTTCAAATATGGGTTCCAAACTTCTGAAACCATAATGTTACTCATGTACACAAAACATAAAAGTAATTGAATGACATAAGACAGGGGCAATGCATTTTATTTAATATAATGTAAGTATATATAACAGCAAGTGTCTGGGTTATACATAAAAACTCGTGTCGATTGCATAATTTTTTGGTACTCTAGATCTCACACAAGGATGTCAAAAATAAAAAGAAAGATCACACAATGAAGGGTCCTGCCTAGTTGACGAACATGTCACTGAACACTGGTGCACACACTTGAAATGACTGGCCTACTATTCATGATACAGATACAAGCCAAGACCAAATCGAGCACATGCTCTGCAGAATGCTATTTCCTCAGCTGCAGCAACTGGATCCTTAGTGTGATCATCAGTCGTTATTACTGTCCCAGTTGATTCTCGATGTGCCTGCATTACATAAAACTTCAAAACTTAGTCCTGTAATCAGGTTTACATATGTTGGTTTATCTGATTCTGACTGTGTACAAGAAAGGAAAAATTCAGAATGTGAATATAAATACTTATATCCAGTTCTTTATCTGACTCTGACTGTGTACAAGAAAGGAAAAATTCAGAATCCTCTGCCAGTGCAGCAACACAAACACTTAACATTTTAAATTGGATTTATTGCTACAATATCGGTAAAAGATGAGATGTGACAAGAAAGAACACTAATCAGTGTAGCACAAACACTTGGTTCTTCATAATTTCTAACATATTCAGAGGAGAGTGGGAGCTTAGATAGCTTCCATAATTGTAAATATACTATTGCAACCTAACATTTGGATGGATATTATTAACCTCTAGAAATGTATGATTTATGCACAAGACAAGACACAAACAAACATCAATAGATGAACTAGAATCTTTTACCTAATCGTTGATAAGAGAGAAACAATGAATGGGATGCAAAAGGTTTGATTTAGACAAACAAAATTTTAGTCAAAATCAGACTAACACCTCAAAAGAAAGGAGGTATTAGAAAATTGAGAATTTTGGAAAGAGCTTACCTCACCATCAGAGCCACGAATAGTGAGACGATAAACAACAGTGACATTACCATTCTCAGAGAAAATAACATCTCTAACTTCACCACACCAACCAGGAGCATAGAAGCTAAGCATCCGATTTGCATGGTACCTAAAAAAAAGAACAAGAAATTAGCAACAACACTCGAAAGGATCCAAAAAAAAAAAGAAAGAAGAGTAAGTAGTACCAAGGGATAAATCCAGAAGCAGCAGCAGTAGTAGAGGGAGGATCATGGCTTTTAACAATATTATCAGGGATCTTCTTGTTAAGGTCACGAAGTATCTCAATCAAAGGCCGAGTAATTGAAGATGAGGAAGAGAATTTGTCCATAGGAACTACGTAGTTCGAATTAGGAACTGCTTTTTTCTTCGCGGCGTCTCCGCCGCTGCATCTGACGACTCCACGGTTTGCCGTTAACCGGCGAACAGCCACGGTTCTGAACGGGGAGAGTCCGCTGCGTGCATCGGTGGTGGATGGCGTGTAGATTCTGAAGGAGGACTGCTGCGTTTGCAAAGCCATTGATTTTCGTGTTGGAGTTGGAGGAGGAGGAGGGAGCAAAATTGTGAGAGAGAGTTGGGGGAAGAGGAAAACAGGAGAAGAGAGAGTGGGAAGGTAAAACTGTGAGCTCTACATGACGTGTCGTGCATTTAGTAGTAGGTGGGGTAGGTAGGTGGAACCTCAAAACCAAACCAAACCAACCCCTTTTTCTTTTTTTTAAAGTCTTTTTAATTGGGAGTAACATTTTTATCTTTAATTGGAAAAACTACGAGTTGATATTTAAATCGAACCGAACTAAACCAAATCCAATCCTACACTGCGACCATTTAGTTATGTTTCTTTCTAAACCAAATGGTTTGGTTCGGTTTGGTTTAAAACCGAACCAACCAATAACCTAATGTGTTTTTCAAATTAATTAATAATATTATTAAAATTATAAATATATGATTTTATATTTTATTACCACTTGGATTTGGTTTTAATTTTACTTTATTTTAACTAGATTAGGACATGCGTGACACCGCAAGACAAATTATTTATAACTAAAACATTTAAATTATATATTGTATTTCTTGGTTAAATATGTTATAATTATAAAATAATTGTTAATTTTATGGTTTAAAGATTAAACCATATAATACCATAGTATAATTTATTTTTTTACATAATATTTATTTAATCAATTTAATTAGATATGTGTATCTTCTGATACCAATAATGTTACAAAATAATACAATGATGTTTTACCCGTGTAACACCAAATTGATGATATTTAAAATTTCTATAAATATCGACAAACCCTTCCTACTATATAACTCCGTCCCGAGATATTTTAACTCGCACTATATCATCTTAATTTTTAATATTTATTGTTTTGTATTATAAATATTAGATTGAGTTGATATGTTTTTTTTAAGATTGTATCCATTTACATTTTATAAGATTGGTGCTTCTTATAATGTTTAAATATTTATAATACTAAGAATTCTTAAAACGGTTGAGTATTTCTCATATTTGAAGTTTCATAAAAGTTTAAATATATTATTAATATTTTAAAGGTCTTCTAAATTTTTAAAAACTTGAAATATTTATAATATTTAAACTTTATAAATTTGAAACTTCATAAACGTTTAAATACTATTAATATTTTATAAAGTTTAACTTTCTAAAAAAATTTTTTTTTAAATATTTAACTTTTTAAAAATCTTTAAAATAAAGAACCGGAAGAAACCAAATAAAAGTTTTTTAAAATTTGAATGCCTGATTTATGCAAATGTTTCGTAAATGTAAATGTAAATGTTTTGCAAAACCCGAGTGCCCACATTCCCTCGTCTTCAAAATATCCCAAGATGGTGTTTGAAAAGAGTGAACCGAGTTCAAAGCAAGGTAGAAATAGCTGAAGAAGGCGATCTTTGAGCACCCTTCTTTAGGATGCTCCTACTCGAACTGATCCGCTCCAAGAGTTGCAATGTTTGGTTGGTAACCACCATATCCCAATGCGATCAAGTAGATGGAAAAGTAGAACATAGTGATCTCCATCATGGAATGTGAACCACAAGGTGTGACCTCGTCCCCGCAACCTATTGGTTTGATCAAGAACATGTACGATGATAGCGATAGCGATGAAAGTCCCTGAGGTTTATTTAATTTACATTTTAACTATTTTAAAATTTTCTTTTAATTTATGTTTTTTAGAAACTAATATTTCACTTCAATTTTATTTTCATGTTTAGATTTTTATAAATACAATTACATAACTTGTTGTTTTACTCCACCATGCATTAAAATCTTACTTTACATTCTAAAACTCATTAACACATTCTAAATTTTGGAATAAAATCATTTTTTGGTTATAATTTTAATAATAACATTATTACTAAAACAAATTTATAATATTATTTTTACTATTTAAATTTTTTCATTTAATTTATGTTTTTTAGAAACTAATATTTCACTGCAATTTAATTTTCATGTTTAGATTTTTATAAATACAATTACATAACTTGGTTTTTTACTCCACCATGCATTAAAATATTACTTTACATTCTAAAACTCGTTAACACATTCTAAATTTTAAAATATAATCATTTTTGTTATAATTTTGATAGTAACATTATTACTAGAACAAATTTATAGTATTATTTTTATTATTTTAAAATTTTCATTTAATTTACTTAATTCTTTTTTAGATAGTTATTAGTTTTATTATTTACTAAAAAATTGTATTATTATTTATACTAATTTAAAATTTAATGATTTTAGTTAATTCATTTTAATTTATTTTTGACTATTATTAATTATAATATATAAATATGCCATAAATAAATATTAAAAATAGAATTTTTTTATGCAAAAAAATTGATTAGGTGGATGCTGATGTGGAGGAAGGAGAAGTGAGCAAAGTTCCCTAGTTGAATTCTGCTTCTACATGACTTAAAAGATGTAGAAATGAACAATGTTCAGGCTCAAGATTTGGAGGCTAACCTAACTTGTTCGACAATTGATAAATTAAATATCTATATTAACATTTTTGAAGTACATTTTGTGGTATGCTCTTTTAGTTTTGTTTATTTAAAAAGTTTTTTACAACATTAACCCTTAAAAAATTTCCAAAACTAACATTACTCCAGATTTTGTTTCTTAAATATTTACAATTTATTTCAATTAAAAAAATAACATCAATCAATATGAAAATAGAAACTATCATATATTTAACCATACATTATGTTATGTTTTGAAGATATTCTATATCTGAATCCTTATTAAACAAAGAAAAACATAATTTGATTCCCATTTTTTTTTCCAAAATCTGTGATCTTTGATTCTTAACGTAAGAAAAACTTCGATTGACAATTATTTAAATAGACTTAATAAATTTTTTAATTATTATGAATATGTAAAATTAAAAAATTCTAAAAGACTATATGATGTGGTTATATAGTAGATGAGTTATAAGGAGAACATGTTAAAATTAATAAAATATTATTAAATTTGTATTAACACAGGTGATTTTATGTCAATTATTTATCAACATTACAAATATTAGAATATTTGACATAAAATCAAGTTGATTTAACTAAGATTATATAAAATAATTAAATCATTAAAAAGTGTGACTTAATCACAGCGTATAATTACTGATTATGTATTTAGATCCCTTATTTTTTGTTATAATAATTAAAAATCAAAATAGAATCTCAAACACTAAACAAAACAAACTAAATATAACAAACAAATGGTCAAAATTGTACATTAATTCATTCCTCCTACTAACTTATTTATCTTTCAAGAGAAAATATTTTTGGTTAAACTTTAATATTTTATAATTATTTTGGTTGGCTAAACTTATATTCATATTTTGGTAGGCTAAATTAATATATTTCTCATGTAAAATTATTGTTTATAATGCATTTCTCATTTCAAAGTTTAAAGCAATATATCATATATATAAAAAATAAGGTTTTCGTCTTTCTTTATTGGTTGATTTTCATTTAATGTTTTCTAATTTTTTATTTTTTTTATTTGCTTTAAAAAATATTTAAGACCCAATAAACACAATACATTTAACTCACACATTAAAATAAAATTATAACTGAAAATAAAATAAATTATGCATTAATCATATTCTACCACTCAATTTTATTCAAACACAACAAATTACTATTGTAACTCCATAATTCTAAATGTAACTTCCATCATTTCTTATTATATAAGTAAGCATTCTCTCAATCTCTCATTCTCTCATATTAGCATTCTTTTACTATCACATTTTCACATCCTCTCATTCTCTTCTACGAAACCTTAAATCATTTTTTGATTTTTGATTTTGTTTTTAATTTCTTATTTTTGTTGTATGGGTTGTAAAAAAACAAATGAAATGTCGTTGTAAATTTTTAATACTAAATTTTAATTTTAGAGACTACATGGTATATACTTTACATTGTTCTTATTTTAAAAGATTCATCTCCATTATCTAATTTGGATTATTATCTTATAAGTAATCATTCTCTCCTCCTCACCCACCAATATCAAATGTTGTTATATCTCATATGTGTTGTAAGAGTTTGATTCTATATTTTAATTTAGAAAGTATTATATATATATATATATATATATATTTTATATATATTGTACTATTTTTTAAAGATTCATCTCCATTATCTAATTTGGATTACCATCTTATAGCAATCATTCTCTCCTCCTCTCCTACCAATATCAAATGTTGTTATATCTCATATGTGTTGTAACTTGTAAGAGTTTGATTCTATATTTTAATTTAGAAAACATTATATATATTTAACATTGTTTTCAATTTTTATTTTATTTATATAAAAATAAAATATTTCTTTTATATTTCTTGCCCTTCTAATCTATTCATATTTATTTTTTAAATTTTTATAGTTAAATTTAAATTCACATATTTTGGTTTAACAAAAAAATCAACTTTATTTGAGAATTAGATGTTCCTATTCATTTTTAAACGATCAATGTGTAACATAATATATATAAGCATTTTGTCTTGCAATCACAAGTTCTATTTCCATTGCTTAACTCCATAGTTAAACTATAATATATGTTGTCCTATTTGTAGGAACAACAACATAATTATTTAATATGTTTAAAAGAGCAGATGATTAATCGAAATAAACATTTCTCCAAATTTTATAATTCAATCAGTGCGAGTGTACTTATTACTTTGAAAAACCTTTACATTGAAGTTCATAAAATCATATAAGAAAACTAAAATACTATGTCACTTCAAATTTGGAAGGAAACACTTGGTATTCTTTTTAAAAAATGTTAAAGACACATATAAAATTTTATTAATATTTAACTCACTTTAAAGGCATAAAATGTCATTTAACTCAAAAATAACTTCTATCCAATAATTCCATACATTCCTCCCACTAATAAAAAATCAAGATTATATTTAAATATTACATAATTTTTAGTTAGCTAAACTTATAGTCACATATATACAATATATATACATAAGAATTTATATTACTTATTAACACCATAATTCGACCGATTATTTGCTTAACTCAAAATTGGTTTCAAAGCCAACTAAAAAAAAACAAAAATGATCTTATTGATATTAGACCAAAACATGGGCATACAAACATAATCACTTACACGGATAATTATTATTTTTAAATAACTTATTATTGCAACATCAACGTATGGAAGGTTTACATAAGCAGTTAATTACAATAAATGTATTGGGAACCATATCAGTCAATGATAAGATTGGATCCTCAAAAGCAAGAACAACATCCTTATAATTCATAAAAAAGGAACGTCACAATTGTACACATCTAAACGAAATGGTATAAACATATAGTGTATAAATACAATTGACTGCGAAGCCCGTATATGCCTAATTAAAACGAAATAATACAAAAAGACAACGGAAAAACAAAAAAAAACAAAAAAATGTCAACTACACCACAACCCATGCATTGCATGAGAAAACATCTAGTAATATAAATATTTAACCGCACAACAACTAGAAAATTTAGTTATTCCTTTATTTACAAAATATTTAATATTTAACACATAAATACAATATAAAATAGAAATTATATAGATACAACATAAAATAGAAATTATATAGTGGAGGGTCAAAATCTAGTTATTGAATTCTAAAACGGGATAAAAAGCTTTAAGCAAAACTAAGAAGCGTGGATTAAAATGCTGTTTCGTCCGAAACTTAATTTATCAACCCAAAGTCAAAGACATCCATGAAATAAAACCCAAATCATTACGTGTTTCTCTCAAGACAAGAGAGTATAAAATAGTGAAATCAAACTGACCAAAGCAAAATTATTAAACAACACCAACTCAAAAGAAAACTCGGTAAATGTTGCAGACAACGACGAACGCTACCAAAGCAACATCTTCTTCATTCTCCACCTGTTCCTTGACTCTCCACCTGTTTCAATAAACAACATCATTACAGAGATAATTAAGCTAAGGATTTCTAACAAGAAAGCTACGTTTCAAGAGATCATTTTTTAACCTTCAAAAGGTGCTTCTTCAATTATTTTCTAACTATCGTCTGCGCGTCCCCGATAGCCCGCGCAGGCTGGTTCAGGCATGACGGTGGGCCATCTTCCACAACCAGCGATGGTGAGGATTTGATTGATTGTTATTCCGAATCATCATCATCAAATTGTCCATCCTCAGAATCAAAGGCAGTCATGTCAAGCTGGTAACGAAGTATCCCTCCGATTCCTCCAAACCCTCTGCAAAACTGAGACCCTTCCTGTGATTTATTGGTCACAAACTCAAGCGCACAACCAAAACGCCTGTACTCATTAGCCAGCCACTCGAGTAAAGACAGCTTCTCCTCCACATCCAAAGCCAAGTCGCTGTCGACTACTTTGAAATTCTCCGTGTTGGCTTCCTGTTCCTTGTTCAGGTGCTTGATCACAGTTTCACCAGTCGCACTGTTCTTCATCACATATCTGTTGATATCAAGATTTTCCCACACAATTAGTGTCTCGATAGCACCTGATTCCAAAGCGTTCAACGTATCTTCCACACCAAAGACATACTTCCCTGTGTCCTGGCTTATTTCCTCAAAGTACTTGCCAATCAGACGCTTCTCTTGGATGAACTTCACATTCGCAAGAATCTCAGCTGAAAGCTCGATAGCCTGATTGAAACCATTTTCTCCTCCGTATGATACATCCACCACGTTCAGTATCTTTGCCGCCAACCTGGGATCAAACATATCTGACTGACTCAACTCAGTCTTGAAATCTGCTGAACCGGCAAGAATAAGCCCAGACACGTTAGGCTGACTTGTAGCAGGATTGATGAAGTACTGTGTGGCGAGCTCAGCAGTTTTCCTCACATAATTGTGACGCTTCTCCATACGGAGACGAGCAAAACGAAGAGCAGATTGTCCTCCTCTTCCATGTTTCTTGGGAAGATCAACAGAGAACTTGTGAAGCACCTCACGTGTGTTACCGCTCAGAGTTCCAAAGAGAGTCCCGTTTCCATCCATTACAATGAAACCAAACTTGTCATCAGACTCCAGCAATTCATTCAGAGCTTCCGTATGAAACTTGTTGTCACAGAGGTAGAGAGAAGCATTGATGGGTCTGAAAGGCTCGAAGTCAATGGTAACCTTCTTTTCCTTGCCTTCCTCGTTGACAATGGTTCCGGTATACAGCACAAGACCATTGGGAGGGACCCTGTTGTAAAGTTTAAGCCTTTGCTGCGCAGAGGTAATGGCTCCCAAAACAGACTGGCGATTGACTCTGCTCTTGATGTTTGACGCGGTTCCATACTCATCCCCCAGCATCTTAGTAACACGAGAAACCTGATCCCGGGGAGGCATAATGAGTGAGATCATGCTGGTTCCATTACCCCTAGCAGCTTCAAGGGATTTGATCAACTTCTTAATCTTCCATATCTCAATGTTCTTGTCGTCATCGTTTTTGTCTCCCATCTTAACAAATAGAACAAAAAACACCTGAAACATCAGTAGAGTAGCTAGTTTAACACCATAAACTCAGGAAATACAATTCCCAGTAAACCATTACCAAAGAACAAAACAATTACCAAAACGTTATACAATAATTGGGTCATATGAGCAGTTCCAACTCGTTTTAATACATTAATCATCAATCATACAATAAATCAAAACACTTTATAAAAGACGCAGGTTATAAATCTAATAAACTACCATAGTTCAAAACATGCCTTCATCGCTAATGAATCGCAACGACGATTTTATTTGCTCAATAAATTACTTCGCAATTTCAATGATCAAGGCAATAGGTATATAACTGATGGATCTACCTTTAAACTAAAAAAAGAAAAAAAAATCTTCGAGCAGAAAAATAAAATAAAATACGAATCAAGATGATCAAAAACGATATGTCTACCAAAAAAAAAATATTCTGATAAGATTTTTAAAACGAGGAAAGTTAATAAACAAATACACCAAAGAAACAACGATCAACACATGCAAAAAAAATATCAGATCACAGATTCGATCGATCAAATCAAACAATTACGAAACGATAACCCAAAAAAAAAAAAAAAAAAAAGAAGAATGATGAAGATCGAAAAGCACCTGAAGAAGAAAAAAAAGCTACGCGAAGGAACAACGCTCAAGCCTTTGTTTATTGTATAATAAAAAAAAAAAAAAAAAGCAATTGTGGCAGAGAAGAGAATTAAGGATATATACGTAACCTAGTTTTCTTTTTTTATTGTTTTTCCTCTCTAAACCTAACAAAACCGACTAACTTTAATAGGCCTAAGCCCAATAATATTGATGGGCCTAAGTCCATTTTCACACAGAACACAAAAGTTTTCTCTCCCTGGTCTTTGATTCTTTCTTTGTCTGTTTTGTGACATCTGAAGAGTTTGAGAGGAAGAAGAAGAGCGAGACATGGCATGGAGAGGAAGCATATCGAAGTCTATGAAAGAGCTTAGGATTCTTCTTTGTCAATCGTCTCCAGCTAGTGCTCCCACCAGGTTTCAATTTTTTGATCAAATTAAAAAAAAAAAAAAAAAAAAAGCAATCTCTCAGATCGGAGATTTTTCTTTCAATGTTCCATTTCCGTTTGGTTTTGTGATTTTTTTTTTTTTTTTTTTTTTTGGGGGTTTTGTTTTGTTTCGTTTTCAGAACGTTTGTTGAGAAGAATTACAAAGATTTGAAGTCTCTAAACCCTAAATTCCCAATCTTGATCCGTGAATGTAGTGGGATCCAGCCTCAGATGTGGGCAAGATTTGGTAAATTGCTTCATCTCCCCCCCATTACTTAGACTCAAATTGTCTAATTTGTAGAGAGTTGAAATTATTTTGTGCTTAATGTTTTTTAAAGATTTGATGTGAATGTAGTTCCAAATGTCGCTTCTTCTCTTGTTTATGTTTTTTTTTATAACATCATGTGTTAAGCCATTACACTTGATATACGCACTCACTCTTATAGCCTTGTACCCTGATGAAAATGCATTTTTAAAGACTTTTTCGATTTGATTGGTAAATTAACAGATGTGGCTTCCTCTTTTGTCTGCATTCAGTTTGTTTTATGAAAGAGTCCTTTAACATCTTGAGTTAACCCATTAAACTTAAAAGTGCCCACTCACCCTTAAGAGTCTTTGATGAAACTGTATTTTGTGTATTTGCTTGTGCTTTTAAAACGAGGATTGTTTTCCCTAGTTCCTTGTTGTGTTTTCTGTGAATGCTAATATCTTATATAATTCATGCGATTGCTTTGTTTGCCTGTTCTCGTATTCTTTGGTTTTGTTTTGAATTTTATAGTAATCACATATCAGTGTGTCTTCAGCAACTAAAAAGTATCTGCGACGAGAGAACTTTTTCCCACTCCCATCATGTAGTTAAGTATAGATATCTGTACCCATGTAACTGGCATGTTTAGGAAGTTGTTTAGCTGCTGAGATCAGAGAATCAACAATTGTTTATTCCATGGGAGATGCCACTGTTTAAGACTCCGCTCCACATGACTACTATTGTTAGATGACTGTATAAAACGTAAAGTATCATCGTGTTTCCCCCCCATGCGTATGCGTTAAAACTGCCATCCTCGATTCTACTTGGGAACCAGTATTTATAAATGCTTCTGTTTCTTTTCTTCTTCATCCGTTAATTTGTGCTTGGCTTGTAAAACCCTTGTGCAGATATGGGTGTTGAGAGGTGTGTAAACTTGGATGGGCTGAGCGAGCCACAGATTCTAAAGGCCCTTGAAAACCTTGTGAAATCCGGAGCTACAGGAGCATAAGGTTGTTTGTCTGTTTATCTAAATGATGCCGAATAAGATTTTACCGGAAACTCGTTTGACATTTCCTGTCATTCTTTTTACTTTGTAACTCCGTGGTGTCATATCGCCTTGCGTTTGAGTTGGTTATTTTTGTAATCCCTGAACTTGGAATGATTCGTACCAGTCCATAAAATGGAAACCATATGAAAGAGAAAATAAACAATAACAAGTGTAGAGAAATCTATTATGACTTCTGAGTAGTATGTAGTCCGTATTGTTTTAGGATGTGGGCGGTATATTAGGACGTGTGTCGTTCTTGAGATCAACTCCACTGTGGCTAAGTTGGCCACACGTTCATCTTTCGCATGGAGGAGAATCATTGTATCTCAAATATTGGTGCACACATGACACATGCCCTGGAAGATTGGTTCAGGCCCTGAACTTCACATCAATCAGGTCGTCTTAATATTTTACCCTAGCCAAATTTGGCATGGACATTAGACCATCTCGATCCCTCATTTTTAGAGGGAGATGCTTCATCTTTAAAAAATTAATAGATTAAGAATAATATTAATTAAATTGTTTTGGTGTCTTGAGTTTTTTTTGGTAAACGACCGGGGTATTACCCCAGATTTTATTAAAAGAACAAAGAACAATTACACACGAATATGTCTCAGGCACAAATGACCAGCAGCATCCGCACGTAGCAGCCCATCAACAGATTCCGGGACCGTGTTAAAAACATGAAAGCCTAAAGGAAGAGAAAACGCATAAGTAGCTAACCCATCAGCAAAATGATTGACTTATGGTAAAAATCAAAGGGTAAATTGCTTAACCGAATCCACACTGGTGTTGTGACAATATCATCAACAAGAGGATCAAAATTCGACGACCAAGCCTGCGCCGTCAAAACACTACCAAACACTCTCCACGGTCCCCCAGTCAAGGCAGCCAAGTACTCCTCCTCTTTCTCAAAGCGAATCATAAAGAACTGTCTCGGCAAGTCCATTACATTCATCACACCATTCAGTTTCCAGATCTCCTTCAGTTTGCGGATCATAGCTGGAAGTGAAACGGTCCGCCCAAGAACTTTCACAATCATACACTGCTTCCACAGCCCATGCATAGCTTTCAAGACATCATCCGCAATAGTTATCACCGACTCTCCATCCTCCCCATCTGGAAAGGCCAGCGAAACCCTTTCCGTCACAAACTCATCAGACAACACCTCCTCCGGAGCCTGGATTCCACCACTCATACTCCCTACTACCTTCTGCAACCAGGACTGGGACATATCCGGTGGATCCCCCGGAGATCTAACCCTCTCACCCGTATCCATCATCACCACTTCATTAGGCCTCGTCGAAACCCTAAAATCGCCGCCACTCATATAAGTTTACCTCTTAACTTGGTTTGGTGTCTTGAGTTTAAAGACACCAAAACAATTTTATTTAATATTTGTTATTTGTTTATTATTTTTTTTGATTTGAAGACATCTCTTTTCTAAAGATGAGGATCTAGATGTTCTTAAACCATCTTTATCCCTAAATCAAGCTTGAACCTATCTTTGAAAAAAAAAAAAAAAAGAGTTTATTTTTAATAGAAATAGAGTAGAATGATTTCTCAAATCATGTGAAACTTTCAAAATCATCAAGACATAACACACATGTGTTTTTTTATTTGGTGCACCATTTTTGTAATACCCATATCTTTCACATTTTCTCTTATTGATTAAATAGTTTATACTTTATCTATGTTGTTATTATTATTATTATTATTAACCATAAAATAAAATTATATATATTACAAGCTTCATTATGCGTAAATTTAATTTTTTTTCTTTTAATTTGATACTACTTAAAATATTAAATGAATTTTGTCTAAATTAATAAAAACATATATTAAAGTAATATTGTCGTAGTTAGTACAATATAGATCTTAAAATTTAATTTTAGTTCTTATAAGTTTAGATAACTAGTTTCATACATTATTGTGTTATTTAAGAGATGTAATTTTAATTGAAAAATAACTTAGAAAGAAAAATATATATTTTCAATTAATTAGAACTCACCAATCTTATCATATAAAGCTTGAAACTCACCAATCCTACAATATAAGAAAATTATACAATATCTTAAGGAAATTGTATAATTACTTAATGATACTGTAAACATATAATTATAAAGAAATTCCAAAAATAACTACTCTAAAAAAAAATTACTTTTACCTTAAAATGAATATACTCATGATGTCTCTCTATGTTAGGGATATTTATTGATTAAGGGCTTTGTTGGGCCAAATCTTTGAAAATAGGAACTATTGTCCGAACCCTCAGTTTTAGGTCCTTTTGGCTTAGGGTAAAATACAATTTTGTCCCTATTTTCTGTATCTTCTTCTTCGTTCTCCTCCTCCGATAACATTTTTTCTCAGCTGATCAAAACCCATTTTCGTCTCAACCAAAACACTTCTCATTATTGTGCTTCACAAACACCATCTCCGTCACTTTCAACACCAATCCTTGGCTTCAGAAACATAAAACCGCTTTGCTGCAAACACCATCTCCGATCATATAATTTTAATGGAGTCAATCTAGTTTTTTTGGATGAAGGAAACTAAACCCTAAGAGGATACTATCTAGGGAACCCAAGAGATTTAATCACAAGCACTAGGCTGTTCAATCATTCCAATCTGATCTAAAAATTTACACCAAATTTGGGCAACCAATCTCATCATCTCATTCACCAGATCTCCTTGTTACCATATTCACAAGACTCAAACCATTGTTGGTTCGTATTTCTCCACTACCAACACCAAGAGAGATTAAAGAATTAGAAAAAGAATAATCAAAAGAGATTTAAGAGAAGCAAATAACAGGTTCACTACGAGGAAAGAGAGATAACAGGAGAACTGTGTGTTTATTGATGATGGGCTATTTCGTCATTTTAGTTGAATGAAAATGCCTCATTCTAAGTATGGATAGTAAGTCTTAAATCCATAAAATTCTAGAAAATAATATCCAATTCTATAATTAATCCCTCTATGTTACCATGTTTTAACATACTTTTATTTTCTATTTTACATTGTTTATAGTTAGTTCAAGCACTAGTATGGTATAAAATTGTTTATAAAGTTCTCACCATAAGAGCATCTTTATTAGTATGAGTATATTTTTTATCATTAATTTTATTATTATTTTAATTGGTGCCTAAGAAAGAATATACTCTTCTAAAAATGATGGATATCTAAAATCTTAAATTATTATCATTATTTTTAAAAAGTACCCAACTCCATTAGTTTACCAATTGTGGTGGTCTAAGCCTCTAAGGTTTTAGATATTGAAGCTTTTAATGCTTTTTATTGTGGCAGGATGCTCTTAATGCTTTATGAAGTTTAATCCACTCAAAAATAAAATAAATGATTTTCTCTTTGTATTTATCATTTTGCATTGATAATTTTGGATAATTGATTTATAGCCTTTTATTCTCCTTAGCGTGGGCTTTCTCACTTGCAGGCCCATAAAGAAAAAGAAAATAACGAGTTAGTCGCTGTGAGCGAATCAAGTTCGGATAAGGTCCAATCAGGACACAGTCACGTGCAAATCCCAAGTTATTAAACTGTAAACAAACGGCTCAAGTGGGTAGCTCCAACCGTTCTAGTAGAGGCAAATCAAAACCAAAGTCTTGTTTCTTTTCTTACTTGATAAAGGTTTAAAATTTCGATATATTTTTTTCTAATTATATATATATATGTATATATATATCTATATATATAGGGAAAAATATATCAAAAAAATCTATATATAGAGACGCTGGAGTAGATGAATTTGTTGGGATGCGAACAAAACTGACAATGTATGAAGCAATCAAAGGCATTGATGATGATGACCATCAATGGCGAGAGAAGAAAGACATTGAGTCTGCTCTTCAGATTTCTCGTTCCTCTTTTCCTCCCGACAAGGAACGATTAGTTTCTCTTGATGTCTTCCGTGGCCTTACCGTCGCCGTAAGTTTGTTTTTCCTAATCGCTTTCTAAATACCTAATTAGCGATGTAAGTGGAGTTTGAATTGTTTGAATGTAATCACAGTTGATGATACTTGTGGATGATGCTGGAGGGATTGTACCAGCTATTAATCATTCACCTTGGGATGGTCTTACACTTGCGGATTTTGTCATGCCTTTTTTCTTATTTATTGTTGGTGTCTCTCTTGCCTTTGCTTATAAGGTAATCTGAGAGGGTTCAATGTTTTTTTTTTTGGCTCTGTTCTTCTTGTCTTTCTCTCAAGACCGAGTCCGCTAACTCTCGATGTGTTTGCTTACAGAACTTGTCATGCAGGTTCGCTGCAACAAGAAAAGCTTTGATGCGATCATTGAAACTTCTCTTACTTGGTCTTTTTCTCCAAGGTTTGGTTCGATAACTTTGTCCTTTAACTCATGGTGTTGATGGTTATACATTTACATTTATACTGTTTTTTTTTTCTAAGTTTTCAGGAGGATTTATTCATGGTCTCAATAACTTAACTTACGGAATAGATGTAGATAAAATTAGATTCATGGGCATATTACAGGTATATTATCTAGAGACAGCATTGAAATTTTTTGTGTTCCTACATTCTCATTGTAAATTAGTAGGCCTTTTTGGGTTATGTTTTCAGCGAATAGCTATAGCCTACTTAGTTGCTGCACTGTGCGAGATTTGGTTAAAGGGAAGCCATAATGTCAGCTCAGAGCTATCTATGATCAAGAAATATAGATTTCATTGGTAACTATCTTATTCTTGCAATTTGTATACAAAAAATTGTTATGCACTTGCTTGATTTTATCCTGGTCTTTGACAGGGTGGTGGCATTTGTTATTACAACAATATATTTGTCCTTGTTATATGGCTTATATGTGCCGGACTGGGAATATCAGATTTCAAGAGAAGACCAAGGATCATCAACATTCTTGGTTAGATAGTGTTTCTTCCTTCTACACAACCTTCCTCTTACATATTCTTTACCGCTCTTTTTATCATTGACGATCCTTAAAACTGTTTAGAATCTGAAAGTGAAATGTGGGGTACGAGGACACACTGGACCAGGCTGCAATGCAGTTGGAATGATTGACCGTATGTTTCTAGGAATCCAGCATTTGTACAGGAAACCCGTATATGCACGAACCAAGGTTCTAGTTTAACCCATGTCTTGTTTCTCTCAATATTTTTTTTTATATCCATTTCACATGAACTCTTATATATTTTCAGCAATGCAGTGTAAATTCTCCAAACAATGGGCCATTACCTCCAGGCGCTCCTTCTTGGTGTCAAGCACCTTTTGACCCTGAAGGCCTCTTATGGTCTCTGCTTCTACTCTCCAAAAACCATTTCCATTGCAAGTTTTGCTTCATCATTGTTCACAAAGTAACTCGCAAGTTTGTTCAATTGTAGTTCGTTGATGGCCACCGTTACATGCTTGGTGGGTCTGCACTACGGTCATATTATCATCCACTTCAAGGTAAATATATCTTTAGTTTTCTTTGAAGAAGTTCAGCTGCTCAACTCTTAGATATATATATCCTCTAAATAGCAGATTAGAGTTGTTGTGAGTTGGTAAGAGAGACGTTAGTAAGGGATAGGTTTATAACGAGCCTTCCATAGCTTAAGAGAGTAAGCGTCTCGCGTTAATCTAGTAGTGTCTATGGTTTTGGTGAATTGGAATCTATATAAGAAACTTAATATTGTTGCTATGTAATTAACTTCTTACAGGACCACAAAAAGCGTTTGAATCAATGGATTTTACGTTCTTTTTGTCTTCTGATGTTTGGTCTCGCACTGGACCTCTTTGGTATTTTCCTTGACTCCTATATCTCTCATTTACAGTCACACGTCATTTTTTTAGGTCTAATCACAGTTTTGCATTGTGTCATTCGTTTTTTGGTTCTTTGCAGGAATGCATTTAAATAAACCTCTATACACACTAAGTTACATGTGTGTCACCTCAGGCGCTTCTGGATTTCTGTTATCCGCGATATACCTAATGGTTTGGTTTGCTATTATCTTATGCTCTTAATGACTTACATATACTACGAGAGTAGGAAGCATCACATTGTTAAAACGTAAATCTCTCTCTCACAATCTTCACATGCAGGTTGACGTTTATGGATACAAACGAGCAAGTCTTGTCTTAGAGTGGATGGGAGTACATGCCTTACCGATCTTTGTTCTTATTGCTTGCAATCTTGTCTTTCTAATCATTCATGGATTCTACTGGAAGAAGCCCATGAACAATCTCGTAAGTGTTACTTTGTTATTTTTAACCATTGTTAAAGTTTTGTGTTGGACTTCTAAATATTATTATTGTTTGCAGCTTCATTTAATTGGAATCGGAAAATAAAGAAGAGAAAACAAGGAAAGGGAGGTGACCAAACATTGAGTTATATGAACCAAAAACTGACATGTTTTATCATAAAGAAACAAATGCCATATTCATCTTCACATCCCACCTTGTTTCACTTTCACATGTGGGATCCAGTTTATGCTATTTTTATAAATGGAATCTGATCATATTTCACATCCTTTTTTTTTACGTCTTTATGATTTTTTCAACCAGGTCGATTATATTCACATGATACATTCACGTAACAACTATGAGTCAACGCGTAACAAGGTTAAGCGGTAATAGAAAATGGTGTGGATAATAAGAATTGACAACGCTTATAAAAAAGAGAAATACTCTAGAATGGCACACATTTAGGTTTTAGTTCTAAAACTAGCACACACACGCTGGAATGTTGCAAAACTAGTATTTCTTAATATCGAGTAATTAATAGAAAGAAATATTATTATTTTAAAAAACTCAAAAAATCAAAACCCGATCTCTCTCACATTTCTCTCCGGCGAAACTTGATGAATTTTCCGATCAGACATCTTCATTTCTGATCTCAGATTTTCCCGGTGCTCCATCGTCTCTGGTGCTCCATCGCCTCCGGTGTTCCATCTCTATATTGCTCCATCATCTCCGGTGCTCCATTTTCTATCTACAACATCACTCATCTCTATCTTCCTCTAAGATAGTGTAGATCTCCATCTCCATCTCCATCTCCATTTTTTATTGTCTATCTTCATCTCCATTGTCTATCTGCAAAATCAAAGACATTGTAGATCGAAGATGGTGTAAAATTCAAGATTGTTGCCGATTGCAGAAGCTTCGCATGAGTTATAAGCAACTTTGTTTCCAGCGAAGCTGAACGCGACGGCGAAAAAGTCGTATCGATGAAAAGCAAATTGGATCTGCTTCTTAGTTTTCTTCCACCTCCGGTGATATCGAGAGCAATTGGCGATTCTTGTCATCATTTGGTTACCAAGAATCTTGGTCTAAGATCAACACTCTCAGGTACTAGTTATTAATTCAGAATCTTGCCGTAGAGAACATAAAAAATGGTATGATGTTAGTGTGGTAAAAAGAATCTGCAAATGCTTTAGCAACACTGGTTGGCTTGTCTAGGTTGATGGAAGCTAAATCCATCATGGATTTAGTACATTATGATTGTGATTCTGATCCTTGGCAATCTCAGTAGCTGACAACTCTCTCTTGTTGTAAAGTCACCGTCTTTAACCCAAGAAACCTCTATGACTACAGCGGTGATGAGAGGAAGAAGATATATGATGATGATGGTTGTGGGAGGGTCGTGAGTTGTGTGGAGGAAAGTGGGTTAGGGCATGAGATTTGGATTAGGATTGAGAGAGTGGAGAAAGGTTTCATTGGGAAGAGTAGGCATGTGTTCTTTAGAGAAGTATTGCTACTATTGTTACCAAGCTCTTTAGTATTATTTAACATGATGTTGTTGTGTTTGGAAAGAAAGATTATCAACAATGGCGGATTATACAGAAAATGGTGAGAGTTTTGTGGTGTGTTTCCTATATGTAGAACTGTTTGCAGCTAATGATTTCTCTTGGTCTCTACCAATTTTTGGAGTTTGAATTCAGTCTTTTTTTTTTTAGTTTTGTAGTAGTGTGCTTATTGTTTGGTTATTTACATGGATTAGTTTACCACCAGCTTCTTTTGTTTAATATGATTTTGTATGCACGTTAGATGAACTGGATTATGTAACAAGCCAGGAAGTAGAGCTCGTCGTGAGAAACTGAGAAGGGAAACACTGAATAATATATCTATGTTCAGAGTTTTGTCTAACTCATGTTTTTGTTGTTGTAGAAAACATGTGGTATGGTTAATTCAAATGAATTTTAGAAACTATTACAGGTTTCTTCGTTAACTCACAGATGAGAGTACAATCGTGGATGATCTTTTGATTCTGGTCGTCACCAATTTTGGATTTTCTGAACATTCAGGAAGACATTCCTAAATTTCAATGATGTCTTCATAAACTTTATAATTTTTTTTCTAAATTAAAATAAATGAGTTTTTAATATTTTATTTATGTGATACCTTAATGTATCACAAATTACTCTAATGTGATATATTTTATGCTTTGAATTTTTTTCAATCATTATAGGATTTATGCAAGAACCTTTTAAACCATTATGTTTATGAAGACCATCCTGAATTTCAAGAAGTCTTTCCTGAATATTATTGAATCTTTCCTAAATTTAAATAAATATGTTTCTAAATCTCTAATTTTGTGTGTTTTGTTTCAATATGTCAAATATCAGTAGATTACTCTATTAACTAGAGGTACGGATTTCATTTTTTATGCATATTCTCTTGTTATAAACTCTAAACTTTGTTATGAAGGTTATCCTGAAATTCAAAGAATCCTTCCTAAATTACATAGAATGTTTCTTGAATGTTATAGAACGCTTCCCGAATTTCATACAATTTTTCCTGAATTTTATATGTTTGTACCTGAAGTTTAATAACAGTTAAAACAAAATGCTAACAAAAACTTGTGACATTGTTATGATGCAGATCATACAAGTACCAAAAAAATCTAAAAGTTTTACATACATCATGTAGATTGGAAAAGTCTTTAATCCCTATTACCTGTAATAAAAAATTGAAATCAGGGAATATGTTTCAGGAAGGTCTTCCGAATTCTCAACAATGCTTCTTGAATTTTCACACGCGTTTGGATTCTCATCGCTCAAAATCTGTGGCACGTGGGCTTGAATCGGGTATCCATAAGGTCCACCTGGATAATACTCGTACCCGTAAGCAGGTTGAGCCGCCATATACTCCATCCTGGATTTCAAGAAGTCTTTCTTGAATATTATAGAATTTTTCCTAAATTTAAATAAATATGTTTCTAAATCTCTAATTTTGTGTATTTTGCATATTCTCTTGTTAGAAACTCTAAACTTTGTTATGAAGGTTATCCTGAAATTCAAAGAATCCTTCCTGAATTACATAGAATGCTTCTTGAATGTTATAGAACGCTTCCCGAATTTCATACATTTCTTCCTGAATTTTATATGTTCGTTCCTGAAGTTTAATCACAGTTAAAACAAAATGCTAGCAGAAACTTGTGACATTGTTAAGATGCAGATCATACAAGTACCAAAACAATCTAAAAGTTTCACATACATCATGTAGATTGGAAAAGTCTTTAATCCCTATTACATGCAATAAAAATTGAAATCAGGGAATATGTTTCAGGAAGGTCTTCCGAATTCTCAACAATGCTTCATGAATTTTCACATAAAGGCAAAATCATCACAAGTTGCATATGACGAATTCAGAAGCTGGATTTGAGGACTGAATGATATGAGTTCCCCGATGTGATTGTTAGAGCTGGACTGTTTTCTTCACAACTTCATGTCTTGACATGATTTATGTTTACGCATTCTAAAAAAATGTCTGTAAAAAAAACAGTTTCAATGAATCATACAAACATCATATATCAAGGTTTAGATTTAAAAAATATAATCAACATCTGCAGAGATCTTCACAAGAGAGCTAAGTTCCATCAAAAGCTCTGCCATTTGCTTTCAAGAACAATTTGTTTAATTATGGAACTCAAAGCAAACAACAAGCATGTATCATCTAAAACTAGATCTCTTAAATTCCTCTATTTACCATTTATTGTCATGAGCAATGAACAAATGACAAATCTAATCTGAGATAATCCTAACAAAATTTGAAGAATAAAAAATCTCCAAGGACCAAATGGTTAAGTTGTTCGTAGACTTAAACTTCATCATCATCTAAAGTTCAATTCACCAACACAATTTTATAAAATACAGAATGAATAAACAAAAAAGGATGGGACTAGAGTTTATGATTGAGAGACCCAAATTATAGAAACTTCAGACCAATTTGAATCTATTTGAATCTCTTGTCTCCGTAGATTTCGTCGTCTCTTTTCTTCGTCATGGCCAATATACGCTTGGCTGGAAACCAGATCTCTGAGATATCTCTAAGCTTTAGATTCATGCTTGGGGTTCTCTTTGATGTCGCGAACACAACTGCTGCTTTCACTGACCTCGATTTGATGACTCACCTACGATTAAGATCCGATTTGGTTCGCTGGTGGAACACCGTCTGCGATCGGTTTTGGAATGACGGAGAGAGAGGATTGAGAGAGAACATCGTCTTCCAAAATAGCACTAATCACGATTTCTATATCTTTATTTTAATTTCCTTAATATTTTATTTTTAATATTATATAAATTTGTGCTATATTTGGAACAATTTAATGTGTGTGCTAGTTTTGGAAGAAAAACTAAAATTGGTGCTATTTTTGTCAATTGACCTATAAAAAAAGACTAGATTTTAATTCTCATGACCATTTTTAATAGTTATTAGAAACATATATATATATATATTGTATTTTTTGCGTGTTTATTTATATGTTTTAATTAATATTTAGATTTTATAATTTTACATAGATTGTAATTTTTGTGTTTGGTGTCAGTAAATATTGATGTAACTCATTATTTCATTTGAAAATATATATATAAATTATATTTATGTAAACTCTAATCAGCTACATAACATCATCCACAAAAAAAATTTATTAGCAAATTAAAAGTATTTAAAATATTTAAATTATAAATACTAATTTCTCTTAAAATTATTTTTTAAGTATATTTTTTTGGATATTACAACTAATAACTTAGAGTTATGATATTTATTCAAATGACAAAGGTTTAATTATATAAATCTTACAAAGTTTACTTTGAAAGATAAAGTAATATGTAATATTCACTTCCCATCTATTTAAAGCTAATACTTGGAGAACACTCTCTTATACTATATATATTTTGGTGAAACAAAGGAGACTAGTCTCCTCAAAAAGAAATAAAAATTAAAAAAATTACGAACGGATGTTCCTTGGAAACGCAGTTCCTCGGATATAATCCTCAACAACAACAGATATCATCACCACCAACGGCGCATCCTCGGATATCACACTCTCCTATACTTGTATATATATCGTACAAGTTGTACTCACATTATTCAGTAACATGGTATTATAGCCATTATTCTAAAAACCCTATTAAAAAAAGCCGTCCCCTCTTCAAAGTCTCTTTCCCATTCTCTCTCTTGTTGTTCTTCTTCTTGTTCTCTCTCGTTACTCTCTCTTCTTCCTTTATCTTCATATGTTTTTCTCCCTCTTATACCCCACCTTTACAATGGCTCAACCACTCGACAAAGTTTTCACCGTGACTCACATCAAGTCACACATTCCTCTTGTCCTTGATATGCAGAAAATGAACTATGATGTTTGGCATGAACTGTTTGAGACTCACTGCTATAGTTTCGGCGTCTATGGGCATATGGATGACACCTCTACCCCCGCCAATGAAAACGACACCACTTGGAAGGAACGTAACATCACCTGCACCTTTTAACCATCAAAGGGAATAAATGTTTTGTTATTCATATTGATAATTTCACTCATTTCTTTGTTTTTTTCCAATTCGTAACAGATCTGATGTGTTTTCCGTGTTCTTAACTTTCATGGCTTATGTTTATAACCATTTTGGTCTCAGCATAAAAAATTTACAATGCGATAATGGTGGTGAATACCAAAACCGACAATTTCCCAATTACTTTTCTTCTCATAACATCATCCCTTGATTCTCATGTCCTCACAGTTCTCAACAAAACGGCATAGCCGAGCGCACACTCCGGACACTAAACAACTCTGTTTGGTCATTACTCTTCCAAGCAAACACGCTTAACACATATTGGATGGAAGCACTCATGATGGAAGCTCATCTCTTCAACATTCTTCCTTCATCTGCCATCAACAATGACATTCCGTTCACTAAACTTTTTCACAAGCCGGCAACCTATGCTCACCTTCGGGTGTTCGGGTGTCTCTGTTATCAAAATCTCCTTCCTACAACTTTAAACAAACTCGATGCTCGCTCCACCGCGTGTGTTTTTCTTGGCTACCTATCCAATCATAAAGGCTACCATTGTCTTGACCTCACCAGTTGAAAGGTAATTATCTCACGACATGTTACCTTTGATGAGTCAAGCTTTCCCTTTTCTAATCCTTCCCAGTTTAAAATTTCTACTCCACCCGCTGAATCACCACTTCCTCTCCCTATCTCTCCTCTTCTCCGCCGACCAGCTTCACTCAACCAACAAACTACCGCCCCTCTACCACCTCCAGCTCCACCCGCTGCACTGCCGCCTCAACAAGCTGTTGGTTACTCTAAGACGACGTGTAGTAAAAGCGGAATCACCTAACAGAAATAACCTCTTTCTCTTCATACTGAATTCTTTTTTCGTCTTCCCACTTCTCACTTAAAAGCTTTAGAAGATCCTAACTGAACAGCATTCATGCATGAGGAGCATGGAGCTCAAATTTAAAAGAGAACGTGGGACTTGGTGCCACGACCGTCCAACACTAACATTGTGCGCTCTATGACATTATTTAGGCATAAGTTTGGTGCACATGGCAAGCAATCTTGTTACAAGTTCCGGTTGGCCACCAATGGCAAATAAAAGGGATATGCATCGATTGTGATGAGACTTTCAGCCCTGTAGTTAAGCCTAAAATAATTCTTCTAGTTCTGGAGTTCTATCTATCTTGCAACTAACCTATCCATCAACTTAATGTCAAAAATACATTCCTTAATGGCACATTTGAAGAGACGGTTTACATGCACCAACTGTCCGGTTTCCGCGACCCGGACAAACCAGATCATGTTTGCTTGCTTAAACGGTCTCTACAGCCTCAAAACATCCCCATGTGCATGGAGTCAACGCTTCGGTAAATATGCGCGTAAAGTTGGTTTCGTGCAAAGCAAAGGAGACCTGTCCTTGTTCGTCTACCATCAACCACAAGGCACCGCCTATCTCTTTCTCTATGTCGACGACATTGGTCTCACTTCACCTTCCACTAAGTTCCTCAACGACATCATCGCCTCTCTTCCTAGTGAGTTTGAGATGACCTGGTGAGCTTCACTACTTCCTTGGCATTGCTATCAAACGAAACACCTCCGACTTCTTCTTCTCAAAACGGAATTACGCTGCCGACATCCTCCACCACGCCAACATGACTAAATACAACACCTGTACAACATCGGGAGATTCTCGTGCTCGCCTTGCCAACGAGGATGGCCCACAAGTATCCGACTCAACCCTTTTATCGTAGTCTCACTGGTGCCCTCCAGTACTAAAATTTTACACCCCAGGATACCTCTTTTGCCGTCCAACAAATCTTTCTATACATGCATGACCCACGCGTCTCATTTCAAAGCCTTCAAACGTATCCTGCGCTACCTCAAGGGCACTCTTGATCACGGTCTCCAACTCTACTCGACACAATCTACTGGCCTTATCGCTTACACGGATGCTGATTGTGCTGGTTACCCCTATACTTGACGATCGACTTCCGACTACAGCATTTTTTACTACGACAAATTAATCTCCTGGTCCTCCAAACGTCAACACACTGTCTCCCGCTCAAGCGCTAAAGCTAAGTATCGCAGTTTGGCCAATGTCGTAGCCGAAACAACCTGGCTCCGCAACCTCCTCCTTGAATTACATTGTCCCCTAACCAAAGTCACTCTCGCCTATTGCGACAACATCAGTGCTGTCTACCTCTCCACAAAACCCGTTCAACATCAACGCACGAAACATGTAGAGATCGACATTAAGTTTGTTCCTGAACGTCTTGCCCTTGGCACCGTACCAAGACTTGTTTATAAAAGCTTGGCGTTGAAAGGTGATGTTCACATATTTTACCTTATTTTACCTTAGTTTATTTACACATTTTGCATAATTCACTAGCTTGTTAGGTCATCATTGAGTAGTTTTAGAGCTGTTTATGCATTAGAGTAGATTTGCATTGCATTGCATTGTTTCTTGCATAAACAGGTGATTTAGGACCTAATGGAGCATGGATAAGTGCTAAGGGAGAGTGAAGCCATCAAGAGAGTCAGACAAAGGAGCTAGAGCAGAGGAGAATCAAGGTCCGGAAGTCCACTCGACCACCACACTCGACCGTGTGCTAAGAGAGACTCGACCGACTGAAAGGAGCAGAAGAAGACCTGACTCGACCGAGCACATGGTCGAGTCAACCGAGCCGCCTCTCTATTTTGTCCTGTAGCCATTTTAGGGTTTCCCTACTTTTCTATATATACCCATTGTACTCTATGGCCGCTGAGAAGCGACTTTTCAGAGAGAAAATATCAGAAAACCTAGTATTTACCCTTTTTGGGATCTTAGCTTTTAAGTTTACATCATCAGCCACTTTTAAGCTTTTTCTCTAGATTTTCATACTTTGTTGCTTCTGTAACTTTTTGGGTATTGAGAATCTAAATTTATTTCTTTGAACAAAGTTGTAGATCTCCATCTTATCTTTCTAATCATGCAAGTTTCATTGATTTCTGGATTTATGATTTTGTTCATCATGAGTTGTTCATCTGAGTAGTGTGTTAGGATCTTAGGGGTGGATTAGGCTGGATGAGAGTTATGGTAGTTTAGACTGATCAAGCTTGTTTGTTTAAATATCTCTTCTAGATTAGGCATGCTCTATGTTGTTCTTATATCTGAGAGGGTAAGAACAGATCCTAGGTTGCTTAACATCATACCAATGTTTAAGCTTCTGGATAATACTAATGCTGGAGATTACTGTGCCTATCCCAAGAGATTTGTTGTATAGGATGGTTTTTGACATGTGATGATCTGGATCTTTATGCCTGCTTTTATGTGTAATAGCTAGTGAGAACTAGATCTAGGAGCATCTAAGCTTGATTATTATTGTCATGAGAATGGATTAATAAGTATTAGAGGATCATTGTCTAGAGATAACTCACTGTTGATTGAGGTTTGTTGATCAGTTTAGATTAGTATAGCTCAAGTCCAGCCCATGAATCCATCCCTAGGACCTTCTGTGTTATTGATTTCTTTTATTTGATTACAGTTATCCGCTTTTCATTTGATCTACTTAGATTTGCTCTGTTTGATTGTTAAGTTTGATTTCTGTTCTTCGTAACTTTCCACTCGACCCTATACTCAATCGAGCATACGATCGAGTGCTTTCTCGAGTCCAATTCCAAGTTCTTACTTTATGTTCTGCATCTTTTTAAATTCACTCTTGTTTCATTGCATATCTTAGTTTCAGTTATTACCTTGCATTTAGTCTATTATCTTACTATTTTATATTCTGCATTTACAATTCTGTCAACAACTGTTACATCAAAACCATTTCATATTTGGCTTAAATTAAATAAGTGTTCACATCTAGACTGCTTGCATCATACTCATTATGGATTGACATCTCTTATACTGCAACAACATAAGAGTAATTGAAACCTCTTGCATTCCACCTAATCATACATCTTAGGGACTTAGCTTGTGTCTGTTGTCTGATTGCATCATTCATACATTCATAAGTATTTAATCCCATAGAAAAGATCCATGTTTCAAAAGGACAAGTTGATATTGTCAAATTGCTGAAGGATTGGTTGAAAGTATGTCCTCAGCGAACCGCTGGATCCTTGAAGATCGAAATTTCCGGCCAAAACCCTACTTCAGCTAATGGGTTTACAAATGAGATGGTTAGGGTTTAGATTTTACAATTAGAATTAAATTATATACCGGTTTGGGTTTACAAAAGAGCGGTTTGAATTTTTAATTTTATAATAATATATACAGATTTTGTTTTCTTATTTTATAAAGAGGTGAATAAATAAGTTATTAAATATATTATGACATGTCACATTCTCATTGGTTTAATTAAAGATAAGTGAACAAAAGGGTTCACCTTAGGGGTGAACCCAAGAATTGTTGGCTGCTACTTTTGCCTTCTTGAAAGATATTCAATCCTACAAAACCGCATAGAGGGTCCAAGTAAAAGTCATCTATGCATGGCGTCAGTATATTCAAAACACTAGTGAAACGCTTGAGTTAGTTTTGTCAGATTCAGTGGTAAGTATAATTTCAAACAAACTAGCAGAAATGAAACAAAACGAGATATTAGACTTTTCTATTACTAATGCATCTTTTGGGTTTCAAAATAATTTCAAATACAATCTAATATATTAAAGGAGAAGTCGAAATGGCTCACAACCATTCTCACAAAAATTGACGTTGTTTACCCTTAATGAAATTGCCCTTAAAAAAATTTGGACAAGCTTTTATTCTCTATTTAAGTTGGTGAAACACATCACATTCATCCTCAGACTTAAGATTACTAATTTGCCATTAATGAGATTCAAAATTGGACCTTTATACCCTTTAGATTAATAAAAAATTAAAAAGATTAGTTTTTTTTTTAATTATCTAATCTATATAATCGTCAAAAACGTGATTTCTATAAGTTATAAAACCCGAAAACCTGAAATAATAATGAGCTTAATAGAAAACTCAACCAAATTATACCGACTTCTTTGAAACCCTAAAAATATAGGTTATTCGTTAATATAAATAGGTACATCCCTAACCATTCTCCATAATTCGAAATATTTAAAAAAGAATAAACCCTAAATTACTCTCATGTTCTCGAATTTATATTTGTATTCTAGTCTTGATGATCTTTTATATGGATCTTTGTATTCGTGTTCGTGTTCTAATTATTCATATCCTTTTTCTGTACTATTTGTTTGGAACGCAAGTTCAAGCATCACCAAAACTTTGTGTATTGTTTCTTTACTAATTGAATAATATTGTATATTTTCTTGAATTATTAAAATATTTGTAAATCAAATTATACTAATTCCTATGTTTCAGGTGAGTTAGTAGATGGTCGTGATCTTAGTTCTATGTGCTCCCCCAAGAAAATTAAGTATATATAGATATATATTTTTGTATACCTAAACTAATTTCCTTTATACCTTGATGCTGCTAAATTAAAAGACTCATGTTTATAGTTACAGGAACACTTCAGAAGATGCTACTATTAATGGAAGATGTTTGGTAATTGTAATAGAAAATTATTCTATCATCTTTATAATTAAATATAAATCAATAGGTAGAGGTGGCAAAGTCTATCAAATGTTTTTATTTAGGTGAATCCACCAATGTTCGTATGCTGAAACTCAGGTATTGTTTAAAATTTTATAAGAAAGATTATTAATATTATACTTTTGATTCAGAAATCATACTAATATTTTGTATTTACTTTTCTTTTTTTTTTGTAGAAAGTCTATTATTGGTGCTAATAGTATCCCAAAATCTATGGTATAAACTTAATTTAACTAAATGTTAATGTTCAAAATTACTTAATCTTATTTTCACGGATATAGCATAATTTTGATTGATTAATTATTCAGCAGGTGAAAGATGCATTGTTAGCAATACGACGTCTTACAGCTATTGCTCGGTAGTTGTTTATGTTAAAACAGCAGTAATAATGTTATAACGTTTGTTAAAATTGCTTAGTTTGGTATTATCACGGTAACAATTTGTGTATAAAGGTCACCCTGATATTAAACCTTTTACAAAAACATGATACTAGCGTTTATTTGTAAATCCTTAACTCTAACCCTATTCTTTGATATTATCTGCAGAGAAGGAATTTATCGCAAAGAATCTAAGTCGTTTCCTTTTTATTTAAGATACACGGTAATTACCAAAAGTATATTCGAATTAGATTTTATTATATCTAATCTAATATTTTTTGTTATTTAAAAACAGACTGCATATGGAAGGAAAAATAATTGGTGTCGTAGCAAATTTTCTGGCATGAAGCGAGTAGAAGAACATATTTTAGAGAATAATATAATGAATGTTCTGAGATCTTATAATGGCTGTTTTCTGGATATTGTTTTATACGGATGAATAATTTATGAAATAATAATATTCCTATAAAGTTTAATTTTAAAATTGACAGTGTTTATAATGACGTTCTTAAGGTAAATGAGATGAGACGTGTTAACAATGAAAATGTGCGTACCGAAGTTACATTAGTAGCAATACAATCGACCAAAAGCTGAAGTTCTTGCATCATTATTTAAATTTCAATATATCGTGAGATTGTATATTTAAATACCGAAATTGTATATATGAATGATAGAAGTAAACGAATCAAGTACCCGTATTAAGTATATGAAAATGGTTTATATATAACTTTTTCAGTATGAATTTATTAAAATGTAATAATTATTATTTTTTGATGGAATATTAAAATTTATTATTTTTACGTTATGTCAAGCAGGGTGGATAAACTTAAGAAGTATTACATATTCAAAACAGAACAGAATAAAGTTTAATATCATGATTAAAGTAAAAATGGAAAATATATATACGCATTAAAAGTCGTAATGATAAACATTAAGAAGTTTACTATTATCTCTAAACTAAATGAAAGTGTAATAAAGATATTTATGTCTGGAGATCTATACAAAATATTTTTTAAAAAATGGTAAACATATATTCTTATATATCACTTATCAAAAAAAAAAGTAAATATCTTTTCTGTATTAAATTACATGTATATATACGTCTATTCGACTCTTTTGACATTCAACCTAAAATAATGAAGAAAACAAAAAACAGAAACTTGTCTCTTTCTTGGTGTGTGAAATGGAATGTGAATGAATGATATGATGATGAACAATGGTGAAAGCAAGGTGTTTCAATTCTCCTTATGCAATTGTAGAATAAGAGGTGTCAATCCAATATGAGAGTTTGCAAGCAATCAGGATGTGCATAAATGTCTAGGTCAAGCCAAATGTAAAGGATGTTTGTCACTAACAATCCTGTTGATGAAATGTAAAATGCAGAAAGTAAAAACTACTAAGATAGATGCTAAATGTAAAGAGAACAGACTAATCAAAGCTATGATGAACCAAGAACAGAAATAGAACTATGATAATGCAAGTAATGAACTAATGCAAGACAAGTAATGAACGGGACACTAAGTGAATGCAGCAGAAATGCAACTAAAATGAAACAGAAAACAAGACAGGACAACTACAAATCATAAACAAGAATTCTGGGGATGAACTCGAGCAAGCACTCGATCGAGTGTAGATCGAGTGCAGGGTCGAGCTGGACAAATCCGGAAAACATAGCAATGCAAGAAAAACAGAGCAATACAAAAGCAAATCAAACAACATGATTTAAGCTAGGAAATCAATAAACAAGGAAGGTCTTGAGGAGGGATTCATGGGCTGGACTAATGATTGAGGTCATCTAACTTGGCCAACAAATCTCAAAGAACTTGAGCTAATCTCTAGACAATAATTTCTAAGAACATGTTTAATCCACTCTCATGGCAAAAAACAATCAAACTCATATATTTCTAGACTTGTTCTCACAAAGTAAAGAACCTATACAAGCAAGCATTAAGCAATATGTCAAAAATCAAGCAAGACTTCTAATCTCTTAGCAAGCCTAATGATAGTCTCTAGATCTAGCCTTATCTATGCTCCTTAGACATTGGTGTGATGCTAAGATGCTTGAGATCAGATCCTACCCTCTCGGTTATAGGACCAGCATTAAGAACATCTAGCCTAGAAGAGATCTACAACAATCAAGCTTGACCAAATCAAACAAACCTCAAACACAACCCAGCATAACCCATCCTCAAGATCCTAAACAACTACTCACAAGAACACATGATGAACAACTAAACCCATAAAATACCGAAACTTACATCACTAGAAAGATAAAGGAAAGATCTACAATATTGAAGAAGGAATCAAAAATGAATTCTTAATATCTTGAAAGTTATGGAACCAACAAAATCCAAGAATCTTATGTTTTTCTCCTTCAAGGAGGTACAAGATCTAAAAATAAAAGTGCAAAAGGAATAATTTCCAAAAGGGTAAAAACTAGGTTTTTGACTATCTAAAAAGCTGGACTCTTTGTGGCTGCAGAGTACAAGGCCTTTAAATAGAAAAAGTAGTGGAAACCCTAAAAATGCTAAAAGACAAAACAGCCAGGCGGCTCAGCCAACTCGACCCGGTGCTCGGTCGAGTGACCGGTCGAGTTGGGTTTTCTTGTGCTCCTTCCACTCGGTCGAGTCACTCTCAGCACACGGTTGAGTGTCTGGTCGAGTGGGCAGTCGAGTTGGACTCCGAACCTTGGTTCTCCAGTCTTAACTCCTTTGCTTTCTCCTCATGATTGCTTCACTTCTCCTAAGCATTGCTTCCATGCTCCTTAGGCTCCAAAATCACCTGTTTATGCAAGAAAAGATGCAAATGCAATGCAACTACACTCTAATGCAAGAACAATCCTAAAACTATGCAATAATGGTCAAAAAGGATAGGAAAAGATGCAAAAGATGTGAATATATTAAGGGAAAACAGGATAAAATATGTGAACATCAACACACCCAAACCTAGTCTTTGCTTTCCCTCAAGCAAATAAACAAGACATAAGAAGGTAGGTGAGGGTTGAAATTGGGATCTCAGCTCCTAAAGCTTGCAAATAAACCAGCTAGAATCAATGTCCAAGTTACTAGTACTATGATGCAAGTTGAATGAGCTGTACTTAAAGACTTTAGACAAACCTATCACAACCTTCACTGATTTGAGCCTTAGATGTCCACATGCATTCAAATCAACCATTTCCTTTAACGTTCATTTAATCAAGAACATGGATCAATCTTATGCAATGTTTTAAACTTATTTGGCTTGGAAATAAAGGTTTAGAGACAATGATGGTCTCTGTTTAGAGTGGGGCTTATCAATATCAAGGTTCTCTCATAAAAAATGGATTGAGCTTTAGAAGAATGCTAAAGGTAAGAACACTTAGACACATACAAGAGCAAAACCTTGTCTACCCAAAAGTAACCCAAGTGTTTGATCCTATCATTCTAAGCCCAAATGATCCTAGTTCTACCCTTTATCTTCTCTTCTCAAATACCCTTTTCTCTTTTGTTTTCAAGCCTTAGGAGAGGTTTCTTATTTGATCTTTCTAGTGGAATGGAAGATTCTTACTTATTTGCTATGGTTATCTTTTCTTCTTATTCTTAAGACATAAAAGCATTTTGCTATACTCTTCTTTTTCTTTCTTTCTTTTCTTTGACTGAAACCATCTTTAAACAATATCATACTTCCCATTTTTTCACTAGACTTTGATTTTACTTAAACACATTCCCCTCCTAAAGACTCTTACATTTTCTTTCTCTTTTCCTCTTTTCTTTTCTTTCTTTTTCAAACAACCAAATCCCAAACCCAACAATGAAGTCACCTAGTCTTATCTAGTTTGGAAAATGCAATCTAGAACTACGCAAGGCATTATTCTTGTCAGTTCAAACCTAACACTTTCTACCAAGCTCAATCCCAAAATAGGCCTTACACACTCAAGAATAAACATGGCTTGAAAGAAGGGTTGGTTAAGGATATTGGAAACTGATTTTAATGATTCAATCAGCTACTTGGATCAACAAAAGTGGTAAAAAGGAGAAAGATGATCCAAATATGTATATGGTATCCATGAGTTTAAAGCAATGCACAAACTGATAATTACAAGTCAATATTAGGTTCATATAAATAGGAAATGGCATCAAATCACAACATGCTTCAATTTAGACCAAATGCAATGCAGGAATTCAAGGCTTGGTTCAATCTTATGCTTTTAACTACTCAACTAGCATCAAAGTACTATTAACTTGGGCATTGATCCTAGTTTAGTGAATTAAACAAGCTAACAAGGCAAAACTCATCATAGATCCCTAATGCAAATAATTAACAGTCCTACATGAAACATGCTAAACAAGATGCTATTATGCAATGCAAACTATATGAACACTCTTTTTATAAAGATTTTTGCAAATTTTTTTCAAATTTTTAGGGGTTTTCTATGCCTTAGATGCTATGCAAATACTAACATGATGATGCTAAAAATATGAAATAAGAAAAAAAAACACAACATCAAATGTTATCTCAAACCCTCCCCCAAACTTAAATCACACAGTCCTCTGTGTGAAAGAAATTTGTAAGAGGATTCAAGACCAAAAACAAAACACAATATGAAATGCAATGATATTTACAAGTGAAGGTGATAATGGTACCTCAAGGATTGGAGAAGAAGCTGTCCACATCCTCATTCATGCTGTCAAATGTGTAGTTGGGGTCTGGTTGGTGACTTGGAGAAGGTGATTGGGGCAGCTCGATGATGGCAACCGACTGGGACTCGGTCGAGTACGTGCTCGAGTGGGGGGGGTCGAGCTGGACTGCGAATCTCCTTTTCTTCTTCTAATTAAACTCCCTTGCTTCCCTGACCATGAAAACACCAAAACACCAAAACATAAATCAAAATACCAAAACAAATCCTAAGCAATATAAACAGAGATACCTTAGGGACTTCCTCCCTAGTGAGCTTGTTTAAAGTCACTAAGCTTGACTTTGATGCCTTTTTAGGCTTGAGGAGCATCCTGGAGAAGCATTGTGCACTTCTCAGGTGTTTCCTTTTCTCCCAAATACTTCTTAACTCTCTGACCATTGACTGTGAACTCACTACCATCCTTGTTGAGAAGTGTGACAGCTCCAAATGGTAGGATCTCCTTTATCTCAAAAGGGCCTCCCCATATACTTTTCAACTTCCCATGGAATAACTTGAGTCTTGAATTGTAAAGCAAAGCTTGGTCTCCAGCCTTTAGGTCTTTGATGAGAATCTTCTTATCATGGAAGGCTTTAGTTCTTTCCTTGTAGATTTTGGAGTTTTCATAAGCTTTCAATCTGATTTCCTTAAGCTCATGCAATTCAAGGCTTCTCTTAGCTTGTGCTGTCTCTAGATCCAAGTTCAAAAGTTTGATTGCCCATAGGGCTTTGTACTAAACTTCAACTGGGAGATGGCAAGACTTGCCATAGACCAGTTGGAATGGGATTCTTCCTATAGGTGTCTTGAAAGCTGTTCTATAGGCCCAAAGTGTTTCATCAAGTTTACTAGACCAATCCTTTCTTGTTGCTCCTACTATTCTTGATAGAATGGCCTTGATTTGTTTGTTTGACACTTCAACTTGCCCACTTGTTTGAGTGTGGTAGGCTGTAGATACCTTGTGCTTAACTCCATACTTCCTTAGCATTCCTTCAAAGATCTTGTTGATGAAGTGTGTTCCTCCATCACTAATCACAGCCCTTGGAATTCCATACCTTGGGAAGATTATGGTCTTAAAAAGTTTAAGAACCACTTTTTGATCATTAGTAGGGCTCGCAATAGCCTCTACCCACTTGGAGACATAGTCCACTGCCACTAATATGTAGACATTCCCATTTGAAGGAGGGTTAAAAGGTCCCATGAAATCAATTCCCCACACATCAAATATCTCAACTTCAAGAATTGGATTTTGGGGCATCTCATTCCTTCTTGTGATATTCCCCATTCTTTGGCAAGCATCACACTTTGTGATGAACTTGTGAGTGTCCTTGAATAATGTAGGCCACCATAAACCAGCTTGTAGGACTTTCTGGACTGTCTTGAAAGTTGCAAAATGGCCTCCATAAGTAGAACCATGACAATGCCCTAGCACTCCTCCAACTTCATTTTCTGCTATGCACCTCCTAAACAGTCCATCTGATCCCTATTTGTATAAGTAAGGTTCATCCCAATAGTATCCATTGATGTCCTTGAGGAGCTTTTTCTTCTTATAAGGGTCCATGTCTGCTGGGATTTCTTCACACACCTTGTAATTGACTATGTCAGCATACCAAGGTAGATCTTCACTTTCAAGTGCCATCCACTCCTCCATCTCATCCTGCTCGATCGAGTGCCCAAACATACTCGGCCGAGTGCTTGTTCGAGTAGGCGGGCGAGTTGGAGGCCGAGTTGTCCCAATTTGCATCAGTTTCTCCTCAGGCATTGAATCATCGATTGGAATCTCCTCCTCTATCCTCATTCTGGAAAAATGATCAGCTACTCCATTCTCTATCTCTTTCTTATCAACTATTTCCATGTCAAACTCCTGGAGAAGCAAAATCCATCTCAACAACCTTGGTTTTGTGTCCTTCTTTGAGTAGATGTGCCTCAAAGCAGCATGATCAATGTACACAATTACCTTGGACCCTACTAAGTAACTTCTGAATTTTTCAAAGGCAAAGACCACTGCTAGAAGCTCTTTCTCTGTTGTTGAATATCTTCCTTGAGTTTCATCCAAGGTCCTACTTGCATAGTAAATAACATGCAGCTTCTTATCTTTCTTCTGTCCCAGGCATCACACATAATCTCAAATGGAAGATCCCAATTTGGAGCTTGGACTATTGGAGCTGATATCAAAGCAGCCTTGATCTCCTTGAAAGCCTTCAAGCAATCTTCATCAAAGTTGAACTCAGTCTCCTTACAAAGCAACCTTGTTAATGGCTTAGCTATCTTTGAGAAATCCTTGATGAACCTTCTATAAAATCCAGCATGACCAAGAAAGCTTCTTATGTCCTTGACTGTTTTTGGTGGTTGAAGTTGAACCATGACTTCAATTTTTGCTTTGTCAACTTCAATACCCTTCTTTGAAATCTTACGACCAAGAACTATCCCTTCTTCAACCATGAAGTGACACTATTCCCAATTCAAGACTAGATTTGTCTCCTCACATCTCTTTAAAACCCTGCATAGATTAGCAAGACAAGAAGAAAAGGAATCTCCATAGACAGAGAAGTCATCCCTAAAAACTTCAACCACATCCTCAATAAGATCAGAGAAGATTGACATCATGCACCTTTGAAAGGTAGCTGGAGCATTACATAATCCAAATGGCATCCTCCTATATGCAAAGGTACCATATGGACATGTGAATGTTGTCTTCTCTTGATCATTGGAATGAATAGGAATTTGGAAAAATCCAGAATATCCATCCAAGAAACAGTAATGGGTATGATTGGCTAATCTTTCCAACATTTGATCAATAAATGGAAGAGGAAAATGATCTTTCCTAGTAGCAGAATTAAGCTTCCTATAATCAATGCACATTCTATGTCTTTTTATGGCTCTAGTGGGAATTAACTCATCACGATCATTCTTTATTACAATGATTCCTCCTTTTTTAGGGACACAGTGGACTGGTGAGACCCAAGTACTATCAGAAATAGGATTGATCACACCAGCTCCAAGCAGTTTTAGAATCTCTTTTTTGACTACTTCCTTTAGGTTGGGGTTAAGCCTTCTTTGAGGTTCAATACTAGAGTAGGATTCATTTTCAAGGTGGATTCTATGCATGCAGAGACTAGGTGAAATTCCTTTAATGTCATCCAAAGTATAACCAATAGCTTTTCTAAACTTCCTTAGCTCAACAACTAGCAAATCAAGCTCTTCCCTACCCAAGTTAGCATTTACTATCACAGGATAAGTAGAGTTCTCACCTAAAAAAATGTACCTTAGCCCAGATTGGAGAGGTTTTAGCTCTACTTTTGGTGCTTTCAGTTCAGACCAGTCGTCTGTGGAGGACTCGGCAGTGCACTCGGTCGAGTAGTGTTGGTGCTCGGTCGAGTGTATGCTCGAGTAGGTGGTCGAGCTCTCTGTATTTGCTGTTTGAACTGACCAGACTTCCTCTCTTAATGCTGGTAACCCCTCAAAAACCTCTGGATGGTGTGATTCTCCACAGGAGTCCAATATATCTTCATAGGCCTTGGTTTCTTTATGGATGAACCCTTCCTCTCCACTTTTGGTCAAAACAGTTCTAAGGTGATCTTGTTCTGCTAGCTCTTCCATCAATTCTCCTGATAATTTGTCCAACTCTTCAACCCAAAAGACTTGTCCTCCAATTGTTGGTTTCTTCATAGCCTCTACAATGTCAAATGTCATTCTGAGGTCCTCTCCCAAGTTGAGATCAATCTTCCTTTGTCTCCCATCAATTATTGCTCCTGCTGTAGTCAGGAAAGGTCTCCCCAAGATCAAAGGATCTTTTGGTTCTTCATCCATTTCCAAGACTACAAAGTCTGTTGGGACTTCCACTGCTCCAACTCTAACTGGTAGATCTTCCAAAAAACCATGTGGTAATCTTATTGATCTATCAGCTAAGATCAGGGAGATGTTGCATGGCTTATACCTTGTAAACCCTAGGCGCTTAGCAACTGATAGAGGCATTAGGCTTACTGAGGCTCCCAAATCACAAAGGCATCTATTGAAGGTTAAGGGCCCTATAGAGCAAGGTAGAGTAAAGGAACCAGGATCTCTTAGCATTTGAGGGTTCACTTGCTTTTGGATTATGGCACTACACTCATGGCTGAGAATCACCATCCCTTGAACTTCTTTGATCCTTCCCATCACAGCATCTTTCAAGATTTTTTGGTAAGGAGGGATCATCACAAAGGCATCTATTAGAGGCATCCTAAGCTTAATCTCTCTAACTTGTTTGTCAAACAATGCCTTGTATTTTTCAACCATTTGTTTCTTAAATCTTCCTGGGAAAGGTAGTGGAGGCTTGTAAGGAGGAGGAATGAACCGGACTTCTTTTTCTTTGGAGGTAACTGGATTGATTTTCTCCTGAGAAGCTGCTCGATCGGGTACTCGACCACCTACTCGGTCGAGTGAGTGGTCGAGTGGTGCGTCGAATTCAACGGTGTTTTCATTCTGAGTCTCTTCTTGTTGGAAACCCTCCCCTTCTTGAATTCCACTGCCCTCAGTGTTGGGATGTGCTCCTAGTCGTGTTGGTAAGACTCTTCCACTGCGAAGATTGATAGCATTGGCAAATTCAGTAGTTTGCACAATAGCTTTGCCCTTGTGATGGTCATGCTTTGGGGCAGAAGCTTGTTGATTTTCCATAGTCATAATCCTGGAAGTCAGTGTGTCAAACTTGGCATGAAGTTCACTGTAAATATCTTCTATCCTCTTGTTCAGCTCAGCAAATCTGTTTGCTGCCTCAATCTTCCCATTTGTTTGCCCAATCAACAGCTGTTGTATCATTGCTCTTAGGTCTTGTTCCTGGCCTTGGTTAGGCTGAAACCCTGGTGGGGGACACAATTGGGGCTGGAACACTTGTTGCTGCTGCTTGGGTGCATAGTTGTTCTGTTGTTGAGGCTGAGGAGGTGGATAGAATTGGTCTTGAGGGTTGGCTACATTGGTGCTCCTATAAGAGAGGTTGTTCTGCTTGAATCCTCCACCTTGGTTGTAGCCTTTGTATCCTCCTCCTTGGTTCTGCATATAACACAACTCAGCAAACTCCCTATCTCCTTCTTGGACTGGAGCTTCTTCTTCACCAATGAAGTGAATGGTTTTTGATTGGCTTAGGAGAATCCTTTCAAGCTTCTCATTGACAAGCTTTAAATCCTGCTTGTATTTGTCCTCTTGATCAGTGGAGGTGATCCTTATGGTTCTATCATAATCTTCATTATAATTACCATCTGATTGAGCAAGATTCTCTACCAACTCCCAGCCTTCTTCCACATTCTTGTTGAGAAAGTTTCCATTGGAGGCTGTATCAAGTAGCATTCTAATCTTGGGTAGAACTCCTCTGTACAAAGTGCTGAGCAAAGACTCATTGCTGAATCCATGGTGGGGACACTAAGTTTGGAATTTTTTAAATCTCTCCCATGCCTCACAAAAACTTTCATTATTTCTCTGTGCAAAACCTGAGATTTCATTCATCAACCTAGCAGTCCCTGCATTGGAGAAGAACTTGGCCAGAAAAGCTTTCTTGCATGCATCCCATGTGGTTATTGCTCCAGTAGGAAGAGTCTTCTCCCAGAGATGAGCTTTGTCTTCAAAGGAAAATGGGAATAGCCTTAACTTGAAGCCATCTTCACTCACTCCATTGATTTTTGTGAGTCCACATATCCTGTCAAACTCATCAAGGTGATCTAGAGGATCCTCCATTGGCAACCCATGAAATTTGTTGGCTTGTATCATGGAGATCAATCCACTTTTGATTTCATAATTATTATTGGCAACTGCAGGAGGCACAATACCAGCTCTTTGGTTGTGTGTGTTAGGTGCATCCCCAACACCAATGTTCCTTGCCCTTGGAGCTTGTTGATCTTGTTGCTCCATTAGCACTTGTTGTTCTTGTTCCTGATTGATTCTTGTTCTCTGCTGTCTCAGGTCCCTTGGTGGTCGGTTGATGTGATCAAGGAGTCTCTGAAAATTGTGATGACCCTTGGATCTTGTTTACATCAACAGACTCGAGTACAGACTCGGACATGCACTCGGTCGAGCGCAGGCTCGAGTGGATGGTCGAGTCGACTGGGAGATGAGGTCTATTTGTATCCGGCTTCTGACTTGATCACAAACTCGAGCACTCACTCGGTCGAGTGGCAGTCGAGTTGAAGGTCGAGTTGGTACCTGAAACTCAATCACAAACAAGCAGTAGAAGAATCTAGATCAGTAGCGAACAAGGGGATAAAGGAACTTAATCTTAGACTAATATAGACCCTAATTGTCACAAATAAACACTCAAATGGGCAACGACGCCAAATTGAAACTTGTCTCTTTCTTGGTGTGTGAAATGGAATGTGAATGAATGATATGATGATGAACAATGGTGAAAGCAAGGTGTTTCAATTCCCCTTATGCAATTGTAGTATAAGAGGTGTCAATCCAATCTGAGAGTTTGCAAGCAATCAGGATGTGCATAAATGTCTAAGTCAAGCCAAATGTAAAGGATGATTGTCACTAACAATCCTATTGATGAAATGTAAAATGCAGAAAGTAAAAACTACTAAGATAGATGCTAAATGTAAAGAGAACAGACTAATCAAAGCTATGATGAACCAAGAACAGAAATAGAACTATGATAATGCAAGTAATGAACTAATGCAAGACAAGTAATGAACGGGACACTAAGTGAATGCAGCAGAAATGCAACTAAAATGAAACAGGAAACAAGACAGGACAGCTACAAAGCATAAACAATAATTATGGGGATGAACTCGAGCAAGCACTCGATCGAGTGTAGATCGAGTGCAGGGTCGAGCTGGACAAATCCGGAAAACAGAGCAATGCAAGAAAAACAGAGTAATACAAAAGCAATCAAACAACGATCAAACAACAGGATTTAAGTTAGGAAATCAATAAACAAGGAAGGTCTTGAGGAGGGATTCATGGGCTGGACTAATGATTGAGGTCATCTAATTTGGCCAACAAATCTCAAACAACTTGAGCTAATCTCTAGACAATAATTTCTAAGAACATGTTTAATCCACTCTCATGGCAAAAAACAATCAAACTCATATATTTCTAGACTTGTTCTCACAAAGTAAAGAACCTATACAAGAAAGCATTAAGAAATATATCAAAAATCAAACAAGACTTCTAATCTCTTAGCAAGCCTAATGATAGTCTCTAGATCTAGCCTTATCTATGCTCCTTAGACATTGGTGTGATGCTAAGATGCTTGAGATCAGATCCTACCCTCTCGGTTATGAGACCAGCATTAAGAACATCTAGCCTAGAAGAGATCTACAACAATCAAGCTTGACCAAATCAAACAAAACTCAAACACAATCCAGCCTAACCCATCCTCAAGATCCTAAGCAACTACTCACAGGAACACATGATGTTCCGAAACTTGCATCACTAGAAAGATAAAGGAAAGATTTACAATATTGAAGAAGGAATCAAACACGAATTCTTAATATCTTGAAAGTTATGGAACCAACAAAATCCAAGAATCTTATGTTTTTCTCCTTCAAGGAGGTACAAGATCTAAATATAAAAGTGCAAAAGGAATAATTCCCAAAAGGGTAAAAACTAGGTTTTTGACTATCTAAAAAGCTGGAATCTTTGTTGCTGCAGGGTACAAGGCCTTTAAATAGAAAAAGTAGTGGAAGCCCTAAAAATGCTAAAAGACAAAACAACCAGGCGGCTCGGTCAACTCGACCCGGTTCTCGGTCGAGTGACCGGTCGAGTTGGGTTTTCTTGTGCTCCTTCCACTCGGTCGAGTCACTCTCAGCACACGGTCGAGTGTCTGGTCGAGTGGGCAGTCGAGTTGGACTCCGGACCTTGGTTCTCCAGCCTTAACTCCTTTGCTTTCTCCTCATGATTGCTTCAGTTCTCCTCAGCATTGCTTCCATGCTCCTTATGCTCCAAAATCACCTGTTTATGCAAGAAAAGATGCAAATGCAATGCAACTACACTCTAATGCAAGAACAATCCTAAAACTATGCAATAATGGTCAAAAAAGATAG
Source organism: Camelina sativa (assembly GCF_030686135.1). Classification (NCBI taxonomy): domain Eukaryota; kingdom Viridiplantae; phylum Streptophyta; class Magnoliopsida; order Brassicales; family Brassicaceae; genus Camelina; species Camelina sativa. Next base: position 11,024,556 of record NC_141897.1, on the reverse strand, counting down.
CAAAAGATGCAAAAGATGTGAATATATTAAGGGAAAACAGGGTAAAATATGTGAACATCATTTAGTTACCACACATCGTTACAAAATTGTTATTTTGTATAATACCACAATCAAAGAGAATTCAATTGTTAGAGGGGAAGATTTCTATGATTTCGTCGATTTAAAACTCATTAATGATGGTACAATGTGAAGATTACTTAGTCGGTGAGGAGTTGTTTTTAGATATTATAAAATTAATTTCAATTATTATTAGTAAATATTTGTATTTGAACTAACTTTATTTTTATACAGACGTCATCGATGAGGTTGTCAATGTTGGGGAATTCAGCTGTAATTTCAGGAAATTACAAAAAAAAGAGACGAGATCAATAAGTCTGAAAATCATGAGAAATCTGATGACGCATCACAAAGTGACAATATTTGTATGTTGTTTAAGTATTGTACTCGATTTGGTTTAGAAAAAAAGAAAAATGCATCTTACCATGATCACTCAGAAACAGATTGTACAGTCTTTGAAGAATCTGATGACGACAGTAATGTTGGAGATCAGGACGATTCTGATTATATACAAGAAGGAAGCGACGAAGAAGATGATGTTTCTTATGATGTAATAGATGAAGATTATGATGATATTGATGAAGAAACCGATTATGAGGTCGAATACCATTCAGATAATAGTGATAACGATGATCATAATGAGGATACATATATCCAAGATTTAGATGAGGATGAAGATAACGTTGAGATGCAAAGTTCTGAAGAAAATCTTGCAATAAATAGCAGAGCAGAAGATAACTCTATTAACCACAAAATATCTTTTGATCTACGTGATTTCAGGTGAATTAAAATACTCTTATTATATATATATATACTATACAAAATTATAATCTTGAATTATATTGAAGCATAAAGTTTTAATTCTTGACATTTTAGTGGAACCCTAATAAGGTGTGAGTTATTCGAAAGATCGGCTGCAAAATTCTACGATACTTATAAATCTTACCGGGGTGATCACTTAATTTGTGTTATTCGATGGGGTGTTATTGAAGTTTTCCAAGGTATACATTTAATTTGATGATATTTATTGCTCAGTATTTTTGAACAAATATTAAAGTATTATTTATGTTCTAACTTTACAGGAAAAAGAAGTATATCTTCTACAGTTTGTACGGAAATAATACTCAATCCGCAAATTCCAGATGAGTCGAAAATGATGAAATTGTAAGATTATCATCTCTGTTCATGTTATATATAAAATGAAAACATTGTAAAAATTCGTTTATAATCTTTTTCATGTATACCTATGAACTAAATTATAGGAGACCAAGGAAGAGGACTCGCAAATAGAAGACTGGCGACTTCTTATTTTGTTTTTGCTTACTATGGATTTTATGGGGTTTTAATATTTTATATTCAAATGATATATGGATTCTAATTTTTAATTTAAATAGATAACAATTTAAATTTCTTTACATATATCGAAGGTTAAATTATCGATAAGATTATTCTTTTATCATTATCTTGATAAAAATATCTACATATTAATTACTTAGAAAAAAATGTAAAGACAAATACTTTGAAGTTTCCAATAAAGTTCAAAAAAAATCGTAACAAATATACGAAAGGCCAATGCATGTTGATAAAAAAATGTTAGCATGCAAGTTGATAAATGCAAAGATAGACATGCAATTTGAAATTCAGAGTTTCAACTGTCCAGTTAATTTTTAAAAAATAAAGTATTTTATTTTAAAAATAAAACATGATTATTCTTATCGAACAGAGACACATGCAGCTTTCCCTGTGTAGACCACGGGTTTTTATACAATCCACACAAATCTAGAAATCTGATTCTTATAATCCTTATCTTCTTTAGTTTATGAATATTTGAAATACAGATCAGTTACTGTAATATTTGAATTTCTCTCTCAAACTTCTTCTTGCTTCTAAAAACTCGGAAAAAAAAAAATTCCCAAACAGGATGGTGCTGACGTAAAAGATCTGAATCCGACCTTACGTAACCCGGAAGTTGCTGTGAAAATTTTAAGAGAGTGGCCACCTCATTTTATTCAAGGACAACCTTTTTTTTTATCAAAGTTTGATTTTGGTAGACGAGAGGGTAATTTTTCTTCTTCTTCCCAATTTGCCGTAATTATTTTCAAATACCAAATGAGATATACAACAAAAATAAAACAATTAAATGCTAAATTGTGTTTCTATTATAGGGAAATAGGATTGATGCCAAGATAAATGCGGATCTTTATGTATCAAGATACTATGGAAAAATCAAGGAAGGAGACTAGTACGAGATTAGTGGATTTTTAGTGATTGAAGGTCAACAATCATTCAGGAACTCAAACCATCCGTTTCAGATCCTGATCCAGGATAAAACAATAATGATCCCAACATATCCGCGAAGTACTGACAATTTTATTCTTTTTTTTATGCATTGAGGATGAATAATTCGACGCCTGACGAGAAGAACCGTTGTGTAGGTAAGTGTTTATATTCAACTAATCTTGATAAATCCGTTTTTATGTGATGATATTCTATTTTGAAGATGTCGACTTTATTTACGTTTTTTATATTGTTGTTTTCCGTTAGCATTTTATTTTATGTTAGATGTTATGGGAATGCTAAAACACGTAAACGAGTCTCATACAATTGATTTTCTTGAACATCAAAATGGGTACATTTCAGAAAATGAAGTTGTGACATTCATTATCCTTGAACACAAATAAGATAATATTCGAAACTTTCGATATCCTCAAATTTTGATATATTTACTGGTTGTTTAACTTATAAACAATCATTTTTTTTTCAAAGTGGCCTAGAGATTGAATGTGTTGCTGTTGGTTCGGTTTGTTTTGCATTTCTCGAGAAAAGGAAAAAAATAATGTCTTCCCCTACCTTCGCTGATCAACCAATAATGTGTACTCTTCTATTTTGGAGGATCTCTTTTTACGAAGGTACAGTTAAATAGTCTTATAAACCACTCGAAACTATCATTTTCTTACTTAAATTCTACTTTGCTAGGAATCCAATTTTTGATGTCTCAGTTACGATGTTCGAAGGTCATTCTTGAAGATGAAATTGATGGATTTAATAATGGTGATATGCTGTAATGTTATTAATAAAATAAATTGAATAAATTTAGTATGAACATAATTATACGGGAATTATAAATCTGAGTTATTCAAATTTTACAGGCGCTGGCTAGACGTCGATTCCAGTGATGAAGACAATGAAGATGAAGATTGAGACTGTGGTTCGAGCAGCTGGCTATAGTTATACTTCTCAATATTTCTTATTATGTTCACTTTGCTATTGTTGTTTTAGACTTTAAAATAATTATTTGTAGAATTTTGAACATGAAATTTTCGTCTTAAATTATGTTTGGAATTATTATTTTTTTTTGCACCACACGTTAAATTTAATATCACTATTTTACTAATACATCTATATTAAAAAGTTTGGGTTTATTTAAAAATAATTTTACTCTTAGTTGAGCTTAAAGAGAATCGAAGGTTATTATTGGTTAATTTAGATAGGCATGGCCTTAAGTTACGCCAATATGAAAGCATTCTACGTCTCCTCATTATTTTCTGACCTTTTGTTATCCCCTCTCAACAAAGGACCAAACGTCTATTATCATCCATATCCTTTTGGTAAGATCTCAATCGATAGTTAGTGTAACGCCCGCGAACCAAAACTCTGCGTTTTGAAGGTGGGTGTCGATCGACACTCATGTGGTGTCGGTCGACAACACTTATTTCTGGTTCGACCAGATTGATTTAATTATCGATTTGGACCGGTTTGGTTTAGGAAAAACCATTGAACCGAGATATTTAAGTGAGAAAATGACCTAGGTCGTGTTTTATTGTTGTCTTGGTCGCCGTTTGTTGTTTTTGAGAGAGAAAGAGGAGAAAACAGTTTCTAAGAGTTCTTGTGAGAGTTTGTGAGTTTTGAAGGCGTTTTAGGAGAGATTTTGCTGTGAGAGTGAAGATCCAAGGTTAGGAACGTGGTGGGAAGGTTTCTGTGGTGGTAGCTTCATCTTTTGGGCTTAGATCTCATTGTTGGCTAAGGTGAGTGCATGACCATGGCTTATCTAAGATAAGATATCTGTTTCTGTGATATTGTTTGTTGTTTGGTTGTTTGTTTGGTTGTATGTGAGTTTTTCGTAGCTCCTGAGGCTTGGATTCGTTACTGGGATTGTGTGGGACGAAGAGGAGAAGTTTGGAGGCGAGATTCGGAGGTTCTGTTTGAAGGAAATCACTGCTCGACAGTGGTGTCGGTCGACACTAACGCGAGGACGGCTTGAGAACTTAGCTAGTGTCGGTCGACACCATGTGGAGGTGTCGGTCGACACCGTTAGGGTTTCGGGGGTGTCGAGCAGGTGTCGGTCGACACCCAAGTGGTGCTGGTCGACACCAGATGTCCAGTGTCGGTCGACACCTTCTGGTATCGGTCGACACCCTTCTGACAGTAACCGGATCGTGTCGGGTCACTTGTTCATGTTCCTGGTTTGTTTTATTGTTGTTGTTTGTGGCATGAGAGATCTTATTGCTTGTGTCTATAGCCCAGTAGATGGGAGGATTGCCTCACTGAGTATTTATCAAATACTCATGCATCTCAATTTGTGTTTGTGGTGCAGGTAAAGGCAAAGTGTGATCGTGGAATCAAGGCAATGAAGAGGAAGATGTTCTAGGGACTCGATTGGTTGTTGTCTGGCATTTCTAGGTTGCTAGAGTTGGGTCATTAGAAACATTGTTAGGATTGTCGGTTTGGTGTTTCTTGTTGTTTGGTATTTGGATATTGTTATGAATATGATATTGGTTTATTATTGGTATTGGTTATTCCACTGTTGGTTGTGATTGTGGTTAGGTGGCTAGTGGGTATGGGAACACTAGTTGTAGTTTATTATTATTTATTATTTATTATTATTATTATTATTATTATTATTATTATTATTATTTATTATTTATTAAAAAAAAAGGTCAGGTCGTTTCAGTTAGTAAATTTTTCGTATCTTGAATTCTTGGTTTGGAAGTTTAAACCTTTTCTAAAAATATTTTTGCAGAAATCGTGATGGAAGGTGGAAGTTCTAGGAAACGAAAAGGGCTCATGTCAGATTTCGAATGGGAAGATGGAGCAATCGAGAAGGTTAAACAAGCATTCCAAAAATCGAGAGATGTGGTACTAAAGGAAACGACGAGGCATATCACTGTGATACTTGATATGTTGAAAGATTATATCAAGAAAAAGGAAGAACCTATAGGCCTAATCTGTCAACTTGAGACAGTCGATGCTCAAATCTCGCTAATGAATGATATCTTGGAGGGGCGAATCGACTTAATTGCAGAGCGTAACAGGCTAAAAGATGTTAGGGTTGTTATTGAGAAAGATGTCAAAGATTGTGTTGTTCCTAATATTGATTGGGAAAAACTTCATGTTCCTTTTAATGGTTAACAATGTTAGAGTTTAAACTTATGCGTTTAAAGTTATTTTTTTAAATTATATTATCTGTCAGAAATTAGCAGGGTATTTATTTATTATTCTAAAAACTAAGAGTTCGTTAAAACGATACTATAAAATAGAGATATTGACCTATATACAAAATTTAATTAGAAATATATAAAAGTTTTTAATCAAAAATTGGAAAAAAAAAATCCGGACTTAAATATTTTATAGTAGTATTCATGGTGATATAGTTTCTATATTCATTGAATGAAATATCTATAAAAATATTTAAACTTATTTAAATCGTGTTTTTCTAGACTGAAATAGGAAATCTAATAATATATTTTGTGATAAGTGAAAATGTATATATACCATTTAAGTTTATCCAATGATAAAGAAATTTGGAGTTTTGACGATATCGCAAAATGAAAAAATTCAATAAATTAACTATATTATATTATATATATTTACGTTTATATAATTTAGAAGTCAGGATCATAGCTTTCGCCTTTTGAGAACATGGCAAACCTTCTATCCAATGCTATCAAAAAAAGATACCGGAAGAGAGACTATTTTTACGATGTTGACGACCTAAACCCCTTCATTCATGAGTGGAAAATTAATGTCAAAATACTGAGGAAGTTTGAGTGCCGTCATCCTTTTTTCAGATCAACAGATTTGATTGTTGTTGATGATAAGGTATATTTGCAGTATACATCGCGTTTTTTTATAAATTTTGTTTAAACTTATGATACTTACAAACTTTTGGATATGTAGGGCAAAAAAATTCATGTGATGATGCGTCCCCCTTATCGTGATATCTTTATAAATGATCTTGAAGAAGGTGAATGGATAACATTATCAAGATTCTCACTAACCATTGTTGATGGGATTTTAAGAGTAACTGATCATCATTATATGATACATTGGGGAGACGAAACATGGTTTAGAAAAATTCATCCTTTGTCTTCCAAACAGTTTTATTCTTTTGTATCATTTAATGATATCAAAAGTGGATTTTTAGACCCTGTTTATTGTGTAGGTGAGATAAAAAAACTATATTATAAAATTTAATTATTTCAAATAATTTATCTTCCAATGAAAAATCTATGATCAGACATTATTGGAAGAGTGTACACTGTTGGAAATCGTTTTGAAGAAGGTCCACCATATCAAGATTGGAATGAGTTGTTTGTTGTTTTGGAAAATATTGAGTAAGTCATTCTATTTTTAAAATTTAAAATTTAAATATTATCATACTTATTAATGTTTTAATTCTAAAAGATGCAAAATTTTAAGGGTAATCGATTGTCATGTCGTTTATCAAAAGACTACGCGAACGCCTTTTTCAATGATTGGATTCATTGTGTTTGTGATATCATATGTGTGTTACGTTTTGCCAAACTTGAGACTCAAAAAGGTTCGTATTATTCGTTCACATTTTAAAAAACATTATTGCTTAGATTATTAAATATGTTAATTAATTAGATACTGTTATTGTAGATACATGGATGGCAACAACTGTGGATAATTGTACAATGGTCATGATCAATCCTAAGTGTCCTCAAGTCACGCAGATGTTTGATTCCTTTGCCGAAATGGAGAACTGAATTATAAAAATTTAAAGTGTAATTTGCTAAATTTTAAATCGTTATGATATTGATCTTGGATTTTAATTTTTTATATTTATATTTGAATATATTATAAATTTGGTGATTATCTTACATGATTTTTATTTTAAAAGAAATTCTCATAGATATTATTATTATTAGATTGATTGATATTAAGATTGTTTGAAATAAAAATTAATAATTTCCGGAACTATACTAAATAACTAATCATCATGAATTTTATTATAGTATGATTTAAATATTTATTTACATTATAGTACAAATATATACAAACTAACTAAATATGGTAATTACAAAATTAGTTATGAATATAATATAAAATTTTAAAATGAAATATAATCTTTTTTAAAAAAAGGTTTTAAATCGAATTCAGAAAAAGAAAAAACATTACTTAATTATTCGATTATCCCTAAATGTTTATGGAAATTATTAAAAGTTCTGGAAATATATATAATATATTTGTACTTGATGATAATTGTACAGTTACCATTTAAGTTTTGCTAATGATAAATATTTGAAGTTTGAAAATATCTTAAAATGTAAAATTCTCTCAAAAACATATATTCTGTATATGTATATATAAATACCTTTAAAAGTCAGAATCATAAGTTTCATTTAAGTCTAGGTCTTTCAAAGAACAAAAAAATGGCTAACCTTCTATCCAGTGCTATAAAAAATAGGATCGGGAAGAGAGACTATTATTTCGATGTGTACGACCTAAACCTCTTCGTTCATGAGTGGAAAATCAACGTAAAAATACTGAGGAAGTTTGAGTGCCGTCATCCTCTTTTCATATCAACAGACTTGATTGTAGTTGATGAGAAGGTATAATTTAAATTATATAATGTTCATTCAAATTTATTTTAATCTTTACGTACTTATGTATAACGTTAACGTAGGGTACAAAAATTCATGTATTGATGGGTTCTCCTTATCGTGACATCTTTATAAACGATTTGGAAGTGAATGGATAATGTTATCAAGTTTCTCATTAAGCAATGTTGATGGAGCTTTTAGGCCAACTGATCATCGCTTTCGAATACATTGGAGAGACGTGGCATGGTTTAAGAAAATTCCTCCTTTGTCTTCAAATCAATTTTACTCTTTCGTATCATTCAATGATATTAAAAGTGGATATTTAGATTCCGCTTATTGTGTAGGTAAGGGAAGCAATATATTGTTTTATTGTAAGATAAGTTTGAAGTGGTTGATTACTTTAACTATTGAGAAATATTTGCAGACCTTATCGGAAGTGTGTTTAGTGTTGGAAATAGCTTTGAACAAGGCCCACCATACAAAGAATGGAATGAGTTGTTTGTTGTTCTAGAAAATATTGAGTAAGTTGTTCTAATGTTATAAGATTTACGTTTTTAATTCACATTAATTTTAAAAATACTCAAAGAAATATAATTGTAGGGGTTATCGTTTATCTTGTCGTTTGCCAAAGGACTACGCGAACGCATTCTATGATCATTGGATACATCGGGTCAGTGATATCATATGCGTGATACGCTTTGCCAAGCTTGAGAGTAATAAAGGTTCGAATTAATTCTTGCTGTTACTATTATAATGAATTTATTTTTAAAAACATTATTTAATTATTAAATTTTTCTAAATCTAGATACATGGATGGCAACCACGGTGCACAATTGTACGAGTGTCATGATCAATCCTCCATGTCCTCAAGTCACGCAGATGTTAGATGCCTTTGCTGATATGGAAATTTAATTTTCGTTTTCAAATTGTATGGTTTTATAAAAATTATTATTAATTTATGATACGTTAAAACATTGTGATCTTGGATTTGGATTTTAATTCGATATAAAATTATTTTATTTAGTAGATACTACAGAAATCAAAAACTTTTATTATATTATTTCCTTTGGACATGCTACCATCCCGGCATCATCTTGTTGTGTTCTGTCTTTTAATATGGTGGAGAATCAAATTTATGTTATAGAGAAGTTCACAGTTAAATACATGTAAATCAATTTCTTATTACGGACCATTTTTTATTAAATATATTAATATGTGGATATAAAAAAAATATATGTTTATAACTAAACTTACATTTAGGTACAATCTCATTGATCATAGGGTGACCAGAATAAAAATTCTGGATGATACGGACTATCGTTTCGTTGTGGACTTAAGGTAATTAACAATATTAACTTTTTTGGCTAATGGTTAATTTATATGGGCAGTACTGATTAAAATTATTTCTCATCCAAAATACAGTGATGCACTTGACTCCTATATTCATCTTGCTGTTGAGGATTCTTTTGAGAAGCATCAAATTCCTTTATGAGTATTTAATTCTTCTAATGATTAAGTTAACAAATGTTTGGTTAATTCATTATAGTCACGAACATGTGTGACAATCGCCACAATTTATTCTGTTGAAGTATTGCCTAAATGGTATTATATTGCCTATAAAGATTGCAATAAGAAGGTGCAGCCGTACCCACTAGAATCTCAATCTGGAAAAGAACTACTTTATAGTTGTGGGGTTTGTGATGCTGATATTACAGATGTTGATTACAAGTAAGTATCTCTTGAATTGTTAAAACGTTTCTTAAGATTTGTTATTTGGAATTATTTATACATTTTAATTTATGTTAAACTGTTTGAAAGGTATAAACTCATACTTCATGTCGGTTATGGAAGTTCACAAAAGATTAAACTGCTCTTCTTTGACGGTCTTGCTCAACTATTTATTGGAAAAAAGCTGAAGAACTGGCTTTGGAAAATTCAAAAGTAAGTATATAACATTTGAACTCTGTTTAGTTTTAAAAATATATAAACAAATATTGAAACATGTGTCTACCTATGGTCAGGAGGATATTGCAGCTATTCCCGAATCTCTTTCGGTCTTAGTAGGGAAGACTATATTGTTTAAAATTTTGATTACAATCGATAATTTAAAGAGCGACAAATCTGCTTATGTTGTTGAAAAGTTTTGGGAAAAGGATGACATGGTTGTTCAATTCGGCAAGGTACTAAAGAAAAAACAAAAACCCATAATACCATTATTAATATTATATCATTTAAATGTTTTTTAATCTTAATGTATAAAATTTAATTGTAGGAACTCTATGGAAGGAATGAGCTTTCAAATATTACTTCGGATACGAATGATCATAAGTTGCAAATCTCCCCAGCTGAATCGAGTTTGGCTTCGTCTAAGAGAGATCATACATAAACCGATGTTGTGTCGGCCGGGGGTCATAGCATGAAAACAAGGAAAAATATCAAAACTGAATCTAAAGACTGAACAATTTCCATCACTTCAGATCATTTTTCCGTTCGGTTATTGCTTTTTATTTATTTATACTTTCAATGGGATTATGTTTTTAGAGAAATTTAAAAAATTTCAAACCATTTCAGTCACTTTAAACAAAGATTTATATATATAATTTGACATAAATAAAATAATCATGGTATACAATAGTTTTGGAAATATTTATATTTAGTATAATTAAGTAACCATTATTATAATTAAAGACAAGAATGATCCAAAAGTTAAAATTAATTAATTTTTTTTTAAAGTTCAAAAGAACGTTAATACGTTAAAATAAATGGAAAAGTTAATAGCCTGAATATTCATTATGAAGCATGAATATTCATTACGAAAATTCACGAAATTGAACATTCGCGTTTATCTAAATAAGTATATTTAAATTAATAACTTAATGTTAAAATTGAATATTGACAAAATTCAATACGAAGCTTGAGGAAATACAATATTCTTGGATTTAAAAACTTATCTTCTACATGTTATACATATATATATATAATTCTTATTATTGTATCATGTCAACTTGGAACAAAAAAAAGCCATCTATAGAGTTCTTGCTGCTTGATGTAAGAGGTAATGCAAAATTAAAGCTTTTTACAATATTTTGAATCGTTGTAATTTCATACTCACATGTTTTAAATACATATTTGAAGAATTATAATGAAACGTTCAATCGCAGTTCGTCGATTTACCAAGAAAAGTTCAAGAGTTGATGAATATGCGCTTCGTACGCAACTTCAACCAGAACAATTGATTTTCTTTTGTGAGGATAGCATTCCGGAACCAGAACAAAAAAAAATCTAGAAAAACCATGAAAGAATCAAGATCTTCCGAAGAACACTCATTGGCACATCTTAACGTTCAAAGTTCCTTTGTTGACGGTGAAGATGGTATATTGAAATCAAAGAATGAGAAATCAAAATTTGATACGTGGATGGAATACAATATGATGTTTATCAATGAGACAATTAACGCATATGATAAGGCTGCCTCTAGATCTAAATGGTGTGAGAAGAATAAGTTATGGATTCAAATATCTAACACGACAAAGGATTAACTTTCGAAAATCATTTTATAATTAATATTTTAATTTTTTAATAATACCTACTTTATTTAATAGTTATGATCATGATGTTACTATAATCCGTTATTGAATTTTTATAGGAGATTTTATCATTTTCATTAGTTTCTCAATATTTTGTTTCGATGAAACATTGAAATAGCTTTTTAATAATGATTACTATATTTAAATACAACCAAACCTATATTAATAATATAATGTTGCTAATAAATAATAAGATTTAATAGGTTTATATAATTTGTTTGTAACTATAAATATGTTATATTAATCAGACCAATAGTATATAAACAAAGTAATGCTTAAATTTAAATCCGATATTGATATGTAGGATTATGGAAGTATAATAAAATAAAACATTGATGAACTTCAAGAAAGTAAAACTTAAAAAATTGTATCAAATATCCATATACGTAATTAGAAAGATAAATAACAAATGATTTTGCCTAAAAAAAAAGTTAATAGGATATATAGAAACATAAGTTAATATTCGTGTATATCAACAATTAGTACATTTTTAGTTTAGAGAATAAATACGTACCATCTTCCTATATAAACAGACCTAACAGCGATATTCACTAAATTACTAAGAAAATTAAGGTATAAACAAAAAGGATCATAAATAGTCGATTATATGAATTCTTAATCATAGCTTTGTTTTTTTTTTAGCAGATCGCAATTCTTGGCGTCACATAATGAGACCTTCGAAGATTCCATACCGAAGAAAGAATATATCGACACATGCTGTCTCTAGAAAACGTAACGACATTCTCAATTTTTAACATTAAGAGATATGTTATATTCAAATCTAAAATATCGTACGCAATGACATTGAAAATCAGGTGTTAGTTCTACGATAAATCTTCCTGCTTTTACGAATGCATTGAATATTCAGTATCCTAATCCACATAAGATGGCAAGGTTGAAAAGAATGCAGATATTGAAGTCTAAGAGGGCGAAAAGAAATAAAAAATGTCATAAGTCCGGAAAGGAATTAATTATTATTTATGTAAATAAATAAATGCTAAGTAATTAATTCAGTCGTTACTTTTGCAGAGAATTTACTTCTTCCAGGACTACACGAAGATTTTGCATGTTACGACGCAACTGATTCGAATACGAATGATGAAAGCGATTCTGATAGCTCTACTGATGAGAATTCATGTGAGATAAATGAAAACAATACGACATCTGACATGTTTCTTAGGTTTCGTCCCATAAAAGCTAAGTTACAAAAAATGGTATATCTCGATGCATATGTGAATGGTTATATGATAGTTTTGTAATTATGTATTTTTTTAACTAATATATATTTAAAATATTAACAAATATTTGGTATAGGTTATTATGATGATTGAGATCCTTATTTTTTATGTGAAAATTGTGGAGCATATATGTGGTATGGAGAACGGGTGAATAAACGGACTAAAAAGGCAAAGCCAGATTTTTCATTGTGTTGCCATCGTGGCAAAGTAATACTTCCTACGTTGAAGACTGCACCTAAATCGTTACTATCGTTGTTTTATAATCATGACAACCAGAGTAAAAACTTCCGTGATAACATACGAGCATACAACATGATGTTTTCGTTCACATCTCTAAGTGGTAAAATTAACCATTCCATAAATAATGGTAGAGGTCCTTATCTATTTCAGATGTACGGGGAAAACTATCATCGTATTGGTGATATTTTACCAGAACCTGACAAGGAATCAATTTTTTTACAATTATATATACATAACGTATATAACGAAGTATCTAATAGAATTTCCGCATTTAGGTAATTATTTATAATGTTAAATATGTATAGAAATATTTGTCATATTTTTTGATATTTGTTATATTAACTAATCATAATTATTATATTTTTTAAAATTGGCATTAATATAGGACATCTGGATCTGCGGGAGATTTAAGACGTGAGATTGTTGAGCTTTTAAAAAAGACGCTTGATAGTCATAACCCGCATGTTAGGGCGTTTAGATTGGCACGTGAAAGATTTAATATGGAGAACGGTAGCGAAGGTTTGCGATTGATGTTACCTTCGGAAAGGACCACTGATGCAAGGACTCATAATCTTCCTACCAGCAATGAAGTTGCTGCTCTAATTCCCGGAGACTTTACGACTGGTGTAAATAAACGTGACATTGTTATAGAAAGTCGTTCGGGAAATTTACAGCGGATAAGTGAACTTCATCCTGCGTACTTACCAATACAATACCCATTGTTGTTCCCTTATGGTGAAGATGGTTACAAATTAGGCATCGATATAGGGTTCGTGGATACCCGTGGACGTAAAAAAAAAACGGTCACCATGAGAAAATTTTATGCATATAGAGTATTTGAAAGATATGAAGAATGTTCGATTGTTGTTATGGCAGGCAAATTATTCCAGCAGTTTTTAGTCGATGCATTCACTACTATAGAATCAAACAGGTTGAACTACATTTGGATCAACCAAAGCAAACTCCGAACTGAAAGAGTTGATAAGATAATTGAAACTGCTGAAAAAGGACATGGAGATCTTGCATCAAGGGCGAACTCATGCCAGTAGATGTCTTCAGAATCAGAGTCTGAATCTCCATCACTGTTCTGTGAATCATGTTGCAGCCAATGCCTCACTTCCATCGGTGGGCTAGGCTGATGTGGCGGCGTCTTCTTAACAACGGTCACGCAGAGGTCAACTTCTTCTATATAACGCCGCATACGTATGAAAACACCAACCTCCTCGTCTTCAGTGATATACTGTGGAAATGTTCCATTTCCATCATCTAGGTCGAACCACGCTGTAAACTGGTACGCCATTTTAATGACAACTTCATACCATCCCGCAGACGCAGAAAGTTGTTTCCAGGAGGCGTCTCAGGTTCGAAGTTCCACACAAAGCTATCAGCTTTTACCCACTCGCCCAGCACAACACGAACTTGATCCTTCGCTGCCATCTGAAACCAAAAAAAGGTCACCGAGATGTGTTATAAGTACAACGACAATCAGACAGGTTTTGGTATAGTGGGTACTCTAGGTCGCGTGTGCCAGTCACATAATTTACCTACACCAACAATATAGATCTATTCCGTTTCAAGTAATATACTATAAAATTCAAATTTTGCTTATGTAGGACTGCCACAAATGGAAAAGAAACTGCAATAAATAGCGCAAGTTAAAACCAAGCTTTTTACCTTCACTCCTCCATTAGATGCCTTCACTTTCCAGCTGCTGTTTGTATCACACATAACATGTGCAGGTGTAGGATTGCTTGTGGAGAAGGAATGAGACAGTACTACTCTATTTATTGGCACACACCGTGTGAAGCTAGGAGAATAGTAATTTTAAATTCAAACATTGTAAAAACTAATAGAGGGTTATGTTACTGATTAGACTGATTTCCATTTACGCATGGTCACTATACCAGGTAGTCTCATAGGATGCCACGTCTCCCCCCAGTTTGCCACATCCACAGCGCGTGTAAGAAACATGGTCCTAGAGTTGTAATTTCGACAACCCCTTTGGTTACTCACCTAAATAACCTGTTTATTGTGCTATATTCTTAACAACATAATGAAATGTGGCTACTGCCATAAATCGCCCTTTTTTAATATCATGGTTTCATAATAATAAATATAGTATTTTTTAATTTTAATATCCATTCCGTCCAAAAATAAACCGTTATTGAATAACTTCTATATATTTAAAAATAATTAATACAAATAATTAATACATAATTAATACATAATTGTAAATAATTAATACATAATTGTAAATTAGTCGTTAATTAATCACTACATTTGATGACTACATTATAATTATATTGTGTAGTCGTAAAATAGTCGAAGCATAATCGCTAAATTTAGTGACTATATTACGACTAAATTTACAACTATTCAAAATAGTCTTAATATAGTCGCTATTTGGCGACTAATTTTACGACTATTTATTTTAGCGGCTCTCGATTTACGACTACTGGTTTTAGTAACTATTTAGTCGTAATATTGTTTAGCGACTAAATAGTGACTAATAGCGCAGTCGCTATTTGCATGTTTTCTTGTAGTGCTCGTATAAATCGTCATCATATGAGATGCATTAAGAAGCCAAAATATAGGAGTGTGGCTGATATGATAATTGATGGAGATGGAAAGACTAGGAGAATGAAGATTGATCAAGTGTTGTTCAAGAGAAGTTCAGTAGGATTATAATTCGCCATGATCTTCCTTTTGCTCTTGTTGAATATGAAGAGATGAGAGGGTTTTTTCAATATATGAATCCAAATTACAACTACTACACTATACACACAGCAGCAATGGACATTGTTAAAACTTGGGAGAGCAAGAAGAATAGGTTGACGATAGAGTTGGAAAGGTTTCAGAGTATGATATGTTTAACTGACGATAGAGTTGGAAAGGTTTCAGAGTATGATATGTTTAACTTTTGATTGTTGGACAGCAATTTATGGTGAAGGTTATATATCTTTGATAGCCTATTACATCAACGAAAACTAGACTTTGGAAAGCAAGATCTTTTCATTTTATGACATATTCACATGAGTTTGAAATTTTCATAAACGGGTTCAACCCAACCTATTTATTATAATGAATTGAATTTATATGTTCAAATCTAATAATATAAAACCCAATAAATATAAAAATTCACAAAATGACAAGATCTTGCTATTTAAAATGACATACCTCCTCACAAGATCTTGTCTATGAAAATTCATATGGGGTTACGTTGTTTTGTCTGTTTTGTTTAAGCAATTCACACGGGGTTGGTGTATAAATGACTCGGTGTTGAAATGTATAAGATGACCCAAAGCTGAAATGAAAAAAAAGTCAAAATAAATGGTCAGTAAAGAATTTTGACCATACCGGTGCGGTCCATCCATAGTTTCCCACTACCTTCCGTGATTTAGCACATCACAGATAAATGGCAATTTGCATGCCATTTATTTCATCTATTCCTTCACTCTATAAATATATATAAAACAAAAATCAGTTTCTTCCATACATAAAAACCAAACACCTTTTGAGAGCATAAATTTTATGTATTGACTAAAATAGTAAAATTACGGGTGTTATTTGCATATAGATCTCCGGGGTTTTCTTGGCCATATCAAGAGTGAGATCTTTTTAGTTTGTTAGAATTGATGAAGATGAGACGAGGCAACTCAAGTACCGACCATGAACTTGGGATTCTACGAGGAGCTAACTTGGACACCAACTCCGATACAGAAAGCATTGCTAGCGATCGCGGCGCCTTAAGCGGTCCGCTCGGCGGGCCTAAACGTGCGTCCAAGAAAAACGCGAGATTCGCTGCGGATCTTCCCAAGAGAAGCAATAGTGTTACCGGCGGCCACGGTGACGACGATGAGTACGTGGAGATCACGTTGGATATTAGGGACGACTCTGTGGCCGTCCACAGCGTCCAACAAGCAGCTGGAGGAGGATCCCACCTAGAGGATCCAGAGCTAGCACTTCTCACGAAGAAGACGCTCGAGAGCAGCCTCAACAACACCACTTCCTTATCCTTCTTTCGAAGCACCTCCTCACGCATCAAAAACGCCTCGCGGGAGCTCCGTCGCGTGTTCTCTAGACGCCCTTCCCCGGCCGTGCGGCGGTTTGACCGCACTAGCTCTGCCGCCATCCACGCACTCAAAGGTCTCAAGTTCATAGCCACCAAGACAGCCGCGTGGCCAGCCGTCGATCAACGTTTCGATAAACTCTCCGCTGACTCAAACGGCCTCTTACTCTCATCCAAGTTTTGGGAATGTTTAGGTAATTAAATCACTTCTGCTAAAGAATTCTACTGTACGTTTCCATTTTTGTTACTTTCATTTAAAGTTTTATCTTTTTAACTCTAGGAATGAACAAGGAATCTAAAGAGTTTGCAGACCAGCTCTTTAGAGCATTAGCTCGCCGGAATAACATTTCGGGCGATGCGATCACAAAGGAACAGCTCAGGGTATTCTGGGAACAGATCTCAGATGAAAGCTTCGATGCCAAACTCCAAGTCTTTTTCGACATGTAAAGCTTTTTTACGTATTTCACCTAACCCAAAAGAAATATCTAACGCGTAATCACTATTTGTCGTTTAATATATGACTCTTAATGGAAAATTAAACGGTCATCAGAATTTAAGGACCAAAATAATAATATTAATCATTTGGTGGATTTGTAACTAATAAATGACATCACTGTTTGGTCAGGGTTGACAAAGATGAAGATGGGCGAGTAACAGAAGAAGAAGTGGCTGAGGTGAGAAACCACACACCATTCAGTAATTATCTTTTCAAATATTATTTTATTAGTGTTATGTGCATATATTATATACTTGGTTGATAGTTTTTTCTCATATTTTATTTATATATCTATCAATATTCTTGGTTGGTTTATAATCTTGACAATTTTGTCCACGCGCAAATCCCCACTTGACTTTATCTGATGACGTTTACTGTTAACATCAGCAATATATTAACTGCATGTGAACACGACAATAATGGTTACTAGATAGATAGAGTAGTCATTATTTTATTTTATTTTGGTTTTAGAGTAGCCCTTCTTACTTTCGCTTTTTTTTTTTTTTTTTTTTTTTTTATTGACAAATCCTTTTTACTTTCGCTTATGTTATTAATGTTTCAAATAATTTAATTGCAGATTATTAGTCTTAGTGCTTCAGCGAACAAGCTCTCTAATATTCAAAAGCAAGCCAAAGAATATGCAGCGTTGATAATGGAAGAGTTGGACCCAGACAATGCTGGATTTATTATGGTACGTGTGGTCCACCTTCACCCACTCAATTACACTAATGGTATATATACTGTGTATGTCGTAAGTTTAACCACCCTTAAAAAACTAGGAAAAACGTGGAAAATCGCAAGGTTCTTTTGTCTTCTAGAAATCTAAAGTGGTCAAAATTATTGGGCCACGTTGATTGCTATTTTCAACTTATTGGGCCATCTTGGTTTTTTACCTAATCAATCAACAATAACTCGACAACTGTAGATGGGTGGTTCTCCAGTATGCGAAATGGCCAATAAAATTATAAAATATATATATGAAGAAATGAATCATGAAAGGTATCAGTATTTATATAAAATAGTGGAGAAGCCTATGAAAAATATTATAAAATATCAGTTTGCTGCATTAGTGTTGTATTTCCTAGTATTATAGATAGTTTAATGATATTAAATGGACATTGGTGAAACAGATCGAAAACTTGGAAATGTTGCTACTACAAGCACCAAACCAGTCGGTGCGGATTGGAGACAGCAGGATACTAAGTCAAATGCTAAGTCAGAAGCTGAAACCGGCAAAAGAGACCAACCCTTTGCTGAGATGGTCGGAGAAAATCAAATACTTCATACTTGATAACTGGCAGAGATTATGGATCATGATGCTATGGCTTGGCATCTGCTGTGGCCTCTTTGCTTACAAATTCATTCAGTACAAGAACAAAGCTGCCTATGACGTGATGGGTTATTGCGTTTGTGTCGCCAAAGGTGGCGCGGAGACTCTTAAATTCAACATGGCTCTCATACTGCTGCCTGTTTGTCGCAATACCATCACATGGCTCAGGAACAAGACCAAGCTAGGTACTGTAGTTCCGTTTGATGATAATCTCAACTTCCACAAGGTTATTGCAAGCGGGATTGTAGTAGGGGTTTTACTCCATGCGGGTGCGCATTTAACGTGTGATTTCCCACGTTTAATTGCCGCGGATGAGGAAACCTACGAGCCTATGGAAAAATACTTTGGAGACCAACCAGAGAGTTATTGGTGGTTTGTGAAGGGAGTCGAAGGATGGACTGGTATTGTGATGGTTGTGCTAATGGCTATAGCCTTTACACTCGCTACGCCTTGGTTCCGTCGTAACAAGCTTAACTTACCTAACTTCCTCAAGAAGCTTACTGGTTTCAATGCCTTTTGGTACTCCCACCATTTGTTCATCATTGTTTATGCTCTTCTCATTGTCCACGGTATCAAGCTCTACCTCACAAAGATCTGGTATCAGAAAACGGTACGCTCTTCAAACCTTCGTCATTCTATTTTCTTCATTTATTTCCCTTTTTCGGGTTTATAACACTTCGTGTTTATGTGATTCTTGTAGACATGGATGTATCTCGCTGTACCCATCCTTCTGTATGCATCTGAGAGGCTGATCCGTGCTTTCAGATCAAGCATCAAACCGGTTAAGATGCTCAAGGTCAGTTATACTTCTATTTATCAATTGAAAACCTTATAGGTTTCTAGATATATAACTCTTCCAACGTAGGAAACTGCCATGTTTTGTGTAATTGTTTTGACAAAAGTAGGAAAACTGCCATGATTTGTGTAATAACAGGTAGCTGTATATCCCGGGAACGTGTTGTCTCTACACATGACGAAGCCACAAGGATTCAAATACAAAAGTGGACAGTACATGTTCGTGAACTGCCGAGCCGTATCTCCTTTCGAATGGCATCCTTTCTCAATCACTTCAGCTCCTGGAGACGAATACGTGAGCGTACACATCCGCACTCTCGGTGACTGGACACGTAAACTCAGGACCGTTTTCTCTGAGGTCTGCAAACCTCCTACCGCGGGTAAAAGCGGTCTACTCCGAGCAGACGGTGGAGATGGGAACCTCCCGTTCCCAAAGGTCCTTATCGATGGTCCCTACGGTGCTCCCGCACAAGACTACAAGAAGTATGATGTGGTTCTTCTAGTAGGTCTCGGCATTGGAGCCACGCCTATGATCAGTATCCTCAAGGACATCATCAACAACATGAAATCTCCTGACCGCGACAGCGACCTCGAAAACAACAACAGTAACAACAACAACAACAGTAAAGGGTTTAAGACGAGGAAGGCTTACTTCTATTGGGTGACTAGGGAACAAGGATCGTTCGAGTGGTTCAAGGGGATAATGGATGAGGTTTCGGAGCTGGACGACGAAGGAATCATCGAGCTTCACAATTATTGCACGAGCGTGTACGAGGAAGGTGATGCAAGAGTGGCTCTCATCGCCATGCTTCAGTCCTTACAACACGCTAAGAACGGTGTTGATGTCGTGTCGGGAACACGTGTCAAGTCCCATTTCGCCAAACCTAACTGGAGACAAGTTTACAAGAAGGTCGCAGTTCATCACCCCGGCAAACGAATAGGTATACAAATTAATATCGACCATTCATCTAGTTATCTACCCACTGTTATATAATTAAGTAATGGATTCAGATTAAATACTGATATGAATTCTAATTGCAGGAGTCTTTTACTGTGGAATGCCAGGAATGGTAAAAGAATTAAAAAATCTAGCTTTGGATTTCTCTCGGAAGACAACCACCAAGTTTGATTTCCACAAAGAGAACTTCTAGATTATATAAGTCTGTAGAAAAAGTAAAACAACAATTATCAAAACAAATATATATTTATTATAAATTCTTTTCACTCTATGAAAATCATATGAGCTATCTTTTCCGTTACTTTTTTTTTTTTTTTTATCTCAACCGTTTTTTTGTTGTTTACCTTTCTTTTCTTTTTTTTATAGGGTTGCCACATTATTCCCCCTACACTATTTCCATTCTCAACTTTCCCGCACCAACTTTTAGGCTCTTAATAAAACACGAGAATTAAGTTTTTTTCTTAATAATACTACATAGAAATATGTTTTTATGCTAATTCCTACACCTCCAATTGAACCAAACAATTTTGTTGCCTAAACCCTAAACCCAGTTTAATCATAAGCCTTGGTACTATTAACCGCGATATGGTTTACCTATTCAATCACCCATGACCTTAGAAGCAAAACAATCTCGTTTTATTCTTCTTCTCAAGTATTATCTTCTACCATAGATTTACTCAACATAATCAAAGCTTGCTTCTTCATCTCAACATCTCTAAATATTCATCCTAGTCAACAAATCTCTAATGTAAAACCTCATATCATCTCTACAAGCTTTACCACCCACTAGGCAACAAACAAAGATCGTGAAACCATGACTGATAATCCCAGCAGCTTAAATCAAAGAAAAATTCTTCACATGGCGTTCTAGTTTCCTAAACATGAAATCCAAATCACTCTGCATCAAGAGCTTCCCACCGAACGATACATCCAAGCATTGAGACGCGAGATCGTGACAATACTCTTTGAGAGAACCTCGAATGGTATTAACCAAAGTGGAGAGAGATGGATCGAAGTCGGGATTCAGACTCTCCACGGACGTGATTCAAGAGTATATCTATTTGAGCCTTTTTCGTATCAATTGCCAATTCATAATGAAGGCTTGATTGAGTGAGAGAGTGAGACTAAAGAAGATATTGATTCGATTGCTCTAATGCTCGCTCTTAATTCTTCGACGGATTCTTCTCGGTTCTTCATCGTTATTGTTCTTTCTCAACGGTTTTGAAGTGAACCCATCGAAATGGCGTCATTTTGCTTCCTGGGTCGTGGGTGATTAAACATGTAAACCATATCGCGGTTTACTGTTCCGAAGCTTATGGTTAAACTGGGTTTAGGCAACGAATTTGTTTGGTTCAATTAGAGGTGTAGGAATTAGCATAAAAACATAAGTCTATGTAGTATTATTAAGAAAAAACTTAATTGTGGTGTTTTATTAAGAGCCTAAAATTTGGTGTGGGAAAGTTGAGAATGGAAATCGTGTAGGGGGGAATAATACGGTAATCCTTTTTTATAAGTTCAAGGGAAAAATATAAGATAGTAAATATTTAGTTACAGCTTTGGTGTTGTAAGAAACTAAAGAATGTTATTATGAACTTATTGTAGCATTCCATTTTGTACTTGTACTCTTACAAGTTATATTGTATCTTTACATTTTTTTTTTTGTTTAAGTCAGTTTTAGCACAAAATAATAATAAATTTTGTCTAAACACTCCTAGGACCAATTGATTCGAAGTAGTAAACAGCTATGTAAATGTTTCTAGAGTCGGAATATGTCTCAATCCAATGTATTTGACTAATTATAATATTTCTAGATAGATTAAGAGTGTTAAGACAACACTTATAACCATTTTGTCCAAAACAGGCTAAAACCGAGAAAACACACTAAAACCAACAAAACTTTGCTTAGAAGTAGTAAACAGCTTTTTCACTGTTTCTAAGGTCAAAATGTGTCACAATCCAATGTAGTTGACTAATTATAAGAGTTATAGATGGATTAGGAGTGTTTAGACAACAATTATACCCATTTCGTCCCAAAACTGGCTAAAATCGACAAAACCTTGCTTAGAAGCAGTAAACAGCTTTGTTCGTGTTTCTAGGGTCAAAATATGTCACAATCCAATGTATCTGACTACTTATAAGTGTTCTAGTTGGATTATGAGTGTTTAGACAACACTTATACCCATTTCGTCCCAAAACATGTTAAAACCGACAAAACTTTGCTTAAAAGCAGTAAACAGTTTTGTTAGTGTTTCTAGGATCAAAATATGTAACAGTCCAATGTATTTGACTAATTACAAGAGTTAGATATGGATTAGGTGTGTTTGGACAACACTTAACACATTTCGTCCAAAACAGGCTATAGCCAAGAAAACAGGCTAAAACTGTTTGTGGGGTCAAAATTTGTCACAATCCAATGTATTTGACTAATTATAATAGTTAGAGATGGATTAGGAGTGTTAAGACAACACTTATACACATTTTGTCCAAAACAGGCTAAAACTAAGAAAACAGGCTAAAACCGACAAAACTTTGCTTAGAAGCAATAAACAGCTTCGTCAGTGTTTCTAAGGTCAAAATGTGTCACAATCCAATGTAATTGACTAATTATAAGAGTTATAGATGGATTATGAGTGTTTAGACAACACTTATACCCATTTCGTCCCAAAACAAGCTAAAACGGACAATACTTTGCTTAGAAGCAGTAAACAGCTTTGCTCGTGTTTCTAGGATCAAAGTATGTCACAATACAATGTATCTGACTAATTATAAGAGTTATAGATGGATTAGGAGTGTTTAAACAACACTTATACCCATTTCGTCCCAGAACATGTTAAAACCGACAAAACAGGCTTAAACCAACAAAACTTTGCTTAAAACCAGGAAACTGCTTTGTTAGTGTTTTTAGGATGAAAATATGTCACAATACAATGAATCTGACTAATTATAAGAGTTATAGATGGCTTAGGAGTGTTTAGACAACACTTGTACCCATTTCGTCCCAGAACATGTTAAAACCGACTAAACAAGCTTAAACCTACAAAACTTTGCTTACAAGCAGGAAACAGCTTTGTTAGCATTTCTAGGATCAAAATATGTCACAATCAAATGTTTAAAACCGAGAAAACTATGTTAGTGATCCAAGAAACATATTTTGACTCATTTTTACCCTAGAAAACCGAGAGCACATTGATTCGAAGTAGTAAACAGTTTTTTTTTGTGTTTCTAGGGTCAAAATATATAACAATCCAATGCATTTGACAAATTATAAGAGTTTTGGTTGAATTGGGAATGTTTAGACAACACTTATACCCATTTGTCCCAAAACAGGCTAAAAATGAGAAAACATTGATTCGAAGCAGTAAACAACGTTGTTTGTGTTTCTCGGGTCAAAATGTGTGGCAATCCAATGCATTGGACTAATTTTAAGAATTCGTGATAATTTTGGAGTGTTTAGACACCATTTTTACCCATTTTGTCCCGAAACAGGCTAAACACCGAGAAAAAATTGATTCAAAGCAGTAAACAGCTTTGTTACTGTTTATAAGGTCAGAATGTGTGACAATACAATGCATTTGACTAATTGTAAGAGTTCGGGATGAATTTGGAGTGTTTAGACAACACTTAAACCCGTTTTGTGCCAAAAGAGGCTTAAACCTAGAAAATAGGCTAAAACCGAGAGAAAACATTGATTCAACGCAGTAAACAACTATGTTACTCTTTCTAGGGTCAAAATATGTAAAAATCCAAATGCATTTGACTAATTATAAGAGTTAAGGTTGAATTTGGAGTGTTTAGTCACCAATTATACCCATTTTGTCCCAAAACATGCTAAAACCGAGAAAACTTTGATTAGAAGCGGTAAACAGATTTGTTATTATTTCTAGGGACAGAATGTTTGACATTCCAATGCATTTGACTAATTGTAAGAGTTCGGGACGAATTTGGAGTGTTTAGACAACATTTAAACCCGTTTTATCCCAAAGCAGGCTTAAATCTAGAAAACAGGCTAAAACCGAGAGAAAACATTGATTCGATGCAGTAAACAGGTATGTTACTCTTTCTATGGTCAAGATATGTAACAATCTAATGCATTTGAGTAATTATAAGAGTTCGGGTTTGAATTTGGAGTGTTTAGACTCCACTTTTACCCATTTTGTCCCGAAAAGGCTAAAATCGAGAAAACATTGATTCTAAGCAGTAAACAGCTTTGTTAATATTTCTAGGGCCAGAATGTGTGACAATCCAATGCATTTAACTAATTTTAAGATTACAGGATGAATTTGGAATGTTTAGACAACAGTTAAACCCGTTTTATCCCAAAACAGGCTTAAACAGAGAAAACAGGCCAAAACCGAGAGAAAACATAGATTCAAAGCAGTAAACAGCTATGTTACACTTTCTAGGGTCAAATATCTAACAATCCAATTTATTTGACTAATTATAAGAGGTTGGGTTGAGTTTGGAGTGTTTAGACACCACTTTTAACCATTTTGTCCCGAAACAGGCTAAAAACTGAGAAAACATTGATTCGAAGCAGTAAACAGCTTAGTTACTGTTTCTAAGGTCAGAATGTGTGACAATACAATGTATTTGACTAATTGTAAGAGTTTGGGATAAATTTGGAGTGTTTAGACAACACTTAAACACGTTTTGTCCTAAAACAGGCTTAAACCTATAAAAGAGGCTAAAACCGAGAGAAAAAATTTGATTCAAAGCAGTAAGCAGCTATTTAACACTTTCTAGGGTCAAAATATGTAATAATCCAATGTATTTGACTAATTATAAGAGTTCGGGTTGAATTTGGAGTGTTTAGACACCACTTTTACCCATTTTGTCCCGAAACAGGCTAAACACCGAGAAAAAATTGATTCAAAGCAGTAAACAGCTTTGTTACTGTTTATAAGGTCAGAATGTGTGACAATACAATGCATTTGACTAATTGTAAGAGTTCGGGATGAATTTGGAGTGTTTAGACAACACTTAAACCCGTTTTGTGCCAAAAGAGGCTTAAACCTAGAAAATAGGCTAAAACCGAGAGAAAACATTGATTCAACGCAGTAAACAACTATGTTACTCTTTCTAGGGTCAAAATATGTAAAAATCCAAATTCATTTGACTAATTATAAGAGTTAAGGTTGAATTTGGAGTGTTTAGTCACCAATTATACCCATTTTGTCCCAAAACATGCTAAAACCGAGAAAACTTTGATTAGAAGCGGTAAACAGATTTGCTATTATTTCTAGGGACAGAATGTTTGACATTCCAATGCATTTGACTAATTGTAAGAGTTCGGGACGAATTTGGAGTGTTTAGACAACATTTAAACCCGTTTTATCCCAAAGCAGGCTTAAATCTAGAAAACAAGCTAAAACCGAGAGAAAACATTGATTCGATGCAGTAAACAGGTATGTTACTCTTTCTATGGTCAAGATATGTAACAATCTAATGCATTTGAGTAATTATAAGAGTTCGGGTTTTAATTTGGAGTGTTTAGACTCCACTTTTACCCATTTTGTCCCGAAAAGGCTAAAATCGAGAAAACATTGATTCTAAGCAGTAAACAGCTTTGTTAATATTTCTAGGGCCAGAATGTGTGACAATCCAATGCATTTAAATAATTTTAAGATTACAGGATGAATTTGGAATGTTTAGACAACAGTTAAACCCGTTTTATCCCAAAACAGGCTTAAACAGAGAAAACAGGCCAAAACCGAGAGAAAACATAGATTCAAAGCAGTAAACAGCTATGTTACACTTTCTAGGGTCAAATATCTAACAATCCATTTTATTTGACTAATTATAAGAGGTTGGGTTGAGTTTGGAGTGTTTAGACACCACTTTTAACCATTTTGTCCCGGAACAGGCTAAAAACCGAGAAAACATTGATTCGAAGCAGTAAACAGCTTAGTTACTGTTTCTAAGGTCAGAATGTGTGACAATACAATGTATTTGACTAATTGTAAGAGTTTGGGATAAATTTGGAGTGTTTAGACAACACTTAAACACGTTTTGTCCTAAAACAGGCTTAAACCTATAAAAGAGGCTAAAACCGAGAGAAAAAAATTGATTCAAAGCAGTAAGCAGCTATTTAACACTTTCTAGGGTCAAAATATATAATAATCCAATGTATTTGACTAATTATAAGAGTTCGGGTTGAATTTGGAGTGTTTAGACACCACTTTTACCCATTTTGTCCCGAAACAGGCTAAACACCGAGAAAAAATGGATTCAAAGCAGTAAACAGCTTTGTTACTGTTTATAAGGTCAGAATGTGTGACAATACAATGCATTTGACTAATTGTAAGAGTTCGGGATGAATTTGGAGTGTTTAGACAACACTTAAACCCGTTTTGTGCCAAAAGAGGCTTAAACCTAGAAAATAGGCTAAAACCGAGAGAAAACATTGATTCAACGCAGTAAACAACTATGTTACTCTTTCTAGGGTCAAAATATGTAAAAATCCAAATGCATTTGACTAATTATAAGAGTTAAGGTTGAATTTGGAGTGTTTAGTCACCAATTATACCCATTTTGTCCCAAAACATGCTAAAACCGAGAAAACTTGGATTAGAAGCGGTAAACAGATTTGTTATTATTTCTAGGGACAGAATGTTTGACAGTCCAATGCATTTGACTAATTGTAAGAGTTCGGGACGAATTTGGAGTGTTTAGACAACATTTAAACCCGTTTTATCCCAAAGCAGGCTTAAATCTAGAAAACAAGCTAAAACCGAGAGAAAACATTGATTCGATGCAGTAAACAGGTATGTTACTCTTTCTATGGTCAAGATATGTAACAATCCAATGCATTTGAGTAATTATAAGAGTTCGGGTTTGAATTTGGAGTGTTTAGACTCCACTTTTACCCATTTTGTCCCGAAAAGGCTAAAATCGAGAAAACATTAATTCTAAGAAGTAAACAGCTTTGTTAATATTACTAGGGCCAGAATGTGTGACAATCCAATGCATTTAACTAATTTTAAGAGTACAGGATGAATTTGGAATGTTTAGGCCACAGTTAAACCCGTTTTATCCCAAAACAGGCTTAAACAGAGAAAACAGGCCAAAACCGAGAGAAAACATAGATTCAAAGCAGTAAACAGCTATGTTACACTTTCTAGGGCCAAAATATGTAACAATCCAACGTATTTGACTAATTATAAGAGTTCGGGTTGAGTTTGGAGTGTTTAGACACCATTTTTAACCATTTTGTCCCGAAACAGGCTAAAAACCGAGAAAACATTGATTCGAAGCAGTAAACAGCTTTGTTACTGTTTCTAAGGTCAGAATGTGTGACAATACAATGCATTTGACTAATTGTAAGAGTTCGGGATAAATTTGGAGTGTTTAGAAAACACTTAAACACGTTTTGTGCCAAAACAGGCTTAAACCTAGAAAATAGGCTAAAACCGAGAGAAAACATTGATTCAAAGCAGTAAACAACGATGTTACTCTTTCTAGGATCAAATTATGTAACAATCCAATGTATTTGACTAATTATAAGAGTTCGGGTTGAATTTTGAGTGTTTGGACACCACTTTTACCCATTTTGTCCCGAAACAGGCTAAAAACCGAGAAAACATTGATTCGAAGCAGTAAACAGATTTGTTACTGTTTCTAAGGTCAGAATGTGTGACAATACAATGCATTTGACTAATTGTAAGAGTTCGGAATGAATTTGGAGTGTTTAGACAACACTTAAACATGTTTTGTGCCAAAACAGGCTTAAACCTATAAAAGAGGCTAAAACCGAGAGAAAACATTGATTGAAAGCAGTAAACAACTATATTACTCTTTCTAGGGTCAAAATATGTAACAATCCAAATGCATTTGACTAATTATAAGATTTAGGGTTGAATTTGGAGTGTTTAGTTACCAATTACACGCATTTTGTCCCAAAACATGCTAAAACCGAGAAAACTTTAATTAGAAGCGGTAAACAGATTTGTTGTTATTTCTAGGGACAAAATGTTTGACAGTCCAATGCATTTGACTAATTGCAAGATTTCGGGATGAATTTGGAGTGTTTAGACAACACTTAAACCTGTTTTATCCCAAATCAGGCTCAAATCTAGAAAACAGGCTAAAACCGAGAGAAAACATTGATTCGAAGCAGTAAACAGCAATTTCACTCTTTCTACGGTAAAAATCTGTAGCAATCCAATGCATTTGACTAATTATAAGAGTTCGGGTTGAATTTGGAGTGTTTAAACAACACTTTTACCCATTTTGTCCCAAAAGAGGCTAAAATCGAGAAATTGATTCTAAGCAGTAAACAGCTTTGTTAGTGTTTCTAGGCCCAGAATGTGTGACCATCCAATGTATTTAACTAATTGTAAGAGTTCGGGATGAATTTGGAGTGTTTAGACAACAGTTAAACCCGTTTTATCCCAATGTAGGCTTAAATCTAGAAAACATGCTAAAACCGAGAGAAAACATTGGTTCTAAGCACTAAACAGCTTTGTTAATATTTCTAGGGCCAGAATGTGTGACAATCCAATGCATTTAACTAATTTTAAGAGTACCTGATGAATTTGGAATGTTTAGACAATAGTTAAACCCGTTTTCTCCCAAAACCGAGAGAAAACATAGATTCAAAGCAGTAAACAGCTATTTTACACTTTCTAGGGTCAAAATATGTAACAATCCAATGTATTTGACTAATTATAAGAGTTCGGGTTGAGTTTGGAGTGTTTAGACACCACTTTTAACCATTTTGTCCCGAAAGAGGCTAAAAACCGAGAAAACATTGATTCGAAGC
This sequence comes from Camelina sativa, assembly GCF_030686135.1. Classification (NCBI taxonomy): domain Eukaryota; kingdom Viridiplantae; phylum Streptophyta; class Magnoliopsida; order Brassicales; family Brassicaceae; genus Camelina; species Camelina sativa. The sequence continues at coordinate 10,995,178 of NC_141897.1, read as the reverse complement.
AGTAAACATATTTGTTACTGTTTCTAAGGTCAGAATGTGTGACAATACAATGCATTTGACTAATTGTAAGAGTTCGGGATGAATTTGGAGTGTTTAGACAACACTTAAACCCGTTTTGTGCCAAAACAGACTTAAACCTAGAAAAGAGGCTAAAACCGAGAGAAAACATTGATTGAAAGCAGTAAACAATTATGTTACTCTTTCTAGGGTCAACATATGTAACAATCCAAATGCATTTGACTAATTATAAGTGTTAGGGTTGAATTTGGAGTGTTTAGTCACCAATTATACCCATTTTGTCCTAAAACATGCTAAAACCAAGAAAACTTTGATTAGAAGCGGTAAACAAATTTGTTATTATCTCTAGGGACAGAATGTTTGACAGTCTAATGCATTTGACTAATTGTCAGATTTCGGGGTGAATTTGGAGTGTTTAGACAACAATTAAACCCGTTTTATCCCAAAACAGGCTTAAACCGAGGAAAACAGGTAAAACCGAGCGAAAACATTGATTCAAAGCATTAAATAGCTATGTTACTCTTTCTAGGGTCAAAATATGTAACAATCCAATGCATTTGACTAATTATAAGAGTTCGGTTTGAATTTGGAGGGTTTAGACACCACTCATACCCATTTTGTCCCGAAACAGGCTAAACCCGAGAAAACGTTGCTTCAAAGCAGTAAACAGCTTTGTTACTGTTTTTAGGGTCAGAATGTGTGATAATCCAATGCATTTAACTAATTGTAAGAGTTCGGGATGAATTTGGAGTGTTTAGACAACAGTTAAACCCATTTTATCCCAAAGCAGGCTTAAATCTCGAAAACAGGCTAAAACAGAGAAAACACATTGATTCGATGCAGTAAACAGGTATGTTACTCTTTCTATGGAAAAAATATGTAACAATCCAATGCATTTGGGTAATTATAAGAGTTCGGGTTTGAATTTGGAGTGTTTAGATTCCACTTTTACCCATTTTGTCCCGAAAAAGGCTAAAATCGAGAAAACATTGATTCTAAGCAGTAAACAGCTTTGTTAATATTTCTAGGGACAGAATGTGTGACAATCCAATGTATATAACTAATTTTAAGAGTACGGAATGAATTTGGAATGTTTAGACAACAGTTAAACCCGTTTTATCCCAAAACTGGTTTAAACAGAGAAAACAGGCCAAAACCGAGAGAAAACATAGATTCGAAGCAGTAAAAAGCTATGTTACTCTTTCTAGGGTCATAATATGTAAAAATCCAATGCATTTCACTAAATGTAAAAGTTCGGAATGAATTTAGAGTGTTTAGAAAACACTTAAACCCGTTTTGTCCTAAAACAGGCTTAAACCTAGAAAAGAGGCTAAAACCGAGAGAAAAAATTTGATTCAAAGCAGTAAACAGCGATGTTACACTTTCTAGGATTAAAATATGTAACAATCCAATGTATTTGACTAATTATAAGAGTTCGGGTTGACTTTGGAGTGTTTAGTCACCAATTATACCCATTTTGTCCCAAAACATGCTAAACTGAGAAAACTTGGATTAGAAGCGGTAAACAGATGTGTTATTATTTCTATTGACAGAATAGTTGAAAGTTCAATGCATTTGACTATTTGTAAGATTTTGGGGTGAATTTGGAGTGTTTAGACAACAATTAAACCCGTTTTATCCCAAAACAGGCTTAAACCGAGGAAAACAGGCTAAAACCGAGCGAAAACATTGATTCAAAGCATTAAATATCTATGTTACTCTTTCTAGGGTCAAAATATGTAACAATCCAATGCATTTGACTAATTATAAGAGTTCGGGTTGAATTTGGAGTGTTTAAACACTACTCATACCCATTTTGTCCCGAAATAGGCTAAAACCAAGAAAATGTTGATTCAAAGCAGTAAACAGCTTTGTTACTGTTTTTAGGGTCAGAATGTGTGATAATCCATTGCATTTAACTAATTGTAAGAGTTCGGGATGAATTTGGAGTGTTTAGACAATAGTTAAACCCGTTTTATCCCAAAACAGGCTTAAATCTAGAAAACAGGCTAAAACCGAGAGAAAACATTGATTCAATGCAGTAAACAGGTATGTTACTCTTTCTATGGTCAAGATATGTAACAATCCAATGCATTTGAGTAATTATAAGAGTTCGGGTTTGAATTTGGAGTGTTTGGACTCCACTTTTACCCATTTCGTCCCGAAAAGGCTAAAATCGAGAAAACATTGATTCTAAGCAGTAAACAGCTTTGTTAATATTTCTAGGGCCAGAATGTGTGACAATCCAATGCATTTAACTAATTTTAAGAGTACAAGATGAATTTGGAATGTTTAGACAACAGTTAAACCCGTTTTATCCCAAAATAGGCTTAAACAGAGAAAACAGGCCAAAACCAAAAGAAAACATAGATTCAAAGCAGTAAACAGCTATGTTACACTTTCTTGGGTCAAAATATGTAACAATCCAATGTATTTGACTAATTATAAGAGTTCGGGTTGAGTTTGGAGTGTTTAGACACCACTTTTAACCATTTTGTCCCGAAACAGGCTAAAAACCGAGAAAACATTGATTAGAAGCGGTAAACAGATTTGTTATTATTTCTAGAGACAGAATTTTTGAAAGTCCAATGGATTTGACTAATTGTAAGATTTCGGGGTGAATTTGGACTGTTTAGACAACAATTAAACCCGTTTTATCCCAAAACAGGCTTAAACCGAGGAAACAGGCTAAAACCGAGCGAAAACATTGATTCAAAGCATTAAATATCTATGTTACTCTTTCTAGGGTCAAAATATGTAACAATCAGATGCATTTGACTAATTATAAGAGTTCGGGTTGAATTTGGAGTGTTTAAACACCACTCATACCCATTTTGTCCCGAAATAGGCTAAAACCAAGAAAATGTTGATTCAAAGCAGTAAACAGCTTTGTTACTGTTTATAAGGTCAGAATGTGTGACAATACAATGCATTTGACTAATTGTAAGAGTTCGGGATGAATTTGGAGTGTTTAGACAACACTTAAACCCGTTTTGTGCCAAAAGAGGCTTAAACCTAGAAAATAGGCTAAAACCGAGAGAAAACATTGATTCAACGCAGTAAACAACTATATTACTCTTTCTAGGGTCAAAATATGTAAAAATCCAAATGCATTTGACTAATTATACGAGTTAAGGTTGAATTTGGAGTGTTTAGTCACCAATTATACCCATTTTGTCCCAAAACATGCTAAAACCGAGAAAACTTTGATTAGAAGCGGTAAACAGATTTGTTATTATTTCTAGGGACAGAATGTTTGACAGTCTAATGCATTTGAATAATTGTAAGATTTCAGGGTGAATTTGGAGTGTTTAGACAACAATTAAACCCGTTTTATCCCAAAACAGGCTTAAACCGAGGAAAACAGGCTAAAACCGAGCGAAAACATTGATTCGAAGCATTAAATAGCTATGTTACTCTTTCTAGGGTCAAAATATGTAACAATCCAATGCATTTGACTAATTATAAGAGTTCGGGTTGAATCTGGAGTGTTTAAACACCACTCATACCCATTTTGTCCTGAAACAGGCTAAACCCGAGAAAACGTTGATTCAAAGCAGTAAACAGCTTTGTTACTGTTTCTAGGGCCAGAATGTGTGACAATCCAATGCATTTGACTAATTGTAAGAGTTCGGGATGAATTTGGAGTGTTTAGACAACAGTTAAACCCGTTTTATCCCAAAGCAGGCTTATATCTAGAAAACAGGCTAAAACCGAGAGAAAAAATTGATTTGATGCAGTAAACAGGTATGTTACTCTTTCTATGGTCAAAATATGTAACAATCCCATGCATTTGAGTAATTATAAGAGTTCGGGTTTGGATTTGGAGTGTTTAGACACCATTCATACCCATTTTGTCCCGAAACAGGCTAAAACCGAGAAAACGTTGATTCAAAGCAGTAAAAGTCTTTGTTACTGTTTCTAGGGTCAGAATGTGTGACGATCCAATGCATTTAACTAATTGTAAGAGTTCGGGATGAATTTGGAGTGTTTAGAATACAGTTAAACCCGTTTTATCCCTAAGCAGGCTTAAATCTAGAAAACAGGCTAAAACCGAGAGAAAACATTGATTCGATGCAGTAAACAGGTATGTTACTCTTTCTATGGTCAAAATATGTAACAATCCCATGCGTTTGAGTAATTATAAGAGTTTGGGTTTGAATTTGTTGTGTTTAGACTCCACTTTTACCCATTTTGTCCCGAAAAAGGCTAAAATCGAGAAAACATTGATTCTAAGCAGTAAACAGCTTTGTGGGCCAGAATGTATGCCAATCCAATGCATTTAACTAATTTTAAGAATTCGGGATGAATTTGGAGTGTTTAGACAACACTTAAACCCGTTTTGTGCCAAAACAGGCTTAAACCTAGAAAATAGGCTAAAACCGAGAGAAAACATTGATTCAAAGCAGTAAACAACTATGTTACTCTTTCTATGGTCAAAATATGTAACAATCCAATGCATTTGAGTAATTATAAGAGTTCGGGTTGAATTTGGAGTGTTTAGAAACCACTTAGATCCATTTTATCACTAAACAGGCTAAAACCGAGAAAACATTGATTCTAAGCAGTAAACAGATTTGTTATTATTTCTAGGGACAGAATGTTTGACAGTCCAATGCATTTGACTAATTGTAAGATTTCGGGATGAATTTGGAATGTTTAGACAATAGTTAAACCTGTTTAATCCCAAAACAGGCTTAAACCGAAAAATCGGCTAAACCCAAGAGAAAACATTGATTAGATGCAGTAAACAGGTATGTTACTCTTTCTATGGTCAACATATGTAACAATCCAATGCATTTGAGTAATTATAAGAGTTCGGGTTTGAATTTGGAGTGTTTAGACTCCACTTTTACCCATTTTGTCCCGAAAAAGGCTAAAATCGAGAAAACATTGATTCTAAGCAGTAAACAGCTTTGTTAATATTTCTAGGGCCAGAATGTGTGATAATCCAATGCATTTAACTAATTTTAAGAGTTCGGGATGAATTTGGAGTATTTAGACAACAGTTAAACCCGTTTTATCCCAAAAGAGGCGTAAACCGAGAAAACAGGCTAAAACCGAGAGAAAACATTGATTCGAAGCTTTAAATAGCTATGTTACTCTTTCTAGGGTCAAAATATGTAACAATCCAATGCATTTGACTAATTATAAGAGTTCGGGTTGAATTTGGAGTGTTTAGACTCCTCCACTCATACCCATTTTGTCCCGAAACAGGCTAAAATCTAGAAAACATTGATTCTAAGCAGTAAACAGCTTTGTTAATGTTTCTAGGGCCAGAATGTGTGAAAATCCAATGCATTTAACTAATTGTAAAAGTTCGGGATGAATTTGGAGTGTTTAGACAACAGTTAAACCCGTTTTATCCCAAAACAGACTTAAACCAAAAAAAAGGCTAAACCCGAGAGAAAATGAAACTGGTGTTTTTTGTGGTGATGAATGATGTATGGAATGATGACTTATGAATGAATGGATGTCAGGGTGTTTCAATTCCCCTTATGCAATTGTAGTATAAGAGGTGTCAATCCAATCTGAGTATTTTTGAACAATCAAGATGTGCATATGAGTCTAAGTCAAGCCAGATGTAAAGGTTGTTTGTCACTAACAATCCTATGATGAAATGGAAAGTGCAGAAAGTAAAACTACAAGAACTAGGAGCTAAATTTAAATGGAACAGAGTGATTATGACAAACAGAAATAGAAACTATAGAAATGCAAATATTGAACTAATGCACGGTAAGTAATGAACATGATACTAAATGAATGCAACAGAAATGCAACTAGGATGAAACAGGACAAACATAAATCATAAACACAAGTTCTGGGTTGGAACTCGAGCAAGCACTCGATCGAGTGGTGATCGAGTGCAGGGTCGAGATGGACAAATACGCAAAACAGAGCAACACAAGAAAAACAGAGCAATACCAAAACGAATCAAACAACAGGATTTAAGCTAAGAAATCAATAAACAAGGGAGGTCTTGAGGAGGGATTCATGGGCTGGACTAATAATTGAGGTCATCAAACTTGGTCAACAAATCTCAAACAACTTGAGCTAATCTCTAGACATATATTTCTAAGACATGTTTAATCCACTCTCATGGCAAGAAACAATCAAACTCATGCATCTCTAGACTTGTTCTCACAAAGTAAAGAATCTACACAAGCAGGAATTAAGCAATATGTCAAAAATCAAACAAGACTTCTAATCTCTTAGCAAGCCTAATGATAGTCTCTAGATCTAGCCTTATCTATGCTCCTTAGACATTGGTATGATGCTAAGAGGCTTGAAATCAGATCCTACCCTCTCAGATATAGGATCAGCATTAAGAACATCTAGCCTAGAAGAGATCTACAACAATCAATCTTGACCAAATCAAACAAACCACAAACACAGCCCAGCCTAACCCATCCTCAAGATCCTAAGCAACTACTCACAAGAACACATGATGAACACCAAAGTCATAAACCCATAAAATGATGAAACTTGCATGATTAGATAGATAAAGCAAAGATCTACAATATTGAAGAGGGAATCAAACACGAATTCTTAATATCTTGAAAGTTATGGAACCAACAAAATCCAAGAATTCTTTGTTTTCTCCTTTTAAAAGAAGTACAAGATCTATCAAAATAAAAGTGCTAAAGGAATAATTCTAAAAAAGTAAAAACTAGGTTTTAGACTCTCTAAAAAGCTGGACTCTTTTGGTGGCTGCAGGTACAAGCCTTTATATAGAAAATGTAGTGGACGCCCTAAAAACGCTAGAAGACAAAATAGCCAGGCGGCTCGACCAACTCGACCTGGTGCTCGGTCGAGTGACCGGTCGAGTTGGCTCCTCTTGTGCTCCTCCCACTCGGTCGAGTCCCTCTCAGCACACGGTCGAGTGTCTGGTCGAGTGGGCAGTCGAGTTGGACTCCGGACCTTGGTTCTTCAGCCTTAGCTCTCTTGCTTTCTCCTCATGATTGCTTCACTTCTCCTCAGCATTGCTTCCATGCTCCTTAAGCTCCAAAATCACCTGTTTAGGCATGAAAAGATGCAAATGCAATGCAACTAAACTCTAATGCAAGAACAGTCCTAAAGCTATGCAATAATGGTCAAAATGGATAGCAAAAGATGCAAAAGATGTGAATATATTAAGGGAAAACAAGGTAAAATATATGAACATCAACACCCCCAAACTTAGTCTTTGCTTGCCCTCAAGCAAATGAACAAGACATAAGAAGGTAGGTGAGGTTTGAAAGTGGGATCTCAGCTCCTAAAGCTTGCAAATAGACCATCTAGAATCAATGTCCAAGTTACTAGTACTATGATGCAAGTTGAATGAGCTGTACTTAAAGATTTTAGACAAGCATATCACAACCTTTACTGATTTGAGCCTTAGATGTCCACATGCATTCAAATCAACCATTTCCTTTAACATTCATTAATCAAGAACATGAATCAATTATATGCAATGCTTAAACTCATTTGGCTTGGCAGTAAAAGGTTTAGAGACAATGATGGTCTCTCTTTAGAGTGGGGTTTGTCAATATCAAGGTTCTCTCATAAAAAATGGATTGAGCTTTAGAAGAATGCTAAAGGTAAGAACACTTAGACACATACAAGAACAAAACCTTGTCTACCCAAAGGCACCCAAAGTGTTTATCCTATCAATCTAAACCCAATTGATCCTAGTGCTACCCTTTAACTTCTTCTCTTCTCTTTCACCCTTTTCTCTTTTGATTTTAAAGTCTTAGGAGAGGTTTCTTATTTGATCTTTCTAGTGGAATGGGGGATTCTTACTTATTTGCTATGGTTCTCTTTTCTTCTTATTCTTAAGACATATAAGCATTTTGCTAGACTTTTCTTGTCTTTCTTTCTTTTCTTTAACTAGAACCATCTTTAAACAACCTTATACTTCCCATTCTTTCACTAGACTTTAAATTTACTTAAAAACATTCCCCTCCTAAAGACTCTAACATTTTCTTTCTCTTCTCCTCTTTTCTTTTCTTTCTTTTTCAAACAACCAAATCCCAAACCCAACAATGAAATCACCTAGTCCTATCTAGTTTGGAAATTGCAAACTAGAACTACACAAGACATTATTCTTGTCAGTTCAAACCTAACACTTTCTACCAAGCTCAATCCCAAAAAGGCCTCACACACTCAAGAATAAGCATGGCTTGAAAGAAGGGTTGGTTAAGGGTATTGGAAACTGATTTTAATGATTCAATCAGCTACTTGGATCAACAAGAGTGGTAAAAAGGAGAAAGATGATCCAAATATGTATATAGTATCCATGAGTTTAAAGCAATGCACACATTGATATTTAACAGTCAATATTAAGTTCTTATAAGTAGGAAATTGCATCAAATCACAACATGCTTCAATTTAGACCAAATGCAATGTAGGAATTTAAGGCTTGGTTCAATCTTATGCTTCTAACCACTCAACTAGCATCAAAGTACTATTAACTTGGGCATTGATCATAGTCTAGTGAATTAAACAAGCTAACAAGGCAAAACTCATCATAGATCCCTAATGCAAATATTATACAATCCTACATGAAACATGCTAAACAAGATGCTACTATGCAATGCAAACTACATGAAAACTCTTTTTTTATAAAGAATTTTGCAAAAATTTTCAAATTTTTAGGGTTTTTCTATGCCTTAGATGCTAGGCAAATATTAACATTATGATGCTAAAAATTTGAAATAAGAAAACAAAACACAACATCAAATGCTATCTCAAACCCTCCCCCAAACTTAAATCACACAGTCCTCTGTGTGAAAGAAATTTGTAAGAGGATTGAAGATCAAACACAAAACACAACATCAAATGCAATGGTATTTACAAGGGAAGGTGATAGTGGTACCTCAAGGATTGGAGAAGAAACTGTTCACATCCTCTTGCATGTTGTCAAAAGTGTAGTTGGGGTCTTGTTGACGACTTGGAGGTGGAGATTGGGGCAGCTCGACGATGGGAATCGACCAGGACTCGGTCGAGTACGTGCTCGAGTGGGGGGGGATGGGAGGGTAACCTTGCTGCTGGTAGAACTGCTGGTAGAGTGCTGGATCCATGAAGTACTGGGGTGGGATGGGAGGGTAACCTGGATATCCTGGATAAGCAGCTGGAGGTGGGAAGCCATATGGTGATCTGGGCTGGAACTCGGCCGAGTGCATCTGGGGTGCTCGGTCGAGTGGGTGCTCGAGTGACCTGGTCGAGTGCCTCGAAAATTGTTGTTCTTGGCTACTTGAACTCCTCTTCCTCTGATTTGGCTCGTACATTGAAGCTCTAGCTGGTTCCACAGGGTTTGCAACTCTTGAGAGTGCTCTAGTTGAGCTACTCCTCCTCAAAGGGCTTGAATGGCTTGGAGATGAGTTTGCACTCTTCAGCTCAGCAATCTCCTTTTTTAGGCCCTTGATGGACTTAGCCATATTGGTCACCTTCTTCTTAAGCTTATCAAACCTCTTCCCATGCCACTTGCTCCACTTTTGTAGGAGAGTTAACCTCTTGCTAGTCTCTCTCACTCCTCTACTATCCCTTGGGTTGGGCTCATAGTCTTCAAAGTAAAATTGCTCCTCCCCATCAGCCATTTGCACATCTCCAGCTTCATCAACTCTAGGTTGAACTATCCCATCAAACAAGAACTCATCAGCTGGCCAAAAGTCAATGTTTGCTCCTTCTTGAATGGTGGTGAGCTCTTGGTTAGGTAAGATCAACTGTTTTTTCCCAACTGTTGGAAGCTCAAAGTTGAAGATGTGATTTCCTTGATGCATTTCCTTGGCCAATATGAGAGTGGAAGTAAGGTAGCTTGAGTCAATCCATCTTGGCAAAACCTTCTCTCCTCTAAGTGGGACCTTGGCAGCTTGTAGTATTGGAGTGATGATGCCTCCAATAGCTAAGGCTCCTCTTGACCCTTTGTTTTGTAGCTTGCCTACCCAACTTCTCAAATATATCATGTGGTCAATAAGCACCATTGCAAGGTCAGTCTCCACAGTGGTCCCAAGAATGATGGTTCCATTTCTTGCCTAAAGGATGATTCCATTGAGAGCCATGTCAATTACCTTGAGCTCACCCTCATTGAGATTTCCAGTCTCCTTCCTAGCAAAGAATGTATTTGCTAAGGCCTTGTGGAAGTACCTTAGGACTGGGCTTCTTATCTTTGAACTCTTGGTCTTGGAGGATGAATAGGTGATGTTGTATCCAATGGTTTCCCAAATGGCATAGAGCTCCTCTCTTGGTATCATCAAGCTCCTATTACTACCAACTTCAAAACCAAACACATTTGCTATCTTCTTCAAAGAAAGCTCATAGTTCTTCCCCTTGATTGTGAAAGCAATATAACCAGCTCCAAACTCATCATCCTTCCTTGCATATGTGTGCAGCTTGACTGTGGCTAGAAACTCACAACTTTCTTCTTTATACCCCTCCATGCAAAGCCCCATGAACTTGGTTAGGCTGCTCTTCTCAAAAAGGTACTCTACATCTTTATCAATGGCTAGCTTCTCCATGGTCTCCTTGTGTGGATACCTAGTTCCCAGGAACTCCATTCTCATGAAGGCTTCATAGAGTTGCCTCTTTGTCAATCCACAAGATTCTGCTTCTCCATCATCCTCTCCCTCTTCTTCTTCACCTTCTTCTTCACTCTCACTCTCAACCTCCTCTTATTCAATCTCAACTGCTGGCCTCTTCCCTTTGGCCTTGTTTCTCCTCATGAAATCACTAAGAGTTGGCTCCCTTTCTTCTTCACTTTCAGTTCTCTCAGGATCTTCCTCAACTGGCTGATTTCTTGAACGCGGCATCTGGCTCGATCGACCACTCGGACCACCACTCGATCGAGTGCATGCTCGAGTGGGGCGTCGAGTGGTTCTTCCAGCTTCTCCTCTTGATTGTAGGCGATCTTCAAAACATTCCATGGAGCTTGCAGCCGCTTGTTGAGACTTCCTTGTAATCCTTGAAGACATTTTCGAATAGAACTGAAGGGAATAGACTCAAAGCTTAAGTTTAATAGGTTAGTGACCCAAAAACTCAAAAGAGCTAAGCTTGAGCAAAAGATGAACTTTGAGAGAGATTTCAAAACTTGATTTTAGTTGTTTTGAGCAAGTGAGAGAGTGTGAGAGACATAGGATCGTGTAAGGATTTATTTAAAGAAGCTAAGGGGGCAAGAAGACAAGGGTGGAACGTCCATACCATTGAAATTTGAAATGAGAATCTTTGACCTGCTTTTTGCTGCCACTCGACCCCACACTCGACCAGCAGGTGGTCGAGCTCCTTGACCAAAGTTTGAAATCTCAAAAATTTTCTTCTTGTTCTTCCCTCCACTCGATCATTCTAGAGAAATGAGAGTCGAGTGGGCCTTAGTTCTTTGCACTTCTTGATCCTTGATCATCTCATCCTTAACACACAAACCATATTTCTTCCTGATTTTGAGCCTTGGTCTTGTTTTCCTCAAAGACCTCTTGTTTAGCTTGACTTGGAGATCTTTAACCATTCTAGTCAACTCTTTAACTGACCTCTTAAGCTTTTCCACAGAATCTTCTTGAAGAGGGAGATTGTCCTTTGGAGTCCACTTCACTTAAACCTTCATGACCACCTTTGGCCTTGATAGTAAAAGGTTGATCATCAATGGTAGGAAGGTTGGTTGGGTTATAGATGTTAAACTTCATAGCTATATCCTCAGAAATGTTCAAGGTCACAAGACCTTCCCTGACATCAATAACAGCTCCAACTGTGGCTAAGAATGGCCTCCCAAGGATGATAGGATCTTCAGGTTCCTTGTCCATCTCCAATACCACAAAATCTGTATGAATCCTTGCTCTTCCTATCTTGACTGGAATATTCTCCAATTTGCCAACCACATCTCTGTTTGAACCATCAGCTAGGCATATATGAAGGTTGGTGGACTTGAAGTCAGTGTGCCCAAGCTTTTGTGCTATAGAGTAGGGCATCACACTGATAGATGCTCCCAAGTCACATAAGCACTGGTTGTAGTGAAGATAGCTAAGTGTGCAAGGCAAATAGAATGGACCTGGATCCTTAAGCTTAATTGGGATGATTACTCCTCCAAGGTCTTCAAGATCTTTCTCATCTTGAGCTTGAGCCTTCTTCTTTGATAAATCAAGCAAAAAATCCTTATAGAGAGGATATGGATCATACTGTTCCAAGGCAGGTCCTCTCTCTTCTTCTTGGTAAGCAATGGTGATCTCTTGTATGGCCATCACTTCTTCTTGTTTCTCAACCTCAACCTCTTCCTTCAAAGCCTTCTCTTCCTCTTGTTGCAAAGCCAACATTTGTTTTTTCTCAATGATTTCCCTTAATTCCTTAAGCTTATGTGCCTTGAAACGTCCTGGGAATGGTAGAGGCGGTTTGTAAGCAGGAGGGATGTACTTAGCAGGCTTGACAGCTTCTGACTCTTCAGCTCGATCAGCCACTCGAACACTCACTCGGTCGAGTGCATGCTCGAGCACCTGGTCGAGTGCAATACCGGAGTCAGTCTGCTTTGCACAAACTTCACTTTGAGCTTCAAGAAATGACCAATCCTCCCCAACTTGAACTTCACTGTCCCCAGTGACTTCCTCTTCAAAGAGATGAATGGCTTTGGCAGTAAACTCCCTTGGGTTTTGAACTGCTTTTCCAGGGAGTTGGGTGGGTTTTGGAGCTGAAGTAGATGCTACATTGCTCTCCATATACTTCACTCTTGAGCTAAGTCCTTCAAACTTCATATTGAGATCATTATATTGTGATGTTAACCTTTGATTCAGCTCAGCAAACTGTTTGGCTTCCTCAATTTTCCCATTGGTTTGCCCAATCAACAGTTGTTGTATCATTGCTCTTAGGTCTTGTTCCTGGCCTTGGTTAGTCTGAAACCCTGGTGGGGGACACAATTGGGGCTGAAACACTTGTTGCTGCTGCTTTGGTGCATAGTTGTGCTGTTGTTGAGGCTGAGGAGGTGGATAGACTTGGTCTTGAGGGTTGGCTACATTGGTGCTCCTATAAGAGAGGTTGTTCTGCTTGAAACCTCCACCTTGGTTGTAGCCTTTGTATCCTCCTCCATGGTTCTGCATAAAGCACAACTCAGCAAACTCCCTATCTCCTTCCTGGACTGGAGCTTCTTCTTCACCAATGAAGTGAATTGTTTTTGACTGGCTTAGGAGAATCTTGTCAAGCTTCTCATTGACCATCTTTAAATCCTGCTTGTATTTGTCCTCCTGATCAGTGGAGGGGATCCTCATGGTTCTATCATAATCTTCATTATAATTACCATGTGACTGAGCAAGGTTCTCAACCAATTCCCATCCTTCTTCCACATTCTTGTTGAGGAAGTTGCCATTTGATGCTGTGTCAAGAAGCATTCTTATCTTGGGAAGCACTCCTCTATACAAAGTGCTTAGAAGGGACTCATTGCTGAAGCCATGGTGAGGACACTGAGTTTAGAATCCTTTAAACCTCTCCCAAGCTTCACAAAAGCTCTCATTATTCCTTTGAGCAAACCCAGAAATTTCATTCCTCAATCTAGCAGTCCTTGCATTGGAGAAGAACATGGCCAGAAAAGCTTTCTTGCATGCATCCCATGTGGTTATAGCTCCAGTAGGAAGAGTCTTCTCCCATAGATGAGCTTTGTCTCCAAGGGAAAATGGGAATAGCCTTAACTTGAAGTCATCTTCACTTACTCCATTGATTTTTGTGAGGCCACATATTCTGTCAAACTCATCAAGGTGATCTAGAGGATCCTCCATTGGCAACCCATGAAATTTGTTGGCTTGTATCATGGAGATTAATCCACTCTTTATTTCATAATTATTATTGGCCATAGCAGGAGGCACAATACCAACTCTTTGGTTGTGTGTGTTAGGTGCATCCCCAGCACCAATGTGTCTAGGTCTATGATCATGGTGATCTTGCTGCTCCATGACTACTTGTTCTTTTTGTTGTTGAACTACTCTTCTTTGCTTATGTCTCAAACCCTTTTGTAGCCTGTGGATGTTGTCAATAGGCCTTTGAAGACTGTCTTTGCCTTTTGACCTTGTGTGCATCAACAAACTCGACTACAGACTCGAACAGGTACACGGTCGAGCGCAGGCTCGAGTGGGTGGTCGAGTCAACTGGGAAGTAATGGCTATTTGGATCCGGCTTCTGACTCGATCAGGTGCTCGATCACGGCTCGGTCGAGTGGGTGGTCGAGTGGGTACCTGAAACTCAAGACAGCCAAGCAAAGGAAGATTCGAGTTCAGTAACTTCACAAGTGTTTAAATGAACTTAATCTTAGACCAATAATGATCCTAAATGTCACAAAACAAACTCAAATGGGCAATGGCGCCAAATTGAAACTGGTTTTTTTTGTGGTGATGAATGATGTATGGAATGATGACTTATGAATGAATGGATGTCAGGGTGTTTCAATTCCCCTTATGCAATTGTAGTATAAGAGGTGTCAATCCAATCTGAGTGTTTGTGAACAATCAAGATGTGCATATGAGTCTAAGTCAAGCCAGATGTAAAGGTTGTTTGTCACTAACAATCCTATGATGAAATGGAAAGTGCAGAAAGTAAAACTACAAGAACTAGGAGCTAAATGCAAATGGAACAGAGTGATTATGACAAACAGAAATAGAAACTATAGAAATGCAAATATTGAACTAATGCACGGTAAGTAATGAACAGGATACTAAATGAATACAACAGAAATGCAACTAGGATGAAACAGGACAAACATAAATCATAAACACAAGTTCTGGGTTGGAACTCGAGCAAGCACTCGATCGAGTGGTGATCGAGCTGGACAAATACGCAAAACAGAGCAACACAAGAAAAACAGAGCAATACCAAAACGAATCAAACAACATGATTTAAGCTAAGAAATCAATAAACAAGGAAGGTCTTGAGGAGGGATTCATGGGCTGGACTAATAATTGAGGTCATCTAACTTGGTCAACAAATCTCAAACAACTTGAGCTAATCTCTAGACATATATTTCTAAGACATGTTTAATCCACTCTCATGGCAAGAAACAATCAAACTCATGCATCTCTAGACTTGTTCTCACAAAGTAAAGAATCTACACAAGCAGGCATTAAGCAATATGTCAAAAATCAAACAAGACTTCTAATCTCTTAGCAAGCCTAATGATAGTCTCTAGATCTAGCCTTATCTATGCTCCTTAGACATTGGTATGATGCTAAGAGGCTTGAAATCAGATCTTACCCTCTCAGATATAGGATCAGCATTAAGAACATCTAGCCTAGAAGAGATCTACAACAATCAATCTTGACCAAATCAAACAAACCACAAACACAGCCCAACCTAACCCATCCTCAAGATCCTAAGCAACTACTCACAAGAACACATGATGAACACCAAAGTCATAAACCCAGAAAATGATGAAACTTGCATGATTAGATAGATAAAGCAAAGATCTACAATATTGAAGAAGGAATCAAACACGAATTCTTAATATCTTGAAAGTTATGGAACCAACAAAATCCAAGAATTCTTTGTTTTCTCCTTTTAAAAGAAGTACAAGATCTATCAAAATAAAAGTGCAAAAGGAATAATTCTAAAAAAAGTAAAAACTAGGTTTTAGACTCTCTAAAAAGCTGGACTCTTTTGGTGGCTGCAGGTACAAGCCTTTATATAGAAAATGTAGTGGAAGCCCTAAAAATGCTAGAAAACAAAATAGCCACGCGGCTCGACCAACTCAACCTGGTGCTCGGTCGAGTAACCGGTCAAGTTGGCTCCTCTTGTGCTCCTCCCACTCGGTCGAGTCCCTCTCAGCACACGGTCGAGTGTCTGGTCGAGTGGGCAGTCGAGTTGGACTCCGGACCTTGGTTCTTCAACCTTAGCTCTCTTGCTTTCTCCTCATGATTGCTTCACTTCTCCTCAGCATTGCTTCCACGCTCCTTAAGCTCCAAAATCACCTGTTTATGCATGAAAAGATGCAAATGCAATGCAACTAAACTCTAATGCAAGAACAGTCCTAAAGCTATGCAATAATGGTCAAAATGGATAGCAAAAGATGCAAAAGATGTGAATATATTAAGGGAAAACAGGGTAAAATATATGAACATCATTACTCTTTCTACGGTCAAAATATGTAACAATCCATTTCATTTGAGTAATTACAAGAGTTCGGGTTGAATTTGGACTGTTTAGACACCACTTTTACCCATTTTGTCACTAAACAGGCTAAAACCGAGAAAACATTGATTCTAAGCAGTAAACAGCGTTGTTACTGTTTTAGGGTCAGAATGTAACATTCCAATGCATTTGACTAATTGTAAGAGTTTGGGATGAATTTGGAGTGTTTAGACAACAGTTAAACCCGTCTTATCCCAAAGCAGGCTTAAATCTAGAAAACAGGCTAAAACCGAGAGAAAACATTGATTAGAGGCAGTAAACAGGTATGTTACTCTTTCTATGGTGAAAATATGTAACAATCCAATGCATTTGAGTAATTATAAGAGTTCGGGTTGAATTTGGAGTGTTTAGACACCACTTAGACCCATTTTGTCACTAAACAGGCTAAAACCAAGAAAACATTGATTCCAAGCAGTAAACAGCGTTGTTACTGTTTCTAGGGTCACAATGTGTGACATTCCAATGCATTTGACTAATTGTAAGAGTTCGGGATGAATTTGGAGTGTTTAGACAATAGTTAAAACCGTTTTATCCCACAGGAGGCTTAAATCTAGAAAACAGGCTAAAACCAAGAGAAAACATTGATTCGATGCAGTAAACAGGTATGTTACTATTTCTATGGTCAAAATATGTAACAATCCAATGCATTTGAGTAATTATAAGAGTTCGGGTGAAACTGACTTTCTTTGTGGTGTGGTGAATGAATGATGTATGGAATGATGATGTATGGAATGAATAGAAGTCAGAGTGTTTCAATCCTATCTAAGTGATTGTGAACAATTAAGATGTGCATATGAGTCTAAGTCAAGCCAATTGTAAAGATTGTTTGTCACTAACAATCCTAAAATGAGATATGAAATGCAGAAAGTGAAAACAACTAAAACAAGATACTAAATGCAAACAGAACAGACAAATTAAAGCTATAATGAAACTAGAACAGAGATAGACACTATGCTAATGAACTAATTGAAGACAAGTAATGAACAGAAAACTAAGTGAATGCAATGGAAATGAAACAGGAATGAAACAAAACAATCACAAATCAAAGACACAAGTTCTGGGGATGAACTCGAGCAGCACTCGACCGAGTGTAGGTCGAGTACATGGTCGAGCTAGCCTAAACGTGAAAACAGAGCAACACAAGAAAAACAGAGCAATGCAAAAACTAATCAAACAACAAGCAAGCAATGATATTTAGACTAAGATATTAATAAACAAAGAAGGCCTTGAGGAGGGATTCATGGGCTGAGCTAATCATTGTGGTTATCTAACTTGGTCAACAAATCTCAAGCAAACTTTGAGCTGATCTCTAGACATACTATTCTAAGACATGTTTAATCCACTTTCATGGCAAGAAACAATCAAACCTATGCATTTCTATACTTGTTCTCACAAAGAAAAGAATCTACACAAGCAGGCATTAAGCAATACATCTCAAACCAAACAAGACTTCTAATCTCTTAGCAAGCCTAATGGTAAGCTCTAGAACTAGCCTTATCTATGCTCTTTAGACATTGGTGTGATGCTAAGATGCTTGAAATCAAACCCTACCTTCTCAGATATAGGATCAGCATTAAGATCATCTAGCCTAGAAGAGATCTACAACAATCAAGCTTGACCAAATCAAACAAACCACAAGATCAACCCAGCCTAACCCATCCTCAAGGTCCTAAGCAAACTACTCACAAGAACACATGGTGAAATATGTCAAAAACCCAGAAAATATTGAAACTTGCATCATTAGAAAGATGAAACAGAGATCTACAATGTTGATGAAGAAATAAAACTCGAAATCTTAATATTTTGAAAGTTATGAAACAAACAAAATACAAGGATCTAGTCTTTCTTTCTTAAACAAGTACAAAATCTAAAATAAAAGAAAGTGCAAAAGGAATAAAATCTAAAAAAGGTAAAAACTAGGTTTTAGACTCTCTAAAAAGCTGGACTCTTTGGTGGCTTCAGGTACAAGGGCCTTATATAGGAGGTGAGGTGGAAGCCCTAAAAATACAAAAAGTCAAAGCAATCAACGGCTCGGTCAACTCGACCAGTGCTCGGTCGAGTGGCTGGTCGAGCTGGCATCTCTCGTGCATTCTCCACTCGGTCGAGTCCTTCTCAGCACACGGTCGAGTGGTGGTCGAGTGGTGCGGTCGAGTTGGACTCCGGACCTTGATTCTACAGCCTTAACTCTCTTGTTTTCTCCTCAGGATTGCTTCACTTCTCCTCAACATTGCTTCCATGCTCCTTAAGCTCCAAAATCACCTGTTTATGCATGAAAAGATGCAAATGCAATGCAACTATACTCTAATGCATGATTAGTCCTAAAGCTACACAATAATGGCCTAAATGGATAGCAAAAGATGCAAAAGTTGTGAATAAACTAAGGGAAAACAATGTAAAATATATGAACATCATCGGGTTTAAATTTGGAGTGTTTAGACTCCACTTTTACCCATTTTTTCCCGAAAAAGGCTAAAATCGAGAAAACATTGATTCTAAGCAATAAACAGCTTTGTTAATATTTCTAGGGCCAGAATGTGTGAAAATCCAATGCATTTAACTAATTTAAAGAGTTCGGGATGAATTTGGAGTGTTTAGACAACAGTTAAACCCTTTTTCCCAAAACAAGCTTAAACCGAGAAAAACAGGCTAAAACTGAGCGAAAACATTGATTCGAAGCATTAAGCAGATATGTTACTCTTTCTAGGGTTAAAATATGTAACAATCCAATGCATTTGACTAATTATAAGAGTTCGGGTTGAATTTGGAGTGTTTAGACACTACTCATACCCATTTTGTTCCGAAACAGGCTAAAACCGAGAAAACGTTGATTCAAAGCAGTAAACAGCTTTGTTACTGCTTCTAGGGTCAGAATGTGTGACAATCCAATGCATTTAACTAACTGTAAGAGTTCGGGATGAATTTGGAGTGTTTAGACAACAGTTAAACCCGTTTTATCCCAAAGGAGGCTTAAATCTAGAAAACAGGTTAAAACCGAGAGAAAACATTGATTCGATGCAGTAAACAGGTATGTTACTCTTTCTATGGTCAAAATATGTAACAATCCAATTCATTTGAGTAATTATAAGAGTTCGGGTTGAATTTGGACTGTTTAGACACCACTTAGACCCATTTTGTCACTAAACAGGCTAAAACCGAGAAAACATTGATTCTAAGCAGTAAACAGCGTTGTTACTGTTTCTAGGGTCAGAATGTGTGACATTCCAATGAATTTGACTAATTGTAAGATTTCGGGATGAATTTGGAGTGTTTAGACAACAATTTAACCTGTTTTATCCCAAAGCATGCTTAAATCTAGAAAACAGGCTAAAACCAAGAGAAAACATTGATTAGATGCAGTAAAAAGGTATGTTACTCTTGCTATGGTCAAAATATGTAACAATCCAATGCATTTGAGTAATTATAAGAGTTCGGGTTTGAATTTGGAGTGTTTAGACTCCACTTTTACCCATTTTATCCCGAAAAAGGCTAAAATCGAGAAAACATTGATTCTAAGCAGTAAACAGCTTTGTTAATATTTCTAGGGCCAGAATGTGTGAAAACCAATGCATTTAACTAATTTTAAGAGTTCGGGATGAATTTGGAGTATTTAGACAACAGTTAAACCCGTTTTATCCCAAAAGAGGCGTAAACCGAGAAAACAGGCTAAAACCGCGAGAAAACATTGATTCGAAGCATTAAATAGCTATCTTACTCTTTCTAGGGTCAAAATATGTAACAATCCAATGCATTTGACTAATTATAAGAGTTCGGGTTGAATTTGGAGTGTTTAGACTCCTCCACTCATACCCATTTTGTCACTAAACAGGCTAAAACCGAGAAAACATTGATTCTAAGCAGTAAACAGCATTGTTACTGTTTCTAGGGTCACAATGTGTGACATTCAAATGCATTTAACTAACTGTAAGAGTTCGGGATGAATTTGGAGTGTTTAGACAACAGTTAAACCGGTTTTATCCCAAAGCATGCTTAAATCTAGAAAACAGGCTAAAACCAAGAGAAAACATTGATTAGATGCAGTAAACAGGTATGTTACTCTTTCTATGGTCAAAATATGTTATAATCCAATGCATTTGAGTAATTATAAGAGTTCGGGTTTGAATTTGGAGTGTTTAGACTCCACTTTTACCCATTTTGTCCCGAAAAAGGCTAAAATCGAGAAAACATTGATTCTAAGCAGTAAACAGCTTTGTTAATATTTCTAGGGCCAGAATGTGTGAAAACCAATGCATTTAACTAATTTTAAGAGTTCAGGATGAATTTGGAGTATTTAGACAATAGTTAAACCCGTTTTATCCCAAAAGAGGCGTAACTCGAGAAAACAGGCTAAAACCGCGAGAAAACTTTGATTCGAAGCATTAAATCGCTATGTTACTCTTTCTAGGATCAAAATATGTAACAATCCAATGCATTTGACTTATTATAAGAGTTCGGGTTGAATTTGGAGTGTTTAGACTCCTCCACTCATACCCATTTTGTCTCGAAACAGGCTAAAATCTAGAAAACAATGATTCTAAGCAGTAAACAGCTTTGTTAATGGTTCTAGGGTAAGAGTTCGGGATGAATTTGGAGTGTTTAGACAATAGTTAAACCCGTTTTATCCCAAAGGAGGCTTAAATCTAGAAGACAGGCTAAAACCAAGAGAAAACATTGATTAGATGCAGTAAACAGGTATGTTACTCAATCTATGATCAAAATATGTAACAATCCAATGCATTTGAGTAATTATAAGAGTTCGGGTTTGAATTTGGAGTGTTTAGACTCCACTTTTACACATTTTGTCTCGAAAAAGGCTAAAATCGAGAAAACATTGATTCTAAGCAGTAAACAGCTTTGTTAATATTTCTAGTGCCAGAATGTGTGAAAATCCAATGCATTTAACTAATTTTAAGAGTTCAGGATGAATTTGGAGTGTTTAGACAACAGTTAAACCCGTTTTTCCCAAAACAGGCTTAAACCAAGAAAAACAAGCTAAAACTGAGCGAAAACATTGATTCGAAGCATTAAGCAGATATGTTACTCTTTCTAGGGTCAAAATATGTAACAATCCAATGCATTTGACTAATTATAAAAGTTCGGGTTGAATTTGGAGTGTTTAGACACCACTCATACCCATTTTGTTCCGAAACAGGCTAAAACCGAGAAAACGTTGATTCAAAGCAGTAAACAGCTTTGTTACTGTTTCTAGGGTTAGAATGTGTGACAATCAAATTCATTTAACTAACTGTAAGAGTTCGGGATGAATTTGGAGTGTTTAGACAACAATTAAACCCGTTTTATCCCAAAGGCGGCTTAAATCTAGAAAACAGGCTAAAACCAAGAAAACGTTGATTCAAAGCAGTAAACAGCTTTGTTACTGTTTCTAGGGTCAGAATGTGTGCCAATCCAATGCATTTAACTAAATGTAAGAGTTCGAAATGAATTTGGAGTGTTTAGACAACAGTTACACCCGTTTTATCCCAAAGCAGGCTTAAATCTAGAAAACAGGCTACAACCGAGAGAAAACATTGATTCGATGCAGTAAACAAGTATGTTACTCTTTCTATGGTCAAAATATGTAACAATCCAATTCATTTGAGTAATTATAAGAGTTCGGGTTGAATTTGGACTGTTTAGACACCACTTAGACCCATTTTGTCACTAAACAGGCTAAAACCGAGAAAACATTGATTCTAAGCAGTAAACAGCGTTGTTACTGTTTCTAGGGTCAGAATGTGTGACATTCCAATGCATTTAACTAACTGTAAGAGTTCGGGATGAATTTGGAGTGTTTAGACAACAGTTAAACCCGTTTTATCCCAAAGCATGCTTAAATCTAGAAAACAGGCTAAAACCAAGAGAAAACATTGATTAGATGCAGTAAACAGGTATGTTACTCTTTCTATGGTCAAAATATGTTATAATCCAATGCATTTGAGTAATTATAAGAGTTCGGGTTTGAATTTGGAGTGTTTAGACTCCACTTTTACCCATTTTGTCCCGAAAAAGGCTAAAATCGAGAAAACATTGATTCTAAGCAGTAAACAGCTTTGTTAATATTTCTAGGGCCAGAATGTGTGAAAACCAATGCATTTAACTAATTTTAAGAGTTCAGGATGAATTTGGAGTATTTAGACAATAGTTAAACCCGTTTTATCCCAAAAGAGGCGTAACTCGAGAAAACAGGCTAAAACCGCGAGAAAACTTTGATTCGAAGCATTAAATCGCTATGTTACTCTTTCTAGGATCAAAATATGTAACAATCCAATGCATTTGACTTATTATAAGAGTTCGGGTTGAATTTGGAGTGTTTAGACTCCTCCACTCATACCCATTTTGTCTCGAAACAGGCTAAAATCTAGAAAACATTGATTCTAAGCAGTAAACAGCTTTGTTAATGGTTCTAGGGCCAGAATATGTGATAATCCAATGCATTTAACTAATTGTAAGAGTTCAGGATGAATTTGGAGTGTTTAGACAATAGTTAAACCCGTTTTATCCCAAAGGAGGCTTAAATCTAGAAAACAGGCTAAAACCAAGAGAAAACATTGATTCGATGCAGTAAACAGGTATGTTACTATTTCTATGGTCAAAATATGTAACAATCCAATGCATTTGAGTAATTATAAGAGTTCGGGTTTGTATTTGGAGTGTTTAGACTCCACTTTTACCCATTTTTTCCCAAAAAAGGCTAAAATCAAGAAAACATTGATTCTAAGCAGTAAACAGCTTTGTTAATATTTCTAAGGCCAGGATGTGTGAAAATCCAATGCATTTAACTAATTTAAAGAGTTCGGGATGAATTTGGAGTGTTTAGACAACAATTAAACCCTTTTTTCCCAAAACAGGCTTAAACGGAGAAAAACAGGCTAAAACTGAGCGAAAACATTGATTCGAAGCATTAAGCAGAATGTGTGACAATCCAATGCATTTAACTAATTGTAAGAGTTCGAAATGAATTTGGAGTGTTTAGACAACAGTTAAACACGTTTTATCCCAAAACAGGCTAAAACCGAGAGAAAACATTGATTCGAAGCATTAAACAGCTATGCTACTCTTTCTAGGGTCAAAATATGTAACAATCCAATGCATTTGACTAATAATAAGAGTTCGGGTTGAATTTGGAGTGTTTAGACACCACTCATACCCATTTTGTTCCGAAACAGGCTAAAGCCGAGAAAACGTTGATTCAAAGCAGTAAACAGCTTTGTTACTTTTTCTAGGGTCAGAATGTGTGACAATCCAATGCATTTAACTAATTGTAAGAGTTCGGGATGAATTTGGAGTGTTTAGACAATAGTTAAACCCGTTTTATCCCAAAGGAGGCTTAAATCTAGAAAACAGGTTAAAACCGAGAGAAAACATTGATTCAATGCATTAAACAGATATGTTACTCTTTCTATGGTCAAAATATGTAACAATCCAATTCATTTGAGTAATTATAAGAGTTCGGGTTGAATTTGGACTGTTTAGACACCACTTAGACCCATTTTGTCACTAAACAGGCTAAAACCGAGAAAACATTGATTCTAAGCAGTAAACAGCATTGTTACTGTTTCTAGGGTCACAATGTGTGACATTCCAATGCATTTGACTAATTGTAAGAGTTCGGGATGAATTTGGAGTGTTTAGACAACAGTTAACCCGTTTTATCCCAAAGGAGGCTTAAATCTAGAAGACAGGCTAAAACCAAGAGAAAACATTGATTAGATGCAGTAAACAGGTATGTTACTCTTTCTATGATCAAAATATGTAACAATCCAATGCATTTGAGTAATTATAAGAGTTCGGGTTTGAATGTGGAGTGTTTAGACTCCACTTTTACCCATTTTGTCCCGAAAAAGGCTAAAATCGAGAAAACATTGATTCTAAGCAGTAAACAGCTTTGTTAATATTTCTAGGGCCAGAATGTGTGAAAATCCAATGCATTTAACTACTTTTAAGAGTTCGGGATGAATTTGGAGTGTTTAGACAACAGTTAAACCCGTTTTTTCCCAAAACAGGCTTAAACCGAGAAAAACAGGCTAAAACTGAGCGAAAACATTGATTCGAAGCATTAAGCAGATATGTAACAATCCAATGCATTTGACTAATTATAAGAGTTCGGGTTGAATTTGGAGTGTTTAGACTCCTCCACTCATACCCATTTTGTCCCGAAACAGGCTAAAATCTAGAAAACATTGATTCTAAGCAGTAAACAGCTTTGTTAATGTTTCTAGGGCCAGAATGTGTGACAATCCAATGCATTTAAATAATTGTAAGAGTTCGGGATGAATTTGGAGTGTTTAGACAACAATTAAACCCGTTTTATCCCAAAACAGGCTTAAACCAAAAAAACAGGCTAAACCCGAGAGAAAACATTGATTCGAAGCAGTAAACAGCTATGATACTCTTTCTAGGGTTAAAATATGTAACAATCCAATATAAGAGTTAGGGTTGAATTTGGAGTGTTTAGACACCACTTAGACCCATTTTGTCCCTAAACAGGCTAAAACCGAAAAAACATTGATTCGAAGCAGTAAACAGCGTTGTTACTGTTTCTACGGTCAAAATGTGTGACATTCCAATGCATTTGACTAATTGTAAGAGTTCAGGATGAATTTGGAGTGTTTAGACAACAGTTAATCCCGTTTTATCCCAAAACAGGCTTAAACCGAGAAAACAGGCTAAAACCGAGAGAAAACATTGATTCTTAGCATGCTTAAATCTAGAAAACAGGCTAAAACCAAGAGAAAACATTGATTAGATGCAGTAAACAGGTATGTTACTCTTTCTATGGTCAAAATATGTAACAATCCAATTCATTTGAGTAATTATAAGAGTTCGGGTTGAATTTGGTGTGTTTAGACTCCACTCATACCCATTTTGTTCCGAAACAGGCTAAAACCGAGAAAACGTTGATTCAAAGCAGTAAACAGCTTTGTTACTGTTTCTAGGGTCATAATGTGTGACAATCCAATGCATTTAACTAACTGTAAGAGTTCGGGATGAATTTGGAGTGTTTAGACAACAGTTAAACCCGTTTTATCCCAAAGCATGCTTAAATCTAGAAAACAGGCTAAAACCAAGAGAAAACATTGATTAGATGCAGTAAACAGGTATGTTACTCTTTCTATGGTCAAAATATGTTATAATCCAATGCATTTGAGTAATTATAAGAGTTCGGGTTTGAATTTGGAGTGTTTAGACTCCACTTTTACCCATTTTGTCCCGAAAAAGGCTAAAATCGAGAAAACATTGATTCTAAGCAGTAAACAGCTTTGTTAATATTTCTAGGGCCAGAATGTGTGAAAACCAATGCATTTAACTAATTTTAAGAGTTCAGGATGAATTTGGAGTATTTAGACAATAGTTAAACCCGTTTTATCCCAAAAGAGGCGTAACTCGAGAAAACAGGCTAAAACCGCAAGAAAACTTTGATTCGAAGCATTAAATCGCTATGTTACTCTTTCTAGGATCAAAATATGTAACAATCCAATGCATTTGACTTATTATAAGAGTTCGGGTTGAATTTGGAGTGTTTAGACTCCTCCACTCATACCCATTTTGTCTCGAAACAGGCTAAAATCTAGAAAACATTGATTCTAAGCAGTAAACAGCTTTGTTAATGGTTCTAGGGCCAGAATATGTGATAATCCAATGCATTTAACTAATTGTAAGAGTTCGGGATGAATTTGGAGTGTTTAGACAATAGTTAAACCCGTTTTATCCCAAAGGAGGCTTAAATCTAGAAAACAGGCTAAAACCAAGAGAAAACATTGATTCGATGCAGTAAACAGGTATGTTACTATTTCTATGGTCAAAATATGTAACAATCCAATGCATTTGAGTAATTATAAGAGTTCGGGTTTGTATTTGGAGTGTTTAGACTCCACTTTTACCCATTTTTTCCCAAAAAAGGCTAAAATCAAGAAAACATTGATTCTAAGCAGTAAACAGCTTTGTTAATATTTCTAAGGCCAGGATGTGTGAAAATCCAATGCGTTTAACTAATTTAAAGAGTTCGGGATGAATTTGGAGTGTTTAGACAACAATTAAACCATTTTTTCCCAAAACAGGCTTAAACGGAGAAAAACAGGCTAAAACTGAGCGAAAACATTGATTCGAAGCATTAAGCAGAATGTGTGACAATCCAATGCATTTAACTAATTGTAAGAGTTCGAAATGAATTTGGAGTGTTTAGACAACAGTTAAACACGTTTTATCCCAAAACAGGCTAAAACCGAGAGAAAACATTGATTCGAAGCATTAAACAGCTATGCTACTCTTTCTAGGGTCAAAATATGTAACAATCCAATGCATTTGACTAATAATAAGAGTTCGGGTTGAATTTGGAGTGTTTAGACACCACTCATACCCATTTTGTTCCGAAACAGGCTAAAGCCGAGAAAACGTTGATTCAAAGCAGTAAACAGCTTTGTTACTTTTTCTAGGGTCAGAATGTGTGACAATCCAATGCATTTAACTAATTGTAAGAGTTCGGGATGAATTTGGAGTGTTTAGACAATAGTTAAACCCGTTTTATCCCAAAGGAGGCTTAAATCTAGAAAACAGGTTAAAACCGAGAGAAAACATTGATTCAATGCATTAAACAGATATGTTACTCTTTCTATGGTCAAAATATGTAACAATCCAATTCATTTGAGTAATTATAAGAGTTCGGGTTGAATTTGGACTGTTTAGACACCACTTAGACCCATTTTGTCACTAAACAGGCTAAAACCGAGAAAACATTGATTCTAAGCAGTAAACAGCATTGTTACTGTTTCTAGGGTCACAATGTGTGACATTCCAATGCATTTGACTAATTGTAAGAGTTCGGGATGAATTTGGAGTGTTTAGACAACAGTTAACCCGTTTTATCCCAAAGGAGGCTTAAATCTAGAAGACAGGCTAAAACCAAGAGAAAACATTGATTAGATGCAGTAAACAGGTATGTTACTCTTTCTATGATCAAAATATGTAACAATCCAATGCATTTGAGTAATTATAAGAGTTCGGGTTTGAATGTGGAGTGTTTAGACTCCACTTTTACCCATTTTGTCCCGAAAAAGGCTAAAATCGAGAAAACATTGATTCTAAGCAGTAAACAGCTTTGTTAATATTTCTAGGGCCAGAATGTGTGAAAATCCAATGCATTTAACTACTTTTAAGAGTTCGGGATGAATTTGGAGTGTTTAGACAACAGTTAAACCCGTTTTTTCCCAAAACAGGCTTAAACCGAGAAAAACAGGCTAAAACTGAGCGAAAACATTGATTCGAAGCATTAAGCAGATATGTAACAATCCAATGCATTTGACTAATTATAAGAGTTCGGGTTGAATTTGGAGTGTTTAGACTCCTCCACTCATACCCATTTTGTCCCGAAACAGGCTAAAATCTAGAAAACATTGATTCTAAGCAGTAAACAGCTTTGTTAATGTTTCTAGGGCCAGAATGTGTGACAATCCAATGCATTTAAATAATTGTAAGAGTTCGGGATGAATTTGGAGTGTTTAGACAACAGTTAAACCCGTTTTATCCCAAAACAGGCTTAAACCAAAAAAACAGGCTAAACCCGAGAGAAAACATTGATTCGAAGCAGTAAACAGCTATGATACTCTTTCTAGGGTTAAAATATGTAACAATCCAATATAAGAGTTAGGGTTGAATTTGGAGTGTTTAGACACCACTTAGACCCATTTTGTCCCTAAACAGGCTAAAACCGAAAAAACATTGATTCGAAGCAGTAAACAGCGTTGTTACTGTTTCTACGGTCAAAATGTGTGACATTCCAATGCATTTGACTAATTGTAAGAGTTCAGGATGAATTTGGAGTGTTTAGACAACAGTTAATCCCGTTTTATCCCAAAACAGGCTTAAACCAGGAAACAGGCTAAAACCGAGAGAAAACATTGATTCTTAGCATGCTTTAATCTAGAAAACAGGCTAAAACCAAGAGAAAACATTGATTAGATGCAGTAAACAGGTATGTTACTCTTTCTATGGTCAAAATATGTAACAATCCAATTCATTTGAGTAATTATAAGAGTTCGGGTTGAATTTGGTGTGTTTAGACTCCACTTTTACCCATTTTGTCACTAAACAGGCTAAAACCGAGAAAACATTGATTCTAAGCAGTAAACAGCATTGTTACTGTTTTAGGGTCAGAATGTGTAACATTCCAATGCATTTGACTAATTGTAAGAGTTCGGGATGAATTTGGAGTGCTTAGACAACAGTTAAACCCGTTTTATCCCAAAACAGGCTTAAACCAAAAAAACAGGCTAAACCCGAGAGAAAACATTGATTCGAAGCAGTAAACAGCTATGATACTCTTTTTAGGGTTAAAATATGTAACAATCCAATGCATTTGAGTAATTATAAGAGTTCGGGTTTAAATTTGGAGTGTTTAGACTCCACTTTTACCCATTTTGTCCCAAAAAAGGCAAAAATCGAGAAAACTTTGATTCTAAGCAGTAAACAGCTTTGTTAATATTTCTAGGGCCAGAATGTGTGAAAATCCAATGCATTTAACTAATTTTAAGAGTTCGGGATGAATTTGGAGTGTTTAGACAACAGTTGAACCCGTTTTTTCCCAAAACAGGCTTAAACCGAGAAAAACAGGCTTAACCTGAGCGAAAACATTGATTCAAAGCATTAAGCAGATATGTTACTCTTTCTAGGGTCAAAATATGTAACAATCCAATGCATTTGACTAATTATAAGAGTTCGGGTTGAATTTGGAGTGTTTAGACACCACTCATACCCATTTTGTTCCGAAACAGGCTAAAACCGAGAAAACGTTGATTCAAAGCAGTAAAGAGCTTTGTTACTGTTTCTAGGGTCAGAATGTGTGACAATCCAATGCATTTAACTAACTGTAAGAGTTCGGGATGAATTTGGAGTGTTTAGACAACAGTTAAACCCGTTTTATCCCAAAGGAGGCTTAAATCTAGAAAACAGGTTAAAACCGAGGGAAAACATTGATTCGATGCAGTAAAAAGGTATGTTACTCTTTATATGGTCAAAATATGTAACAATCCAATTCATTTGAGTAATTATAAGAGTTCGGGTTGAATTTGGACTGTTTAGACACCACTTAGACCCATTTTGTCACTAAACAGGCTAAAACCGAGAAAACATTGATGCTAAGCAGTAAACAGCGTTGTTACTGTTTCTAGGGTCAGAATGTGTGACATTCCAATGAATTTGACTAATTGTAAGATTTCGGGATGAATTTGGAGTGTTTAGACAATAGTTAAACCCGTTTTATCCCAAAGGAGGCTTAAATCTAGAAAACAGGCTAAAACCAAGAGAAAACATTGATTCGATGCAGTAAACAGGTATGTTACTATTTGCATGGTCAAAATATGTAACAATTCAATGCATTTGAGTAATTATAAGAGTTCGGGTTTGAATTTGGAGTGTTTAGACTCCACTTTTACCCATTTTTTCCTGAAAAAGGCTAAAATCAAGAAAACATTGATGCTAAGCAGTAAACAGCTTTGTTAATATTTCTTGGGCCAGAATGTGTGAAAATCCAATGCATTTAACTAATTTAAAGAGTTCGGGATGAATTTGGAGTGTTTAGACAACAGTTAAACCCGTTTTTTCCCAAAACAGGCTTAAACTGAGAAAACAGGCTAAAACTGAGCGAAAACATTGATTCGAAGCATTAAGCAGATATGTTACTCTTTCTAGGGTCAAAATATGTAACAATCCAATGCATTTGACTAATTATAAGAGTTCGGGTTGAATTTGGAGTGTTTAGACACTACTCATACCCATTTTGTTCCGAAACAGGCTAAAACCGAGAAAACGTTGATTCAAAGCAGTAAAGAGCTTTGTTACTGTTTCTAGGGTCAGAATGTGTGACAATCCAATGCATTTAACTAACTGTAAGAGTTCGGGATGAATTTGGAGTGTTTAGACAACAGTTAAACCCGTTTTATCCCAAAGGAGGCTTAAATCTAGAAAACAGGTTAAAACCGAGAAAAAACATTGATTCGTTGCAGTAAACAGGTATGTTACTCTTTCCATGGTCAAAATATGTAACAGTCCAATTCATTTGAGTAATTATAAGAGTTCGGGTTGAATTTGGACTGTTTAGACACCACTTAGATCCATTTTGTCACTAAACAGGCTAAAACCGAGAAAACATTGATTCTAAGCAGTAAACAGAATTGTTACTGTTTCTAGGGTCACAATGTGTGACATTCCAATGCATTTGACTAATTGTAAGAGTTCGGGATGAATTTGGAGTGTTTAGACAATAGTTAAACCCGTTTTATCCCAAAGGAGGCTTAAATCTAGAAGACAGGCTAAAACCAAGAGAAAACATTGATTAGATGCAGTAAACAGGTATGTTACTCTTTCTATGATCAAAATATGTAACAATCCAATGCATTTCAGTAATTATAAGAGTTCGGGTTTGAATGTGGAGTGTTTAGACTCCACTTTTACCCATTTTGTCCCGAAAAAGGCTAAAATCAAGAAAACATTGATTCTAAGCAGTAAACAGAATTGTTACTGTTTCTAGGGTCACAATGTGTGACATTCCAATGCATTTAACTAATTTTAAGAGTTCGGGATGAATTTGGAGTGTTTAGACAACAGTTAAACCCGTTTTTTCCCAAAACAGGCTTAAACAGAGAAAAACAGGCTAAAACTGAGCGAAAACATTGATTCGAAGCATTAAGCAGATATGTTACTCTTTCTAGGGTCAAAATATGTAACAATCCAATGCATTTGACCAAATATAAGAGTTCGGGTTGAATTTGGAGTGTTTAGACACCACTCATACCCATTTTGTTCCGAAACAGGCTAAAACCGAGAAAACGTTGATTCAAAGCAGTAAACAGCTTTGTTACTGTTTCTAGGGTCATAATGTGTGACAATCCAATGCATTTAACTAACTGTAAGAGTTCGGGATGAATTTGGAGTGTTTAGACAACAGTTAAACCCGTTTTATCCCAAAGGAGGCTTAAATCTAGAAAAAAGGTTAAAACCGAGGGAAAACATTGATTCGTTGCAGTAAAAAGGTATGTTACTCTTTCTATGGTCAAAATATGTAACAATCCAATTCATTTGAGTAATTATAAGAGTTCGGGTTGAATTTGGACTGTTTAGACACCACTTAGACCCATTTTGTCACTAAACAGGCTAAAACCGAGAAAACATTGATGCTAAGCAGTAAACAGCGTTGTTACTGTTTCTAGGGTCAGAATGTGTGACATTCCAATGAATTTGACTAATTGTAAGATTTTGGGATGAATTTGGAGTGTTTAGACAATAGTTAAACCCGTTTTATCCCAAAGGAGGCTTAAATCTAGAAGACAGGCTAAAACCAAGAGAAAACATTGATTAGATGCAGTAAACAGGTATGTTACTCTTTCTATGATCAAAATATGTAGCAATCCAATGCATTTGAGTAATTATAAGAGTTCGGGTTTGAATGTGGAGTGTTTAGACTCCACTTTTACCCATTTTGTCCCGAAAAAGGCTAAAATCGAGAAAACATTGATTCTAAGCAGTAAACAGATTTGTTAATATTTCTAGGGCCAGAATGTGTGAAAATCCAATGCATTTAACTAATTTTAAGAGTTCGGGATGAATTTGGAGTGTTTAGACAACAGTTAAACCCGTTTTTTCCCAAAACAGGCTTAAACCGAGAAAAACAGGCTAAAACTGAGCGAAAACATTGATTCGAAGCATTAAGCAGATATGTTACTCTTTCTAGGGTCAAAATATGTAACAATCCAATGCATTTGACTAATTATAAGAGTTCGGGTTGAATTTGGAGTGTTTAGACACCACTCATACCCATTTTGTTCCGAAACAGGTTAAAACCGAGAAAACGTTGATTCAAAGCAGTAAACAGCTTTGTTACTGTTTCTAGGGTCAGAATGTGTGACAATCTAATGCATTTAACTAACTGTAAGAGTTCGGGATGAATTTGGAGTGTTTAGACAACAGTTAAACCCGTTTTATCCCAAAGGAGGCTTAAATCTAGAAAACAGGTTAAACTCGAGAGAAAACATTGATTCGATGCAGTAAACAGGTATGTTACTTTTTCCATGGTCAAAATATGTAACAGTCCAATTCATTTGAGTAATTATAAGAGTTCGGGTTGAATTTGGACTGTTTAGACACCACTTAGACCCATTTTGTCACTAAACAGGCTAAAACCGAGAAAACATTGATTCTAAGCAGTAAACAGAATTGTTACTGTTTCTAGGGTCACCATGTGTGACATTCCAATGCATTTGACTAATTGTAAGAGTTCGGGATGAATTTGGAGTGTTTAGACAATAGTTAAACCCGTTTTATCCCAAAGGAGGCTTAAATCTAGAAGACAGGCTAAAACCAAGAGAAAACATTGATTAGATGCAGTAAACAGGTATGTTACTCTTTCTATGATCAAAATATGTAACAATCCAATGCATTTCAGTAATTATAAGAGTTCGGGTTTGAATGTGGAGTGTTTAGACTCCACTTTTACCCATTTTGTCCCGAAAAAGGCTAAAATCGAGAAAACATTGATTCTAAGCAGTAAACAGAATTGTTACTGTTTCTAGGGTCACAATGTGTGACATTCCAATGCATTTAACTAATTTTAAGAGTTCGGGATGAATTTGGAGTGTTTAGACAACAGTTAAACCCGTTTTTTCCCAAAACAGGCTTAAACTGAGAAAACAGGCTAAAACTGAGCGAAAACATTGATTCGAAGCATTAAGCAGATATGTTACTCTTTCTAGGGTCAAAATATGTAACAATCCAATGCATTTGACTAATTATAAGAGTTCGGGTTGAATTTGGAGTGTTTAGACACTACTCATACCCATTTTGTTCCGAAACAGGCTAAAACCGAGAAAACGTTGATTCAAAGCAGTAAAGAGCTTTGTTACTGTTTCTAGGGTCAGAATGTGTGACAATCCAATGCATTTAACTAACTGTAAGAGTTCGGGATGAATTTGGAGTGTTTAGACAACAGTTAAACCCGTTTTATCCCAAAGGAGGCTTAAATCTAGAAAACAGGTTAAAACCGAGAGAAAACATTGATTCGTTGCAGTAAACAGGTATGTTACTCTTTCCATGGTCAAAATATGTAACAGTCCAATTCATTTGAGTAATTATAAGAGTTCGGGTTGAATTTGGACTGTTTAGACACCACTTAGATCCATTTTGTCACTAAACAGGCTAAAACCGAGAAAACATTGATTCTAAGCAGTAAACAGAATTGTTACTGTTTCTAGGGTCACAATGTGTGACATTCCAATGCATTTGACTAATTGTAAGAGTTCGGGATGAATTTGGAGTGTTTAGACAATAGTTAAACCCGTTTTATCCCAAAGGAGGCTTAAATCTAGAAGACAGGCTAAAACCAAGAGAAAACATTGATTAGATGCAGTAAACAGGTATGTTACTCTTTCTATGATCAAAATATGTAACAATCCAATGCATTTCAGTAATTATAAGAGTTCGGGTTTGAATGTGGAGTGTTTAGACTCCACTTTTACCCATTTTGTCCCGAAAAAGGCTAAAATCAAGAAAACATTGATGCTAAGCAGTAAACAGAATTGTTACTGTTTCTAGGGTCACAATGTGTGACATTCCAATGCATTTAACTAATTTTAAGAGTTCGGGATGAATTTGGAGTGTTTAGACAACAGTTAAACCCGTTTTTTCCCAAAACAGGCTTAAACCGAGAAAAACAGGCTAAAACTGAGCGAAAACATTGATTCGAAGCATTAAGCAGATATGTTACTCTTTCTAGGGTCAAAATATGTAACAATCCAGTGCATTTGACCAATTATAAGAGTTCGGGTTGAATTTGGAGTGTTTAGACACCACTCATACCCATTTTGTTCCGAAACAGGCTAAAACCGAGAAAACGTTGATTCAAAGCAGTAAACAGCTTTGTTACTGTTTCTAGGGTCATAATGTGTGACAATCCAATGCATTTAACTAACTGTAAGAGTTCGGGATGAATTTGGAGTGTTTAGACAACAGTTAAACCCGTTTTATCCCAAAGGAGGCTTAAATCTAGAAAACAGGTTAAAACCGAGGGAAAACATTGATTCGATGCAGTAAAAAGGTATGTTACTCTTTCTATGGTCAAAATATGTAACAATCCAATTCATTTGAGTAATTATAAGAGTTCGGGTTGAATTTGGACTGTTTAGACACCACTTAGACCCATTTTGTCACTAAACAGGCTAAAACCGAGAAAACATTGATGCTAAGCAGTAAACAGCGTTGTTACTGTTTCTAGGGTCAGAATGTGTGACATTCCAATGAATTTGACTAATTGTAAGATTTCGGGATGAATTTGGAGTGTTTAGACAATAGTTAAACCCGTTTTATCCCAAAGGAGGCTTAAATCTAGAAGACAGGCTAAAACCAAGAGAAAACATTGATTAGATGCAGTAAACAGGTATGTTACTCTTTCTATGATCAAAATATGTAGCAATCCAATGCATTTGAGTAATTATAAGAGTTCGGGTTTGAATGTGGAGTGTTTAGACTCCACTTTTACCCATTTTGTCCCGAAAAAGGCTAAAATCGAGAAAACATTGATTCTAAGCAGTAAACAGATTTGTTAATATTTCTAGGGCCAGAATGTGTGAAAATCCAATGCATTTAACTAATTTTAAGAGTTCGGGATGAATTTGGAGTGTTTAGACAACAGTTAAACCCGTTTTTTCCCAAAACAGGCTTAAACCGAGAAAAACAGGCTAAAACTGAGCGAAAACATTGATTCGAAGCATTAAGCAGATATGTTACTCTTTCTAGGGTCAAAATATGTAACAATCCAATGCATTTGACTAATTATAAGAGTTCGGGTTGAATTTGGAGTGTTTAGACACTACTCATACCCATTTTGTTCCGAAACAGGCTAAAACCGAGAAAACGTTAATTCAAAGCAGTAAACAGCTTTGTTACTGTTTCTAGGGTCAGAATGTGTGACAATCTAATGCATTTAACTAACTGTAAGAGTTCGGGATGAATTTGGAGTGTTTAGACAACAGTTAAACCCGTTTTATCCCAAAGGAGGCTTAAATCTAGAAAACAGGTTAAAACCGAGAGAAAACATTGATTCGATGCAGTAAACAGGTATGTTACTTTTTCCATGGTCAAAATATGTAACAGTCCAATTCATTTGAGTAATTATAAGAGTTCGGGTTGAATTTGGACTGTTTAGACACCACTTAGATCCATTTTGTCACTAAACAGGCTAAAACCGAGAAAACATTGATTCTAAGCAGTAAACAGAATTGTTACTGTTTCTAGGGTCACAATGTGTGACATTCCAATGCATTTGACTAATTGTAAGAGTTCGGGATGAATTTGGAGTGTTTAGACAATAGTTAAACCCGTTTTATCCCAAAGGAGGCTTAAATCTAGAAGACAGGCTAAAACCAAGAGAAAACATTGATTAGATGCAGTAAACAGGTATGTTACTCTTTCTATGATCAAAATATGTAACAATCCAATGCATTTCAGTAATTATAAGAGTTCGGGTTTGAATGTGGAGTGTTTAGACTCCACTTTTACCCATTTTGTCCCGAAAAAGGCTAAAATCGAGAAAACATTGATTCTAAGCAGTAAACAGAATTGTTACTGTTTCTAGGGTCACAATGTGTGACATTCCAATGCATTTAACTAATTTTAAGAGTTCAGGATGAATTTGGAGTGTTTAGACAACAGTTAAACCCGTTTTTTCCCAAAACAGGCTTAAACCGAGAAAAACAGGCTAAAACTGAGCGAAAACATTGATTCGAAGCATTAAGCAGATATGTTACTCTTTCTAGGGTCAAAATATGTAACAATCCAATGCATTTGACCAATTATAAGAGTTCGGGTTGAATTTGGAGTGTTTAGACACCACTCATACCCATTTTGTTCCGAAACAGGCTAAAACCGAGAAAACGTTGATTCAAAGCAGTAAACAGCTTTGTTACTGTTTCTAGGGTCATAATGTGTGACAATCCAATGCATTTAACTAACTGTAAGAGTTCGGGATGAATTTGGAGTGTTTAGACAACAGTTAAACCCGTTTTATCCCAAAGGAGGCTTAAATCTAGAAAACAGGTTAAAACCGAGGGAAAACATTGATTCGATGCAGTAAAAAGGTATGTTACTCTTTCTATGGTCAAAATATGTAACAATCCAATTCATTTGAGTAATTATAAGAGTTCGGGTTGAATTTGGACTGTTTAGACACCACTTAGACCCATTTTGTCACTAAACAGGCTAAAACCGAGAAAACATTGATGCTAAGCAGTAAACAGCGTTGTTACTGTTTCTAGGGTCAGAATGTGTGACATTCCAATGAATTTGACTAATTGTAAGATTTCGGGATGAATTTGGAGTGTTTAGACAATAGTTAAACCCGTTTTATCCCAGAGGAGGCTTAAATCTAGAAGACAGGCTAAAACCAAGAGAAAACATTGATTAGATGCAGTAAACAGGTATGTTACTCTTTCTATGATCAAAATATGTAGCAATCCAATGCATTTGAGTAATTATAAGAGTTCGGGTTTGAATGTGGAGTGTTTAGACTCCACTTTTACCCATTTTGTCCCGAAAAAGGCTAAAATCGAGAAAACATTGATTCTAAGCAGTAAACAGATTTGTTAATATTTCTAGGGCCAGAATGTGTGAAAATCCAATGCATTTAACTAATTTTAAGAGTTTGGGATGAATTTGGAGTGTTTAGACAACAGTTAAACCCGTTTTTTCCCAAAACAGGCTAAAACTGAGCGAAAACATTGATTCGAAGCATTAAGCAGATATGTTACTCTTTCTAGGGTCAAAATATGTAACAATCCAATGCATTTGACTAATTATAAGAGTTCGGGTTGAATTTGGAGTGTTTAGACACCACTCATACCCATTTTGTTCCGAAACAGGTTAAAACCGAGAAAACGTTAATTCAAAGCAGTAAACAGCTTTGTTACTGTTTCTAGGGTCAGAATGTGTGACAATCTAATGCATTTAACTAACTGTAAGAGTTCGGGATGAATTAGGAGTGTTTAGACAACAGTTAAACCCGTTTTATCCCAAAGGAGGCTTAAATCTAGAAAACAGGTTAAAACCGAGAGAAAACATTGATTCGATGCAGTAAACAGGTATGTTACTTTTTCCATGGTCAAAATATGTAACAGTCCAATTCATTTGAGTAATTATAAGAGTTCGGGTTGAATTTGGACTGTTTAGACACCACTTAGACCCATTTTGTCACTAAACAGGCTAAAACCGAGAAAACATTGATTCTAAGCAGTAAACAGAATTGTTACTGTTTCTAGGGTCACAATGTGTGACATTCCAATGCATTTGACTAATTGTAAGAGTTCGGGATGAATTTGGAGTGTTTAGACAATAGTTAAACCCGTTTTATCCCAAAGGAGGCTTAAACCGAGAAAAACAGGCTAAAACTGAGCGAAAACATTGATTCGAAGCATTAAGCAGGTGTGTTACTCTTTCTAGGGTCAAAATATGTAACAATCCAATGCATTTGACTAATTATAAGAGTTCGGGTTGAATTTGGAGTGTTTAGACACCACTCATACCCGTTTTGTTCCGAAACAGGCTAAAACCGAGAAAACGTTGATTCAAAGCAGTAAACAGCTTTGTTACTGTTTCTAGGGTCAGAATGTGTGACAATCCAATGCATTTAACTAACTGTAAGAGTTCGGGATGAATTTGGAGTGTTTAGACAACAGTTAAACCCGTTTTATCCCAAATGAGGCTTAAATCTAGAAAACAGGTTAAAACCGAGAGAAAACATTGATTCGATGCAGTAAACAGGTATGTTACTTATTCCATGGTCAAAATATGTAACAGTCCAATTCATTTGAGTAATTATAAGAGTTCGGGTTGAATTTGGACTGTTTAGACACCACTTAGACCCATTTTGTCACTAAACAGGCTAAAACCGAGAAAACATTGATTCTAAGCAGTAAACAGAATTGTTACTGTTTCTAGGGTAACAATGTGTGACATTCCAATGCATTTGACTAATTGTAAGAGTTCGTGATGAATTTGGAGTGTTTAGACAATAGTTAAACCCGTTTTATCCCAAAGGAGGCTTAAATCTAGAAGACAGGCTAAAACCAAGAGAAAACATTGATTAGATGCAGTAAACAGGTATGTTACTCTTTCTATGATCAAAATATGTAACAATCCAATGCATTTGAGTAATTATAAGAGTTCGGGTTTGAATGTGGAGTGTTTAGACTCCACTTTTACCCATTTTGTCCCGAAAAAGGCTAAAATCGAGAAAACATTGATTCTAAGCAGTAAACAGCTTTGTTAATATTTCTAGGGCCAGAATGTGTGAAAATCCAATGCATTTAACTAATTTTAAGAGTTCGGGATGAATTTGGAGTGTTTAGACAACGGTTAAACCCGTTTTTTCCCAAAACAGGCTTAAACCGAGAAAAACAGGCTAAAACTGAGCGAAAACATTG
This sequence comes from Camelina sativa, assembly GCF_030686135.1. Taxonomy (NCBI): domain Eukaryota; kingdom Viridiplantae; phylum Streptophyta; class Magnoliopsida; order Brassicales; family Brassicaceae; genus Camelina; species Camelina sativa. The sequence goes on along the minus strand of NC_141897.1, from coordinate 10,956,587 downwards.
ATTCGAAGCATTAAGCAGATATGTTACTCTTTCTAGGGTCAAAATATGTAACAATCCAATGCATTTGACTAATTATAAGAGTTCGGGTTGAATTTGGAGTGTTTAGACACCACTCATACCCATTTTGTTCCGAAACAGGCTAAAACTGAGAAAACGTTGATTCAAAGCAGTAAACAGCTTTGTTACTGTTTCTAGGGTCAGAATGTGTGACAATCCAATGCATTTAACTAACAATAAGAGTTCAGGATGAATTTGGAGTGTTTAGACAACAGTTAAACCCGTTTTATCCCAAAGGAGGCTTAAATCTAGAAAACAGGTTAAAACCGAGAGAAAACATTGATTCGATGCAGTAAATAGGTATGTTACTGTTTCCATGGTCAAAATATGTAACATTCCAATTCATTTGAGTAATTATAAGAGTTCGGGTTTAATTTGGACTGTTTAGACACCACTTAGACCCATTTTGTCACTAAACAGGCTAAAACCGAGAAAACATTGATTCTAAGCAGTAAACAGAATTGTTACTGTTTCTAGGGTCACAATGTGTGACATTCCAATGCATTTGACTAATTGTAAGAGTTCGGGATGAATTTGGAGTGTTTAGACAATAGTTAAACCCGTTTTATCGCAAAGGAGGCTTAAACCGAGAAAAACAGGCTAAAACTGAGCGAAAACATTGATTCGAAGCATTAAGCAGGTGTGTTACTCTTTCTAGGGTCAAAATATGTAACAATCCAATGCATTTGACTAATTATAAGAGTTCGGGTTGAATTTGGAGTGTTTAGACACCACTCATACCCGTTTTGTTCCGAAACAGGCTAAAACCGAGAAAACGTTGATTCAAAGCAGTAAACAGCTTTGTTACTGTTTCTAGGGTCAGAATGTGTGACAATCCAATGCATTTAACTAACTGTAAGAGTTCGGGATGAATTTGGAGTGTTTAGACAACAGTTAAACCCGTTTTATCCCAAATGAGGCTTAAATCTAGAAAACAGGTTAAAACCGAGAGAAAACATTGATTCGATGCAGTAAACAGGTATGTTACTTTTTCCATGGTCAAAATATGTAACAGTCAATTCATTTGAGTAATTATAAGAGTTCGGGTTGAATTTGGACTGTTTAGACACCACTTAGACCCATTTTGTCACTAAACAGGCTAAAACCGAGAAAACATTGATTCTAAGCAGTAAACAGAATTTTTACTGTTTCTAGGGTCACAATGTGTGACATTCCAATGCATTTGACTAATTGTAAGAGTTCGTGATGAATTTGGAGTGTTTAGACAATAGTTAAACCCGTTTTATCCCAAAGGAGGCTTAAATCTAGAAGACAGGCTAAAACCAAGAGAAAACATTGATTAGATGCAGTAAACAGGTATGTTACTCTTTCTATGATCAAAATATGTAACAATCCAATGCATTTGAGTAATTATAAGAGTTCGGGTTTGAATGTGGAGTGTTTAGACTCCACTTTTACCCATTTTGTCCCGAAAAAGGCTAAAATCGAGAAAACATTGATTCTAAGCAGTAAACAGCTTTGTTAATATTTCTAGGGCCAGAATGTGTGAAAATCCAATGCATTTAACTAATTTTAAGAGTTCGGGATGAATTTGGAGGGTTAAACCCGTTTTTTCCCAAAACAAGCTTAAACCGAGAAAACAGGCTAAAACTGAGCGAAAACATTGATTCGAAGCATTAAGCAGATATGTTACTCTTTCTAGGGTCAAAATATGTAACAATCCAATGCATTTGACTAATTATAAGAGTTCGGGTTGAATTTGGAGTGTTTAGACACCACTCATACCCATTTTGTTCCGAAACAGGCTAAAACTGAGAAAACGTTGATTCAAAGCAGTAAACAGCTTTGTTACTGTTTCTAGGGTCAGAATGTGTGACAATCCAATGCATTTAACTAACAATAAGAGTTCAGGATGAATTTGGAGTGTTTAGACAACAGTTAAACCCGTTTTATCCCAAATGAGGCTTAAATCTAGAAAACAGGTTAAAACCGAGAGAAAACATTGATTCGATGCAGTAAACAGGTATGTTACTGTTTCCATGGTCAAAATATGTAACAGTCCAATTCATTTGAGTAATTATAAGAGTTCGGGTTTAATTTGGACTGTTTAGACACCACTTAGACCCATTTTGTCACTAAACAGGCTAAAACCGAGAAAACATTGATTCTAAGCAGTAAACAGAATTGTTACTGTTTCTAGGGTCACAATGTGTGACATTCCAATGCATTTGACTAATTGTAAGAGTTCGGGATGAATTCGGAGTGTTTAGACAATAGTTAAACCCGTTTTATCCCAAAGGAGGCTTAAATCTAGAAGACAGGCTAAAACCAAGAGAAAACATTGATTAGATGTAGTAAACAGGTATGTTACTCTTTCTATGATCAAAATATGTAACAATCCAATGCATTTGAGTAATTATAAGAGTTCGGGTTTGAATGTGGAGTGTTTAGACTCCACTTTTACCCATTTTGTCCCGAAAAAGGCTAAAATCGAGAAAACATTGATTCTAAGCAGTAAACAGCTTTGTTAATATTTCTAGGGCCAGAATGTGTGAAAATCCAATGCATTTAACTAATTTAAAGAGTTCGGGATGAATTTGGAGTGTTTAGACAACGGTTAAACCCGTTTTTTCCCAAAACAGGCTTAAACCGAGAACAACAGGCTAAAACTGAGCGAAAACATTGATTCGAAGCATTAAGCAGGTATGTTACTCTTTCTAGGGTCAAAATATGTAACAATCCAATGCATTTGACTAATTATAAGAGTTCGGGTTGAATTTGGAGTGTTTAGACACCACTCATACCCATTTTGTTCCGAAACAGGCTAAAACTGAGAAAACGTTGATTCAAAGCAGTAAACAGCTTTGTTACTGTTTCTAGGGTCAGAATGTGTGACAATCCAATGCATTTAACTAACAATAAGAGTTCGGGATGAATTTGGAGTGTTTAGACAACAGTTAAACCCGTTTTATCCCAAAGGAGGCTTAAATCTAGAAAACAGGTTAAAACCGAGAGAAAACATTGATTCGATGCAGTAAACAGGTATGTTACTGTTTCCATGGTCAAAATATGTAACAGTCCAATTCATTTGAGTAATTATAAGAGTTCGGGTTTAATTTGGACTGTTTAGACACCACTTAGACCCATTTTGTCACTAAACAGGCTAAAACCGAGAAAACATTGATTCTAAGCAGTAAACAGAATTGTTACTGTTTCTAGGGTCACAATGTGTGACATTCCAATGCATTTGACTAATTTTAAGAGTTCGGGATGAATTTGGAGTGTTTAGACAATAGTTAAACCCGTTTTATCCCAAAGGAGGCTTAAATCTAGAAGACAGGCTAAAACCAAGAGAAAACATTGATTAGATGCAGTAAACAGGTATGTTAATCTTTCTATGATCAAAATATGTAACAATCCAATGCATTTGAGTAATTATAAGAGTTCGGGTTTGAATGTGGAGTGTTTAGACTCCACTTTTACCCATTTTGTCCCGAAAAAGGCTAAAATCGAGAAAACATTGATTCTAAGCAGTAAACAGCTTTGTTAATATTTCTAGGGCCAGAATGTGTGAAAATCCAATGTATTTAACTAATTTTAAGAGTTCGGGATGAATTTGGAGTGTTTAGACAACGGTTAAACCCGTTTTTTCCCAAAACAGGCTTAAACCGAGAAAAACAGGCTAAAACTGAGCGAAAACATTGATTCGAAGCATTAAGCAGATATGTTACTCTTTCTAGGGTCAAAATATGTAACAATCCAATGCATTTGACTAATTATAAGAGTTCGGGTTGAATTTGGAGTGTTTAGACACCACTTATACCCATTTTGTTCCGAAACAGGCTAAAACTGAGAAAACGTTGATTCAAAGCAGTAAACAGCTTTGTTACTGTTTCTAGGGTCAGAATGTGTGACAATCCAATGCATTTAACTAACTGTAAGAGTTCGGGATGAATTTGGAGTGTTTAGTCAACAGTTAAACCCGTTTTATCCCAAAGGAGGCTTAAATCTAGAAAACAGGTTAAAACCGAGAGAAAACATTGATTCGATGCAGTAAACAGGTATGTTACCTTTTCCATGGTCAAAATATGTAACAGTCCAATTCATTTGAGTAATTATAAGAGTTCGGGTTTAATTTGGACTGTTTAGACACCACTTAGACCCATTTTGTCACTAAACAGGCTAAAACCGAGAAAACATTGATTCTAAGCAGTAAACAGAATTGTTACTGTTTCTAGGGTCACAATGTGTGACATTCCAATGAATTTGACTAATTGTAAGATTTCGGGATGAATTTGGAGTGTTTAGACAATAGTTAAACCCGTTTTATCCCAAAGGAGGCTTAAATCTAGAAGACAGGCTAAAACCAAGAGAAAACATTGATTAGATGCAGTAAACAGGTATGTTACTCTTTCTATGATCAAAATATGTAACAATCCAATGCATTTGAGTAATTATAAGAGTTCGGGTTTGAATGTGGAGTGTTTAGACTCCACTTTTACCCATTTTGTCCCGGAAAAGGCTAAAATCGAGAAAACATTGATTCTAAGCAGTAAACAGCTTTGTTAATATTTCTAGGGCCAGAATGTGTGAAAATCCAATGCATTTAACTAATTTTAAGAGTTCGGGATGAATTTGGAGTGTTTAGACAACAGTTAAACCCGTTTTTTCCCAAAACAGGCTTAAACCGAGAAAAACAGGCTAAAACTGAGCGAAAACATTGATTCGAAGCATTAAGCAGATATGTAACAATCCAATGCATTTGACTAATTATAAGAGTTCGGGTTGAATTTGGAGTGTTTAGACACCACTTATACCCATTTTGTTCCGAAACAGGCTAAAACTGAGAAAACGTTGATTCAAAGCAGTAAACAGCTTTGTTACTGTTTCTAGGGTCAGAATGTGTGACAATCCAATGCATTTAACTAACTGTAAGAGTTCGGGATGAATTTGGAGTGTTTAGTCAACAGTTAAACCCGTTTTATCCCAAAGGAGGCTTAAATCTAGAAAACAGGTTAAAACCGAGAGAAAACATTGATTCGATGCAGTAAACAGGTATGTTACTTTTTCCATGGTCAAAATATGTAACAGTCCAATTCATTTGAGTAATTATAAGTGTTCGGGTTTAATTTGGACTGTTTAGACACCACTTAGACCCATTTTGTCACTAAACAGGCTAAAACCGAGAAAACATTGATTCTAAGCAGTAAACAGAATTGTTACTGTTTCTAGGGTCACAATGTGTGACATTCCAATGAATTTGACTAATTATAAGATTTCGGGATGAATTTGGAGTGTTTAGACAATAGTTAAACCCGTTTTATCCCAAAGGAGGCTTAAATCTAGAAGACAGGCTAAAACCAAGAGAAAACATTGATTAGATGCAGTAAACAGGTATGTTACTCTTTCTATGATCAAAATATGTAACAATCCAATGCATTTGAGTAATTATAAGAGTTCGGGTTTGAATGTGGAGTGTTTAGACTCCACTTTTACCCATTTTGTCCCGAAAAAGGCTAAAATCGAGAAAACATTGATTCTAAGCAGTAAACAGCTTTGTTAATATTTCTAGGGCCAGAATGTGTGAAAATCCAATGCATTTAACTAATTATAAGAGTTCGGGATGAATTTGGAGTGTTTAGACAACAGTTAAACCCGTTTTTTCCCAAAACAGGCTTAAACCGAGAAAACAGGCTAAAACTGAGCGAAAACATTGATTCGAAGCATTAAGCAGATATGTTACTCTTTCTAGGGTCAAAATATGTAACAATCCAATGCATTTGACTAATTATAAGAGTTCAGGTTGAATTTGGAGTGTTTAGACACCACTCATACCCATTTTGTTCCGAAACAGGCTAAAACCGAGAAAACGTTGATTCAAAGCAGTAAACAGCTTTGTTACTGTTTCTAGGGTCAGAATGTGTGACAATCCAATGCATTTAACTAATTGTAAGAGTTCGGGATGAATTTGGAGTGTTTAGACAATAGTTAAACCTGTTTTATCCCAAAGGAGGCTTAAATCTAGAAAACAGGCTAAAACCAAGAGAAAACATTGATTCGATGCAGTAAACAGGTATGTTACTATTCTATGGTCAAAATATGTAACAATCGAATTCATTTGAGTAATTATAAGAGTTCGGGTTGAATTTGGACTGTTTAGACACCACTTAGACCCATTTTGTCACTAAACAGGCTAAAACCGAGAAAACATTGATTCTAAGCAGTAAACAGCATTGTTACTGTTTCTAGGGTCAGAATGTGTGACATTCCAATGAATTTGACTAATTGTAAGAGTTCGGGATGAATTTGGAGTGTTCAGACAATAGTTAAACCCGTTTTATCCCAAAGGAGGCTTAAATCTAGAAGACAGGCTAAAACCAAGAGAAAACATTGATTAGATGCAGTAAACAGGTATGTTACTCTTTCTATGATCAAAATATGTAACAATCCAATGCATCTGAGTAATTATAAGAGTTCGGGTTTGAATGTGGAGTGTTTAGACTCCACTTTTACCCATTTTGTCCCGAAAAAGGCTAAAATCGAGAAAACATTGATTCTAAGCAGTAAACAGCTTTGTAAATATTTCTAGGGCCAGAATGTGTGAAAATCCAATGCATTTAACTAATTTGAAGAGTTCGGGATGAATTTGGAGTGTTTAGAAAACAGTTAAACCCGTTTTTTCCCAAAACAGGCTTAAACCGAGAAAAACAGGCTAAAACTGAGCGAAATCATTGATTCGAAGCATTAAGCAGGTATGTTACTCTTTTTAGGGTCAAAATATGTAACAATCCAATGCATTTGACTAATTATAAGAGTTCGGGTTGAATTTGGAGTGTTTAGACACCACTCATACCAATTTTGTTCCGAAACAGGCTAAAACCGAGAAAACGTTGATTCAAAGCAGTAAACAGCTTTGTTACTGTTTCTAGGGTCAGAATGTGTGACAATCCAATGCATTTAACTAACTGTAAGAGTTCGGGATGAATTTGGAGTGTTTAGACAACAGTTAAACCCGTTTTATCCCAAATGAGGCTTAAATCTAGAAAACAGGTTAAAACCGAGAGAAAACATTGATTCGATGCAGTAAACAGGTATGTTACTTTTTCCATGGTCAAAATATGTAACAGTCCAATTCATTTGAGTAATTATAAGAGTTCGGGTTGAATTTGGACTGTTTAGACACCACTTAGACCCATTTTGTCACTAAACAGGCTAAAACCGAGAAAACATTGATTCTAAGCAGTAAACAGAATTGTTACTGTTTCTAGGGTCACAATGTGTGACATTCCAATGCATTTGACTAATTGTAAGAGTTCGTGATGAATTTGGAGTGTTTAGACAATAGTTAAACCCGTTTTATCCCAAAGGAGGCTTAAATCTAGAAGACAGGCTAAAACCAAAAGAAAACATTGATTCGATGCAGTAAACAGGTATGTTACTTTTTCCATGGTCAAAATATGTAACAGTCCAATTCATTTGAGTAATTATAAGAGTTCGGGTTTAATTTGGACTGTTTAGACACCACTTAGACCCATTTTGTCACTAAACAGGCTAAAACCGAGAAAACATTGAATCTAAGCAGTAAACAGCATTGTTACTGTTTCTAGGGTCACAATGTGTGACATTCCAATGCATTTGACTAATTGTAAAAGTTCGGGATGAATTTGGAGTGTTTAGACAATAGTTAAACCCGTTTTATCCCAAAGGAGACTTAAATCTAGAAGACAGGCTAAAACCAAGAGAAAACATTGATTAGATGCAGTAAACAGGTATGTTACTCTTTCTATGATCAAAATATGTAACAATCCAATGCATTTGAGTAATTATAAGAGTTCGGGTTTGAATTTGGAGTGTTTAGACTCCACTTTTACCCATTTTGTCCCGAAAAAGGCTAAAATCGAGAAAACATTGATTCTAAGCAGTAAACAGCTTTGTTAATATTTCTAGGGCCAGAATGTGTGAAAATCCAATGCATTTAACTAATTTTAAGAGTTCGGGATGAATTTGGAGTGTTTAGACAACAGGTAAACCCATTTTTTCCCAAAACAGGCTTAAACCGAGAAAAACAGGCTTACACTGAGCGAAAACATTGATTCGAAGCATAAAGCAGATATGTTACTCTTTCTAGGGTCAAAATATGTAACAATCCATTGCATTTGACTAATTATAAGAGTTCGGGTTGAATTTGGAGTGTTTAGACTCCACCACTCATACCCATTTTGTCCCGAAACAGGCTAAAATCTAGAAAACATTGATTCTAAGCAGTAAACAGCTTTGTTAATGTTTCTAGGGCCAGAATGTGTGACAATCCAATGCATTTAAATAATTGTAAGAGTTCGGGATGAATTTGGAGTGTTTAGACAACAGTTAAACCCGTTTTATCCCAAAACAGGCTTAAACCAAAAAAACAGGCTAAACCCGAGAGAAAACATTGATTTGAAGCAGTAAACAGCTATGATACTCTTTCGAGGGTTAAAATATGTAACAATCCAATATAAGAGTTAGGGTTGAATTTGGAGTGTTTAGACACCACTTAGACCCATTTTGTCCTTAAACAGGCTAAAACCGAAAAAACATTGATTCGAAGCAGTAAACAGCGTTGTTACTGTTTCTACGGTCAAAATGTGTGACATTCCAATGCATTTGACTAATTGTAAGAGTTCAGGATGAATTTGGAGTGTTTAGACAACAGTTAATCCCGTTTTATCCCAAAACAGGCTTAAACCGAGAAAACAGGCTAAAACCGAGAGAAAACATTGATTCTTAGCATGCTTAAATCTAGAAAACAGGCTAAAACCAAGAGAAAACATTGATTAGATGCAGTAAACAGGTATGTTACTCTTTCTATGGTCAAAATATGTAACAATCCAATTCATTTGAGTAATTATAAGAGTTCGGGTTGAATTTGGTGTGTTTAGACTCCACTTTTACCCATTTTGTCACTAAACAGGCTAAAACCGAGAAAACATTGATTCTAAGCAGTAAACAGCATTGTTACTGTTTTAAGGTCAGAATGTGTAACATTCCAATGCATTTGACTAATTGTAAGAGTTCGGGATGAATTTGGAGTGTTTAGACAACAGTTAAACCTGTTTTATCCCAAAGCAGGCTTAAATCTAGAAAACAGGCTAAAACCAAGAGAAAACATTGATTAGATGCAGTAAACAGGTATGTTACTCTTTCTATGGTGAAAATATGTAACAATCCAATGCATTTGAGTAATTATAAGAGTTCGGGTTTGGATTTGGAGTGTTTAGACTCCACTTTTACCCATTTTGTCCCAAAAAAGGCAAAAATCGAGAAAACTTTGATTCTAAGCAGTAAACAGCTTTGTTAATATTTCTAGAGCGATAATGTGTGAAAATCCATTGCAATTAAATAATTTTAAGAGTTCAGGATGAATTTGGAGTGTTTAGACTCCACTTTTACCCATTTTGTCCCGAAAAAGGCTAAAATCGAGAAAACATTGATTCTAAGCAGTAAACAGCTTTGTTAATATTTCTAGGGCCAGAATGTGTGAAAATCCAATGCATTTAACTAATTTTAAGAGTTCGGGATGAATTTGGAGTGTTTAGACAACAGTTAAACCCATTTTTTCCCAAAACAGGCTTAAACCGAGAAAAACAGGCTTACACTGAGCGAAAACATTGATTCGAAGCATTAAGCAGATATGTTACTCTTTCTAGGGTCAAAATATGTAACAATCCAATGCATTTGACTAATTATAAGAGTTCGGGTTGAATTTGGAGTGTTTAGACTCCTCCACTCATACCCATTTTGTCCCGAAACAGGCTAAAATCTAGAAAACATTGATTCTAAGCAGTAAACAGCTTTGTTACTGTTTCTAGGGCCAGAATGTGTGACAATCCAATGCATTTAAATAATTGTAAGAGTTCGGGATGAATTTGTAGTGTTTAGACAACAGTTAAACCCGTTTTATCCCAAAACAGGCTTAAACCAAAAAAACAAGCTAAACCCGAGAGAAAACATTGATTTGAAGTAGTAAACAGCTATGATACTCTTTCAAGGGTTAAAATATGTAACAATCCAATATAAGAGTTAGGGTTGAATTTGGAGTGTTTAGACACCACTTAGACCCATTTTGTCCCTAAACAGGCTAAAACCGAAAAAACATTGATTCGAAGCAGTAAACAGCGTTGTTACTGTTTCTACGGTCAAAATGTGTGACATTCCAATGCATTTGACTAATTGTAAGAGTTCAGGATGAATTTGGAGTGTTTAGACAACATTTAAACCTGTTTTATCCCAAAGCAGGCTTAAATCTAGAAAACAGGCTAAAACCGAGAGAAAACATTGATTCGATGCAGTAAACAGGTATGTTACTCTTTCTATGATCAAAATATGTAACAATCCAATGCATTTGAGTAATTATAAGAGTTCGGGTTTGAATGTGGAGTGTTTAGACTCCACTTTTACCCATTTTGTCCCGAAAAAGGCTAAAATCGAGAAAACATTGATTCTAAGCAGTAAACAGCTTTGTTAATATTTCTAGGGCCAGAATGTGTGAAAATCCAATGCATTTAACTAATTTTAAGAGTTCGGGATGAATTTGGAGTGTTTAGACAACAGTTAAACCCGTTTTTTCCCAAAACAGGCTTAAACCGAGAAAAACAGGCTTACACTGAGCGAAAACATTGATTCGAAGCATTAAGCAGATATGTTACTCTTTCTAGGGTCAAAATATGTAACAATCCAATGCATTTGACTAATTATAAGAGTTCGGGTTGAATTTGGAGTGTTTAGACTCCTCCACTCATACCCATTTTGTCTCGAAACAGGCTAAAAACTAGAAAACATTGATTCTAAGCAGTAAACAGCTTTGTTAATGTTTCTAGGGCCAGAATGTGTGACAATCCAATGCATTTAAATAATTGTAAAAGTTCGGGATGAATTTGGAGTGTTTAGACAACAGTTAAACCCGTTTTATCCCAAAACAGGCTTAAACCAAAAAAACAAGCTAAACCCGAGAGAAAACATTGATTCGAAGCAGTAAACAACTATGATACTCTTTCTAGGGTTAAAATATGTAACAATCCAATATAAGAGTTAGGGTTGAATTTGGAGTGTTTAGACACCACTTAGACCCATTTTGTCCCTAAACAGGCTAAAACCGAAAAAACATTGATTCGAAGCAGTAAACAGCGTTGTTACTGTTTCTACGGACAAAATGTGTGACATTGCAATGCATTTGACTAATTGTAAGAGTTCAGGATGAATTTGGAGTGTTTAGACAACAGTTAATCCCGTTTTATCCCAAAACAGGCTTAAACCGAGAAAACAGGCTAAAACCGAGAGAAAACATTGATTCTTAGCATGCTTAAATCTAGAAAACAGGCTAAAACCAAGAGAAAACATTGATTAGATGCAGTAAACAGGTATGTTACTCTTTGTATGGTCAAAATATGTAACAATCCAATTCATTTGAGTAATTATAAGAGTTCAGGTTGAATTTGGTGTGTTTAGACTCCACTTTTACCCATTTTGTCACTAAACAGGCTAAAACCGAGAAAACATTGATTCTAAGCAGTAAACAGCATTGTTACTGTTTTAGGGTCAGAATGTGCAACATTCCAATGCATTTGACTAATTGTAAGGGTTCGGGATGAATTTTGAGTGTTTAGACAACAGTTAAACCTGTTTTATCCCAAAGCAGGCTTAAATCTAGAAAACAGGCTAAAACCAAGAGAAAACATTGATTAGATGCAGAAAACAGGTATGGTACTCTTTCTATGGTGAAAATATGTAACAATCCAATGCATTTGAGTAATTATAAGAGTTCGGGTTTGGATTTGGAGTGTTTAGACTCCATTTTTACCCATTTTGTCCCAAAAAAGGCAAAAATCGAGAAAACTTTGATTCTAAGCAGTAAACAGCTTTGTTAATATTTCTGGAGCGATAATGTGTGAAAATCAAATGCATTTAAATAATTTTAAGAGTTCAGGATGAATTTGGAGTGTTTAGACAACACTTAAACCCGTTTTATCCCAAAACAAGCTTAAACCGAGAAAACATTGATTTGAAGCATTAAATAGCTATGTTACTCTATCTAGGGTCAAAATATGTAACAATCCAATGCATTTGAGTAATTATAAGAGTTCGGGTTTGAATTTAGAGTGTGTAGACTCCACTTTTACCCAGTTTGTCCCGAAAAAGGCTAAAATCAAGAAAACATTGATTCTAAGCAGTAAACAGCTTTGTTAATGTTTCTAGGGCCAGAATGTGTGACAATCCAATGCATTTAACTAATTGTAAGAGTTCGGGACGAATTTGGAGTGTTTAGACAATAGTTAAACCCGTTTTATCCCAAAGGAGGCTTAAATCTAGAAAACAGGCTAAAACCAAGAGAAAACATTGATTCGATGCAGTAAACAGGTATGTTACTATTTGCATGGTCAAAGTATGTAACAATCCAATGCATTTGAGTAATTGTAAGAGTTCGGGTTTGAATTTGGAGTGTTTAGACTCCACTTTTACCCATTTTGTCCCGAAAAAGGCTAAAATCAAGAAAACATTGATTCTAAGCAGTAAACAGCTTTGTTAATATTTCTAGGGCCAGAATGTGTGAAAATCCAATGCATTTAACTAATTTAAAGAGTTCGGGATGAATTTGGAGTGTTTAGACAACAGCTAAACCCGTTTTTTCCCAAAACAGGCTTAAACTGAGAAAACAGGCTAAAACTGAGCGAAAACATTGATTCGAAGCATTAAGCAGATATGTTACTCTTTCTAGGGTCAAAATATGTAACAATCCAATGCATTTGACTAATTATAAGAGTTCGGGTTGAATTTGGAGTGTTTAGACACTACTCATACCCATTTTGTTCCGAAACAGGCTAAAACCGAGAAAACGTTGATTCAAAGCAGTAAACAGCTTTGTTACTGTTTCTAGGGTCAGAATGTGTGATAATCCAATGCATTTAACTAACTGTAAGAGTTCGGGATGAATTTGGAGTGTTTAGACAACAGTTAAACCCGATTTATCCTAAATGAGGCTTAAATCTAGAAAACAGGTTAAAACCGAGAGAAAACATTGATTTGATGCAGTAAACAGGTATGTTACTTTTTCCATGGTCAAAATATGTAACAGTCCAATTCATTTGAGTAATTATAAGAGTTCAGGTTGAATTTGGACTGTTTAGACACCACTTAGACCCATTTTGTCACTAAACAGGCTAAAACTGAGAAAACATTGATTCTAAGCAGTAAACAGAAGTGTTACTGTTTCTAGGGTCACAATGTGTGACATTCCAATGCATTTGACTAATTGTAAGAGTTCGGGATGAATTTGGAGTGTTTAGACAATAGTTAAACCCGTTTTATCCCAAAGGAGGCTTAAATCTAGAAGACAGGCTAGAACCAAGAGAAAACATTGATTAGATGCAGTAAACAGTTATGTTGCTCTTTCTATGATCAAAATATGTAACAATCCAATGCATTTGAGTAATTATAAGAGTTCGGGTTTGAATGTGGAGTGTTTAGACTCCACTTTTACCCATTTTGTCCCGAAAAAGACTAAAATCGAGAAAACATTGATTCTAAGCAGTAAACAGCTTTGTTAATATTTCTAGGGCCAGAATGCGTGAAAATCCAATGCATTTAACTAATTTTAAGAGTTCGGGATGAATTTGGAGTGTTTAGACAACAGTTAAACCCGTTTTTTCCCAAAATAGGCTTAAACCGAGAAAAACAGGCTAAAACTGAGCGAAAACATTGATTCGAAGCATTAAGCAGATATGTTACTCTTTCTAGGGTCAAAATATGTAACAATCCAATGCATTTGACTAATTATAAGAGTTCGGGTTGAATTTGGAGTGTTTAAACACCACTCATACCCATTTTGTTCCGAAACAGGCTAAAACCGAGAAAACGTTGATTCAAAGCAGTAAACAGCTTTGTTACTGTTTCTAGGGTCAGAATGTGTGACAATCCAATGCATTTAACTAACTGTAAGAGTTCGGGATGAATTTGGAGTGTTTAGACAACAGTTAAACCCGTTTTATCCCAAAGGAGGCTTAAATCTAGAAAACAGGTTAAAACCGAGGGAAAACATTGATTCGATGCAGTAAAAAGGTATGTTACTCTTTCTATGGTCAAAATATGTAACAATCCAATTCATTTGAGTAATTATAAGAGTTCGGGTTGAATTTGGACTGTTTAGACACCACTTAGACCCATTTTGTCACTAAACAGGCTAAAACCGAGAAAACATTGATTCTAAGCAGTAAACAGCGTTGTTACTGTTTCTAGGGTTAGAATGTGTGACATTCCAATGAATTTGACTAATTGTAAGATTTCGGGATGAATTTGGAGTGTTTAGACAATAGTTAAACCCGTTTTATCCCAAAGGAGGCTTAAATCTAGAAGACAGGCTAAAACCAAGAGAAAACATTGATTAGATGCAGTAAACAGGTATGTTACTCTTTCTATGATCAAAATATGTAACAATCCAATGCATTTGAGTAATTATAAGAGTTCGGGTTTGAATGTGGAGTGTTTAGACTCCACTTTTACCCATTTTGTCCCGAAAAAGGCTAAAATCGAGAAAACATTGATTCTAAGCAGTAAACAGCTTTGTTAATATTTCTAGGGCCAGAATGTGTGAAAATCCAATGCATTTAACTAATTTTAAGAGTTCGGGATGAATTTGGAGTGTTTAGACAACAGTTAAACCCGTTTTTTCCCAAAACAGGCTTAAACCGAGAAAAACAGGCTAAAACTGAGCGAAAACATTGATTCGAAGCATTAAGCAGATATGTAACAATCCAATGCATTTGACTAATTAAAAGAGTTCGGGTTGAATTTGGAGTGTTTAGACTCCTCCACTCATACCCATTTTGCCCCGAAACAGGCTAAAATCTAGAAAACATTGATTCTAAGCAGTAAACAGCTTTGTTAATCTTTCTCGGGCCAGAATGTGTGACAATCCAATGCATTTAACTAATTGTAAGAGTTCGGGATGAATATGGAGTGTTTAGACAATAGTTAAACCTGTTTTATCCCAAAGGAGGCTTAAATCTAGAAAACAAGCTAAAACCAAGAGAAAACATTGATTCGATGCAGTAAACAGGTATGTTACTATTCTATGGTCAAAATATGTAACAATCGAATTCATTTGAGTAATTATAAGAGTTCGGGTTGAATTTGGACTGTTTAGACACCACTTAGACCCATTTTGTCACTAAACAGGCTAAAACCGAGAAAACATTGATTCTAAGCAGTAAACAGCATTGTTACTGTTTCTAGGGTCAGAATGTGTGACATTCCAATGAGTTTAACTAATTGTAAGATTTCGGGATTAATTTGGAGTGTTTAGACAATAGTTAAACCCGTTTTATCCCAAAGGAGGCTTAAATCTAGAAGACAGGCTAAAACCAAGAGAAAACATTGATTAGATGCAGTAAACAGGTAGGTTACTCTTTCTATGATCAAAATATGTAACAATCCAATGCATTTGAGTAATTATAAGAGTTCGGGTTTGAATGTGGAGTGTTTAGACTCCACTTTTACCCATTTTGTCCCGAAAAAGGCTAAAATCGAGAAAACATTGATTCTAAGCAGTAAACAGCTTTGTTAATATTTCTAGGGCCAGAATGTGTGAAAATCCAATGCATTTAACTAATTTTAAGAGTTCGGGATGAATTTGGAGTGTTTAGACAACAGTTAAACCTGTTTTTTCCCAAAACAGGCTTAAACCGAGAAAAACAGGCTAAAACTGAGCGAAAACATTGATTCGAAGCATTAAGCAGATATGTAACAATCCAATGCATTTGACTAATTATAAGAGTTCGGGTTGAATTTGGAGTGTTTAGACTCCTCCACTCATACCCATTTTGCCCCGAAACAGGCTAAAATCTAGAAAACATTGATTCTAAGCAGTAAACAGCTTTGTTAATCTTTCTAGGGCCAGAATGTGTGACAATCCAATGCATTTAACTAATTGTAAGAGTTCGGGATGAATTTGGAGTGTTTAGACAATAGTTAAACCCGTTTTATCCCAAAGGAGGCTTAAATCTAGAAAACAGGCTAAAACAAAGAGAAAACATTGATTCGATGCAGTAAACAGGTATGTTACTATTCTATGGTCAAAATATGTAACAATCCAATGCATTTGAGTAATTATAAGAGTTCAGGTTTGAATTTGGAGTGTTTAGACTCCACTTTTACCCATTTTTTCCCGAAAAAGGCTAAAATCAAGAAAACATTGATTCTAAGCAGTAAACAGCTTTGTTAATATTTCTAGGGCCAGAATGTGTGAAAATCCAATGCATTTAACTAATTTAAAGAGTTTGGGATGAATTTGGAGTGTTTAGACAACAGTTAAACCCTTTTTTCCCAAAACAGGCTTAAACCGAGAAAAACAGGCTAAAACTGAGCGAAAACATTGATTCGAAGCATTAAGCAGATATGTTACTCTTTCTAGGGTCAAAATATGTAACAATCCAATGCATTTGACCAATTATAAGAGTTCGGGTTGAATTTGGAGTGTTTAGACACCACTCATACCCATTTTGTTCCGAAACAGGCTAAAACCGAGAAAACGTTGATTCAAAGCAGTAAACAGCTTTGTTACTGTTTCTAGGGTCATAATGTGTGACAATCCAATGCATTTAACTAACTGTAAGAGTTCGGGATGAATTTGGAGTGTTTAGACAACAGTTAAACCCGTTTTATCCCAAAGGAGGCTTAAATCTAGAAAACAGGTTAAAACCGAGGGAAAACATTGATTCGATGCAGTAAAAAGGTATGTTACTCTTTCTATGGTCAAAATATGTAACAATCCAATTCATTTGAGTAATTATAAGAGTTCGGGTTGAATTTGGACTGTTTAGACACCACTTAGACCCATTTTGTCACTAAACAGGCTAAAACCGAGAAAACATTAATTCTAAGCAGTAACCAGAATTGTTACTGTTTCTAGGGTCACAATGTGTGACATTCCAATGCATTTGACTAATTGTAAGAGTTCGGGATGAATTTGGAGTGTTTAGACAATAGTTAAACCCGTTTTATCCCAAAGGAGGCTTAAATCTAGAAGACAGGCTAAAACCAAGAGAAAACATTGATTAGATGCAGTAAACAGGTATGTTACTCTTTCTATGATCAAAATATGTAACAATCCAATGCATTTGAGTAATTATAAGAGTTCGGGTTTGAATTTGGAGTGTTTAGACTCCACTTTTACCCATTTTTTCCCGAAAAAGGCTAAAATCAAGAAAACATTGATTCTAAGCAGTAAACAGCTTTGTTAATATTTCTAGGGCCAGAATGTGTGAAAATCCAATGCATTTAACTAATTTAAAGAGTTTGGGATGAATTTGGAGTGTTTAGACAACAGTTAAACCCTTTTTTCTCAAAACAGGCTTAAACCGAGAAAAACAGGCTAAAACTGAGCGAAAACATTGATTCGAAACATTAAGCAGATATGTTACTCTTTCTAGGGTCAAAATATTTAACATTCCAATGCATTTGACTAATTATAAGAGTTCGGGTTGAATTTGGAGTGTTTAGACACTACTCATACCCATTTTGTTCCGAAACAGGCTAAAACCGAGAAAACATTGATTCAAAGCAGTAAACAGCTTTGTTACTGTTTCTAGGGTCAGAATGTGTGACAATCCAATGCATTTAACTAACTGTAAGAGTTCGGGATGAATTTGGAGTGTTTAGACAACAGTTAAACGCGTTTTATCCCAAAGGAGGCTTAAATCTAGAAAACAGGTTAAAACCGAGAGAAAACATTGATTCAATGCAGTAAACAGGTATGCTACTCTTTCTATGGTCAAAATATGTAACAATCCAATTCATTTGAGTAATTATAAGAGTTCGGGTTGAATTTGGACTGTTTAGACACCACTTAGACCCATTTTGTCACTAAACAGGCTAAAACTGAGAAAACATTAATTCTAAGCAGTAAACAGCATTGTTACTGTTTCTAGGGTCACAATGTGTGACATTCCAATGCATTTGACTAATTGTAAGAGTTCGGGATGAATTTGGAGTGTTTAGACAACAGTTAAACCCGTTTTATCCCAAAGGAGGCTTAAATCTAGAAGACAGGCTAAAACCAAGAGAAAACATTGATTAGATGCAGTAAACAGGTATGTTACTCTTTCTATGATCAAAATATGTAACAATCCAATGCATTTGAGTAATTATAAGAGTTCGGGTTTGAATTTGGAGTGTTTAGACTCCACTTTTACCCATTTTTTCCCGAAAAAGGCTAAAATCAAGAAAACATTGATTCTAAGCAGTAAACAGCTTTGTTAATATTTCTAGGGCCAGAATGTGTGAAAATCCAATGCATTTAACTAATTTTAAGAGTTCGGGATGAATTTGGAGTGTTTAGACAACAGTTAAACCCGTTTTTTCCCAAAACAGGCTTAAACCGAGAAAAACAGGCTAAAACTGAGTGAAAACATTGATTCGAAGCATTAAGCAGATATGTTACTCTTTCTAGGGTCAAAATATGTAACAATCCAATGCATTTGACTAATTATAAGAGTTCGGGTTGAATTTGGAGTGTTTAAACACCACTCATACCCATTTTGTTCCGAAACAGGCTAAAACCGAGAAAACGTTGATTCAAAGCAGTAAACAGCTTTGTTACTGTTTCTAGGGTCAGAATGTGTGACAATCCAATGCATTTAACTAACTGTAAGAGTTCGGGATGAATTTGGAGTGTTTAGACAACAGTTAAACCCGTTTTATCCCAAAGGAGGCTTAAATCTAGAAAACAGGTTAAAACCGAGGGAAAACATTGATTCGATGCAGTAAAAAGGTATGTTACTCTTTCTATGGTCAAAATATGTAACAATCCTTTTCATTTGAGTAATTATAAGAGTTCGGGTTGAATTTGGACTGTTTAGACACCACTTAGACCCATTTTGTCACTAAACAGGCTAAAACCGAGAAAACATTTATTCTAAGCAGTAAACAGCGTTGTTACTGTTTCTAGGGTCAGAATGTGTGACATTCCAATGAATTTGACTAATTGTAAGATTTCGGGATGAATTTGGAGTGTTTAGACAATAGTTAAACCCGTTTTATCCCAAAGGAGGCTTAAATCTAGAAGACAGGCTAAAACCAAGAGAAAACATTGATTAGATGCAGTAAACAGGTATGTTACTCTTTCTATGATCAAAATATGTAACAATCCAATGCATTTGAGTAATTATAAGAGTTCGGGTTTGAATGTGGAGTGTTTCGACTCCACTTTTACCCATTTTGTCCCGAAAAAGGCTAAAATCGAGAAAACATTGATTCTAAGCAGTAAACAGCTTTGTTAATATTTCTAGGGCCAGAATGTGTGAAAATCCAATGCATTTAACTAATTTTAAGAGTTCAGGATGAATTTGGAGTGTTTAGACAACAGTTAAACCCGTTTTTTCCCAAAACAGGCTTAAACCGAGAAAAACAGGCTAAAACTGAGTGAAAACATTGATTCGAAGCATTAAGCAGATATGTTACTCTTTCTAGGGTCAAAATATGTAACAATCCAATGCATTTGACTAATTATAAGAGTTCGGGTTGAATTTGGAGTGTTTAGACACCACTCATACCCATTTTGTTCCGAAACAGGCTAAAACCGAGAAAACGTTGATTCAAAGCAGTAAACAGCTTTGTTACTGTTTCTAGGGTCAGAATGTGTGACAATCCAATGCATTTAACTAACTGTAAGAGTTCGGGATGAATTTGGAGTGTTTAGACAACAGTTAAACGCGTTTTATCCCAAAGGAGGCTTAAATCTAGAAAACAGGTTAAAACCGAGGGAAAACATTGATTCAATGCAGTAAACAGGTATGCTACTCTTTCTATGGTCAAAATATGTAACAATCCAATTCATTTGAGTAATTATAAGAGTTCGGGTTGAATTTGGACTGTTTAGACACCACTTAGACCCATTTTGTCACTAAACAGGCTAAAACTGAGAAAACATTAATTCTAAGCAGTAAACAGCATTGTTACTGTTTCTAGGGTCACAATGTGTGACATTCCAATGCATTTGACTAATTGTAAGAGTTCGGGATGAATTTGGAGTGTTTAGACAACAGTTAAACCCGTTTTATCCCAAAGGAGGCTTAAATCTAGAAGACAGGCTAAAACCAAGAGAAAACATTGATTAGATGCAGTAAACAGGTATGTTACTCTTTCTATGATCAAAATATGTAACAATCCAATGCATTTGAGTAATTATAAGAGTTCGGGTTTGAATGTGGAGTGTTTAAACTCCACTTTTACCCATTTTGTCCCGAAAAAGGCTAAAATCGAGAAAACATTGATTCTAAGCAGTAAACAGCTTTGTTAATATTTCTAGGGCCAGAATGTGTGAAAATCCAATGCATTTAACTAATTTTAAGAGTTCGGGATGAATTTGGAGTGTTTAGACAACAGTTAAACCCGTTTTTTCCCAAAACAGGCTTAAACCGAGAAAAACAGGCTAAAACTGAGTGAAAACATTGATTCGAAGCATTAAGCAGATATGTTACTCTTTCTAGGGTCAAAATATGTAACAATCCAATGCATTTGACTAATTATAAGAGTTCGGGTTGAATTTGGAGTGTTTAAACACCACTCATACCCATTTTGTTCCGAAACAGGCTAAAACCGAGAAAACGTTGATTCAAAGCAGTAAACAGCTTTGTTACTGTTTCTAGGGTCAGAATGTGTGACAATCCAATGCATTTAACTAACTGTAAGAGTTCGGGATGAATTTGGAGTGTTTAGACAACAGTTAAACCCGTTTTATCCCAAAGGAGGCTTAAATCTAGAAAACAGGTTAAAACCGAGGGAAAACATTGATTCGATGCAGTAAAAAGGTATGTTACTCTTTCTATGGTCAAAATATGTAACAATCCTTTTCATTTGAGTAATTATAAGAGTTCGGGTTGAATTTGGACTGTTTAGACACCACTTAGACCCATTTTGTCACTAAACAGGCTAAAACCGAGAAAACATTTATTCTAAGCAGTAAACAGCGTTGTTACTGTTTCTAGGGTCAGAATGTGTGACATTCCAATGAATTTGACTAATTGTAAGATTTCGGGATGAATTTGGAGTGTTTAGACAATAGTTAAACCCGTTTTATCCCAAAGGAGGCTTAAATCTAGAAGACAGGCTAAAACCAAGAGAAAACATTGATTAGATGCAGTAAACAGGTATGTTACTCTTTCTATGATCAAAATATGTAACAATCCAATGCATTTGAGTAATTATAAGAGTTCGGGTTTGAATGTGGAGTGTTTCGACTCCACTTTTACCCATTTTGTCCCTAAAAAGGCTAAAATCGAGAAAACATTGATTCTAAGCAGTAAACAGCTTTGTTAATATTTCTAGGGCCAGAATGTGTGAAAATCCAATGCATTTAACTAATTTTAAGAGTTCAGGATGAATTTGGAGTGTTTAGACAACAGTTAAACCCGTTTTTTCCCAAAACAGGCTTAAACCGAGAAAAACAGGCTAAAACTGAGTGAAAACATTGATTCGAAGCATTAAGCAGATATGTTACTCTTTCTAGGGTCAAAATATGTAACAATCCAATGCATTTGACTAATTATAAGAGTTCGGGTTGAATTTGGAGTGTTTAGACACCACTCATACCCATTTTGTTCCGAAACAGGCTAAAACCGAGAAAACGTTGATTCAAAGCAGTAAACAGCTTTGTTACTGTTTCTAGGGTCAGAATGTGTGACAATCCAATGCATTTAACTAACTGTAAGAGTTCGGGATGAATTTGGAGTGTTTAGACAACAGTTAAACCCGTTTTATCCCAAAGGAGGCTTAAATCTAGAAAACAGGTTAAAACCGAGGGAAAACATTGATTCGATGCAGTAAAAAGGTATGTTACTCTTTCTATGGTCAAAATATGTAACAATCCTTTTCATTTGAGTAATTATAAGAGTTCGGGTTGAATTTGGACTGTTTAGACACCACTTAGACCCATTTTGTCACTAAACAGGCGAAAACCGAGAAAACATTGATTCTAAGCAGTAAACAGCGTTGTTACTGTTTCTAGGGTCAGAATGTGTGACATTCCAATGAATTTGACTAATTGTAAGATTTCGGGATGAATTTGGAGTGTTTAGACAATAGTTAAACCCGTTTTATCCCAAAGGAGGCTTAAATCTAGAAGACAGGCTAAAACCAAGAGAAAACATTGATTAGATGCAGTAAACAGGTATGTTACTCTTTCTATGATCAAAATATGTAACAATCCAATGCATTTGAGTAATTATAAGAGTTCGGGTTTGAATGTGGAGTGTTTCGACTCCACTTTTACCTATTTTGTCCCGAAAAAGGCTAAAATCGAGAAAACATTGATTCTAAGCAGTAAACAGCTTTGTTAATATTTCTAGGGCCAGAATGTGTGAAAATCCAATGCATTTAACTAATTTTAAGAGTTCAGGATGAATTTGGAGTGTTTAGACAACAGTTAAACCCGTTTTTTCCCAAAACAGGCTTAAACCGAGAAAAACAGGCTAAAACTGAGCGAAAACATTGATTCGAAGCATTAAGCAGGTATGTTACTCTTTCTAGGGTCAAAATATGTAACAATCCAATGCATTTGACTAATTATAAGAGTTCAGGTTGAATTTGGAGTGTTTAGACGCCACTCATACCCATTTTGTTCCGAAACAGGCTAAAACCGAGAAAACGTTGATTCAAAGCAGTAAACAGCTTTGTTACTGTTTCTAGGGTCAGAATGTGTGACAATCCAATGCATTTAACTAACTGTAAGAGTTCGGGATGAATTTGGAGTGTTTAGACAACAGTTAAACCCGTTTTATCCCAAAGGAGGCTTAAATCTAGAAAACAGGTTAAAACCGAGGGAAAACATTGATTCGATGCAGTAAAAAGGTATGTTACTCTTTCTATGGTCAAAATATGTAACAATCCAATTCATTTGAGTAATTATAAGAGTTCGGGTTGAATTTGGACTGTTTAGACACCACTTAGACCCATTTTATCACTAAACAGGCTAAAACCGAGAAAACATTGATTCTAAGCAGTAAACAGCGTTGTTACTGTTTCTAGGGTCAGAATGTGTGACATTCCAATGAATTTGACTAATTGTAAGATTTCGGGATGAATTTGGAGTGTTTAGACAATAGTTAAACCCGTTTTATCCCAAAGGAGGCTTAAATCTAGAAGACAGGCTAAAACCAAGAGAAAACATTGATTAGATGCAGTAAACAGGTATGTTACTCTTTCTATGATCAAAATATGTAACAATCCAATGCATTTGAGTAATTATAAGAGTTCGGGTTTGAATGTGGAGTGTTTCGATTCCACTTTTACCCATT
The DNA here is from genome assembly GCF_030686135.1 of Camelina sativa. Classification (NCBI taxonomy): domain Eukaryota; kingdom Viridiplantae; phylum Streptophyta; class Magnoliopsida; order Brassicales; family Brassicaceae; genus Camelina; species Camelina sativa. The sequence continues at coordinate 10,933,248 of NC_141897.1, read as the reverse complement.
TTGTCCCGAAAAAGGCTAAAATCGAGAAAACATTGATTCTAAGCAGTAAACAGCTTTGTTAATATTTCTAGGGCCAGAATGTGTGAAAATCCAATGCATTTAACTAATTTTAAGAGTTCAGGATGAATTTGGAGTGTTTAGACAACAGTTAAACCCGTTTTTTCCCAAAACAGGCTTAAACCGAGAAAAACAGGCTAAAACTGAGCGAAAACATTGATTCGAAGCATTAAGCAGATATGTTACTCTTTCTAGGGTCAAAATATGTAACAATCCAATGCATTTGACTAATTATAAGAGTTCGGGTTGAATTTGGAGTGTTTAGACACCACTCATACCCATTTTGTTCCGAAACAAGCTAAAACCGAGAAAACGTTGATTCAAAGCAGTAAACAGCTTTGTTACTGTTTCTAGGGTCAGAATGTGTGACAATCCAATGCATTTAACTAACTGTAAGAGTTCGGGATGAATTTGGAGTGTTTAGACAACAGTTAAACCCGTTTTATCCCAAAGGAGGCTTAAATCTAGAAAACAGGTTAAAACCGAGGGAAAACATTGATTCGATGCAGTAAAAAGGTATGTTACTCTTTCTATGGTCAAAATATGTAACAATCCAATTCATTTGAGTAATTATAAGAGTTCGGGTTGAATTTGGACTGTTTAGACACCACTTAGACCCATTTTGTCACTAAACAGGCTAAAACCGAGAAAACATTGATTCTAAGTAGTAAACAGCGTTGTTACTGTTTCTAGGGTCAGAATGTGTGACATTCCAATGAATTTGACTAATTGTAAGATTTCGGGATGAATTTGGAGTGTTTAGACAATAGTTAAACCCGTTTTATCCCAAAGGAGGCTTAAATCTAGAAGACAGGCTAAAACCAAGAGAAAACATTGATTAGATGCAGTAAACAGGTATGTTACTCTTTCTATGATCAAAATATGTAACAATCCAATGCATTTGAGTAATTATAAGAGTTCGGGTTTGAATGTGGAGTGTTTCGATTCCACTTTTACCCATTTTGTCCCGAAAAAGGCTAAAATCGAGAAAACATTGATTCTAAGCAGTAAACAGCTTTGTTAATATTTCTAGGGCCAGAATGTGTGAAAATCCAATGCATTTAACTAATTTTAAGAGTTCAGGATGAATTTGGAGTGTTTAGACAACAGTTAAACCCGTTTTTTCCCAAAACAGGCTTAAACCGAGAAAAACAGGCTAAAACTGAGCGAAAACATTGATTCGAAGCATTAAGCAGATATGTTACTCTTTCTAGGGTCAAAATATGTAACAATCCAATGCATTTGACTAATTATAAGAGTTCGGGTTGAATTTGGAGTGTTTAGACACCACTCATACCCATTTTGTTCCGAAACAAGCTAAAACCGAGAAAACGTTGATTCAAAGCAGTAAACAGCTTTGTTACTGTTTCTAGGGTCAGAATGTGTGACAATCCAATGCATTTAACTAACTGTAAGAGTTCGGGATGAATTTGGAGTGTTTAGACAACAGTTAAACCCGTTTTATCCCAAAGGAGGCTTAAATCTAGAAAACAGGTTAAAACCGAGGGAAAACATTGATTCGATGCAGTAAAAAGGTATGTTACTCTTTCTATGGTCAAAATATGTAACAATCCAATTCATTTGAGTAATTATAAGAGTTCGGGTTGAATTTGGACTGTTTAGACACCACTTAGACCCATTTTGTCACTAAACAGGCTAAAACCGAGAAAACATTGATTCTAAGCAGTAAACAGCGTTGTTACTGTTTCTAGGGTCAGAATGTGTGACATTCCAATGAATTTGACTAATTGTAAGATTTCGGGATGAATTTGGAGTGTTTAGACAATAGTTAAACCCGTTTTATCCCAAAGGAGGCTTAAATCTAGAAGACAGGCTAAAACCAAGAGAAAACATTGATTAGATGCAGTAAACAGGTATGTTACTCTTTCTATGATCAAAATATGTAACAATCCAATGCATTTGAGTAATTATAAGAGTTCGGGTTTGAATGTGGAGTGTTTCGATTCCACTTTTACCCATTTTGTCCCGAAAAAGGCTAAAATCGAGAAAACATTGATTCTAAGCAGTAAACAGCTTTGTTAATATTTCTAGGGCCAGAATGTGTGAAAATCCAATGCATTTAACTAATTTTAAGAGTTCAGGATGAATTTGGAGTGTTTAGACAACAGTTAAACCCGTTTTTTCCCAAAACAGGCTTAAACCGAGAAAAACAGGCTAAAACTGAGCGAAAACATTGATTCGAAGCATTAAGCAGATATGTTACTCTTTCTAGGGTCAAAATATGTAACAATCCAATGCATTTGACTAATTATAAGAGTTCGGGTTGAATTTGGAGTGTTTAGACACCACTCATACCCATTTTGTTCCGAAACAAGCTAAAACCGAGAAAACGTTGATTCAAAGCAGTAAACAGCTTTGTTACTGTTTCTAGGGTCAGAATGTGTGACAATCCAATGCATTTAACTAACTGTAAGAGTTCGGGATGAATTTGGAGTGTTTAGACAACAGTTAAACCCGTTTTATCCCAAAGGAGGCTTAAATCTAGAAAACAGGTTAAAACCGAGGGAAAACATTGATTCGATGCAGTAAAAAGGTATGTTACTCTTTCTATGGTCAAAATATGTAACAATCCAATTCATTTGAGTAATTATAAGAGTTCGGGTTGAATTTGGACTGTTTAGACACCACTTAGACCCATTTTGTCACTAAACAGGCTAAAACCGAGAAAACATTGATTCTAAGCAGTAAACAGCGTTGTTACTATTTCTAGGGTCAGAATGTGTGACATTCCAATGAATTTGACTAATTGTAAGATTTCGGGATGAATTTGGAGTGTTTAGACAATAGTTAAACCCGTTTTATCCTAAAGGAGGCTTAAATCTAGAAGACAGGCTAAAACCAAGAGAAAACATTGATTAGATGCAGTAAACAGGTATGTTACTCTTTCTATGATCAAAATGTGTAACAATCCAATGCATTTGAGTAATTATAAGAGTTCGGGTTTGAATGTGGAGTGTTTAGACTCCACTTTTACCCATTTTGTCCCGAAAAAGGCTAAAATCGAGAAAACATTGATTCTAAGCAGTAAACAGCTTTGTTAATATTTCTAGGGCCAGAATGTGTGAAAATCCAATGCATTTAACTAATTTTAAGAGTTCGGGATGAATTTGGAGTGTTTAGACAACAGTTAAACCCGTTTTTTCCCAAAACAGGCTTAAACCGAGAAAAACAGGCTAAAACTGAGCGAAAACATTGATTCGAAGCATTAAGCAGATATGTAACAATCCAATGCATTTGACTAATTATAAGAGTTCGGGTTGAATTTGGAGTGTTTAGACTCCTCCACTCATACCCATTTTGCCCCGAAACAGGCTAAAATCTAGAAAACATTGATTCTAAGCAGTAAACAGCTTTGTTAATCTTTCTAGGGCCAGAATGTGTGACAATCCAATGCATTTAACTAATTGTAAGAGTTCAGGATGAATTTGGAGTGTTTAGACAATAGTTAAACCCGTTTTATCCCAAAGGAGGCTTAAATCTAGAAAACAGGCTAAAACCAAGAGAAAACATTGATTCGATGCAGTAAACAGGTATGTTACTATTCTATGGTCAAAATATGTAACAATCGAATTCATTTGAGTAATTATAAGAGTTCGGGTTGAATTTGGACTGTTTAGACACCACTTAGACCCATTTTGTCACTAAATAGGCTAAAACCGAGAAAACATTGATTCTAAGCAGTAAACAGCGTTGTTACTGTTTCTAGGGTCAGAATGTGTGACATTCCAATGAATTTGACTAATTGTAAGAGTTCGGGATGAATTTGGAGTGTTTAGACAATAGTTAAACCAGTTTTATCCCAAAGGAGGCTTAAATCTAGAAGACAGGCTAGAACCAAGAGAAAACATTGATTAGATGCAGTAAACAGGTATGTTACTCTTTCTATGATCAAAATATGTAACAATCCAATGCATTTGAGTAATTATAAGAGTTCGGGTTTGAATGTGGAGTGTTTAGACTCCAGTTTTACCCATTTTGCCCCGAAAAAGGCTAAAATCGAGAAAACATTGATTCTAAGCAGTAAACAGCTTTGTTAATATTTCTAGGGCCAGAATGTGTGAAAATCCAATGCATTTAACTAATTTTAAGAGTTCGGGATGAATTTGGAGTGTTTAGACAACAGTTAAACCCGTTTTTTCCCAAAACAGGCTTAAACCGAGAAAAACAGGCTAAAACTGAGCGAAAACATTGATTCGAAGCATTAAGCAGATATGTAACAATCCAATGCATTTGACTAATTATAAGAGTTCGGGTTGAATTTGGAGTGTTTAGACTCCTCCACTCATACCCATTTTGCCCCGAAACAGGCTAAAATCTAGAAAACATTGATTCTAAGCAGTAAACAGCTTTGTTAATCTTTCTAGGGCCAGAATGTGTGACAATCCAATGCATTTAACTAATTGTAAGAGTTCAGGATGAATTTGGAGTGTTTAGACAATAGTTAAACCCGTTTTATCCCAAAGGAGGCTTAAATCTAGAAAACAGGCTAAAACCAAGAGAAAACATTGATTCGATGCAGTAAACAGGTATGTTACTATTCTATGGTCAAAATATGTAACAATCGAATTCATTTGAGTAATTATAAGAGTTCGGGTTGAATTTGGACTGTTTAGACACCACTTAGACCCATTTTGTCACTAAACAGGCTAAAACCGAGAAAACATTGATTCTAAGCAGTAAACAGCGTTGTTACTGTTTCTAGGGTCAGAATGTGTGACATTCCAATGAATTTGACTAATTGTAAGAGTTCGGGATGAATTTGGAGTGTTTAGACAATAGTTAAACCAGTTTTATCCCAAAGGAGGCTTAAATCTAGAAGACAGGCTAGAACCAAGAGAAAACATTGATTAGATGCAGTAAACAGGTATGTTACTCTTTCTATGATCAAAATATGTAACAATCCAATGCATTTGAGTAATTATAAGAGTTCGGGTTTGAATGTGGAGTGTTTAGACTCCACTTTTACCCATTTTGCCCCGAAAAAGGCTAAAATCGAGAAAACATTGATTCTAAGCAGTAAACAGCTTTGTTAATATTTCTAGGGCCAGAATGTGTGAAAATCCAATGCATTTAACTAATTTTAAGAGTTCGGGATGAATTTGGAGTGTTTAGACAACAGTTAAACCCGTTTTTTCCCAAAACAGGCTTAAACCGAGAAAAACAGGCTAAAACTGAGCGAAAACATTGATTCGAAGCATTAAGCAGATATGTAACAATCCAATGCATTTGACTAATTATAAGAGTTCGGGTTGAATTTGGAGTGTTTAGACTCCTCCACTCATACCCATTTTACCCCGAAACAGGCTAAAATCTAGAAAACATTGATTCTAAGCAGTAAACAGCTTTGTTAATCTTTCTAGGGCCAGAATGTGTGACAATCCAATGCATTTAACTAATTGTAAGAGTTCGGGATGAATTTGGAGTGTTTAGACAATAGTTAAACCCGTTTTATCCCAAAGGAGGGTTAAATCTAGAAAACAGGCTAAAACCAAGAGAAAACATTGATTCGATGCAGTAAACAGGTATGTTACTATTCTATGGTCAAAATATGTAACAATCCAATGCATTTGAGTAATTATAAGAGTTCAGGTTTGAATTTGGAGTGTTTAGACTCCACTTTTACCCATTTTTTCCCGAAAAAGGCTAAAATCAAGAAAACATTGATTCTAAGCAGTAAACAGCTTTGTTAATATTTCTAGGGCCAGAATGTGTGAAAATCCAATGCATTTAACTAATTTAAAGAGTTTGGGATGAATTTGGAGTGTTTAGACAACAGTTAAACCCTTTTTTCCCAAAACAGGCTTAAACCGAGAAAAACAGGCTAAAACTGAGCGAAAACATTGAGTCGAAACATTAAGCAGATATGTTACTCTTTCTAGGGTCAAAATATTTAACATTCCAATGCATTTGACTAATTATAAGAGTTTGGGTTGAATTTGGAGTGTTTAGACACTACTCATACCCATTTTGTTCCGAAACAGGCTAAAACCGAGAAAACGTTGATTCAAAGCAGTAAACAGCTTTGTTACTGTTTCTAGGGTCAGAATGTGTGACAATCCAATGCATTTAACTAACTGTAAGAGTTAGGGATGAATTTGGAGTGTTTAGACAATAGTTAAACGCGTTTTATCCCAAAGGAGGCTTAAATCTAGAAAACAGGTTAAAACCGAGAGAAAACATTGATTCAATGCAGTAAACAGGTATGCTACTCTTTCTATGGTCAAAATATGTAACAATCCAATTCATTTGAGTAATTATAAGAGTTCGGGTTGAATTTGGACTGTTTAGACACCACTTAGACCCATTTTGTCACTAAACAGGCTAAAACTGAGAAAACATTAATTCTAAGCAGTAAACAGCATTGTTACTGTTTCTAGGGTCACAATGTGTGACATTCCAATGCATTTGACTAATTGTAAGAGTTCGGGATGAATTTGGAGTGTTTAGACAATAGTTAAACCCGTTTTATCCCAAAGGAGGCTTAAATCTAGAAGACAGGCTAAAACCAAGAGAAAACATTGATTAGATGCAGTAAACAGGTATGTTACTCTTTCTATGATCAAAATATGTAGCAATCCAATGCATTTGAGTAATTATAAGAGTTCGGGTTTGAATTTGGAGTGTTTAGACTCCACTTTTACCCATTTTGTTCCGAAAAAGGCTAAAATCGAGAAAACATTGATTCTAAGCAGTAAACAGCTTTGTTAATATTTCTAGGGCCAGAATGTGTGAAAATCCAATGCATTTAACTAATTTTAAGAGTTCGGGATGAATTTGGAGTGTTTAGACACCACTCATACCCATTTTGTTCCGAAACAGGCTAAAACCGAGAAAACGTTGATTCAAAGCAGTAAACAGCTTTGTTACTGTTTCTAGGGTCAGAATGTGTGACAATACAATGCATTTAACTAACTGTAAGTTTTCGGGATGAATTTGGAGTGTTTAGACAACAGTTAAACCCGTTTTATCCCAAAACTGGCGTAAACCGAGAAAACAAGTTAAAACTGAGAGAAAAAATTGATTCGAAGCATTAAATAGTTATATTACTCGTTCTAGGGTCAAAATATGTAACAATCCAATGCATTTGAGTAATTATAAGAGTTCGGGTTTGAATTTGGAGTAATTAGACTCCACTTTTACCCATTTTGTCCCGAAACAGGCAAAACCGAGAAAACATTGATTCGAAGAAGTAAACAGCGTTGTTACTGTTTTAGGGTCAGAATGTGCGACATTCCAATGCATTTGACTAATTGTAAGAGTTCAGGATGAATTTGGAGTGTTTAGACAACAGTTAAACCCGTTTTATCCCAAAACAGGCTTAAATCTAGAAAACAGGCTAAAACCAAGAGAAAACATTGATTCGATGCAGTAAGCAGGTATGTTACTCTTTCTATGGTCAAAATATGTAACAATCCAATGCATTTGAGTAATTATAAGAGTTCGGGTTTGAATTTGGAGTGTTTAGACTCCACTTTTACCTATTTTGTCCCGAAAAAGGCTAAAATCGAGAAAACATTGATGCTAAGCAGTAAACAGCTTTGTTAATATTTCTAGGGCCAGAATGTGTAGAAACCAATGCATTTAACTAATTTTAAGAGTTCGGGATGAAATTGGAGTATTTAGACAACAGTTAAACCCGTTTTATCCCAAAAGAGGCGTAAACCGAGAAAACAGGCTAAAACCGCGAGAAAACATTGATTCGAAGCATTAAATAGCTATGTTACTCTTTATAGGGTCAAAATATGTAACAATCCAATGCATTTGACTAATTATAAGAGTTCGGGTTGAATTTGGAGTGTTTAGACTCCTCCACTCATACCCATTTTGTCCCGAAACAGGCTAAAATCTAGAAAACATTGATTCTAAGCAGTAAAAAGCTTTGTTAATGTTTCTAGGGCCAGAATGTGTGACAATCCAATGCATTTGACTAATTGTAAGAGTTCGGGATGAATTTGGAGTGTTTAGACAATAGTTAAACCCGTTTTATCCCAAAGGAGGCTTAAATCTAGAAGACAGGCTAAAACCAAGAGAAAACATTGATTAGATGCAGTAAACAGGTATGTTACTCTTTCTATGATCAAAATATGTAGCAATCCAATGCATTTGAGTAATTATAAGAGTTCGGGTTTGAATTTGGAGTGTTTAGACTCCACTTTTACCCATTTTGTTCCGAAAAAGGCTAAAATCGAGAAAACATTGATTCTAAGCAGTAAACAGCTTTGTTAATATTTCTAGGGCCAGAATGTGTGAAAATCCAATGCATTTAACTAATTTTAAGAGTTCGGGATGAATTTGGAGTGTTTAGACACCACTCATACCCATTTTGTTCCGAAACAGGCTAAAACCGAGAAAACGTTGATTCAAAGCAGTAAACAGCTTTGTTACTGTTTCTAGGGTCAGAATGTGTGACAATACAATGCATTTAACTAACTGTAAGTTTTCGGGATGAATTTGGAGTGTTTAGACAACAGTTAAACCCGTTTTATCCCAAAACTGGCGTAAACCGAGAAAACAAGTTAAAACTGAGAGAAAAAATTGATTCGAAGCATTAAATAGTTATATTACTCGTTCTAGGGTCAAAATATGTAACAATCCAATGCATTTGAGTAATTATAAGAGTTCGGGTTTGAATTTGGAGTAATTAGACTCCACTTTTACCCATTTTGTCCCGAAACAGGCAAAACCGAGAAAACATTGATTCGAAGAAGTAAACAGCGTTGTTACTGTTTTAGGGTCAGAATGTGCGACATTCCAATGCATTTGACTAATTGTAAGAGTTCAGGATGAATTTGGAGTGTTTAGACAACAGTTAAACCCGTTTTATCCCAAAACAGGCTTAAATCTAGAAAACAGGCTAAAACCAAGAGAAAACATTGATTCGATGCAGTAAGCAGGTATGTTACTCTTTCTATGGTCAAAATATGTAACAATCCAATGCATTTGAGTAATTATAAGAGTTCGGGTTTGAATTTGGAGTGTTTAGACTCCACTTTTACCTATTTTGTCCCGAAAAAGGCTAAAATCGAGAAAACATTGATGCTAAGCAGTAAACAGCTTTGTTAATATTTCTAGGGCCAGAATGTGTAGAAACCAATGCATTTAACTAATTTTAAGAGTTCGGGATGAAATTGGAGTATTTAGACAACAGTTAAACCCGTTTTATCCCAAAAGAGGCGTAAACCGAGAAAACAGGCTAAAACCGCGAGAAAACATTGATTCGAAGCATTAAATAGCTATGTTACTCTTTATAGGGTCAAAATATGTAACAATCCAATGCATTTGACTAATTATAAGAGTTCGGGTTGAATTTGGAGTGTTTAGACTCCTCCACTCATACCCATTTTGTCCCGAAACAGGCTAAAATCTAGAAAACATTGATTCTAAGCAGTAAAAAGCTTTGTTAATGTTTCTAGGGCCAGAATGTGTGACAATCCAATGCATTTAAATAATTGTAAGAGTTCGGGATGAATTTGGAGTGTTTAGACAACAGTTAAACCCGTTTTATCCCAAACCAGGCTTAAACCAAAAAAACAGGCTAAACCCGAGAGAAAAAATCGATTCGAAGCAGTGAACAGCTATGATACTCTTTCTAGGGTTAAAATATGTAACAATCCAATATAAGAGTTAGGGTTGAATTTGGAGTGTTTAGACACCACTTAGACCCATTTTGTCCCTAAACAGGCTAAAACCGAAAAAACATTGATTCGAAGCAGTAAACAGCGTTGTTACTGTTTCTACGGTCAAAATGTGTGACATTCCAATGCATTTGACTAATTGTAAGAGTTCAGGATGAATTTGGAGTGTTTAGACAACAGTTAATCCCGTTTTATCCCAAAACAGGCTTAAACCGAGAAAACAGGCTAAAACCGAGAGAAAACATTGATTCGAAACAGTAAACAGGTATGTTACTCTTTCTATGGTCAAAATATGTAACAATCCAATTCATTTGAGTAATTATAAGAGTTCGGGTTGAATTTGGAGTGTTTAGACTCCACTTTTACCCATTTTGTCACTAAACAGGCTAAAACCGAGAAAACATTGATTCTAAGCAGTAAACAGCATTGTTACTGTTTTAGGGTCAGAATGTGTAACATTCCAATGCATTTGACTAATTGTAAGAGTTCGGGATGAATTTGGAGTGTTTAGACAACAGTTAAACCTGTTTTATCCCAAAGCAGGCTTAAATCTAGAAAACAGGCTAAAACCAAGAGAAAACATTGATTAGATGCAGTAAACAGGTATGTTACTCTTTCTATGGTGAAAATATGTAACAATCCAATGCATTTGAGTAATTATAAGAGTTCGGGTTTGGATTTGGAGTGTTTAGACTCCACTTTTACCCATTTTGTCCCGAAACTGGCTAAAACCGAGAAAACATTGATTCTAAGCAGTAAACAGCTTTGTTAATATTTCTAGGGCCAGAATGTGTGAAATCCAATGCATTTAACTAATTTCAAGAGTTCGGGATGAATTTGGAGTGTTTAGAAAAAACTTAAACCCGTTTTATCCCAAAACAGGCTTAAACCGAGAAAACAGGCTAAAACCGAGAGAAAACATTGATTTGAAACAGTAAACAGGTATGTTACTCTTTCTATGGTCAAAATATGTAACAATCCAATTCATTTGAGTAATTATAAGAGTTCGGGTTGAATTTGGAGTGTTTAGACTCCACTTTTACCCATTTTGTCACTAAACAGGCTAAAACCGAGAAAACATTGATTCTAAGCAGTAAACAGCGTTGTTACTGTTTTAGGGTCAGAATGTGTAACATTCCAATGCATTTGACTAATTGTAAGAGTTCGGGATGAATTTGGAGTTTTTAGACAACAGTTAAACCCGTTTTATCCCAAAGCAGGCTTAAATCTAGAAAACAGGCTAAAACTAAGAGAAAACATTGATTAGATGCAGTAAAAAGGTATGTTACTCTTTCTATGGTGAAAATATGTAACAATCCAATGCATTTGATTAATTATAAGAGTTCGGGTTTGGATTTGGAGTGTTTAGACTCCACTTTTACCCATTTTGTCCCAAAACAGGCTAAAACCGAGAAAACATTGATTCTAAGCAGTAAACAGCTTTGTTAATATTTCTAGGGCCAGAATGTGTGAAATCCAATGCATTTAACTAATTTTAAGAGTTCGGGATGAATTTGGAGTGTTTAGAAAAAACTTAAACCCGTTTTATCCCAAAACAGGCTTAAACCGAGAAAACAGGATAAAACCGAGAGAAAACATTGATTCGAAGCATTAAATAGCTATGTTACTCTTTTTAGGGTCAAAATATGTAACAATCCAATGCATTTGAGTAATTATAAGAGTTCGGGTTTGAATTTGGAGTGTTTAGACTCCACTTTTACCCATTTTGTCCCGAAAAAGGATAAAATCTAGAAAAAATTGATTCTAAGCAGTAAACAGCTTTGTTAATATTTCTAGGGCCAGAATGTGTGAAAACCAATGCATTTAACTAATTTTAAGAGTTCGGAATGAATTTGGAGTGTTTAGACAACAGTTAAACCCGTTTTATCCCAAAACTGGCGTCAACCGAGAAAACAGGCTAAAACCGAGAGAAAACATTGATTCGAAGCATTAAATAGCTATGTTACTCTTTTTAGGGTCAAAATATGTAACAATCCAATGCATTTGAGTAATTATAAGAGTTCGGGTTTGAATTTGGAGTAATTAGACTCCACTTTTACCCATTTTTTCCGAAACAGGCTAAAACCGAAAAAACATTGATTCTAAGCAGTAAACAGCGTTGTTACTGTTTTAGGGTCAGAATGTGTGACATTCCAATGCATTTGACTAATTGTAAGAGTTCAGGATGAATTTGGAGTGTTTAGACAACAGTTAAACCCGTTTTATCCCAGAGGAGGCTTAAACCGAGAAAACAAGTTAAAACTGAGAGAAAAAATTGATTCGAAGCATTAAATAGTTATATTACTCGTTCTAGGGTCAAAATATGTAACAATCCAATGCATTTGAGTAATTATAAGAGTTCGGGTTTGAATTTGGAGTAATTAGACTCCACTTTTACCCATTTTGTCCCGAAACAGGCAAAACCGAGAAAACATTGATTCGAAGAAGTAAACAGCGTTGTTACTGTTTTAGGGTCAGAATGTGCGACATTCCAATGCATTTGACTAATTGTAAGAGTTCAGGATGAATTTGGAGTGTTTAGACAACAGTTAAACCCGTTTTATCCCAAAACAGGCTTAAATCTAGAAAACAGGCTAAAACCAAGAGAAAACATTGATTCGATGCAGTAAGCAGGTATGTTACTCTTTCTATGGTCAAAATATGTAACAATCCAATGCATTTGAGTAATTATAAGAGTTCGGGTTTGAATTTGGAGTGTTTAGACTCCACTTTTACCTATTTTGTCCCGAAAAAGGCTAAAATCGAGAAAACATTGATGCTAAGCAGTAAACAGCTTTGTTAATATTTCTAGGGCCAGAATGTGTAGAAACCAATGCATTTAACTAATTTTAAGAGTTCGGGATGAAATTGGAGTATTTAGACAACAGTTAAACCCGTTTTATCCCAAAAGAGGCGTAAACCGAGAAAACAGGCTAAAACCGCGAGAAAACATTGATTCGAAGCATTAAATAGCTATGTTACTCTTTATAGGGTCAAAATATGTAACAATCCAATGCATTTGACTAATTATAAGAGTTCGGGTTGAATTTGGAGTGTTTAGACTCCTCCACTCATACCCATTTTGTCCCGAAACAGGCTAAAATCTAGAAAACATTGATTCTAAGCAGTAAAAAGCTTTGTTAATGTTTCTAGGGCCAGAATGTGTGACAATCCAATGCATTTGACTAATTGTAAGAGTTCGGGATGAATTTGGAGTGTTTAGACAATAGTTAAACCCGTTTTATCCCAAAGGAGGCTTAAATCTAGAAGACAGGCTAAAACCAAGAGAAAACATTGATTAGATGCAGTAAACAGGTATGTTACTCTTTCTATGATCAAAATATGTAGCAATCCAATGCATTTGAGTAATTATAAGAGTTCGGGTTTGAATTTGGAGTGTTTAGACTCCACTTTTACCCATTTTGTTCCGAAAAAGGCTAAAATCGAGAAAACATTGATTCTAAGCAGTAAACAGCTTTGTTAATATTTCTAGGGCCAGAATGTGTGAAAATCCAATGCATTTAACTAATTTTAAGAGTTCGGGATGAATTTGGAGTGTTTAGACACCACTCATACCCATTTTGTTCCGGAACAGGCTAAAACCGAGAAAACGTTGATTCAAAGCAGTAAACAGCTTTGTTACTGTTTCTAGGGTCAGAATGTGTGACAATACAATGCATTTAACTAACTGTAAGTTTTCGGGATGAATTTGGAGTGTTTAGACAACAGTTAAACCCGTTTTATCCCAAAACTGGCGTAAACCGAGAAAACAAGTTAAAACTGAGAGAAAAAATTGATTCGAAGCATTAAATAGTTATATTACTCGTTCTAGGGTCAAAATATGTAACAATCCAATGCATTTGAGTAATTATAAGAGTTCGGGTTTGAATTTGGAGTAATTAGACTCCACTTTTACCCATTTTGTCCCGAAACAGGCAAAACCGAGAAAACATTGATTCGAAGAAGTAAACAGCGTTGTTACTGTTTTAGGGTCAGAATGTGCGACATTCCAATGCATTTGACTAATTGTAAGAGTTCAGGATGAATTTGGAGTGTTTAGACAACAGTTAAACCCGTTTTATCCCAAAACAGGCTTAAATCTAGAAAACAGGCTAAAACCAAGAGAAAACATTGATTCGATGCAGTAAGCAGGTATGTTACTCTTTCTATGGTCAAAATATGTAACAATCCAATGCATTTGAGTAATTATAAGAGTTCGGGTTTGAATTTGGAGTGTTTAGACTCCACTTTTACCTATTTTGTCCCGAAAAAGGCTAAAATCGAGAAAACATTGATGCTAAGCAGTAAACAGCTTTGTTAATATTTCTAGGGCCAGAATGTGTAGAAACCAATGCATTTAACTAATTTTAAGAGTTCGGGATGAAATTGGAGTATTTAGACAACAGTTAAACCCGTTTTATCCCAAAAGAGGCGTAAACCGAGAAAACAGGCTAAAACCGCGAGAAAACATTGATTCGAAGCATTAAATAGCTATGTTACTCTTTATAGGGTCAAAATATGTAACAATCCAATGCATTTGACTAATTATAAGAGTTCGGGTTGAATTTGGAGTGTTTAGACTCCTCCACTCATACCCATTTTGTCCCGAAACAGGCTAAAATCTAGAAAACATTGATTCTAAGCAGTAAAAAGCTTTGTTAATGTTTCTAGGGCCAGAATGTGTGACAATCCAATGCATTTAAATAATTGTAAGAGTTCGGGATGAATTTGGAGTGTTTAGACAACAGTTAAACCCGTTTTATCCCAAACCAGGCTTAAACCAAAAAAACAGGCTAAACCCGAGAGAAAAAATCGATTCGAAGCAGTGAACAGCTATGATACTCTTTCTAGGGTTAAAATATGTAACAATCCAATATAAGAGTTAGGGTTGAATTTGGAGTGTTTAGACACCACTTAGACCCATTTTGTCCCTAAACAGGCTAAAACCGAAAAAACATTGATTCGAAGCAGTAAACAGCGTTGTTACTGTTTCTACGGTCAAAATGTGTGACATTCCAATGCATTTGACTAATTGTAAGAGTTCAGGATGAATTTGGAGTGTTTAGACAACAGTTAATCCCGTTTTATCCCAAAACAGGCTTAAACCGAGAAAACAGGCTAAAACCGAGAGAAAACATTGATTCGAAACAGTAAACAGGTATGTTACTCTTTCTATGGTCAAAATATGTAACAATCCAATTCATTTGAGTAATTATAAGAGTTCGGGTTGAATTTGGAGTGTTTAGACTCCACTTTTACCCATTTTGTCACTAAACAGGCTAAAACCGAGAAAACATTGATTCTAAGCAGTAAACAGCATTGTTACTGTTTTAGGGTCAGAATGTGTAACATTCCAATGCATTTGACTAATTGTAAGAGTTCGGGATGAATTTGGAGTGTTTAGACAACAGTTAAACCTGTTTTATCCCAAAGCAGGCTTAAATCTAGAAAACAGGCTAAAACCAAGAGAAAACATTGATTAGATGCAGTAAACAGGTATGTTACTCTTTCTATGGTGAAAATATGTAACAATCCAATGCATTTGAGTAATTATAAGAGTTCGGGTTTGGATTTGGAGTGTTTAGACTCCACTTTTACCCATTTTGTCCCGAAACTGGCTAAAACCGAGAAAACATTGATTCTAAGCAGTAAACAGCTTTGTTAATATTTCTAGGGCCAGAATGTGTGAAATCCAATGCATTTAACTAATTTCAAGAGTTCGGGATGAATTTGGAGTGTTTAGAAAAAACTTAAACCCGTTTTATCCCAAAACAGGCTTAAACCGAGAAAACAGGCTAAAACCGAGAGAAAACATTGATTTGAAACAGTAAACAGGTATGTTACTCTTTCTATGGTCAAAATATGTAACAATCCAATTCATTTGAGTAATTATAAGAGTTCGGGTTGAATTTGGAGTGTTTAGACTCCACTTTTACCCATTTTGTCACTAAACAGGCTAAAACCGAGAAAACATTGATTCTAAGCAGTAAACAGCGTTGTTACTGTTTTAGGGTCAGAATGTGTAACATTCCAATGCATTTGACTAATTGTAAGAGTTCGGGATGAATTTGGAGTTTTTAGACAACAGTTAAACCCGTTTTATCCCAAAGCAGGCTTAAATCTAGAAAACAGGCTAAAACTAAGAGAAAACATTGATTAGATGCAGTAAAAAGGTATGTTACTCTTTCTATGGTGAAAATATGTAACAATCCAATGCATTTGATTAATTATAAGAGTTCGGGTTTGGATTTGGAGTGTTTAGACTCCACTTTTACCCATTTTGTCCCAAAACAGGCTAAAACCGAGAAAACATTGATTCTAAGCAGTAAACAGCTTTGTTAATATTTCTAGGGCCAGAATGTGTGAAATCCAATGCATTTAACTAATTTTAAGAGTTCGGGATGAATTTGGAGTGTTTAGAAAAAACTTAAACCCGTTTTATCCCAAAACAGGCTTAAACCGAGAAAACAGGATAAAACCGAGAGAAAACATTGATTCGAAGCATTAAATAGCTATGTTACTCTTTTTAGGGTCAAAATATGTAACAATCCAATGCATTTGAGTAATTATAAGAGTTCGGGTTTGAATTTGGAGTGTTTAGACTCCACTTTTACCCATTTTGTCCCGAAAAAGGATAAAATCTAGAAAAAATTGATTCTAAGCAGTAAACAGCTTTGTTAATATTTCTAGGGCCAGAATGTGTGAAAACCAATGCATTTAACTAATTTTAAGAGTTCGGAATGAATTTGGAGTGTTTAGACAACAGTTAAACCCGTTTTATCCCAAAACTGGCGTCAACCGAGAAAACAGGCTAAAACCGAGAGAAAACATTGATTCGAAGCATTAAATAGCTATGTTACTCTTTTTAGGGTCAAAATATGTAACAATCCAATGCATTTGAGTAATTATAAGAGTTCGGGTTTGAATTTGGAGTAATTAGACTCCACTTTTACCCATTTTTTCCGAAACAGGCTAAAACCGAAAAAACATTGATTCTAAGCAGTAAACAGCGTTGTTACTGTTTTAGGGTCAGAATGTGTGACATTCCAATGCATTTGACTAATTGTAAGAGTTCAGGATGAATTTGGAGTGTTTAGACAACAGTTAAACCCGTTTTATCCCAGAGGAGGCTTAAACCGAGAAAACAGGCTAAAACCGAGAGAAAACATTGATTCGAAGCATTAAATAGCTATTTTACTCTTTCTAGGGTCATAATATGTAACAATCCAATGCATTTGACTAATTATAAGAGTTCGGGTTGAATTTGGAGTGTTTAGACACCACTCATACCCATTTTTTTCCGAAACTGGCTAAAACCGAGAAAACGTTGATTCAAAGCAGTAAACAGTTTTGTTACTGTTTCTAGGGTCAGAATGTGTGACATTCCACTGCATTTGACTAATTGTAAGAGTTCGGGATGAATTTGGAGTGTTTAGACAATAGTTAAACCCGTTTTATCCCAAAGCAGGCTTAAATCTAGAAAACAGGCTAAAACCGAGAGAAAACATTGATTCGATGCAGTAAACAGGTATGTTACTCTTTCTATGGTCAAAATATGTAACAATCCCATGCATTTGAGTAATTATAAGAGTTCGGGTTTGAATTTGGAGTGTTTAGAATTGTCCCGAAAAAGGCTAAAATCTTGAAAACATTGATTGTATGCAGTAAACAGCTTTGTGGGCCAGAATGTATGATAATCCAATACATTTAACTAACTTTAAGAGTTCGGGATGAATTTGGAGTGTTTAGACAACAATTAAACCGTTTTATCCCAAAAGAGGCTTACACCGAGAAAACAGGCTAAAAGCGAAAGAAAACATTCATTCGAGGCATTAAATAGCTATGTTACTCTTTCTAGGATCAAAATATGTAACAATCCAATGCATTTGACTAATTATAAGAGTTCGGGTTGAATTTGGAGTGTTTAGACTCCTCCACTCATACCCATTTTGTCCCGAAACAGGCTAAAATCTAGAAAACATTGATTCTAAGCAGTAAACAGCTTTGTTAATGTTTCTAGGGCCAGAATGTGTGACAATCCAATGCATTTAACTAATCGTAAGAGTTCGGGATGAATTTGGAGTGTTTAGACAACAATTAAACACGTTTTATCCCAAAACAGGCTTAAACGAAGAAAACAGGCTAAACCCGAGAGAAAACATTGATTCGAAGCAGTAAACAGCTATGATACTCTTTCTAGGGTTAAAATATGTAACAATCCAATATAAGAGTTAGGGTTGAATTTGGAGTGTTTAGACACCACTTAGACCCATTTTGTCCCTAAACAGGCTAAAACCGAAAAAACATTGATTCTAAGCAGTAAACAGCGTTGTTACTGTTTCCATGGTCAGAATGTGTGACATTCCAATGCATATGACGAATTGTAAGAGTTCAGGATGAATTTGGAGTGTTTAGACAACAGTTAAACCCGTTTTATCCCAAAACAAGCTTAAACCGAGAAAACAGGCCAAAACCGAGAGAAAACATTGATTCGAAGCATTAAATAGCTATGTTACTCTTTCTAGGGTCAAAATATGTAACAATCCAATGCATTTGACTAATTATAAGAGTTCGGGTTGAATTTGGAGTGTTTAGACACCACTCATACCCATTTTTTTCCGAAACTGGCTAAAACCGAGAAAACGTTGATTCAAAGCAGTAAACAGTTTTGTTACTGTTTCTAGGGTCAGAATGTGTGACATTCCACTGCATTTGACTAATTGTAAGAGTTCGGGATGAATTTGGAGTGTTAAGACAACAGTTAAACCCGTTTTATCCCAAAGCAGGCTTAAATCTAGAAAACAGGCTAAAACCGAGAGAAAACATTGATTCGATGCAGTAAACAGGTATGTTACTCTTTCTATTTTCAAAATATGTAACAATCCCATGCATTTGAGTAATTATAAGAGTTCGGGTTTGAATTTGGAGTGTTTAGAATTGTCCCGAAAAAGGCTAAAATCTTGAAAACATTGATTGTATGCAGTAAACAGCTTTGTGGGCCAGAATGTATGACAATCCAATACATTTAACTAACTTTAAGAGTTCGGGATGAATTTGGAGTGTTTAGACAACAATTAAACCGTTTTATCCCAAAACAGGCTTACACCGAGAAAACAGGCTAAAAGCGAAAGAAAACATTGATTCGAGGCATTAAATAGCTATGTTACTCTTTCTAGGGTCAAAATATGTAACAATCCAATGCATTTGACTAATTATAAGAGTTCGGGTTGAATTTGGAGTGTTTAGACTCCACTCATACCCATTTTGTCCCGAAACAGGCTAAAACCAAGAAAACGTTGATTCAAAGCAGTAAACAGCTTTGTTACTATTTCTAGGGCCAGAATGTGTGACAATCCAATGCATTTGAGTAATTATAAGAGTTCGGGTTTGAATTTGGAGTGTTTAGACTCCACTTTTACCCATTTTGTCCCGAAAAAGGCTATAATCGAGAAAACATTGATTCTAAGCAGTTAACAGCTTTGTTAATATTTCTAGGGCCAGAATGTGTGAAAACCAATGCATTTAACTAATTTTAAAAGTTCGGGATGAATTTAGAGTGTTTAGACAACAGTTAAACCTGTTTTATCCCAAAACAGGCTTAAACCGAGAAAACAGGCTAAAACCGAGAGAAAACATTGATTCGAAGCATTAAATAGCTATATTACTCTTTCTAGGGTCAAAATATGTAACAATCCAATGCATTTGAGTAATTATAAGAGTTCGGGTTGAATTTGGAGTGTTTAGACTCCTCCACTCATACCCATTTTGTCCCGAAACAGGCTAAAATCTAGAAAACATTGATTCTAAGCAGTAAACAGCTTTGTTAATGTTTCTAGGGCCAGAATGTGTGACAATCCAATGCATTTAACTAATCGTAAGAGTTCGGGATGAAATAGTATCATAGCTGTTTAGACAACAATTAAACACGTTTTATCCCATAACAGGCTTAAACGAAGAAAACAGGCTAAACCCGAGAGAAAACATTGATTCGAAACAGCTATGATACTATTTCTAGGGTTAAAATATGTAACAATCCAATATAAGAGTTAGGGTTGAATTTGGAGTGTTTAGACACCACTTAGACCCATTTTGTCCCTAAACAGGCTAAAACCGAAAAAACATTGATTCTAAGCAGTAAACAGCGTTTTTACTGTTTCTACGGTCAGAATGTATGACATTCCAATGCATTTTACTAATTGTAAAAGTTCAGGATGAATTTGGAGTGTTTAGACAACAATTAAACCCGTTTTATCCCAAAACAGGCTTAAACCGAGAAAACAGGCTAAAACCGAGAGAAAACATTGCTTGAAGCATTAAATAGCTATGTTACTCTTTCTAGGGTCAAAATATGTAACGATCCAATGCATTTGACTAATTATAAGAGTTCGGGTTGAATTTGGAGTGTTTAGACACCACTCATATCCATTTTGTTCCGAAACTGGCTAAAACCGAGAAAACGTTGATTCAAAGCAGTAAACAGCTTTGTTACTGTTTCTAGGGTTAGAATGTGTGACATTCCACTGCATTTGACTAATTGTAAGAGTTCGGGATGAATTTGAAGTGTTTAGACAACAGTTAAACCCGTTTTATCCCAAAGGAGGCTTAAATCTAGAAAACATGTTAAAACCGAGAGAAAACATTGATTCGATGCAGTAAACAGGTATGTTACTCTTTCTATGGTCAAAATATGTAACAATCCAATTCATTTGAGTAATTATAAGAGTTCGGGTTGAATTTGGACTGTTTAGACACCACTTAGACCCATTTTGTCACTAAACAGGCTAAAACCAGGAAAACATTGATTCTAAGCAGTAAACAGCTTTGTTAATATTTCTAGGGCCAGAATGTGTGAAAACCAATGCATTTAACTAATTTTAAGAGTTCAGGATGAATTTGGAGTGTTTAGACAACAGTTAATCCCGTTTTATCCCAAAACAGGCTTAAACCGAGAAAACAGGCTAAAACCGAGAGAAAACATTGATTCGAAACAGTAAACAGGTATGTTACTCTTTCTATGGTCAAAATATGTAACAATCCAATTCATTTGAGTAATTATAAGAGTTCGGGTTGAATTTGGAGTGTTTAGACTCCACTTTTACCCATTTTGTCACTAAACAGGCTAAAACCGAGAAAACATTGATTCTAAGCAGTAAACAGCATTGTTACTGTTTTAGGGTCAGAATGTGTAACATTCCAATGCATTTGACTAATTGTAAGAGTTCGGGATGAATTTGGAGTGTTTAGACAACAGTTAAACCTGTTTTATCCCAAAGCAGGCTTAAATCTAGAAAACAGGCTAAAACCAAGAGAAAACATTGATTAGATGCAGTAAACAGGTATGTTACTCTTTCTATGGTGAAAATATGTAACAATCCAATGCATTTGAGTAATTATAAGAGTTCGGGTTTGGATTTGGAGTGTTTAGACTCCACTTTTACCCATTTTGTCCCGAAACTGGCTAAAACCGAGAAAACATTGATTCTAAGCAGTAAACAGCTTTGTTAATATTTCTAGGGCCAGAATGTGTGAAATCCAATGCATTTAACTAATTTCAAGAGTTCGGGATGAATTTGGAGTGTTTAGAAAAAACTTAAACCCGTTTTATCCCAAAACAGGCTTAAACCGAGAAAACAGGCTAAAACCGAGAGAAAACATTGATTTGAAACAGTAAACAGGTATGTTACTCTTTCTATGGTCAAAATATGTAACAATCCAATTCATTTGAGTAATTATAAGAGTTCGGGTTGAATTTGGAGTGTTTAGACTCCACTTTTACCCATTTTGTCACTAAACAGGCTAAAACCGAGAAAACATTGATTCTAAGCAGTAAACAGCGTTGTTACTGTTTTAGGGTCAGAATGTGTAACATTCCAATGCATTTGACTAATTGTAAGAGTTCGGGATGAATTTGGAGTTTTTAGACAACAGTTAAACCCGTTTTATCCCAAAGCAGGCTTAAATCTAGAAAACAGGCTAAAACCAAGAGAAAACATTGATTAGATGCAGTAAACAGGTATGTTACTCTTTCTATGGTGAAAATATGTAACAATCCAATGCATTTGATTAATTATAAGAGTTCGGGTTTGGATTTGGAGTGTTTAGACTCCACTTTTACCCATTTTGTCCCAAAACAGGCTAAAACCGAGAAAACATTGATTCTAAGCAGTAAACAGCTTTGTTAATATTTCTAGGGCCAGAATGTGTGAAATCCAATGCATTTAACTAATGTTAAGAGTTCGGGATGAATTTGGAGTGTTTAGAAAAAACTTAAACCCGTTTAATCCCAAAACAGGCTTAAACCGAGAAAACAGGATAAAACCGAGAGAAAACATTGATTCGAAGCATTAAATAGCTATGTTACTCTTTCTAGGGTCAAAATATGTAACAATCCAATGCATTTGAGTAATTATAAGAGTTCGGGTTTGAATTTGGAGTGTTTAGACTCCACTTTTACCCATTTTGTCCCGAAAAAGGATAAAATCTAGAAAAAATTGATTCTAAGCAGTAAACAGCTTTGTTAATATTTCTAGGGCCAGAATGTGTGAAAACCAATGCATTTAACTAATTTTAAGAGTTCGGAATGAATTTGGAGTGTTTAGACAACAGTTAAACCCGTTTTATCCCAAAACTGGCGTCAACCGAGAAAACAGGCTAAAACCGAGAGAAAACATTGATTCGAAGCATTAAATAGCTATGTTACTCTTTCTAGGGTCAAAATATGTAACAATCCAATGCATTTGAGTAATTATAAGAGTTCGGGTTTGAATTTGGAGTAATTAGACTCCACTTTTACCCATTTTTTCCGAAACAGGCTAAAACCGAAAAAACATTGATTCTAAGCAGTAAACAGCGTTGTTACTGTTTTAGGGTCAGAATGTGTGACATTCCAATGCATTTGACTAATTGTAAGAGTTCAGGATGAATTTGGAGTGTTTAGACAACAGTTAAACCCGTTTTATCCCAAAGGAGGCTTAAACCGAGAAAACAGGCTAAAACCGAGAGAAAACATTGATTCGAAGCATTAAATAGCTATTTTACTCTTTCTAGGGTCAAAATATGTAACAATCCAATGCATTTAACTAATTATAAGAGTTCGGGTTGAATTTGGAGTGTTTAGACACCACTCATACCCATTTTTTTCCGAAACTGGCTAAAACCGAGAAAACGTTGATTCAAAGTAGTAAACAGTTTTGTTACTGTTTCTAGGGTCAGAATGTGTGACATTCCACTGCATTTGACTAATTGTAAGAGTTCCGGATGAATTTGGAGTGTTTAGACAATAGTTAAACCCGTTTTATCCCAAAACAGGCTTAAATCTAGAAAACAGGCTAAAACCGAGAGAAAACATTGATTCGATGCAGTAAACAGGTATGTTACTCTTTCTATGGTCAAAATATGTAACAATCCCATGCATTTGAGTAATTATAAGAGTTCGGGTTTGAATTTGGAGTGTTTAGAATTGTCCCGAAAAAGGCTAAAATCTTGAAAACATTGATTGTATGCAGTAAACAGCTTTGGGGGCCAGAATGTATGACAATCCAATACATTTAACTAACTTTAAGAGTTTGGGATGAATTTGGAGTGTTTAGACAACAATTAAACCGTTTTATCCCAAAAGAGGCTTACACCGAGAAAACAGGCTAAAAGCGAAAGAAAACATTCATTCGAGGCATTAAATAGCTATGTTACTCTTTCTAGGGTCAAAATATGTAACAATCCAATGCATTTGACTAATTATAAGAGTTCGGGTTGAATTTGGAGTGTTTAGACTCCTCCACTCATACCCATTTTGTCCCGAAACAGGCTAAAATCTAAAAAACATTGATTATAAGCAGTAAACAGCTTTGTTAATGTTTCTAGGGCCAGAATGTGTGACAATCCAATGCATTTAACTAATCGTAAGAGTTCGGGATGAATTTGGAGTGTTTAGACAACAATTAAACACGTTTTATCCCAAAACAGGCTTAAACGAAGAAAACAGGCTAAACCCGAGAGAAACATTGATTCGAAGCAGTAAACAGCTATGATACTCTTTCTAGGGTTAAAATATGTAATAATCCAATATAAGAGTTAGGGTTGAATTTGGAGTGTTTAGACACCACTTAGACCCATTTTGTCCCTAAACAGGCTAAAACCGAAAAAACATTGATTCTAAGCAGTAAACAGCGTTGTTACTGTTTCCATGGTCAGAATGTGTGACATTCCAATGCATTTGACGAATTGTAAGAGTTCAGGATGAATTTGGAGTGTTTAGACAACAGTTAAACCCGTTTTATCCCAAAACAAGCTTAAACCGAGAAAACAGGCCAAAACCGAGAGAAAACATTGATTCGAAGCATTAAATAGCTATGTTACTCTTTCTAGGGTCAAAATATGTTACAATCCAATGCATCTGACTAATTATAAGAGTTCGGGTTGAATTTGGAGTGTTTAGACACCACTCATACCCATTTTTTTCCGAAACTGGCTAAAACCGAGAAAACGTTGATTCAAAGCAGTAAACAGTTTTGTTACTGTTTCTAGGGTCAGAATGTGTGACATTCCACTGCATTTGACTAATTGTAAGAGTTCGGGATGAATTTGGAGTGTTAAGACAACAGTTAAACCCGTTTTATCCCAAAGCAGGCTTAAATCTAGAAAACAGGCTAAAACCGAGAGAAAACATTGATTCGATGCAGTAAACAGGTATGTTACTCTTTCTATTTTCAAAATATGTAACAATCCCATGCATTTGAGTAATTATAAGAGTTCGGGTTTGAATTTGGAGTGTTTAGAATTGTCCCGAAAAAGGCTAAAATCTTGAAAACATTGATTGTATGCAGTAAACAGCTTTGTGGGCCAGAATGTATGACAATCCAATACATTTAACTAACTTTAAGAGTTCGGGATGAATTTGGAGTGTTTAGACAACAATTAAACCGTTTTATCCCAAAACAGGCTTACACCGAGAAAACAGGCTAAAAGCGAAAGAAAACATTGATTCGAGGCATTAAATAGCTATGTTACTCTTTCTAGGGTCAAAATATGTAACAATCCAATGCATTTGACTAATTATAAGAGTTCGGGTTGAATTTGGAGTGTTTAGACTCCACTCATACCCATTTTGTCCCGAAACAGGCTAAAACCAAGAAAACGTTGATTCAAAGCAGTAAACAGCTTTGTTACTATTTCTAGGGCCAGAATGTGTGACAATCCAATGCATTTGAGTAATTATAAGAGTTCGGGTTTGCAGAGAGAGCGACGCAAGTTGGAGAAACAACCATCACAAACAATGGTGAGAGGAGCAAAAGATTTAAGCTCTTGGCCATCTTTGGTTTTGTATTGAACACCTTTGATTATTCCGTTTTCTTCCACCAACGATGTCACTGTTCCTTGCTCCATTCGAACACTGATATCAAGCATCAACAACTCAAATCAACTTTACAACCACTAAGAAAGTAACAGATGTGTGTGCTTTCAAAATGCATCAAAAAATCAATAAATTGTTACTTGGGAAGTGTTGAAGCTTTCTCACGCATCCTCTGCACAAATCTCCCATTGTGAAAGCTACGACCCGCAACATCGGAATCAAACTGAAGTGTTTAGACAACAGTTAAACCCGTTTTATCCCAAAGGAGGCTTAAATCTAGAAAACATGTTAAAACTGAGAGAAAACATTGATTCGATGCAGTAAACAGGTATGTTACTCTTTCTATGGTCAAAATATGTAACAATCCAATTCAACGCTGATGCAAATTAATTACATTGGGTAATCCAATAACCCGATCCGGGAAAACATTGCATCGAACCAAGAAAACAGGCTAAATTAAACCCGTTTTATCCCTGATGCAAATGATTTTAGCCTGTTTACAGCCTGATGAACCCATTTTGTCCCGAAACAGGCTAAAATCTAGAAAACATTGATTCTAAGCAGTAAACAGCTTTGTTAATGTTTCTAGGGCCAGAATGTGTGACAATCCAATGCATTTAACTAATCGTAAGAGTTCGGGATGAAATAGTATCATAGCTGTTTAGACAACAATTAAACACGTTTTATCCCATAACAGGCTTAAACAAAGAAAACAGGCTAAACCCGAGAGAAAACATTGATTCGAAACAGCTATGATACTATTTCTATGGTTAAAATATGTAACAATCCAATATAAGAGTTAGGGTTGAATTTGGAGTGTTTAGACACCACTTAGACCCATTTTGTCCCTAAACAGGCTAAAACCGAAAAAACATTGATTCTAAGCAGTAAACAGCATTTTTACTGTTTCTACGGTCAGAATGTATGACATTCCAATGCATTTTACTAATTGTAAAAGTTCAGGATGAATTTGGAGTGTTTAGACAACAATTAAACCCGTTTTATCCCAAAACAGGCTTAAACCGAGAAAACAGGCTAAAACCGAGAGAAAACATTGCTTGAAGCATTAAATAGCTATGTTACTCTTTCTAGGGTCAAAATATGTAACGATCCAATGCATTTGACTAATTATAAGAGTTCGGGTTGAATTTGGAGTGTTTAGACACCACTCATATCCATTTTGTTCCGAAACTGGCTAAAACCGAGAAAACGTTGATTCAAAGCAGTAAACAGCTTTGTTACTGTTTCTAGGGTTAGAATGTGTGACATTCCACTGCATTTGACTAATTGTAAGAGTTCGGGATGAATTTGAAGTGTTTAGACAACAGTTAAACCCGTTTTATCCCAAAGGAGGCTTAAATCTAGAAAACATGTTAAAACTGAGAGAAAACATTGATTCGATGCAGTAAACAGGTATGTTACTCTTTCTATGGTCAAAATATGTAACAATCCAATGTTTTCCCGGATCAAAGCAGTAAATGCATTTAATGTTTCTAATTACAGCTTTAATTTGCATAAGTTATAAACTCTAGTGTTTCAAGAGTTACAAGAACGTACCGAGATTAGTCTAGCTCCGAGCCATAAACGTTTAACAGAAGGGAGAGGTACAAGCAAACGACCAACCCCGAAAATCGCAACAGCGAAGAAATGAAGAACAAGGCTCATAGGTCGCGGGTTCAAACCAGAGAGCAAAGCTACTGGTCCAGACGAACACACCCCTCCAAGGCTAAGATAATCAAAACAAGCTCGACGCATTTCGCTTCTAGCATCATCAGGAGATGCCAAAAACACTTTATACAGAGCTCCAGCGAGCGTATTGATGGTTGAAGCAACCGGTTTACGCAACGTGTAGAATGATTCAATGTATTTGGATAAGGATTCTTTGTCGGTTAAGTTCGTGAGCGGGTGCAGTAGGTTGCGGAGGATAACTATATCAGACAAAGCAACAGTCATACCACCTCCAGTAAGAGGATGACGCATGTTGAACGCATCACCTAGAAGTAAAGCTCCTGGTGTAGGAATAGGGTCTGCAGGCATGCTTCGGTTCGGCATTGTTCTTATGTTACCTTTTTCGACAGCGGAGATGAAAGCGTCACGGATCTGAGGAGGTACCTGCGGTGCTACCATTGTTTTGAGATAAGTAGCCATTTCACCACTTGCGAGTGAAGGAAGTTTTGAACCGGGTACGTCGACCAAGCAACGGACTTCAGAGCTGCTGATTGGATAGAATAAAATAGGTGATGGATCACCAAGAACGACGTGTCCATGATTTGGAAATGGAAGTTCACAATTCTCTAAGACGAGACCTACGAAGTTAGATGGTACCTCCACCTGATAAGAGAGTGTTAGAACCACAAAACAGAGCAAATCAAGATAAAACGATCCAATCTGAAACCAATACCAAATGATGAAATCGAAACTTAAACAACCATGTTACAGACCTTAGGTTTGCAGAGAGAGCGACGCAAGTTGGAGAAACAACCATCACAAACAATGGTGAGAGGAGCAAAAGATTTAAGCTCTTGGCCATCTTTGGTTTTGTATTGAACACCTTTGATTATTCCGTTTTCTTCCACCAACGATGTCACTGTTCCTTGCTCCATTCGAACACTGATATCAAGCATCAACAACTCAAATCAACTTTACAACCACTAAGAAAGTAACAGATGTGTGTGCTTTCAAAATGCATCAAAAAATCAATAAATTGTTACTTGGGAAGTGTTGAAGCTTTCTCACGCATCCTCTGCACAAATCTCCCATTGTGAAAGCTACGACCCGCAACATCGGAATCAAACTGAAGTGTTTAGACAACAGTTAAACCCGTTTTATCCCAAAGGAGGCTTAAATCTAGAAAACATGTTAAAACTGAGAGAAAACATTGATTCGATGCAGTAAACAGGTATGTTACTCTTTCTATGGTCAAAATATGTAACAATCCAATTCAACGCTGATGCAAATTAATTACATTGGGTAATCCAATAACCCGATCCGGGAAAACATTGCATCGAACCAAGAAAACAGGCTAAATTAAACCCGTTTTATCCCTGATGCAAATGATTTTAGCCTGTTTACAGCCTGATGAACCCATTTTGTCCCGAAACAGGCTAAAATCTAGAAAACATTGATTCTAAGCAGTAAACAGCTTTGTTAATGTTTCTAGGGCCAGAATGTGTGACAATCCAATGCATTTAACTAATCGTAAGAGTTCGGGATGAAATAGTATCATAGCTGTTTAGACAACAATTAAACACGTTTTATCCCATAACAGGCTTAAACGAAGAAAACAGGCTAAACCCGAGAGAAAACATTGATTCGAAACAGCTATGATACTATTTCTATGGTTAAAATATGTAACAATCCAATATAAGAGTTAGGGTTGAATTTGGAGTGTTTAGACACCACTTAGACCCATTTTGTCCCTAAACAGGCTAAAACCGAAAAAACATTGATTCTAAGCAGTAAACAGCATTTTTACTGTTTCTACGGTCAGAATGTATGACATTCCAATGCATTTACTAATTGTAAAAGTTCAGGATGAATTTGGAGTGTTTAGACAACAATTAAACCCGTTTTATCCCAAAACAGGCTTAAACCGAGAAAACAGGCTAAAACCGAGAGAAAACATTGCTTGAAGCATTAAATAGCTATGTTACTCTTTCTAGGGTCAAAATATGTAACGATCCAATGCATTTGACTAATTATAAGAGTTCGGGTTGAATTTGGAGTGTTTAGACACCACTCATATCCATTTTGTTCCGAAACTGGCTAAAACCGAGAAAACGTTGATTCAAAGCAGTAAACAGCTTTGTTACTGTTTCTAGGGTTAGAATGTGTGACAATCCACTGCATTTGACTAATTGTAAGAGTTCGGGATGAATTTGAAGTGTTTAGACAACAGTTAAACCCGTTTTATCCCAAAGGAGGCTTAAATCTAGAAAACATGTTAAAACTGAGAGAAAACATTGATTCGATGCAGTAAACAGGTATGTTACTCTTTCTATGGTCAAAATATGTAACAATCCAATTCATTTGAGTAATTATAAGAGTTCGGGTTGAATTTGGACTGTTTAGACACCACTTAGACCCATTTTGTCACTAAACAGGCTAAAACCAGGAAAACATTGATTCTAAGCAGTAAACAGCTTTGTTAATATTTCTAGGGCCAGAATGTGTGAAAACCAATGCATTTAACTAATTTTAAGAGTTCAGGATGAATTTGGAGTATTTAGACAACAGTTAAACCCGTTTTATCCCAAATCAGGCGTAAACCGAGAAAACAGGCCAAAACCGAGAGAAAACATTGATTCGAAGCATTAAATAGCAATGTTACTCTTTCTAGGGTCAAAATATGTAACAATCCAATGCATTTGACT
The DNA here is from genome assembly GCF_030686135.1 of Camelina sativa. NCBI lineage: Eukaryota > Viridiplantae > Streptophyta > Magnoliopsida > Brassicales > Brassicaceae > Camelina > Camelina sativa. The sequence continues at coordinate 10,903,813 of NC_141897.1, read as the reverse complement.
AAATATAAGAGTTCGGGTTGAATTTTGAGTGTTTAGAGTCCTCCACTCATATCCATTTTGTCCCGAAACAGGCTAAAATCTAGAAAACATTGATTCTAAGCAGTAAACAGCTTTGTTAATGTTTCTAGGGCCAGAATGTGTGACAATCCAATGCATTTAACTAATTGTAAGAGTTCAGGATGAATTTGGAGTGTTTAGACAACAATTAAACCCGTTTTATCCCAACACAGGCTTAAACGAAGAAAACAGGCTAAACCCGAGAGAAAACATTGATTCGAAGCAGTAAACAGCTATGATACTCTTTCTAGGGTTAAAATATGTAACAATCCAATATAAGAGTTAGGGTTGAATTTGGAGTGTTTAGACACCACTTAGACCCATTTTGTCCCTAAACAGGCTAAAACCGAAAAAAACATTGATTCTAAGCAGTAAACAGCGTTGTTACTGTTTCTATGGTCAGAATGTGTGACAATCCAATACATTTAACTAACTTTAAGAGTTCGGGATGAATTTGGAGTGTTTAGACAACAATTAAACCGTTTTATCCCAAAACAGGCTTACACCGAGAAAACAGGCTAAAAGCGAAAGAAAACATTGATTCGAGGCATTAAATAGCTATGTTACTCTTTCTAGGGTCAAAATATGTAACAATCCAATGCATTTGACTAATTATAAGAGTTCGGGTTGAATTTGGAGTGTTTAGACTCCACTCATACCCATTTTGTCCCGAAACAGGCTAAAACCAAGAAAACGTTGATTCAAAGCAGTAAACAGCTTTGTTACTATTTCTAGGGCCAGAATGTGTGACAATCCAATGCATTTGAGTAATTATAAGAGTTCGGGTTTGAATTTGGAGTGTTTAGACTCCACTTTTACCCATTTTGTCCCGAAAAAGGCTATAATCGAGAAAACATTGATTCTAAGCAGTTAACAGCTTTGTTAATATTTCTAGGGCCAGAATGTGTGAAAACCAATGCATTTAACTAATTTTAAAAGTTCGGGATGAATTTAGAGTGTTTAGACAACAGTTAAACCTGTTTTATCCCAAAACAGGCTTAAACCGAGAGAACAGGCTAAAACCGAGAGAAAACATTGATTCGAAGCATTAAATAGCTATATTACTCTTTCTAGGGTCAAAATATGTAACAATCCAATGCATTTGAGTAATGATAAGAGTTCGGGTTGAATTTGGAGTGTTTAGACTCCTCCACTCATACCCATTTTGTCCCGAAACAGGCTAAAATCTAGAAAACATTGATTCTAAGCAGTAAACAGCTTTGTTAATGTTTCTAGGGCCAGAATGTGTGACAATCCAATGCATTTAACTAATCGTAAGAGTTCGGGATGAAATAGTATCATAGCTGTTTAGACAACAATTAAACACGTTTTATCCCATAACAGGCTTAAACGAAGAAAACAGGCTAAACCCGAGAGAAAACATTGATTCGAAACAGCTATGATACTATTTCTATGGTTAAAATATGTAACAATCCAATATAAGAGTTAGGGTTGAATTTGGAGTGTTTAGACACCACTTAGACCCATTTTGTCCCTAAACAAGCTAAAACCGAAAAAACATTGATTCTAAGCAGTAAACAGCATTTTTACTGTTTCTACGGTCAGAATGTATGACATTCCAATGCATTTTACTAATTGTAAAAGTTCAGGATGAATTTGGAGTGTTTAGACAACAATTAAACCCGTTTTATCCCAAAACAGGCTTAAACCGAGAAAACAGGCTAAAACCGAGAGAAAACATTGCTTGAAGCATTAAATAGCTATGTTACTCTTTCTAGGGTCAAAATATGTAACGATCCAATGCATTTGACTAATTATAAGAGTTCGGGTTGAATTTGGAGTGTTTAGACACCACTCATATCCATTTTGTTCCGAAACTGGCTAAAACCGAGAAAACGTTGATTCAAAGCAGTAAACAGCTTTGTTACTGTTTCTAGGGTTAGAATGTGTGACATTCCACTGCATTTGACTAATTGTAAGAGTTCGGGATGAATTTGAAGTGTTTAGACAACAGTTAAACCCGTTTTATCCCAAAGGAGGCTTAAATCTAGAAAACATGTTAAAACTGAGAGAAAACATTGATTCCATGCAGTAAACAGGTATGTTACTCTTTCTATGGTCAAAATATGTAACAATCCAATTCATTTGAGTAATTATAAGAGTTCGGGTTGAATTTGGACTGTTTAGACACCACTTAGACCCATTTTGTCACTAAACAGGCTAAAACCAGGAAAACATTGATTCTAAGCAGTAAACAGCTTTGTTAATATTTCTAGGGCCAGAATGTGTGAAAACCAATGCATTTAACTAATTTTAAGAGTTCAGGATGAATTTGGAGTATTTAGACAACAGTTAAACCCGTTTTATCCCAAATCAGGCGTAAACCGAGAAAACAGGCCAAAACCGAGAGAAAACATTGATTCGAAGCATTAAATAGCAATGTTACTCTTTCTAGGGTCAAAATATGTAACAATCCAATGCATTTGACTAAATATAAGAGTTCGGGTTGAATTTTGAGTGTTTAGAGTCCTCCACTCATATCCATTTTGTCCCGAAACAGGCTAAAATCTAGAAAACATTGATTCTAAGCAGTAAACAGCTTTGTTAATGTTTCTAGGGCCAGAATGTGTGACAATCCAATGCATTTAACTAATTGTAAGAGTTCAGGATGAATTTGGAGTGTTTAGACAACAATTAAACCCGTTTTATCCCAACACAGGCTTAAACGAAGAAAACAGGCTAAACCCGAGAGAAAACATTGATTCGAAGCAGTAAACAGCTATGATACTCTTTCTAGGGTTAAAATATGTAACAATCCAATATAAGAGTTAGGGTTGAATTTGGAGTGTTTAGACACCACTTAGACCCATTTTGTCCCTAAACAGGCTAAAACCGAAAAAAACATTGATTCTAAGCAGTAAACAGCGTTGTTACTGTTTCTATGGTCAGAATGTGTGACATTCCAATGCATTTGACGAATTGTAAGAGTTCAGGATGAATTTGGAGTGTTTAGACAACAGTTAATCCCGTTTTATCCCAAAACAAGCTTAAACCAGGAAACAGGCTAAAACCGAGAGAAAACATTGATTCGAAGCATTAAATAGCTATGTTACTCTTTCTAGGGTCAAAATATGTAGCAATCCAATGCATTTGACTAATTTTAAGAGTTCGGGTTGAATTTGGAGTGTTTAGACACCACTCATACCCATTTTTTTCCGAAACTGGCTAAAACCGAGAAAACGTTGATTCAAAGCAGTAAACAGTTTTGTTACTGTTTCTAGGGTCAGAATGTGTGACATTCCACTACATTTGACTAATTGTAAGAGTTCGGGATGAATTTGGAGTGTTTAGACAACAGTTAAACCCGTTTTATCCCAAAGCAGGCTTAAATCTAGAAAACAGGCTAAAACCGAGAGAAAACATTGATTCGATGCAGTAAACAGGTATGTTACTCTTTCTATGGTCAAAATATGTAACAATCCCATGCATTCGAGTAATTATAAGAGTTCGGGTTTGAATTTGGAGTGTTTAGAATTGTCCCGAAAAAGGCTAAAATCTTGAAAACATTGATTGTATGCAGTAAACAGCTTTGTGGGCCAGAATGTATGACAATCCAATACATTTAACTAATTTTAAGAGTTCGGGATGAATTTGGAGTGTTTAGACAACAATTAAACCGTTTTATCCCAAAACAGGCTTACACCGAGAAAACAGGCTAAAAGCGAAAGAAAACATTGATTCGAGGCATTAAATAGCTATGTTACTCTTTCTAGGGTCAAAATATGTAACAATCCAATGCATTTGACTAATTATAAGAGTTCGGGTTGAATTTGGAGTGTTTAGACTCCAGTCATACCCATTTTATCCCGAAACAGGCTAAAACCAAGAAAACGTTGATTCAAAGCAGTAAACAGCTTTGTTACTGTTTCTAGGGCCAGAATGTGTGACAATCCAATGCATTTGAGTAATTATAAGAGTTCGGGTTTGAATTTGGAGTGTTTAGACTCCACTTTTACCCATTTTGTCCCGAAAAAGGCTATAATCGAGAAAACATTGATTCTAAGCAGTTAACAGCTTTGTTAATATTTCTAGGGCTAGAATGTGTTAAAACCAATGCATTTAACTAATTTTAAGAGTTCGGATGAATTTAGAGTGTTTAGACAACAGTTAAGCCTGTTTTATCCCAAAACAGGCTTAAACCGAGAAAACAGGCTAAAACCGAGAGAAAACATTGATTCGAAGCATTAAATAGCTATGTTACTCTTTCTAGGGTCAAAATATGTAACAATCCAATGCATTTGACTAATTATAAGAGTTCGGGTTGAATTTGGAGTGTTTAGACTCCTCCACTCATACCCATTTTGTCCCGAAACAGGCTAAAATCTAGAAAACATTGATTCTAAGCAGTAAACAGCTTTGTTAATGTTTCTAGGGCCAGAATGTGTGACAATTCAATGCATTTAACTAATCGTAAGAGTTCGGGATGAATTTGGAGTGTTCAGACAACAACTAAACACGTTTTATCCCAAAACAGGCTTAAACGAAGAAAACAGGCTAAACCCGAGAGAAAACATTGATTCGAAGCAGTAAACAGCTATGATACTATTTCTAGGGTTAAAATATGTAACAATCCAATATAAGAGTTAGGGTTGAATTTGGAGTGTTTAGACACCACTTAGACCCATTTTGTCCCTAAACAGGCTAAAACAAAAAAAACATTGATTCTAAGCAGTAAACAGCATTTTTACTGTTTCTACGGTCAGAATGTATGACATTCCAATGTATTTGACTAATTGTAAAAGTTCAGGATGAATTTGGAGTGTTTAGACAACAATTAAACCCGTTTTATCCCAAAACAGGCTTAAACCGAGAAAACAGGCTAAAACCGAGAGAAAACATTGCTTGAAGCATTAAATAGCTATGTTACTCTTTCTAGGGTCAAAATATGTAACGATCCAATGCATTTGACTAATTATAAGAGTTCGGGTTGAATTTGGAGTGTTTAGACACCACTCATAACCATTTTGTTCCGAAACTGGCTAAAACCGAGAAAACGTTGATTCAAAGCAGTAAACAGCTTTGTTACTGCTTCTAGGGTTAGAATGAGTGACAATCCAATGCATTTAACTAATTGTAAGAGTTCGGGATGAAAATGGAGTGTTTAGACAACAGTTAAACCCGTTTTATCCCAAAGCAGGCTTAAATCTAGAAAACAGGCTAAAACCGAGACAAAACATTGATTCGATGCAGTAAACAGGTATGTTACTCTTTCTATGGTCAAAATATGTAACAATCCCATGCATTTGAGTAATTATAATAGTTCGGGTTTGAATTTGGAGTGTTTAGAATCCACTTTTACCCATTTTGTCCCGAAAAAGGCTAAAATCTTGAAAACATTGATTGTACGCAGTAAACAGCTTTGTGGGCCATAATGTATGACAATCCAATACATTTAACTAATTTTAAGAGTTCGGGATGAATTTGGAGTGTTTAGACAACGATTAAACAGTTTTATCCCAAAACAGGCTTACACCGAGAAAAGAGGCTAAAAGCGAAAGAAAACATTGATTCGAAGCATTAAATAGCTATGTTACTCTTTCTAGGGTCAAAATATGTAACAATCCAATGCATTTGACTAATTATAAGAGTTCGGGTTGAATTTGGAGTGTTTAGACTCCACTCATACCCATTTTGTCCCGAAACAGGCTAAAACCGAGAAAACGTTGATTCAAAGCAGTAAACAGCTTTGTTCCTGTTTCTAGGGCCAGAATGTGTGACAATCCAATACATTTGAGTAATTATAAGAGTTCGGGTTTGAATTTGGAGTGTTTAGACTCCACTTTTACCCATTTTGTCCCGAAAAAGGCTATAATCGAGAAAACATTGATTCTAAGCAGTTAACAGCTTTGTTAATATTTCTAGGGCCAGAATGTGTGAAAACCAATGCATTTAAATAATTTTAAGAGTTCGGGATGAATTTGGAGTATTTAGACAACAGTTAAACCCGTTTTATCCCAAAACAGGCGTAAACCGAGAAAACAGGCTAAAACCGAGAGAAAACATTGATTCGAAGCATTAAATAGCTATGTTACTCTTTCTAGGGTCAAAATATGTAACAATCCAATGCATTTGATTAATTATAAGAGTTCGGGTTGAATTTGGAGTGTTTAGACTCCACTCATACCCATTTTGTCCCGAAACAGGCTAAAACCGAGAAAACGTTGATTCAAAGCAGTAAACAGCTTTGTTACTGTTTCTAGGGCCAGAATGTGTGACAATCCAATGCATTTGAGTAATTATAAGAGTTCGGTTTGAATTTGGAGTGTTTAGACTCCACTTTTACCCATTTTGTCCCCAAAAAAGGCTATAATCGAGAAAACATTGATTCTAAGCAGTTAACAGCTTTGTTAATATTTCTAGGGCTAGAATGTGTGAAAACCAATGCATTTAACTAATTTTAAGAGTTCGGGATGAATTTAGAGTGTTTAGACAACAGTTAAACCTGTTTTATCCCAAAACAGGCTTAAACCGAGAAAACAGGCTAAAACCGAGAGAAAACATTGATTCGAAACATTAAATAGCTATGTTACTCTTTCTAGGGTCAAAATATGTAACAATCCAATGCATTTGACTAATTATAAGAGTTCGGGTTGAATTTGGAGTGTTTAGACTCCTCCACTCATACCCATTTTGTCCCGAAACAGGCTAAAATCTAGAAAACATTGATTCTAAGTAGTAAACAGCTTTGTTAATGTTTCTAGGGCCAGAATGTGTGACAATCCAATGCATTTAACTAATCGTAAGAGTTCGGGATGAATTTGGAGTGTTCAGACAACAATTAAACACGTTTTATCCCAAAACAGGCTTAAACGAAGAAAACAGGCTAAACCCGAGAGAAAACATTGATTCGAAGCAGTAAACAGCTATGATACTATTTCTAGGGTTAAAATATGTAACAATCCAATATAAGAGTTAGGGTTGAATTTGGAGTGTTTAGACACCACTTAGACCCATTTTGTCCCTAAACAGGCTAAAACAAAAAAAACATTGATTCTAAGCAGTAAACAGCGTTTTTACTGTTTCTACGGTCAGAATGTATGACATTCCAATGCATTTGACTAATTGTAAAAGTTCAGGATGAATTTGGAGTGTTTAGACAACAATTAAACCCGTTTTATCCCAAAACAGGCTTAAACCGAGAAAACAGGCTAAAACCGAGAGAAAACATTGCTTGAAGCATTAAATAGCTATGTTACTCTTTATAGGGTCAAAATATGTAACGATCCAATGCATTTGACTAATTATAAGAGTTCGGGTTGAATTTGGAGTGTTTAGACACCACTCATAACCATTTTGTTCCGAAACTGGCTAAAACCAAGAAAATGTTGATTCAAAGCAGTAAACAGCTTTGTTACTGCTTCTAGGGTCAGAACGTGTGACAATCCAATGCATTTAACTAATTGTAAGAGTTCGGGATGAAAATGGAGTGTTTAGACAACAGTTAAACCCGTTTTATCCCAAAGCAGGCTTAAATCTAGAAAACAGGCTAAAACCGAGAGAAAACATTGATTCGATGCAGTAAACAGGTATGTTACTCTTTCTATGGTCAAAATATGTAACAATCCCATGCATTTGAGTAATTATAATAGTTCGGGTTTGAATTTGGAGTGTTTAGAATCCACTTTTACCCATTTTGTCCCGAAAAAGGCTAAAATCTTGAAAACATTGATTGTACGCAGTAAACAGCTTTGTGGGCCAGAATGTATGACAATCCAATACATTTAACTAATTTTAAGAGTTCGGGATGAATTTGGAGTGTTTAGACAACGATTAAACCGTTTTATCCCAAAACAGGCTTACACCGAGAAAACAGGCTAAAAGCGAAAGAAAACATTGATTCGAAGCATTAAATAGCTATGTTACTCTTTCTTGAGTCAAAATATGTAACAATCCAATGCATTTGACTAATTATAAGAGTTCGGGTTGAATTTGGAGTGTTTAGACTCCACTCATACCCATTTTGTCCCGAAACAGGCTAAAACCGAGAAAACGTTGATTCAAAGCAGTAAACAGCTTTGTTACTGTTTCTAGGGCCAGAATATGTGACAATCCAATGCATTTGAGTAATTATAAGAGTTCGGGTTTGAATTTGGAGTGTTTAGACTCCACTTTTACCCATTTTGTCCCGAAAAAGGCTATAATCGATAAAACATTGATTCTAAGCAGTTAACAGCTTTGTTAATATTTCTAGGGCCGGAATGTGTGAAAACCAATGCATTTAAATAATTTTAAGAGTTCGGGATGAATTTGGAGTATTTAGACAACAGTTAAACCCGTTTTATCCCAAAACAGGCGTAAACCGAGAAAACAGGCTAAAACCGAGAGAAAACATTGATTCGAAGCATTAAATAGCTATGTTACTCTTTCTAGGGTCAAAATATGTAACAATCCATGCATTTGATTAATTATAAGAGTTTGGGTTGAATTTGGAGTGTTTAGACTCCTCTACTCATACCCATTTTGTCCCGAAACAGGCTAAAACCGAGAAAACGTTGATTCAAACCAGTAAACAGCTTCGTTACTGTTTCTAGGGTCAGAATGTGTGACAATCCAATGCATTTAACTAATTGTAAGAATTCGGGATGAATTTGGAGTATTTAGACAACAGTTAAACCCGTTTTATCCCAAAGCAGGCTTAAATCTAGAAAACAGGCTAAAACCGAGAGAAAACATTGATTCGATGCAGTAAACAGGTATGTTACTCTTTCTATGGTCAAAATATGTAACAATCCCATGCATTTGAGTAATTATAAGAGTTCGGGTTTGAATTTGGAGTGTTTAGAATCCACTTTTACCCATTTTGTCCCGAAAAAGGCTAAAATCTTGAAAACATTGATTGTACGCAGTAAACAGCTTTGTGGGCCAGAATGTATGACAATCCAATACATTTAACTAATTTTAAGAGTTCGGGATGAATTTGGAGTGTTTAGACAACGATTAAACCGTTTTATCCCAAAACAGGCTTACACCGAGAAAACAGGCTAAAAGCGAAAGAAAACATTGATTCGAAGCATTAAATAGCTATGTTACTCTTTCTAGGGTCAAAATATGTAACAATCCAATGCATTTGACTAATTATAAGAGTTCGGGTTGAATTTGGAGTGTTTAGACTCCACTCATACCCATTTTGTCCCGAAACAGGCTAAAACCGAGAAAACGTTGATTCAAAGCAGTAAACAGCTTTGTTACTGTTTCTAGGGCCAGAATGTGTGACAATCCAATGCATTTGAGTAATTATAAGAGTTCGGGTTTGAATTTGGAGTGTTTAGACTCCACTTTTACCCATTTTGTCCCGAAAAAGGCTATAATCGAGAAAACATTGATTCTAAGCAGTTAACAGCTTTGTTAATATTTCTAGGGCCAGAATGTATGACAATCCAATACATTTAACTAATTTTAAGAGTTCGGGATGAATTTGGAGTGTTTAGACAACAATTAAACCGTTTTATCCCAAAACAGGCTTACACCGAGAAAACAGGCTAAAAGCGAAAGAAAACATTGATTTGAGGCATTAAATAGCTATGTTACTCTTTCTAGAGTCAAAATATGTAACAATCCAATGCATTTGACTAATTATAAGAGTTCGGGATGAATTTGGAGTGTTTAGACTCCAGTTATACCCATTTTGTCCCGAAACAGGCTAAAACCGAGAAAAAGTTGATTCAAAGCAGTAAACAGCTTTGTTACTGTTTCTAGGGCCAGAATGTGTCACAATCCAATGCATTTGAGTAATTATAAGAGTTCGGGTTTGAATTTGGAGTGTTTAGACACCACTTAGACCCATTTTGTCCCTAAACAGGCTAAAACCGAAAAAACATTGATTCTAAGCAGTAAACAGCGTTGTTACTGTTTCTATGGTCAGAATGTGTGACATTCCAATGCATTTGACGAATTGTAAGAGTTCAGGATGAATTTGGAGTGTTTAGACAACAGTTAAACCCGTTTTATCCCAAAACAGGCGTAAACCGAGAAAACAGGCTAAAACCGAGAGAAAACATTGATTCGAAGCATTAAATAGCTATGTTACTCTTTCTAGGGTCAAAATATGTAACAATTCAATGCATTTGATTAATTATAAGAGTTCGGGTTGAATTTGGAGTGTTTAGACTCCTCCACTCATACCCATTTTGTCCCGAAACAGGCTAAAATCTAGAAAACATTGATTCTAAGAAGTAAACAGCTTTGTTAATGTTTCTAGAGCCAGAATGTGTGACAATCCAATGCATTTAACTAATCGTAAGTGTTCGGGATGAATGGTGGAGTGTTTAGACAACAATTAAACCCGTTTTATCCCAAAACAGGCTTAAACGAAGAAAACAGGCTAAACCCGAGAGAAAACATTGATTCGAAGCAGTAAACAGCTATGATACTATTTCTAGGGTTAAAATATGTAACAATCCAATATAAGAGTTAGGGTTGAATTTGGAGTGTTTAGACACCACTTAGACCCATTTTGTCCCTAAACAGGCTAAAACCGAAAAAACATTGATTCTAAGCAGTAAACAGCGTTTTTACTGTTTCTAAGGTCAGAATGTATGACATTCCAATGCATTTGACTAATTGTAAAAGTTCAGGATGAATTTGGAGTGTTTAGACAACAATTAAACCCGTTTTATCCCAAAACAGGCTTAAACCGAGAAAACAGGCTTAAACCGAGAGAAAACATTGATTGAAGCATTAAATAGCTATGTTACTCTTTCTAGGGTCAAAATATGTAACGATCCAATGCATTTGACTAATTATAAGAGTTCGGGTTGAATTTGGAGTGTTTAGACACCACTCATACCCATTTTGTTCCAAAACTGGCTAAAACCGAGAAAACGTTGATTCAAAGCAGTAAACAGTTTTGTTACTGTTTCTAGGGTCAGAATGTGTGACAATCCAATGCATTTAACTAACTGTAAGAGTTCGGGATGAATTTGGAGTATTTTGACAACAGTTAAACCCGTTTTATCCCAAAGGAGGCTTAAATCTAGAAAACAGGTTAAAACCGAGAGAAAACATTGATTCGATGCAGTAAACAGGTATGTTACTCTTTCTATGGTCAAAATATGTAATAATCCAATTCATTTGAGTAATTATAAGAGTTCGGGTTGAATTTGGACTGTTTAGACACCACTTAGACCCATTTTGTCACTAAACAGGCTAAAACCAGGAAAACATTGATTCTAAGCAGTAAACAGCTTTGTTAATATTTCTAGGGCCATAATGTGTGAAAACCAATGCATTTAACTAATTTTAAGAGTTTGGGATGAATTTGGAGTATTTAGACAACAGTTAAACCCGTTTTATCCCAAAACAGGCCAAAACCGAGAGAAAACATTGATTCGAAGCATTAAACAGCTATGTTACTCTTTCTAGGGTCAAAATATGTAACAATCCAATGCATTTGACTAAATATAAGAGTTCGGGTTGAATTTGGAGTGTTTAGACTCCACCACTCATACCCATTTTGTCCCGAAACAGGCTAAAATCTAGAAAACATTGATTCTAAGCAGTAAACAGCTTTGTTAATTTTTTCTAGGGCCAGAATGTGTGACAATCCAATGCATTTAACTAATTGTAAGAGTTCAGGATGAATTTGGAGTGTTTAGACAACAATTAAACCCGTTTTATCCGAAAACAGGCTTAAACAAAGAAAACAAGCTAAACCCGAGAGAAAACATTGATTCAAAGCAGTAAACAGCTATGATACTCTTTCTAGGGTTAAAATATGTAACAATCCAATATAAGAGTTAGGGTTGAGTTTGGAGTGTTTAGACACCACTTAGATCCATTTTGTCCCTAAACAGGCTAAAACCGAAAAAACAATGATTCTAAGAAGTAAACAGCGTTGTTACTGTTTCTACGGTCAGAATGTGTGCCATTCCAATGCATTTGACTAATTGTAAGAGTTCAGGATGAATTTGCAGTGTTTAGACAACAGTTAAACCCGTTTTATCCCAAAACAGGCTTAAACCGAGAAAACATGCTAAAACCGAGAGAAAACATTTATTCGAAGCATTAAATACCTATGTTACTTTTTCTAGGGTCAAAATATGTAACAATCCAATGCATTTGACTAATTGTAAGAGTTCGGGTTGAATTTGGAGTGTGTAGACACCACTCATACCCATTTTGTTCCGAAACAGGCTAAAACCGAGAAAAAGTTGATTCAAAGCAGTAAACAGCTTTGTTACTGTTTCTAGGGTCATAATGTGTGACAATCCAATGCATTTAACTAACTGTAAGAGTTCGGGATGAATTTGGAGTGTTTAGACAACAGTTAAACCCGTTTTATCCCAAAGGAGGCTTAAATCTAGAAAACAGGTTAAAACCGAGAGAAAACATTGATTCGATGCAGTAAACAGGTATGTTACTCTTTCTATGGTCAAAATATGTAACAATCAAATTCATTTGAGTAATTATAAGAGTTCGGGTTTAATTTGGACTGTTTAGACTCCACTCATACCCATTTTGTCCCGAAACAGGCTAAAACCGAGAAAACGTTGATTCAAAGCAGTAAACAGCTTTGTTACTGTTTCTAGGGTCAGAATGTGTGACAATCCAATGCATTTAACTAATTGTAAGAGTTCGGGATGAATTTGGAGTATTTAGACAACAGTTAAACCCGTTTTATCCCAAAGCAGGATTAAATCTAGAAAACAGGCTAAAACCTAGAGAAAACATTGATTCGATGCAGTAAACAGGTATGTTACTCTTTCTATGGTCAAAATATGTAACAATCCCATGCATTTGAGTAATTATAAGAGTTCGGGTTTGAATTTGGAGTGTTTAGAATCCACTTTACCCATTTTGTCCCGAAAAAGGCTAAAATCTAGAAAACATTGATTCTAAGCAGTAAACAGCTTTGTTAATGTTTCTAGGGCCAGAATGTGTGACAATCCAATGCATTTAACTAATTGTAAGAGTTCAGGATGAATTTGGAGTGTTTAGACAACAATTAAACCCGTTTTATCCGAAAACAGGCTTAAACGAAGAAAACAAGCTAAACCCGAGAGAAAACATTGATTCAAAGCAGTAAACAGCTATGATACTCTTTCTAGGGTTAAAATATGTAACAATCGAATATAAGAGTTAGGGTTGAATTTGGAGTGTTTAGACACCACTTAGACCCATTTTGTTCCTAAACAGGCCAAAACCGAAAAAACATTGATTCTCTAAGCAGTAAACAGCGTTTTTACTGTTTCTACGGTCAGAATGTATGACATTCCAATGCATTTGACTAATTGTAAAAGTTCAGGATAAATTTGGAGTGTTTAGACAACAATTAAACCCGTTTTATCCCAAAACAGGCTTAAACCGAGAAAACAGGCTAAAACCGAGAGAAAACATTGATTGAAGCATTAAATAGCTATGTTACTCTTTCTAGGGTCAAAATATGTAACGATCCAATGCATTTGACTAATTATAAGAGTTCGGGTTGAATTTGGAGTGTTTAGACACCACTCATACCCATTTTGTTCCGAAACTGGCTAAAACCGAGAAAACGATTGATTCAAAGCAGTAAACAGCGTTGTTACTGTTTCTAGGGTCAGATAGTGTGACAATCCAATGCATTTAACTAACTGTAAGAGTTCGGGATGAATTTGGAGTGTTTAGACAACAGTTAAACCCGTTTTATCCCAAAGGAGGCTTAAATCTAGAAAACAGGTTAAAACCGAGAGAAAACATTGATTCGATGCAGTAAACAGGTATGTTACTCTTTCTATGGTAAAAATATGTAACAATCCAATTCATTTGAGTAATTATAAGAGTTTGGGTTGAATTTGGACTGTTTAGACACCACTTAGACCCATTTTGTCACTAAACAGGCTAAAACCAGGAAAACAATGATTCTAAGCAGTAAACAGCTTTGTTAATATTTCTAGGGCCAGAATGTGTGAAAACCAATGCATTTAACTAATTTTAAGAGTTCGGGATGAATTTGGAGTATTTAGACAACAGTTAAACCCGTTTTATCCCAAAACAGGCGTAAACCGAGAAAACAGGCCAAAACCGAGAGAAAACATTGATTCGAAGCATTAAATAGCTATGTTACTCTTTCTAGGGTCAAAATATGTAATAATCCAATGCATTTGACTAAATATAAGAGTTCAGGTTGAATTTGGAGTGTTTAGACTCCTCCACTCATACCCATTTTGTCCCGAAACAGGCTAAAATCTAGAAAACATTGATTCTAAGCAATAAACAGCTTTGTTAATGTTTCTAGGGCCAGAATGTGTGACAATCCAATGCATTTAACTAATTGTAAGAGTTCAGGATGAATTTGGAGTGTTTAGACAACAATTAAACCCGTTTTATCCCAAAACAGACTTAAACGAAGAAAACAAGCTAAACCCGAGAGAAAACATTGATTCAAAGCAGTAAACAGCTATGATACTCTTTCTAGGGTTAAAATATGTAACAATCCAATATAAGAGTTAGGGTTGAATTTGGAGTGTTTAGACACCACTTAGACCCATTTTGTCCCTAAACAGGCTAAAACCGAAAAAACATTGATTCTAAGCAGTAAACAGCGTTGTTACTATTTCTACGGTCAGAATGTGTGCCATTCCAATGCATTTGACTAATTGTAAGAGTTCAGGATGGATTTGCAGTGTTTAGACAACAGTTAAACCCGTTTTATCCCAAAACAGGCTTAAACCGAGAAAACATGCTAAAACCGGGAGAAAACATTGATTCGAAGCATTAAATAGCTATGTTACTCTTTCTAGGGTCAAAATATGTAACAATCCAATGCATTTGACTAATTATAAGAGTTCAGGTTGAATTTGGAGTGTTTAGACTCCTCCACTTTTACCCATTTTGTCCCGAAATAGGCTAAAACAGAGAAAACGTTGATTCAAAGCAGTCAACAGCTTTGTTACTGTTTCTAGGGTCAGAATGTGTGACAATCCAATGCATTTAACTAATTGTAAGAGTTCGGGATGAATTTGGAGTGTTTAGACAATAGTTAAACCCGTTTTATCCCAAAGCAGGCTTAAACCGAGAAAACAGGCTAAAACCGAGAGAAAACATTGATTCGATGCAGTAAACAGGTATATTACTCTTTCTATGGTCAAAATATGTAACAATCCCATGCATTTGAGTAATTATAAGAGTTCGGGTTTGAATTTGGAGTGTTTAGAATCCACTTTACCCATTTTGTCCCGAAAAAGGCTAAAATCTAGAAAACATTGATTCTAAGCAGTAAACAGCTTTGTTAATGTTTCTAGGGCCAGAATGTGTGACAATACAATGCATTTAACTAATCGTAAGAGTTTGGGATGAATTTGGAGTGTTTAGACAACAATTAAACCCGTTTTATCCCAAAACAGGCTTAAACGAAGAAAACAGGCTAAACCCGAGAGAAAACATTGATTCGAAGCAGTAAACAGCTATGATACTATTTCTAGGGTTAAAATATGTAACAATCGAATATAAGAGTTAGGGTTGAAGTTGGAGTGTTTAGACACCACTTAGACCCATTTTGTTCCTAAACAGGCCAAAACCGAAAAAACATTGATTCTAAGCAGTAAACAGCGTTTTTACTGTTTCTACGGTCAGAATGTATGACATTCCAATGCATTTGACTAATTGTAAAAGTTCAGGATAAATTTGGAGTGTTTAGACAACAATTAAACCCGTTTTATCCCAAAACAGGCTTAAACCGAGAAAACAGGCTAAAACTGAGAGAAAACATTGATTGAAGCATTAAATAGCTATGTTACTCTTTCTAGGGTCAAAATATGTAACGATCCAATGCATTTGACTAATTATAAGAGTTCAGGTTGAATTTGGAGTGTTTAGACACCACTCATACCCATTTTGTTCCGAAACTGGCTAAAACCAAGAAAACGATTGATTCAAAGCAGTAAACAGCGTTGTTACTGTTTCTAGGGTCAGAATGTGTGATAATCCAATGCATTTAACTAACTGTAAGAGTTCGGGATGAATTTGGAGTGTTTAGACAACAGTTAAACCCGTTTTATCCCAAAGGAGGCTTAAATCTAGAAAACAGGTTAAAACCGAGAGAAAACATTGATTCGATGCAGTAAACAGGTATGTTACTCTTTCTATGGTCAAAATATGTAACAATCCAATTCATTTGAGTAATTATAAGAGTTTGGGTTGAATTTGGACTGTTTAGACACCACTTAGACCCATTTTGTCACTAAACAGGCTAAAACCAGGAAAACAATGATTCTAAGCAGTAAACAGCTTTGTTAATATTTCTAGGGCCAGAATGTGTGAAAACCAATGCATTTAACTAATTTTAAGAGTTCGGGATGAATTTGGAGTATTTAGACAACAGTTAAACCCGTTTTATCCCAAAACAGGCATAAACCGAGAAAACAGGCCAAAACCGAGAGAAAACATTGATTCGAAGCATTAAATAGCTATGTTACTCTTTCTAGGGTCAAAATATGTAATAATCCAATGCATTTGACTAAATATAAGAGTTCGGGTTGAATTTGGAGTGTTTAGACTCCTCCACTCATACCCATTTTGTCCCGAAACAGGCTAAAATCTAGAAAACATTGATTCTAAGCAATAAACAGCTTTGTTAATGTTTCTAGGGCCAGAATGTGTGACAATCCAATGCATTTAACTAATTGTAAGAGTTCAGGATGAATTTGGAGTGTTTAGACAACAATTAAACCCGTTTTATCCCAAAACAGACTTAAACGAAGAAAACAAGCTAAACCCGAGAGAAAACATTGATTCAAAGCAGTAAACAGCTATGATACTCTTTCTAGGGTTAAAATATGTAACAATCCAATATAAGAGTTAGGGTTGAATTTGGAGTGTTTAGACACCACTTAGACCCATTTTGTCCCTAAACAGGCTAAAACCGAAAAAACATTGATTATAAGCAGTAAACAGCGTTGTTACTATTTCTACGGTCAGAATGTGTGCCATTCCAATGCATTTGACTAATTGTAAGAGTTCAGGATGAATTTGCAGTGTTTAGACAACAGTTAAACCCGTTTTATCCCAAAACAGGCTTAAACCGAGAAAACATGCTAAAACCGGGAGAAAACATTGATTCGAAGCATTAAATAGCTATGTTACTCTTTCTAGGGTCAAAATATGTAACAATCCAATGCATTTGACTAATTATAAGAGTTCAGGTTGAATTTGGAGTGTTTAGACTCCTCCACTTTTACCCATTTTGTCCCGAAATAGGCTAAAATAGAGAAAACGTTGATTCAAAGCAGTCAACAGCTTTGTTACTGTTTCTAGGGTCAGAATGTGTGACAATCCAATGCATTTAACTAATTGTAAGAGTTCGGGATGAATTTGGAGTGTTTAGACAACAGTTAAACCCGTTGTATCCCAAAACAGGCGTAAACCGAGAAAACAGGCCAAAACCGAGAGAAAACATTGATTCGAAGCATTAAATAGCTATGTTACTCTTTCTAGGGTCAAAATATGAAATAATCCAATGCATTTTACTAAATATAAGAGTTCGGGTTGAATTTGGAGTGTTTAGACTCCTCCACTCATACCCATTTTGTCCCGAAACAGGCTAAAATCTAGAAAACATTGATTCTAAGCAATAAACAGCTTTGTTAATGTTTCTAGGGCCAGAATGTGTGACAATCCAATGCATTTAACTAATTGTAAGAGTTCAGGATGAATTTGGAGTGTTTAGACAACAATTAAACCCGTTTTATCCCAAAACAGACTTAAACGAAGAAAACAAGCTAAACCCGAGAGAAAACATTGATTCAAAGCAGTAAACAGCTATGATACTCTTTCTAGGGTTAAAATATGTAACAATCCAATATAAGAGTTAGGGTTGAATTTGGAGTGTTTAGACACCACTTAGACCCATTTTGTCCCTAAACAGGCTAAAACCGAAAAAACATTGATTCTAAGCAGTAAACAGCGTTGTTACTATTTCTACGGTCAGAATGTGTGCCATTCCAATGCATTTGACTAATTGTAAGAGTTCAGGATGAATTTGCAGTGTTTAGACAACAGTTAAACCCGTTTTATCCCAAAACAGGCTTAAACCGAGAAAACATGCTAAAACCGGGAGAAAACATTGATTCGAAGCATTAAATAGCTATGTTACTCTTTCTAGGGTCAAAATATGTAACAATCCAATGCATTTGACTAATTATAAGAGTTCAGGTTGAATTTGGAGTGTTTAGACTCCTCCACTTTTACCCATTTTGTCCTGAAATAGGCTAAAACAGAGAAAACGTTGATTCAAAGCAGTCAACAGCTTTGTTACTGTTTCAAGGGTCAGAATGTGTGACAATCCAATGCATTTAACTAATTGTAAGAGTTCGGGATGAATTTGGAGTGTTTAGACAACAGTTAAACCCGTTTTATCCCAAAGCAGGCTTAAACCGAGAAAACAGGCTAAAACCGAGAGAAAACATTGATTCGCTGTAGTAAACAGGTATGTTACTCTTTCTATGGTCAAAATATGTAACAATCCCATGCATTTGAGTAATTATAAGAGTTCGGGTTTGAATTTGGAGTGTTTAGAATCCACTTTTACCCATTTTGTCCCGAAAAAGGCTAATATCTTGAAAACATTGATTCTACGCAGTAAACAGCTTTGTGGGCCAGAATGTATGACAATCCAATGCGTTTAACTAATTTTAAGAGTTCGGGATGAATTTGGAGTGTTTAGACAATAGTTAAACCGTTTTATCCCAAAACAGACTTAAACCGAGAAAACAGGCTAAAACCGAGAGAAAACATTGATTCGAAGCATTAAATAGCTATGTTACTCTTTCTAGGGTCAAAATATGTAACAATCCAATTCATTTGACTAATTATAAGGGTTCGGGTTGAATTTGGAGTGTTTAGACTCCACTCATACCCATTTTGTCCCGAAACAGGCTAAAACCGAGAAAACGTTGATTCAAAGCAGTAAACAGCTTTGTTACTGTTTCTAGGGCCAGAATGTGTGACAATCCAATGCATTTGACTAATTGTAAGAGTTCGGGATGAATTGGAGTGTTTAGACAACAGTTAAACCAATTTTATCCCAAAGCAGGCTTAAATCTAGAAAACAGGCTAAAACCAAGAGAAAACATTGATTAGATGCAGTAAACAGGTATGTTACTCTTTCTATGGTCAAAATATGTAATAATCCAATGCATTTGAGTAATTATAAGAGTTCGGGTTTGAATTTGGAGTGTTTAGACTCCTCCACTCATACCCATTTTGTCCCGAAACAGGCTAAAATCTAGAAAACATTGATTCTAAGCAATAAACAGCTTTGTTAATGTTTCTAGGGCCAGAATGTGTGACAATCCAATGCATTTAACTAATTGTAAGAGTTCAGGATGAATTTGGAGTGTTTAGACAACAATTAAACCCGTTTTATCCCAAAACAGACTTAAACGAAGAAAACAAGCTAAACCCGAGAGAAAACATTGATTCAAAGCAGTAAACAGCTATGATACTCTTTCTAGGGTTAAAATATGTAACAATCCAATATAAGAGTTAGGGTTGAATTTGGAGTGTTTAGACACCACTTAGACCCATTTTGTCCCTAAACAGGCTAAAACCGAAAAAACATTGATTCTAAGAAGTAAACAGCGTTGTTACTATTTCTACGGTCAGAATGTGTGCTATTCCAATGCATTTGACTAATTGTAAGAGTTCCGGATGAATTTGCAGTGTTTGGACAACAGTTAAACCCGTTTTATCCCAAAACAGGCTTAAACCGAGAAAACATGCTAAAACCGAGAGAAAACATTGATTCGAAGCATTAAATAGCTATGTTATTCTTTCTAGGGTCAAAATATGTAACAATCCAATGCATTTGACTAATTATAAGAGTTCAGGTTGAATTTGGAGTGTTTAGACACCACTCATACCCATTTTGTTCCGAAACAGGCTAAAACCGAGAAAACGTTGATTCAAAGCAGTAAACAGCTTTGTTACTGTTTCTAGGGTCAGAATGTGTGACAATCCAATGCATTTAACTAACTGTAAGAGTTCGGGATGAATTTGGAGTGTTTAGACAACAGTTAAACCCGTTTTATCCCAAAGGAGGCTTAAATCTAGAAAACAGGTTAAAACCGAGAGAAAACATTGATTCGATGCAGTAAACAGGTATGTTACTCTTTCTATGGTCAAAATATGTACCAATCAAATGCATTTGAGTAATTATAAGATTTCGGGTTTAATTTGGACTGTTTACACAACACTTAGACCCATTTTGTCACTAAACAGGCTAAAACCGAGAAAACATTGATTCTAAGCAGTAAACAGCGTTGTTACTGTTTCTAGGGTCAAAATGTGTGACATTGCAATGCGTTTGACTAATTGTAAGATTTCAGGATGAATTTGGAGTGTTTAGACAACAGTTAAACCCGTTTTATCCCAAAGCATGCTTAAATCTAGAAAACAGGCTAAAACCAAGAGAAAACATTGATTAGATGCAGTAAACAGGTATGTTACTCTTTCTATGGTCACAATATGTAACAATCCAATGCATTTGAGTAATTATAAGAGTTCGGGTTTGAATTTGGAGTGTTTAGACTCCACTTTTACCCATTTTGTCCCGAAAAAGGCTATAATCGAGAAAACATTGATTCTAAGCAGTTAACAGCTTTGTTAATATTTCTAGGGCCAGAATGTGTGAAAACCAATGCATTTAAATAATTTTAAGAGTTCGGGATGAATTTGGAGTATTTAGACAACAGTTAAACCCGTTTTATCCCAAAACAGGCGTAAACCGAGAAAACAGGCTAAAACCGAGAGAAAACATTGATTCGAAGCATTAAATAGCTATGTTACTCTTTCTAGGGTCAAAATATGTAACAATCGAATGCATTTGATTAATTATAAGAGTTCGGGTTGAATTTGGAGTGTTTAGACTCCTCCACTCATACCCATTTTGTCCCGAAACAGGATAAAATCTAGAAAACATTGATTCTAAGCAGTAAACAGCTTTGTTAATGTTTCTAGGGCCAGAATCTGTGACAATCCAATGCATTTAACTAATTGTAAGAGTTCGGGATGAATTTGGAGTGTTTAGACAACAATTAAACCCGTTTTATCCCAAAATAGGCTTAAACCAAGAAAACAGGCTAAACCCGAGAGAAAACATTGATTCGAAGCAGTAAACAGCTATGATACTCTTTCTAGGGTTAAAATATGTAAGAATCTAATATAAGAGTTTGGGTTGAATTTGGAGTGTTTAGACACCACTTAGACCCATTTTGTCCCTAAACAGGCTAAAACCGAAAAAACATTGATTCTAAGCAGTAAACAGCGTTGTTACTGTTTCTACGGTCAGAATGTGTGACATTCCAATGCATTTGACTAATTGTAAGAGTTCAGGATGAATTTGGAGTGTTTAGACAACAATTAAACCCGTTTTATCCCAAAACAGGCTAAAACCGATAAAACAGGCTAAAACCGAGAGAAAACATTGATTCGAAGCATTAAATAGCTATGTTACTCTTTCTAGGGTCAACATATGTAACAATCCAATGCATTTGACTAATTATAAGAGTTCGGGTTGAATTTGGAGTGTTTAGACTCCTCCACTTTTACCCATTTTGTCCCGAAATAGGCTAAAACAGAGAAAACGTTGATTCAAAGCAGTCAACAGCTTTGTTACTGTTTCTAGGGTCAGAATGTGTGACAATCCAATGCATTTAACTAATTGTAAGAGTTCGGGATGAATTTGGAGTGTTTAGACAACAGTTAAACCCGTTTTATCCCAAAGCAGGCTTAAATTTAGAAAACAGGCTAAAACCAAGAGAAAACATTGATTTGATGCAGTAAACAGATATGTTACTCTTTCTATGGTCAAAATATGTAACAATCCCATGCATTTGAGTAATTATAAGAGTTCGGGTTTGAATTTGGAGTGTTTAGAATCCACTTTTACCCATTTTGTCCCGAAAAAGGCTAATATCTTGAAAACATTGATTCTACGCAGTAAACAGCTTTGTGGGCCAGAATGTATGACAATCCAATGCATTTAACTAATTTTAGGAGTTCGGGATGAATTTGGAGTGTTTAGACAACAGTTAAACCGTTTTATCCCAAAACAGACTTAAACCGAGAAAACAGGCTAAAACCGAGAGAAAACATTGATTTGAAGCATTAAATAGCTATGTTACTCTTTCTAGGGTCAAAATATGTAACAATCCAATTCATTTGACTAATTATAAGAGTTCGGGTTGAATTTGGAGTGTTTAGACTCCACTCATACCCATTTTGTCCCGAAATAGGCTAAAACCAAGAAAACGTTGATTCAAAGCAGTAAACAGCTTTGTTACTGTTTCTAGGGCCAGAATGTGTGACAATCCAATGCATTTGACTAGTTGTAAGAGTTCGGGATGAATTGGAGTGTTTAGACAACAGTTAAACCCGTTTTATCCCAAAGCAGGCTTAAATCTAGAAAACAGGCTAAAACCAAGAGAAAACATTGATTAGATGCAGTAAACAGGTATGTTACTCTTTCTATGGTCAAAATATGTAACAATCCAATGCATTTGAGTAATTATAAGAGTTCGGGTTTGAATTTGGAGTGTTTTGACTCCACTTTTACCCATTTTGTCCCGAAAAAGGCTAAAATCGAGAAAACATTGATTCTAAGCAGTAAACAGCTTTATTAATATTTCTAGGGCCATAATGTGTGAAAATCCAATGCATTTAACTAATTTTAAGAGTTCGGGATGAATTTGGAGTGTTTAGACGACACTTAAACCCGTTTTATCCCAAAACAGGCTTAAACCAAGAAAACAGGCTAAAACCGAGAGAAACCATTGATTCGAAGCATTAAATAGCTATGTTACTCTTTCTAGGGTCAAAATATGTAACAATCAATTGCATTTGAGTAATTATAAGAGTTCGGTTTTGAATTTGGAGTGTTTAGACTCCACTTTTACCCATTTTGTCCCGAAAAAGGCTAAAATCAAGAAAACATTGATTCTAAGCAGTAAACAGCTTTGTTAATATTTCTAGGGCCAGAATGTGTTAAAATCCAATGCATTTAACTAATTTAAAGAGTTCGGGATGAATTTGGAGTGTTTAGCCAACAGTTAAACCGTTTTATCCCAAAACAGGCTTAAAACCGCGAAAACATGCTAAAACCGAGAGAAAACATTGATTCGAAGCATTAAATAGCTATGTTACTCTTTCTAGGGTCAAAATATGTAACAATCCAATGCATTTGACTAATTAGAAGAGTTCGGGTTGATTTTGGAGTGTTTAGACTCCACTCATACCCATTTTGTCCCGAAACAGGCTAAAACCGAGAAAACGTTGTTTGAAAGCAGTAAACAGATTTGTTACTGTTTCTAGGGTCAGAATGTGTGACAATCCAATGCATTTAACTAATTGTAAGAGTTCGGGATGAATTTGGAGTGTTTAGACAACAGTTAAACCCGTTTTATCCCAAAGCAGGCTTAAATCTAGAAAACAGGCTAAAACCAAGAGAAAACATTGATTAGATGCAGTAAACAGGTATGTTACTCTTTCTATGGTCAAAATATGTAACAATCCAATGCATTTGAGTAATTATAAGAGTTCGGGTTTGAATTTGGAGTGTTTAGACTCCACTTTTACCCATTTTGTCCCGAAAAAGGCTAAAATCGAGAAAACATTGATTCTAAGCAGTAAACAGGTTTGTTAATATTTTTAGGGCCAGAATGTGTGAAAATCCAATGCATTTAACTAATTTTAAGAGTTCGGGATGAATTTGGAGTGTTTAGACAACAGTTAAACCGTTTTATCCCAAAACAGGCTTAAACCGAGAAAACAAGCTAAAACCGAGAGAAAACATTGATTCGAAGCATTAAATAGCTATGTTACTCTTTCTAGGGTCAAAATATGTAACAATCCAATGCATTTGACTAATTAGAAGAGTTTGGGTTGATTTTGGAGTGTTTAGACTCCACTCATACCCATTTTGTCCCGAAACAGGCTAAAACCGAGAAAACGTTGTTTCAAAGCAGTAAACAGATTTGTTACTGTTTCTAGGGTCAGAATGTGTGACAATCCAATGCATTTAACTAATTGTAAGAGTTCGGGATGAATTTGGAGTGTTTAAACAACAGTTAAACCCGTTTTATCCCAAAGCAGGCTTAAATCTAGATGAGAGGCTAAAACCGAGAAAAAACATTGATTCGATGCAGTAAAAAGGTATGTTACTCTTTCTATGGTCAAAATATGTAACAATACCATGCATTTGAGTAATTATAAGAGTTCGGGTTTGAATTTGGAGTGTTTAGACTCCACTTTTACCCATTTTGTCCCTAAAAAGGCTAAAATCGAGAAAACATTGATTATAAGCAGTAAACAGCTTTGTTAATATTTCTAGGGCCAGAATGTGTGAATATCCAATGCATTTAACTAATTTTAAGAGTTCGGGATGAATTTGGAGTGTTTAGACAACACTTAAACCCGTTTTATCCCAAAACAGGCTTAAACCGAGAAAACAGGCTAAAACCGAAAGAAAACATTGATTCGAACCATTAAATAGCTACATTACTCTTTCTAGGGTCAAAAAATGTAACAATCCAATGCATTTGAGTAATTATAAGAGTTCGAGTTTGAATTTGGAGTGTTTAGACTCCAGTTTTACCCATTTGGTCCCGAAAAAGGCTAAAATAGAGAAAACATTGATTCTAAGCAGTAAACAGATTTGTTAATATTTCTAGGGCCAGAATGTGTTAAAATCCAATGCATTTAACTAATTTTAAGAGTTCGGGATGAATTTGGAGTGTTTAGACAACAGTTAAACCGTTTTATCCCAAAACAGGCTTAAATCTAGATGAGAGGCTAAAACCGAGAAAAAACATTGATTCGATGCAGTAAAAAGGTATGTTACTCTTTCTATGGTCAAAATATGTAACAATACCATGCATTTGAGTAATTATAAGAGTTCGGGTTTGAATTTGGAGTGTTTAGACTCCACTTTTACCCATTTTGTCCCTAAAAAGGCTAAAATCGAGAAAACATTGATTATAAGCAGTAAACAGCTTTGTTAATATTTCTAGGGCCAGAATGTGTGAATATCCAATGCATTTAACTAATTTTAAGAGTTCGGGATGAATTTGGAGTGTTTAGACAACACTTAAACCCGTTTTATCCCAAAACAGGCTTAAACCGAGAAAACAGGCTAAAACCGAAAGAAAACATTGATTCGAACCATTAAATAGCTACATTACTCTTTCTAGGGTCAAAAAATGTAACAATCCAATGCATTTGAGTAATTATAAGAGTTCGAGTTTGAATTTGGAGTGTTTAGACTCCAGTTTTACCCATTTGGTCCCGAAAAAGGCTAAAATAGAGAAAACATTGATTCTAAGCAGTAAACAGATTTGTTAATATTTCTAGGGCCAGAATGTGTTAAAATCCAATGCATTTAACTAATTTTAAGAGTTCGGGATGAATTTGGAGTGTTTAGACAACAGTTAAACCGTTTTATCCCAAAACAGGCTTAAATCTAGACGAGAGGCTAAAACCGAGAAAAAACATTGATTCGATGCAGTAAAAAGGTATGTTACTCTTTCTATGGTCAAAATATGTAACAATACCATGCATTTGAGTAATTATAAGAGTTCGGGTTTGAATTTGGAGTGTTTAGACTCCACTTTTACCCATTTTGTCCCTAAAAAGGCTAAAATCGAGAAAACATTGATTATAAGCAGTAAACAGCTTTCTTAATATTTCTAGGGCCAGAATGTGTGAATATCCAATGCATTTAACTAATTTTAAGAGTTCGGGATGAATTTGGAGTGTTTAGACAACACTTAAACCCGTTTTATCCCAAAACAGGCTTAAACCGAGAAAACAGGCTAAAACCGAAAGAAAACATTGATTCGAAGCATTAAATAGCTACATTACTCTTTCTAGGGTCAAAAAATGTAACAATCCAATGCATTTGAGTAATTATAAGAGTTGGAGTTTGAATTTGGAGTGTTTAGACTCCAGTTTTACCCATTTGGTCCCGAAAAAGGCTAAAATAGAGAAAACATTGATTCTAAGCAGTAAACAGCTTTGTTAATATTTCTAGGGCCAGAATGTGTTAAAATCCAATGCATTTAACTAATTTTAAGAGTTCGGGATGAATTTGGAGTGTTTAGACAACAGTTAAACCGTTTTATCCCAAAACAGGCTTAAACCGAGAAAACAGGTTAAAACCGAGAGAAAACATTGAATCGAAGCATTAAATAGCTATGTTACTCTTTCTAGGGTCAAAATATGTAACAATCCAATGCATTTGACTAATTATAAGAGTTCGGGTTGATTTTGGAGTGTTTAGACTCCACTCATACCCATTTTGTCCCGAAACAGGCTAAAACCGAGAAAACGTTGTTTCAAAGCAGTAAAAAGATTTGTTACTGTTTCTAGGGTCAGAATGTGTGACAATCCAATGCATTTAACTAATTCTAAGAGTTCGGGATGAATTTGGAGTGTTTAGACAACAGTTAAACCCGTTTTATCCCAAAGCAGGCTTAAATCTAGAAAATAGGCTAAAACCGAAAAAAACATTGATTCGATGCAGTAAAAAGGTATGTTACTCTTTCTATGGTCAAAATATGTAACAATCCCATGCATTTGAGTAATTATAAGAGTTCGAGTTGAATTTGGAGTGTTTAGACTCCACTTTTACCCATTTTGTCCCGAAAAAGGCTAAAATCGAGAAAACATTGATTCTAAGCAGTAAACAGGTTTGTTAATATTTTTAGGGCCAGAATGTGTGAAAATCCAATGCATTTAACTAATTTTAAGAGTTCGGGATGAATTTGGAGTGTTTAGACAACAGTTAAACCGTTTTATCCCAAAACAGGCTTAAACCGAGAAAACAAGCTAAAACCGAGAGAAAACATTGATTCGAAGCATTAAATAGCTATGTTACTCTTTCTAGGGTCAAAATATGTAACAATCCAATGCATTTGACTAATTAGAAGAGTTTGGGTTGATTTTGGAGTGTTTAGACTCCACTCATACCCATTTTGTCCCGAAACAGGCTAAAACCGAGAAAACGTTGTTTCAAAGCAGTAAACAGATTTGTTACTGTTTCTAGGGTCAGAATGTGTGACAATCCAATGCATTTAACTAATTGTAAGAGTTCGGGATGAATTTGGAGTGTTTAAACAACAGTTAAACCCGTTTTATCCCAAAGCAGGCTTAAATCTAGATGAGAGGCTAAAACCGAGAAAAAACATTGATTCGATGCAGTAAAAAGGTATGTTACTCTTTCTATGGTCAAAATATGTAACAATACCATGCATTTGAGTAATTATAAGAGTTCGGGTTTGAATTTGGAGTGTTTAGACTCCACTTTTACCCATTTTGTCCCTAAAAAGGCTAAAATCGAGAAAACATTGATTATAAGCAGTAAACAGCTTTGTTAAAATTTCTAGGGCCAGAATGTGTGAATATCCAATGCATTTAACTAATTTTAAGAGTTCGGGATGAATTTGGAGTGTTTAGACAACACTTAAACCCGTTTTATCCCAAAACAGGCTTAAACCGAGAAAACAGGCTAAAACCGAAAGAAAACATTGATTCGAAGCATTAAATAGCTACATTACTCTTTCTAGGGTCAAAAAATGTAACAATCCAATGCATTTGAGTAATTATAAGAGTTCGAGTTTGAATTTGGAGTGTTTAGACTCCAGTTTTACCCATTTGGTCCCGAAAAAGGCTAAAATAGAGAAAACATTGATTCTAAGCAGTAAACAGATTTGTTAATATTTCTAGGGCCAGAATGTGTTAAAATCCAATGCATTTAACTAATTTTAAGAGTTCGGGATGAATTTGGAGTGTTTAGACAACAGTTAAACCGTTTTATCCCAAAACAGGCTTAAATCTAGACGAGAGGCTAAAACCGAGAAAAAACATTGATTCGATGCAGTAAAAAGGTATGTTACTCTTTCTATGGTCAAAATATGTAACAATACCATGCATTTGAGTAATTATAAGAGTTCGGGTTTGAATTTGGAGTGTTTAGACTCCACTTTTACCCATTTTGTCCCTAAAAAGGCTAAAATCGAGAAAACATTGATTATAAGCAGTAAACAGCTTTCTTAATATTTCTAGGGCCAGAATGTGTGAATATCCAATGCATTTAACTAATTTTAAGAGTTCGGGATGAATTTGGAGTGTTTAGACAACACTTAAACCCGTTTTATCCCAAAACAGGCTTAAACCGAGAAAACAGGCTAAAACCGAAAGAAAACATTGATTCGAAGCATTAAATAGCTACATTACTCTTTCTAGGGTCAAAAAATGTAACAATCCAATGCATTTGAGTAATTATAAGAGTTGGAGTTTGAATTTGGAGTGTTTAGACTCCAGTTTTACCCATTTGGTCCCGAAAAAGGCTAAAATAGAGAAAACATTGATTCTAAGCAGTAAACAGCTTTGTTAATATTTCTAGGGCCAGAATGTGTTAAAATCCAATGCATTTAACTAATTTTAAGAGTTCGGGATGAATTTGGAGTGTTTAGACAACAGTTAAACCGTTTTATCCCAAAACAGGCTTAAACCGAGAAAACAGGTTAAAACCGAGAGAAAACATTGAATCGAAGCATTAAATAGCTATGTTACTCTTTCTAGGGTCAAAATATGTAACAATCCAATGCATTTGACTAATTATAAGAGTTCGGGTTGATTTTGGAGTGTTTAGACTCCACTCATACCCATTTTGTCCCGAAACAGGCTAAAACCGAGAAAACGTTGTTTCAAAGCAGTAAAAAGATTTGTTACTGTTTCTAGGGTCAGAATGTGTGACAATCCAATGCATTTAACTAATTCTAAGAGTTCGGGATGAATTTGGAGTGTTTAGACAACAGTTAAACCCGTTTTATCCCAAAGCAGGCTTAAATCTAGAAAATAGGCTAAAACCGAAAAAAAACATTGATTCGATGCAGTAAAAAGGTATGTTACTCTTTCTATGGTCAAAATATGTAACAATCCCATGCATTTGAGTAATTATAAGAGTTCGAGTTTGAATTTGGAGTGTTTAGACTCCACTTTTACCCATTTTGTCCCGAAAAAGGCTAAAATCGAGAAAACATTGATTCTAAGCAGTAAACAGCTTTCTTAATATTTCTAGGGCCAGAATGTGTGACAATCCAATGCATTTAACTAATTGTAAGAGTTCTGGATGAATTTGGAGTGTTTAGACAACACTTAAATACGTTTTATCCCAAACAAGCTTAAACCGAGAAAACAGGCTAAAACCGAGAAAAAACATTGATTCAAAGCAGTAAACAACTATGTTACTCTTTCTAGGGTCAAAATATGTAACAATCCAATGCATTTGACTAATTATAAGAGTTCGAGTTTGAATTTGGAGTGTTTAGACTCCAGTTTTACCCATTTGGTCCCGAAAAAGGCTAAAATAGAGAAAACATTGATTCTAAGCAGTAAACAGCTTTGTTAATATTTCTAGGGCCAGAATGTGTTAAAATCCAATGCATTTAACTAATTTTAAGAGTTCGGGATGAATTTGGAGTGTTTAGACAACAGTTAAACCGTTTTATCCCAAAACAGGCTTAAACCGAGAAAACAGGCTAAACCCGAGAGAAAACATTGATTCAAAGCATTAAATAGCTATGTTACTCTTTCTAGGGTCAAAATATGTAACAATCCAATACATTTGACTAATTATAAGAGTTCGGGTTGAATTTGGAGTGTTTAGACTCCACTCATACCCATTTTGTCCCGAAACAGGCTAAAACCGAGAAAACGTTGATTCAAAGCAGTAAACAGATTTGTTACTGTTTCTAGGGCCATAATGTGTGACAATCCAATTCATTTGACTAATTGTAAGAGTTCAGGATGAATTGGAGTGTTTAGATAACAGTTAAACCCGTTTTATCCCAAAGCAGGCTTAAATCTAGAAAACAGGCTAAAACCAAGAGAAAACATTGATTAGATGCAGTAAACAGGTATGTTACTCTTTCTATGGTCAAAATATGTAACAATCCAATGCATTTGAGTAATTATAAGAGTTTGGGTTTGAATTTGGAGTGTTTAGACTCCACTTTTACCCATTTTGTCCCGAAAAAGGCTAAAATCGAGAAAACATTGATTCTAAGCAGTAAACAGGTTTGTTAATATTTTTAGGGCCAGAATGTGTGAAAATCCAATGCATTTAACTAATTTTAAGAGTTCGGGATGAATTTGGAGTGTTTAGACGACACTTAAACCCGTTTTATCCCAAAACAGGCTTAATCCGAGAAAACAGGCTAAAACCGAGAGAAAACATTGATTCGAAGCATTAAATAGCTATGTTACTCTTTGTAGGGTCAAAATATGTAACAATCAATTGCATTTGAGTAATTATAAGAGTTCGGGTTTGAATTTGGAGTGTTTAGACTCCACTTTTACCCATTTTGTCCCGAAAAAGACTAAAATCGAGAAAACATTGATTCTAAGCAGTAAACAGCTTTGTTAATATTTCTAGGGCCAGAATGTGTGAAAATCCAATGCATTTAACTAATTTTAAGAGTTCGGGATGAATTTGGAATGTGTAGACAACAATTAAACCGTTTTATCCCAAAACAGGCTTAAACCGAGAAAACAGGCTAAAACCGAGAGAAAACATTGATTCGAAGCATTAAATAGCTATGTTACTCTTTCTAGGGTCAAAATATGTAACAATCCAATGCATTTGACTAATTATAAGAGTTCGGGTTGATTTTGGAGTGTTTAGACTCCACTCATACCCATTTTGTCCCGAAACAGGCTAAAACCGAGAAAATGTTGTTTCAAAGCAGTAAACAGATTTGTTACCGTTTCTAGGGTCAGAATGTGTGACAATACAATGCATTTAACTAAATGTAAGAGTTCGGGATGAATTTGGAGTGTTTAGACAACAGTTAAACCCGTTTTATCCCAAAGCAGGCTTAAATCTAGAAAAGAGGCTAAAACCGAGAAAAAACATTGATTCGATGCAGTAAAAAGGTATGTTACTCTTTCTATGGTCAAAATATGTAACAATCCCATGCATTTGAGTAATTATAAGAGTACGGGTTTGAATTTGGAGTGTTTAGAATCCACTTTTACCCATTTTGTCCCGAAAAAGGCTAAAATCTTGAAAACATTGATTCTACGCAGTAAACAGCTTTGTGGACCAGAATGTATGACAATCCAATGCATTTAACTAATTTTAAGAGTTCGGGATGAATTTGGAGTGTTTAGACAACAGTTAAACCGTTTTATCCCAAAACAGGCTTAAACCGAGAAAACAGGCTAAAACCGAAAGAAAACATTGATTCGAAGCATTAAATAGCTATGTTACTCTTTCTAGGGTCAAAATATGTAACAATCCAATGCATTTGACTAATTATAAGAGTTCAGGTTGAATTTGGAGTGTTTAGACTCCACTCATACCCATTTTGTCCCGAAACAGGCTAAAACCAAGAAAACGTTGATTCAAAGCAGTAAACAGCTTTGTTACAGTTTCTAGGGCCAGAATGTGTGACAATT
Source organism: Camelina sativa (assembly GCF_030686135.1). Taxonomy (NCBI): domain Eukaryota; kingdom Viridiplantae; phylum Streptophyta; class Magnoliopsida; order Brassicales; family Brassicaceae; genus Camelina; species Camelina sativa. The sequence goes on along the minus strand of NC_141897.1, from coordinate 10,872,304 downwards.
CAATGCATTTGACTAATTGTAAGAGTTCGGGATGAATTTGGAGTGTTTAGACAACAGTTAAACCTGTTTTATCCCAAACCAGGCTTAAATCTAGAAAACAGGCTAAAACCAAGAGAAAACACTGATTAGATGCAGTAAACAGGTATGTTATTCTTTCTATGGTCAAAATATATAACAATACAATGCATTTGAGTAATTATAAGAGTTCGGGTTTGAATTTGGAGTGTTTAGACTCCACTTTTACCCATTTTGTCCCGTAAAAGGCTAAAATCGAGAAAACATTGATTCTAAGCAGTAAACAGCTTTGTTAATACTTCTAGGGCCAGAATGTGTGAAAATCCAATGCATTTAACTAATTTTAAGAGTTCGGGATGAATTTGGAGTGTTTAGACGACACTTAAACCCGTTTTATCCCAAAACAGGCTTAATCGGAGAAAACAAGCTAAAACCGAGAGAAAACATTGATTCGAAGCATTAAATAGCTATGTTACTCTTTCTAGGGTCAAAATATGTAACAATCAATTGCATTTGAGTAATTATAAGAGTTCGGGTTCGAATTTAGAGTGTTTAGACTCCACTTTTACCCATTTTGTCCCGAAAAAGGCTAAAATCGAGAAAACATTGATTCTAAGCAGTAAAAAGCTTTGTTAATATTTCTAGGGCCAGAATGTGTGAAAATCCAATGCATTTAACTAATTTTAAGAGTTCGGGATGAATTTGGAGTGTTTAGACAACAGTTAAACCGTTTTATCCCAAAACAGGCTTAAACCGAGAAAACAAGCTAAAACCGAGAGAAAACATTGATTCCAAGCATTAAATAGCTATGTTACTCTTTCTAGGGTCAAAATATGTAACAATCCAATGCATTTGACTAATTAGAAGAGTTCGGGTTGATTTTGGAGTGTTTAGACTCCACTCATACCCATTTTGTCCCGAGACAGGCTAAAACCGAGAAAACGTTGTTTCAAAGCAGTAAACAGATTTGTTACTGTTTCTAGGGTCAGAATGTGTGACAATCCAATGCATTTAACTAATTGTAAGAGTTCGGGATGAATTTGGAGTGTTTAGACAACAGTTAAACCCGTTTTATCCCAAAGCAGGCTTAAATCTAGAAAAGAGGCTAAAACTGAGAAAAAACATTGAATCGATGCAGTAAAAAGGTATGTTACTCTTTCTATGGTCAAAATATGTAACAATCCCATGCATTTGAGTAATTATAAGAGTTCGGGTTTGAATTTGGAGTGTTTAGAATCCACTTTTACCCATTTTGTCCCGAAAAAGGCTAAAATCTTGAAAACATTGATTCTACGCAGTAAACAGCTTTGTGGACCAGAATGTATGACAATCCAATGCATTTAACTAATTTTAAGAGTTCGGGATGAATTTGGAGTGTTTAGACAACAGTTAAACCGTTTTATCCCAAAACAGGCTTAAACCGAGAAAACAGGCTAAAACCGAAAGAAAACATTGATTCGAAGCATTAAATAGCTATGTTACTCTTTCTAGGGTCAAAATATGTAACAATCCAATGCATTTGACTAATTATAAGAGTTCAGGTTGAATTTGGAGTGTTTAGACTCCACTCATACCCATTTTGTCCCGAAACAGGCTAAAACCAAGAAAACGTTGATTCAAAGCAGTAAACAGCTTTGTTACAGTTTCTAGGGCCAGAATGTGTGACAATTCAATGCATTTGACTAATTGTAAGAGTTCGGGATGAATTTGGAGTGTTTAGACAACAGTTAAACCTGTTTTATCCCAAACCAGGCTTAAATCTAGAAAACAGGCTAAAACCAAGAGAAAACACTGATTAGATGCAGTAAACAGGTATGTTATTCTTTCTATGGTCAAAATATATAACAATACAATGCATTTGAGTAATTATAAGAGTTCGGGTTTGAATTTGGAGTGTTTAGACTCCACTTTTACCCATTTTGTCCCGTAAAAGGCTAAAATCGAGAAAACATTGATTCTAAGCAGTAAACAGCTTTGTTAATACTTCTAGGGCCAGAATGTGTGAAAATCCAATGCATTTAACTAATTTTAAGAGTTCGGGATGAATTTGGAGTGTTTAGACGACACTTAAACCCGTTTTATCCCAAAACAGGCTTAATCGGAGAAAACAAGCTAAAACCGAGAGAAAACATTGATTCGAAGCATTAAATAGCTATGTTACTCTTTCTAGGGTCAAAATATGTAACAATCAATTGCATTTGAGTAATTATAAGAGTTCGGGTTCGAATTTAGAGTGTTTAGACTCCACTTTTACCCATTTTGTCCCGAAAAAGGCTAAAATCGAGAAAACATTGATTCTAAGCAGTAAAAAGCTTTGTTAATATTTCTAGGGCCAGAATGTGTGAAAATCCAATGCATTTAACTAATTTTAAGAGTTCGGGATGAATTTGGAGTGTTTAGACAACAGTTAAACCGTTTTATCCCAAAACAGGCTTAAACCGAGAAAACAAGCTAAAACCGAGAGAAAACATTGATTCCAAGCATTAAATAGCTATGTTACTCTTTCTAGGGTCAAAATATGTAACAATCCAATGCATTTGACTAATTAGAAGAGTTCGGGTTGATTTTGGAGTGTTTAGACTCCACTCATACCCATTTTGTCCCGAGACAGGCTAAAACCGAGAAAACGTTGTTTCAAAGCAGTAAACAGATTTGTTACTGTTTCTAGGGTCAGAATGTGTGACAATCCAATGCATTTAACTAATTGTAAGAGTTCGGGATGAATTTGGAGTGTTTAGACAACAGTTAAACCCGTTTTATCCCAAAGCAGGCTTAAATCTAGAAAAGAGGCTAAAACTGAGAAAAAACATTGAATCGATGCAGTAAAAAGGTATGTTACTCTTTCTATGGTCAAAATATGTAACAATCCCATGCATTTGAGTAATTATAAGAGTTCGGGTTTGAATTTGGAGTGTTCTGACTCTATTTTTACCCATTTTGTCCCGAAAAAGGCTAAAATCGAGAAAACATTGATTATAAGCAGTAAACAGCTTTGTTAATATTTCTAGGGCCAGAATGTGTGAATATCCAATGCATTTAACTAATTTTAAGAGTTCGGGATGAATTTGGAGTGTTTAGACAACACTTAAACCCGTTTTATCCCAAAACAGGCTTAAACCGAGAAAACAGGCTAAAAGCGAAAGAAAACATTGATTCGAAGCATTAAATAGCTACGTTACTCTTTCTAGGGTCATAAAATGTAACAATCCAATGCATTTGAGTAATTATAAGAGTTCGAGTTTGAATTTCGAGTGTTTAGACTCCACTTTTACCCATTTGGTCCCGAAAAAGGCTAAAATAGAGAAAACATTGATTCTAAGCAGTAAACAGCTTTGTTAATATTTCTAGGGCCAGAATGTGTTAAAATCCAATGCATTTAACTAATTTTAAGAGTTCGGGATGAATTTGGAGTGTTTAGACAACAGTTAAACCGTTTTATCCCAAAACAGGCTTAAACCGAGAAAACAAGCTAAAACCGAGAGAAAACATTGATTCCAAGCATTAAATAGCTATGTTACTCTTTCTAGGGTCAAAATATGTAACAATCCAATGCATTTGACTAATTAGAAGAGTTCGGGTTGATTTTGGAGTGTTTAGACTCCACTCATACCCATTTTGTCCCGAGACAGGCTAAAACCGAGAAAACGTTGTTTCAAAGCAGTAAACAGATTTGTTACTGTTTCTAGGGTCAGAATGTGTGACAATCCAATGCATTTAACTAATTGTAAGAGTTCGGGATGAATTTGGAGTGTTTAGACAACAGTTAAACCCGTTTTATCCCAAAGCAGGCTTAAATCTAGAAAAGAGGCTAAAACTGAGAAAAAACATTGATTCGATGCAGTAAAAAGGTATGTTACTCTTTCTATGGTCAAAATATGTAACAATCCCATGCATTTGAGTAATTATAAGAGTTCGGGTTTGAATTTGGAGTGTTCTGACTCTATTTTTACCCATTTTGTCCCGAAAAAGGCTAAAATCGAGAAAACATTGATTATAAGCAGTAAACAGCTTTGTTAATATTTCTAGGGCCAGAATGTGTGAATATCCAATGCATTTAACTAATTTTAAGAGTTCGGGATGAATTTGGAGTGTTTAGACAACACTTAAACCCGTTTTATCCCAAAACAGGCTTAAACCGAGAAAACAGGCTAAAAGCGAAAGAAAACATTGATTCGAAGCATTAAATAGCTACGTTACTCTTTCTAGGGTCATAAAATGTAACAATCCAATGCATTTGAGTAATTATAAGAGTTCGAGTTTGAATTTCGTGTGTTTAGACTCCACTTTTACCCATTTGGTCCCGAAAAAGGCTAAAATAGAGAAAACATTGATTCTAAGCAGTAAACAGCTTTGTTAATATTTCTAGGGCCAGAATGTGTTAAAATCCAATGCATTTAACTAATTTTAAGAGTTCGGGATGAATTTGGAGTGTTTAGACAACAGTTAAACCGTTTTATCCCAAAACAGGCTTAAACCGAGAAAACAGGCTAAAACCGAGAGAAAACATTGATTCAAAGCATTAAATAGCTATGTTACTCTTTCTAGGGTCAAAATATGTAACAATCCAATGCATTTGACTAATTATAAGAGTTCGGGTTGAATTTGGAGTGTTTAGACTCCACTCATACCCATTTTGTCCCGAAACAGGCTAAAACCGAGAAAACGTTGATTCAAAGCAGTAAACAGATTTGTTACTGTTTCTAGGGCCAGAATGTGTGACAATCCAATTCATTTGACTAATTGTAAGAGTTCGGGATGAATTGGAGTGTTTAGACAACAGTTAAACCCGTTTTATCCCAAAGCAGGCTTAAATCTAGAAAACAGGCTAAAACCAAGAGAAAACATTGATTAGATGCAGTAAACAGGTATGTTACTCTTTCTATGGTCAAAATATGTAACAATCCAATGCATTTGAGTAATTATAAGAGTTCGGGTTTGAATTTGGAGTGTTTAGACTCCACTTTTACCCATTTTGTCCCGAAAAAGGCTAAAATCGAGAAAACATTGATTCTAAGCAGTAAACAGCTTTGTTAATATTTTTAGGGCCAGAATGTGTGAAAATCCAATGCATTTAACTAATTTTAAGAGTTCGGGATGAATTTGGAGTGTTTAGACGACACTTAAACCCGTTTTATCCCAAAACAGGCTTAATCCGAGAAAACAGGCTAAAACCGAGAGAAAACATTGATTCGAAGCATTAAATAGCTATGTTACTCTTTCTAGGGTCAAAATATGTAACAATCAACTGCATTTGAGTAATTATAAGAGTTCGGGTTTGAATTTGGAGTGTTTAGACTCCACTTTTACCCATTTTGTCCCGAAAAAGACTAAAATCGAGAAAACATTGATTCTAAGCAGTAAACAGCTTTGTTAATATTTCTAGGGCCAGAATGTGTGAAAATCCAATGCATTTAACTAATTTTAAGAGTTCGGGATGAATTTGGAGTGTGTAGACAACAATTAAACCGTTTTATCCCAAAACAAGCTTAAACCGAGAAAACAGGCTAAAACCGAGAGAAAACATTGATTCGAAGCATTAAATAGCTATGTTACTCTTTCTAGGGTCAAAATATGTAACAATCCAATGCATTTGACTAATTATAAGAGTTCGGGTTGATTTTGGAGTGTTTAGACTCCACTCATACCCATTTTGTCCCGAAACAGGCTAAAACTGAGAAAATGTTGTTTCAAAGCAGTAAACAGATTTGTTACCGTTTCTAGGGTCAGAATGTGTGACAATCCAATGCATTTAACTAAATGTAAGAGTTCGGGATGAATTTGGAGTGTTCAGACAACAGTTAAACCCGTTTTATCCCAAAGCAGGCTTAAATCTAGAGAAGAGGCTAAAACCGAGAAAAAACATTGATTATATGCAGTAAAAAGGTATGTTACTCTCTCTATGGTCAAAATATGTAACAATACCATGCATTTGAGTAATTATAAGAGTACGGGTTTGAATTTGGAGTGTTTAGAATCCACTTTTACCCATTTTGTCCCGAAAAAGGCTAAAATCTTGAAAACATTGATTCTACGCAGTAAACAGCTTTGTGGACCAGAATGTATGACAATCCAATGCATTTAACTAATTTTAAGAGTTCGGGATGAATTTGGAGTGTTTAGACAACAGTTAAACCGTTTTATCCCAAAACAGGCTTAAACCGAGAAAACAGGCTAAAACCGAAAGAAAACATTGATTCGAAGCATTAAATAGCTATGTTACTCTTTCTAGGGTCAAAATATGTAACAATCCAATGCATTTGACCAATTATAAGAGTTCGGGTTGAATTTGGAGTGTTTAGACTCCACTCATACCCATTTTGTCCCGAAACAGGCTAAAACCAAGAAAACGTTGATTCAAAGCAGTAAACAGCTTTGTTACAATTTCTAGGGCCAGAATGTGTGACAATCCAATGCATTTGACTAATTGTAAGAGTTCGGAATGAATTTGGAGTGTTTAGACAACAGTTAAACCTGTTTTATCCCAAACCAGGTTTAAATCTAGAAAACAGGCTAAAACCAAGAGAAAACACTGATTAGATGCAGTAAACAGGTATGTTATTCTTTCTATGGTCAAAATATATAACAATACAATGCATTTGAGTAATTATAAGAGTTCGGGTTTGAATTTGGAGTGTTTAGACTCCACTTTTACCCATTTTGTCCCGTAAAAGGCTAAAATCGAGAAAACATTGATTCTAAGCAGTAAACAGCTTTGTTAATACTTCTAGGGCCAGAATGTGTGAAAATCCAATGTATTTAACTAATTGTAAGAGTTCGGGATGAATTTGGAGTGTTTAGACGACACTTAAACCCGTTTTATCCCAAAACAGGCTTAATCCGAGAAAACAAGCTAAAACCGAGAGAAAACATTGATTCGAAGCATTAAATAGCTATGTTACTCTTTCTAGGGTCAAAATATGTAACAATCAATTGCATTTGAGTAATTATAAGAGTTCGGGTTCGAATTTAGAGTGTTTAGACTCCACTTTTACCCATTTTGTCCCGAAAAAGGCTAAAATCGAGAAAACATTGATTCTAAGCAGTAAAAAGCTTTGTTAATATTTCTAGGGCCAGAATGTGTGAAAATCCAATGCATTTAACTAATTTTAAGAGTTCGGGATGAATTTGGAGTGTTTAGACAACAGTTAAACCGTTTTATCCCAAAACAGGCTTAAACCGAGAAAACAAGCTAAAACCGAGAGAAAACATTGATTCGAAGCATTAAATAGCTATGTTACTCTTTCTAGGGTCAAAATATGTAACAATCCAATGCATTTGACTAATTAGAAGAGTTCGGGTTGATTTTGGAGTGTTTAGACTCCACTCATACCCATTTTGTCCCGAGACAGGCTAAAACCGAGAAAACGTTGTTTCAAAGCAGTAAACAGATTTGTTACTGTTTCTAGGGTCAGAATGTGTGACAATCCAATGCATTTAACTAATTGTAAGAGTTCGGGATGAATTTGGAGTGTTTAGACAACAGTTAAACCCGTTTTATCCCAAAGCAGGCTTAAATCTAGAAAAGAGGCTAAAACTGAGAAAAAACATTGATTCGATGCAGTAAAAAGGTATGTTACTCTTTCTATGGTCAAAATATGTAACAATCCCATGCATTTGAGTAATTATAAGAGTTCGGGTTTGAATTTGGAGTGTTCTGACTCTATTTTTACCCATTTTGTCCCGAAAAAGGCTAAAATCGAGAAAACATTGATTATAAGCAGTAAACAGCTTTGTTAATATTTCTAGGGCCAGAATGTGTGAATATCCAATGCATTTAACTAATTTTAAGAGTTCGGGATGAATTTGGAGTGTTTAGACAACACTTAAACCCGTTTTATCCCAAAACAGGCTTAAACCGAGAAAACAGGCTAAAAGCGAAAGAAAACATTGATTCGAAGCATTAAATAGCTACGTTACTCTTTCTAGGGTCATAAAATGTAACAATCCAATGCATTTGAGTAATTATAAGAGTTCGAGTTTGAATTTCGAGTGTTTAGACTCCACTTTTACCCATTTGGTCCCGAAAAAGGCTAAAATAGAGAAAACATTGATTCTAAGCAGTAAACAGCTTTGTTAATATTTCTAGGGCCAGAATGTGTTAAAATCCAATGCATTTAACTAATTTTAAGAGTTCGGGATGAATTTGGAGTGTTTAGACAACAGTTAAACCGTTTTATCCCAAAACAGGCTTAAACCGAGAAAACAGGCTAAAACCGAGAGAAAACATTGATTCAAAGCATTAAATAGCTATGTTACTCTTTCTAGGGTCAAAATATGTAACAATCCAATGCATTTGACTAATTATAAGAGTTCGGGTTGAATTTGGAGTGTTTAGACTCCACTCATACCCATTTTGTCCCGAAACAGGCTAAAACCGAGAAAACGTTGATTCAAAGCAGTAAACAGATTTGTTACTGTTTCTAGGGCCAGAATGTGTGACAATCCAATTCATTTGACTAATTGTAAGAGTTCGGGATGAATTGGAGTGTTTAGACAACAGTTAAACCCGTTTTATCCCAAAGCAGGCTTAAATCTAGAAAACAGGCTAAAACCAAGAGAAAACATTGAGTAGATGCAGTAAACAGGTATGTTACTCTTTCTATGGTCAAAATATGTAACAATCCAATGCATTTGAGTAATTATAAGAGTTCGGGTTTGAATTTGGAGTGTTTAGACTCCACTTTTACCCATTTTGTCCCGAAAAAGGCTAAAATCGAGAAAACATTGATTCTAAGCAGTAAACAGCTTTGTTAATATTTTTAGGGCCAGAATGTGTGAAAATCCAATGCATTTAACTAATTTTAAGAGTTCGGGATGAATTTGGAGTGTTTAGACGACACTTAAACCCGTTTTATCCCAAAACAGGCTTAATCCGAGAAAACAGGCTAAAACCGAGAGAAAACATTGATTTGAAGCAGTAAACAGCTATGTTACTCTTTCTATGGTCAAAATATGTAACAATCCAATGCATTTGACTAATTATAAGAGTTAGGGTTGAATTTGGAGTGTTTAAACACCACTTAGACCCATTTTGTCCCGAAATAGGCTAAAATCCAAGAAAATATTGATTCGAAGCAGTAAACAGCTTTGTTACTGTTTCTAAGGTCAGAATGCGTGACAATACAATGCATTTGACTAATTGTAAGATTTCGGGATGAATTTGGAGTGTTTAGACAACAGTTAAATCCGTTTTATCCCAAAAGAGGCTTAAACCTAGAAAACAGGCTAAAACCAAGAGAAAACATTGATTCAAAGCATTAAACAGCTATGTTACTCTTTCTAGGGTCAAAATATAAAACAATCCAATGCATTTGACTAATTATAAGAGTTCGGGTTGAATTTGGAGTGTTTAGACACCACTCATACCAATTTTGTCTCGAAATGGGCTAAAACCGAGAAAATGTTGATTCAAAGCAGTAAACATCTTTGGTACTGTTTCTAGGGTCAGAATGTATGGCAATCCAATGCATTTAACTAATTATAAGAGTTTGGGATGAATTTGGAGTGTTTAGACAACAGTTAAACCCGTTTTATCCCAAAGCAGACTTAAATCTAGAAAACAGACTAAAACCGAGAGAAAACATTGATTCGATGCAGCAAACAGGTATGTTACTCTTTCTATGGTCAAAATATGTAACAATCCAATGCATTTGAGTAATTATAAGAGTTCGGGTTGAATTTGAGTGTTTAGACTCCACTTTTACTCATTTTGTCCCGAAAAAGGCTAAAATCGAGAAAACATTGATTCTAAGCAGTAAACAGCTTTCTTAATATTTCTAGGGCCAGAATGTGTGACAATCCAATGCATTTAACTAATTGTAAGAGTTCAGGATGAATTTGGAGTGTTTAGACAACACTTAAATACGTTTTATCCCAAAACAAGCTTAAACCGAGAAAACAGGCTAAAACTGAGAAAAAACATTGATTCAAAGCAGTAAACAACTATGTTACTCTTTCTAGGGTCAAAATATGTAACAACCCAATGCATTTGACTAATTATAAGAGTTCGGGTTGAATTTGGAGTGCTTAAACACCACTTTTACCCATTTTGTCCCGAAACATGCTAAAACCGAGAAAACGTTGATTCTAAGCAGTTAACAGTGTTGTTACTGTTTCTAGGGTCATAATGTATGACATTCCAGTGCATTTGACTAATTGTAAGAGTTGGATGAATTTGGAGTGTTTAGACAACAGTTAAACCCGTTTTATCCCAAAACAGGCTTAAACCGAGCAAACAGGCAAAAACCGAGAGAAAACATAGATTCGAAGAAGTAAAAAGCTATGTTACTCTTTCTAGGGTCAAAATATGTAACAATCCAATGCATTTAACTAAATGTAAGAGTTCAGGATGAATTTGGAGTGTTTAAAAAACACTTAAACCCGTTTTGTCCTAAAACAGGCTTAAAGCTAGAGTTCGGGTTGAATTTGGAGTGTTTAGACTCCACTTTTACCCATTTTGTCCCGAAACTGGCTAAAAACCGAGAAAATATTGATTCGAAGCAGTAAACAGCGTTGTTACTGTTTCTAAGGTCAGAATGTGAGACAATACAATGCATTTGACTAATTGTAAGATTTCGGGATGAATTTGGAGTGTTTAGACAACAATTATACCCGTTTTATCCCAAAGCAGGCTTAAACCTATAAAACAGGCTTAAACCGAGAGAAAACATTGATTCGAAGTAGTAAACAGCAATGTTACTCTTTCTACGGTCAAAATATGTAACAATCCAATGCATTTGACTAATTATAAGAGTTCGGGTTGAATTTGGAGTATTCAGACACCACTTTTACCCATTTTGTCCCGAAACAGGCTAAAACCGAGAAAACGTTGATTCAAAGCACTAAACAGCTTTGTTAATGTTTTTAGGGTCAGAATGTGTGACAATCCAATACAGTTAACTAATTGTAGGAGTTCGGGATGAATTTGGAGTGTTTAGACAACAGTTAAACCCGTTTTATCCCAAAGCAGACTTAAATCTAGAAAACAGGCTAAAACCGAGAGAAAACATTGATTCGATGTAGTAAACAGGTATGATACTCTTTCTAGGGTCAAAATATGTAACAATCCAATGCATTTGACTAATTATAAGAGTTCGGGTTAAATTTGGAGTGTTTAGACACTACTCATACCCATTTTGTCCCGAAACAGGCTAAAACCGAGAAAATATTCATTCGAAGCAGTAAACAGCTTTGTTACTGTTTCTAAGGTCAGAATGTGTGACAATACAATGCATTTGACTAATTGTAAGATTTCGGGATGAATTTGGAGTGTTTAGACAACAATTATACCCGTTTTATCCCAAAGCAGACTTAAACCTAGAAAACATGCTTAAACCGAGAGAAAACATTGATTCGAAGCAGTAAACAGCAATGTTACTCTTTCTACGGTCAAAATATGTAACAATCCAATGCATTTGACTAATTATAAGAGTTCGGGTTGAATTTGGAGTGCTTAAACACCAGTTTTACCCATTTTGTCCCGAAACATGCTAAAATCTAGAAAACATTGACGCTAAGCAGTAAACAGCTTTGTTAATATTTCTAGGGCCAGAATGTGTGACAATCCAATGCGTTTAACTAATTGTAAGAGTTCGGGATGAATTTGGATTGTTTAGACAACAGTTAAACCCGTTTTATCCTAAAACAGGTTTAAACCAAGAAAACAGGCTAAAACCGAAAGAAAACATTGATTCAAAGAAGTAAACAGCTATGATACTCTTTCTAGGGTCAATATATGTCACAATCCAATGCATTTGACTAATTATAAGAGTTAGGTTTGAATTTGGAGTGTTTAAACACCACTTAGACCCATTTTGTCCCTAAACAGGCAAAAACCAAGAAAACATTGATTCTAAGCAGTAAACACTGTTGTTACTGTTTCTAGGGTCAAAATGTGTGACATTCCAATGCATTTGACTAATTTTAAGAGTTCGGGATGAATTTGGAGTGTTTAGACAACAGTTAAACCCGTTTTATCCCAAAACAGGCTTAACCCGAGAAAACAGGCTAAAACCAAGAGAAAACATTGATTCAAAGCATTAAACAGCTATGTTACTCTTTCTAGGGTCAAAATATGTAACAATCCAATGCATTTGACTAATTATAAGAGTTCGGGTTGAATTTGGAGTGTTTAGACACCACTCATACCCATTTTGTCCCAAAACAGGCTAAAACCGAGAAAACGTTGATTCAAAGCAGTAAACAGCTTTGTTACTGTTTCTAGGGTCAGAATGTGTGACAATCCAAAGCATTTAACTAATTGTAAGAGTTCAGGATGAATTTGGAGTGTTTAGACAATAGTTAAACCCGTTTTATCCCAAAGGAGACTTAAATCTAGAAAACAGGCTAAAACCGAGAGAAACCATTGATTAGATGCAGTAAACAGGTATGTTACTCTTTCTATGGTCAAAATATGTAACAATCCAATGCATTTGACTAGTTATAAGAGTTAGGGTTGAATTTGGAGTGTTTAAACACCACTTAGACCCCTTTTGTCCCTAAACAGGCTAAAACCGAGAAAACATTGATTCTAAGCAGTAAGCAGCGTTGTTACTGTTTCTAGGGTCAAAATGTGTGACATTCCAATGCATTTGACTAATTGTAAGAGCTCGGGATGAATTTGGAGTGTTTAGACAACAGTTAAACCCGTTTTATCCCAAAACAGGCTTTAATAGAGAAAACAGGCTAAAACCGAGATAAAACATAGATTCGAAGCAGTAAAAAGCTATGTAACTCTTTATAGGGTCAAAATATGTAACAATCTAATGCATTTGACTAATTATAAGAGTTCGGGTTGAATTCGGAGTATTTAGACACCACTTAGACCCATTTTGTCCTGAAACAGGCTAAACCGAGAAAACGTTGATTCAAAGCACTAAACAGCTTTGTTACTGTTTTTAGGGTCAGAATGTGTGACAATCCAATGCATTTAACTAATTGTAAGAGTTCGGGATGAATTTGGAGTGTTTAGACAACACTTAAACCCGTTTTATCCCAAAGCAGACTTAAATCTAGAAAAAAGGCTAAAACCGAGAGAAAACATTGATTCGATGTAGTAAACAGGTATGTTATTCTTTCTATGGTCAAAATATGTAACAATCCAATGAATTTGAGTAATTCTTAGAGTTCGGGTTGAATTTGGAGTGCTTAAACACCACTTTTACCCATTTTGTCCCGAAAAAGGCTAAAATCGAGAAAACATTGATTCTAAGCACTAAACAACTTTGTTAATATTTCTAGGGCCAGAATGTGTGACAATCCAATGCATTTAACTAATTGTAAGAGTTCGGGATGAATTTGGAGTGTTTAGACAACAGTTAAACCCGTTTTATCCCAAAACAGGCTTTAACAGAGAAAATAGGCTAAAACCGAGAGAAAACATAGATTCGAAGCAGTAAAAAGCTATGTTACTCTTTATAGGGTCAAAATATGTAACAATCTAATGCATTTGACTAATTATAAGAGTCCGGGTTGAATTTGGAGTATTTAGACACCACTTAAACCCATTTTGTCCCGAAACAGGCTAAAACCGAGAAAACATTGATTCTAAGTCGTAAACAGCATTGTTACTGTTTTAGGGTCAGAATGTGTGACATTCCAATGCATTTGAATAATTGTAAGAATTCAGGATGAATTTGGAGTGTTTAGACAACAGTTAAACCCGTTTTATCCCAAAACAGGCTTTAACAGAGAAAACAGGCTAAAACCGAGAGAAAACATAGATTCGAAGCAGTAAAAAGTTATGTTACTCTTTATAGGGTCAAAATATGTAACAATCTAAAGCATTTGACTAATTATAAGAGTTCGGGTTGAATTTGGAGTATTTAGACACCACTTAGACCCATTTTGTCCTGAAACAGGCTAAAACCGAGAAAACGTTGATTCAAAGCAGTAAACAGCTTTGTTAATGTTTCTAGGGCCAGAATGTGTGACAATCCAATGCATTTAACTAATTGTAAGAGTTCGGGATGAATTCGGATTGTTTAGACAACAGTTAAACCCGTTTAATCCCAAAACAGGCTTAAACCAAGAAAACAGGCTAAAACCGAGAGAAAACATTGATTCGAAGCAGTAAACAGCTATGATACTCTTTCTAGGGTCAAAATATGTAACAATCCAATGCATTTGACTAATTATAGGAGTTAGGGTTGAATTTGGAGTGTTTAAACACCACTTAGACCCATTTTGTCCCTAAACAGGGTAAAACCGAGAAAACATTGATTCTAAGCAGTAAGCAGCGTTGTTACTGTTTCTAGGGTCAAAATGTGTGACATTCCAATGCATTTGACTAATTGTAAGAGTTCGGGATGAATTTGGAGTGTTTAGACAACAGTTAAACCCGTTTTATCCCAAAACAGACTTAAACCGAGAAAACAGGCTAAAACCAAGAGAAAACATTGATTCAAAGCATTAAACAGCTATGTTACTCTTTCTAGGGTCAAAATATGTAACAATCAAATGCATTTGACTAATTATAAGAGTTCGGGTTGAATTTGGAGTGTTTAGACAACAGTTAAACCCGTTTTATCCCAAAACAGGCTTTAACAGAGAAAACAGGCTAAAACCGAGAGAAAAAATAGATTCGAAGCAGTAAACAGCTATGATACTCTTTCTAGGGTCAATATTTGTAACAATCTAATGCATTTGACTAATTATAAGAGTTCGGGTTGAATTCGGAGTATTTAGACACCACATAGACCCATTTTGTCCCGAAACAGGCTAAACCGAGAAAACGTTGATTCAAAGCACTAAACAGCTTTGTTACTGTTTTTAGGGTCAGAATGTGTGACAATCCAATGCATTTAACTAATTGTAGGAGTTCGGGATGAATTTGGAGTGTTTAGACAACAGTTAAACCCGTTTTATCCCAAAGCAGACTTAAATCTAGAAAAAAGGCTAAAACCGAGAGAAAACATTGATTCGATGTAGTAAACAGGTATGTTATTCTTTCTATGGTCAAAATATGTAACAATCCAATGCATTTGAGTAATTATTAGAGTTCGGGTTGAATTTGGAGTGTTTAGACTCCACTTTTACCCATTTTGTCCCGAAAAAGGCTCAAATCGAGAAAACATTGATTCTAAGCAGTAAACAGCTTTATTAATATTTCTAGGGCCAGAATGTGTGACAATCCAATGCATTTAACTAATTGTAAGAGTTCGGGATGAATTTGGAGTGTTTAGACAACACTTAAATACGTTTTATCCCAAAACAAGCTTAAACCAAGAAAACAGGCTAAAACTGAGAAAAAACATTGATTGAAAGCAAGTTACTCTTTCTAGGGTCAAAATATGTAACAACCCAATGCATTTGACTAATTATAAGAGTTCGGGTTGAATTTGGAGTGCTTAAACACCACTTTTACCCATTTTGTCCCGAAACAGGCTAAAACCGAGAAAACGTTGATTCTAAGCAGTAAACAGTGTTGTTACTGTTTCTAGGGTCATAATGAATGACATTCCAGTGCATTTGACTAATTGTAAGAGTTGGATGAATTTGGAGTGTTTAGACAACAGTTAAACCCGTTTTGTCCCTAAACAGGCTTAAACCGAGCAAACAGGCTAAAACCGAGAGAAAACATAGATTCGAAGAAGTAAAAAGCTATGTTACTCTTTATAGGGTCAAAATATGTAACAATCTAAAGCATTTGACTAATTATAAGAGTTCGGGTTGAATTTGGAGTATTTAGACACCACTTAGACCCATTTTGTCCTGAAACAGGCTAAAACCGAGAAAACGTTGATTCAAAGCAGTAAACAGCTTTGTTAATGTTTCTAGGGCCAGAATGTGTGACAATCCAATGCATTTAACTAATTGTAAGAGTTCGGGATGAATTCGGATTGTTTAGACAACAGTTAAACCCGTTTAATCCCAAAACAGGCTTAAACCAAGAAAACAAGCTAAAACCGAGAGAAAACATTGATTCGAAGCAGTAAACAGCTATGATACTCTTTCTAGGGTCAAAATATGTAACAATCCAATGCATTTGACTAATTATAGGAGTTAGGGTTGAATTTGGAGTGTTTAAACACCACTTAGACCCATTTTGTCCCTAAACAGGCTAAAACCGAGAAAACATTGATTCTAAGCAGTAAGCAACGTTGTTACTGTTTCTAGGGTCAAAATGTGTGACATTCCAATGCATTTGACTAATTGTAAGAGTTCGGGATGAATTTGGAGTGTTTAGACAACAGTTAAACCCGTTTTATCCCAAAACAGACTTAAACCGAGAAAACAGGCTAAAACCAAGAGAAAACATTGATTCAAAGCATTAAACAGCTATGTTACTCTTTCTAGGGTCAAAATATGTAACAATCAAATGCATTTGACTAATTATAAGAGTTCGGGTTGAATTTGGAGTGTTTAGACAACAGTTAAACCCGTTTTATCCCAAAACAGGCTTTAACAGAGAAAACAGGCTAAAACCGAGAGAAAACATAGATTCGAAGCAGTAAACAGCTATGATACTCTTTCTAGGGTCAATATTTGTAACAATCTAATGCATTTGACTAATTATAAGAGTTCGGGTTGAATTCGGAGTATTTAGACACCACATAGACCCATTTTGTCCCGAAACAGGCTAAACCGAGAAAACGTTGATTCAAAGCACTAAACAGCTTTGTTACTGTTTTTAGGGTCAGAATGTGTGACAATCCAATGCATTTAACTAATTGTAAGAGTTCGGGATGAATTTGGAGTGTTTAGACAACAGTTAAACCCGTTTTATCCCAAAGCAGACTTAAATCTAGAAAAAAGGCTAAAACCGAGAGAAAACATTGATTCGATGTAGTAAACAGGTATGTTATTCTTTCTATGGTCAAAATATGTAACAATCCAATGCATTTGAGTAATTATTAGAGTTCGGGTTGAATTTGGAGTGTTTAGACTCCACTTTTACCCATTTTGTCCCGAAAAAGGCTCAAATCGAGAAAACATTGATTCTAAGCAGTAAACAGCTTTATTAATATTTCTAGGGCCAGAATGTGTGACAATCCAATGCATTTAACTAATTGTAAGAGTTCGGGATGAATTTGGAGTGTTTAGACAACACTTAAATACGTTTTATCCCAAAACAAGCTTAAACCAAGAAAACAGGCTAAAACTGAGAAAAAACATTGATTGAAAGCAAGTTACTCTTTCTAGGGTCAAAATATGTAACAACCCAATGCATTTGACTAATTATAAGAGTTCGGGTTGAATTTGGAGTGCTTAAACACCACTTTTACCCATTTTGTCCCGAAACAGGCTAAAACCGAGAAAACGTTGATTCTAAGCAGTAAACAGTGTTGTTACTGTTTCTAGGGTCATAATGAATGACATTCCAGTGCATTTGACTAATTGTAAGAGTTGGATGAATTTGGAGTGTTTAGACAACAGTTAAACCCGTTTTATCCCTAAACAGGCTTAAACCGAGCAAACAGGCTAAAACCGAGAGAAAACATAGATTCGAAGAAGTAAAAAGCTATGTTACTCTTTCTAGGGTCAAAATATGTAACAATCCAATGCAATTAACTAAATGTAAGAGATCAGGATGAATTTGGAGTGTTTAAAAAACACTTAAACCCGTTTTGCCCTAAAACAGGCTTAAACCTAGAGTTCGGGTTGAATTTGGAGTGTTTAGACTCCACTTTTACCCATTTTGTCCCGAAACAGGCTAAAAACCGAGAAAATATTGATTCGAAGCAGTAAACAGCTTTGTTACTGTTTCTAAGGTCAGAATGTGTGACAATACAATGCATTTGACTAATTGTAAGATTTTGGGATGAATTTGGAGTGTTTAGACAACAATTATACCCGTTTTATCCCAAAGCAGGCTTAAACCGAGAGAAAACATTGATTCGAAGCAGGAAACAGCAATGTTACTCTTTCTATGGTCAAAATATGTAACAATCCAATGCATTTGACTAATTATAAGAGTTCGGGTTGAATTTGGAGTGCTTAAACACCACTTTTACCCATTTTGTCCCGAAACATGCTAAAATCTAGAAAACATTGATTCTAAGCAGTAAACAGCTTTGTTAATGTTTCTAGGGCCATAATGTGTGACAATCCAATGCATTTAACTAATTGTAAGAGTTCGGGATGAATTTGGATTGTTTAGACAACAGTTAAACCCGTTTTATCCCAAAACAGGCTTAAACCAAGAAAACAGGCTAAAACCGAGAGAAAACATTGATTCAAAGCAGTAAACAGCTATGATACTCTTTCTAGGGTCAAAATATGTAACAATCCAATGCATTAGACTAATTATAAGAGTTAGGGTTGAATTTGGAGTGTTTAAACACCACTTAGACCCATTTTGTCCCTAAACAGGCTAAAACCGAGAAAACATTGATTCTAAGCAGTAAACAGCGTTGTTACTGTTTCTAGGGTCAAAATGTGTGACATTCCAATGCATTTGACTAATTGTAAGAGTTTGGGATGAATTTGGAATGTTTAGACAACAGTTAAACCCGTTTTATCCCAAAACAGGCTTAAACCGAGAAAATAGGCTAAAACCAAGAGAAAACATTGATTCAAAGCATTAAACAGCTATGATACTCTTTCTAGGGTCAAAATATGTAACAATCCAATGCATTTGACTACTTATAAGAGTTCGGGTTGAATTTGGAGTGTTTAGACACCACTTATACCCATTTTGTCCCGAAACAGGCTAAAACCAAGAAAACATTGATTCAAAGCAGTAAAAAGCTTTGTTACTGTTTCTAGGGTCAGAATGTGTGACAATCCAAAGCATTTAACTAATTGTAAGAGTTCAGGATGAATTTGGAGTGTTTAGACAATAGTTAAACCGGTTTTATCCCAAAGGAGACTTAAATCTAGAAAACAGGCTAAAACCGAGAGAAAACATTGATTAGATGCAGTAAACAGGTATGTTACTCTTTCTATGGTCAAAATATGTAACAATCCAATGCATTTGACTAATTATAAGAGTTAGGGTTGAATTTGGAGTGTTTAAACACCACTTAGACCCCTTTTGTCCCTAAACAGGCTAAAACCGAGAAAACATTGATTCTAAGCAGTAAGCAGCGTTGTTACTGTTTCTAGGGTCAAAATGTGTGACATTCCAATGCATTTGACTAATTGTAAGATTTCGGGATGAATTTGGAGTGTTTAGACAACAGTTAAACCTGTTTTATCCCAAAACAGGCTTTAACAGACAAAACAGGCTAAAACCGAGATAAAACATAGATTCGAAGCAGTAAAAAGCTATGTTACTCTTTATAGGGTGAAAATATGTAACAATCTAATGCATTTGACTAATTATAAGAGTTCGGGTTGAATTCGGAGTATTTAGACACCACTTAGACCCATTTTGTCCCGAAACAGGCTAAACCGAGAAAACGTTGATTCAAAGCACTAAACAGCTTTGTTACTGTTTTTAGGGTCAGAATGTGTGACAATCCAATGCATTTAACTAATTGTAAGAGTTCGGGATGAATTTGGAGTGTTTAGACAACAGTTAAACCCGTTTTATCCCAAAGCAGACTTAAATCTAGAAAAAAGGCTAAAACCGAGAGAAAACATTGATTCGATGTAGTAAACAGGTATGTTATTCTTTCTATGGTCAAAATATGTAACAATCCAATGCATTTGAGTAATTCTTAGAGTTCGGGTTGAATTTGGAGTGTTTAGACTCCACTTTTACCCATTTTGTCCCGAAAAAGGCTAAAATCGAGAAAACATTGATTCTAAGCAGTAAACAGCTTTCTTAATATTTCTAGGGACAGAATGTGTGACAATCCAATGCATTTAACTAATTGTAAGAGTTCGGGGGTGAATTTGGAGTGTTTAGACAACACTTAAATACGTTTTATCCCAAACAAGCTTAAACCAAGAAAACAGGCTAAAACTGAGAAAAAACATTGATTCAAAGCAGTAAACAACTATGTTACTCTTTCTAGGGTCAAAATATGTAACAACCCAATGCATTTGACTAATTATAAGAGTTTGGGTTGAATTTGGAGTGCTTAAACACCACTTTTACCCATTTTGTCCCGAAATAGGCTAAAACCGAGAAAACGTTGATTCCAAGCAGTAAACAGTGTTGTTACTGTTTCTAGGGTCATAATGTATGATATTCCAGTGCATTTGACTAATTGTAAGTGTTGGATGAATTTGGAGTGTTTAGACAACAGTTAAACCCGTTTTATCCCAAAACAGGCTTAAACCGAGCAAACAGGCTAATACCGAGAGAAAACATAGATTCGAAGAAGTAAAAAGCTATGTTACTCTTTCTAGGGTCAAAATATGTAACAATCCAATGCAATTAAGTAAATGTAAGAGATCAAGATGAATTTCGAGTGTTTAAAAAACACTTAAACCCGTTTTGTCCTAAAACAGGCTTAAACCTAGAGTTCGGGTTGAATTTGGAGTGTTTAGACTCCACTTTTACCCATTTTGTCCCGAAACAGGCTAAAAACCGAGAAAATATTGTTTCGAAGCAGTAAACAGCTTTGTTACTGTTTCTAAGGTCAGAATGTGTGACAATACAATGCATTTGACTAATTGTAAGATTTCGGGATGAATTTGGAGTGTTTAGACAACAATTATACCCGTTTTATCCCAAAGCAGGCTTAAACCTAGAAAACAGGCTTAAACCGAGAGAAAACATTGATTCGAAGCAGTAAACAGCAATGTTACTCTTTCTACGGTCAAAATATGTAACAATCCAATGCATTTGACTAATTATAAGAGTTCGGGTTGAATTTGGAGTGTGTAAACACCACTTTTACCCATTTTGTCCCGAAACATACTAAAATCTAGAAAACATTGATTCTAAGCAGTAAACAGCTTTGTTAATGTTTCTAGGGCCAGAATGTGTGACAATCCAATGCATTTAACTAATTGTAAGAGTTCAGGATGAATTTGGATTGTTTAGACAACAGTTAAACCCGTTTTATCCCAAAACAGGCTTAAACCAAGAAAACAGGCTAAAACCAAGAGAAAACATTGATTCAAAGCATTAAACAGTTATGTTACTCTTTCTTGGGTCAAAATATGTAACAATCCAATGCATTTGACTAATTATAAGAGTTCGGGTTGAATTTGGAGTGTTTAGACACCACTCATACCCATTTTGTCCCGAAACAGGCTAAAACCGAGAAAACATTGATTCAAAGCAGTAAACAGCTTTGTTACTATTTCTAGGGTCAGAATGTATGACAATCCAAAGCATTTAACTAATTGTAAGAGTTCAGGATGAATTTGGAGTGTTTGGACAATAGTTAAACCCGTTTTATCCCAAAGGAGACTTAAATCTAGAAAACAGGCTAAAACCGAGAGAAAACATTGATTAGATGCAGTAAACTGGTATGTTACTCTTTCTATGGTCAAAATATGTAACAATCCAATGCATTTGACTAATTATAAGAGTTAGGGTTGAATTTGGAGTGTTTAAACACCACTTAGACCCATTTTGTCCCTAAACAGGCTAAAACCGAGGAAACATTGATTCTACGCAGTAAGCAGCGTTGTTACTGTTTCTAGGGTCAAAATGTGTGAAATTCCAATGCATTTGACTAATTGTAAGAGTTCGGGATGAATTTGGAGTGTTTAGACAACAATTAAACCCGTTTTATCCCAAAACAGGCTTTAATAGAGAAAACAGGCTAAAACCGAGATAAAACATAGATTCGAAGCAGTAAAAAGCTATGTTACTCTTTATAGGGTCAAAATATGTAACAATCTAATGCATTTGACTAATTATAAGAGTTCAGGTTGAATTCGGAGTATTCAGACACCACTTAGACTCATTTTGTCCCGAAACAGGCTAAACCGAGAAAACATTGATTCAAAGCACTAAACAGCTTTGTTACTGTTTTTAGGGTCAGAATGTGTGACAATCCAATGCATTTAACTAACTGTAAGAGTTTGGGATGAATTTGGAGTGTTTAGACAACAGTTAAACCCGTTTTATCCCAAAGCAGACTTAAATCTAGAAAAAAGGCTAAAACCGAGAGAAAACATTGATTCGATGTAGTAAACAGGTATGTTATTCTTTCTATGGTCAAAATATGTAACAATCCAATGCATTTGAGTAATTATTAGAGTTCGGGTTGAATTTGGAGTGTTTAGACTCCACTTTTACCCATTTTGTCCCGAAAAAGGCTCAAATCGAGAAAACATTGATTCTAAGCAGTAAACAGCTTTATTAATATTTCTAGGGCCAGAATGTGTGACAATCCAATGCATTTAACTAATTGTAAGAGTTCGGGATGAATTTGGAGTGTTTAGACAACACTTAAATACGTTTTATCCCAAAACAAGCTTAAACCAAGAAAACAGGCTAAAACTGAGAAAAAACATTGATTGAAAGCAAGTTACTCTTTCTAGGGTCAAAATATGTAACAACCCAATGCATTTGACTAATTATAATAGTTCGGGTTGAATTTGGAGTGCTTAAACACCACTTTTACCCATTTTGTCCCGAAACAGGCTAAAACCGAGAAAACGTTGATTCTAAGCAGTAAACAGTGTTGTTACTGTTTCTAGGGTCATAATGAATGACATTCCAGTGCATTTGACTAATTGTAAGAGTTGGATGAATTTGGAGTGTTTAGACAACAGTTAAACCCGTTTTATCCCTAAACAGGCTTAAACCGAGCTGAAACTGACTTTCTATGTGGTGTATGAATGAATGATGTATGGAATGATGATGTATGGAATCAATAGAAGTCAGGGTGTTTCAATTCCCCTTATGCAGTTGCAGTATAAGAGGTGTCAATCCTATCTGAGTGATTGTGAACAATTAAGATGTGCATATGAGTCTAAGTCAAGCCAATTGTAAAGATTGTTTGTCACTAACAATCCTAAAATGAGATATGAAATGCAGAAAGTAAAAACAACGATACTAGAACAGAGATAGAAACTATGCTAATGAACTAATGCAAACAGAACAGACAAATTAAAGCTATAATGAAACTAGAACAGAGATAGAAACTATGCTAATGAACTAATGCAAGACAAGTAATGAACAGGAAACTACGTGAATGCAATGGAAATGAAACAGGAATAAAACAAGACAATCACAAATCAAAAACACAAGTTCTGGGGATGAACTCGAGCAGCACTCGACCGAGTGTAGGTCGAGTACGTGGTCAAGCTAGACTTAAACGTGAAAACAGAGCAACACAAGAAAAACAGAGCAATGCTAAAACTAATCAAACAACAATCAAGCAATGATATTTAGACTAAGATTTCAATAAACAAAGAAGGCCTTGAGGAGGGATTCATGGGCTGAGCTAATCATTGTGGTTATCTAACTTGGTCAACAAATCTCAAGCAAACTTTGAGCTGATCTCTAGACATACTATTCTAATACATGTTTAATCCACTCTCATGGCAAGAAACAATCAAACCTATGCATTTCTAGACTTGTTCTCACAAAGAAAAGAATCTACACAAGCAGGCATTAAGCAATACATCTCAAACCAAACAAGACTTCTAATCTCTTAGCAAGCCTAATGGTAAGCTCTAGATCTAGCCTTATCTATGCTCCTTAGACATTGGTGTGATGCTAAGATGCTTGAAATCAAACCCTACCTTCTCAGATATAGGATCAGCATTAAGATCATCTAGCCTAGAAGAGATCTACAACAATCAAGCTTGACAAAATCAAACAAACCACAAGATCAACCCAGCCTAACCCATCCTCAAGGTCCTAAACAAACTACTCACAAGAACACATGATGAAATATGTCAAAAACCCAGAAAATAATGAAACTTGCATCATTAGAAAGATGAAACAGAGATCTACAATATTGATGAAGGAATAAAACTCGAAATCTTAATACTTTGAAAGTTATGAAACAAACAAAATATAAGAATCTAGTCTTTCTCTCTCAAACAAGTACAAAATCTAAAATAAAAGAAAAGTGCAAAAGGAATAAAATCTAAAAAAGGTAAAAACTAGGTTTTAGACTCTCTAAAAAGCTGGGCTCTTTGGTGGCTGCAGGTACAAAGGCTTTATATAGGAGATGAGGTGGAAGCCCTAAAAATACAAAAAGTCAAAGTAGTCAACGACTCGGTCAACTCGACCAGTGCTCGGTCGAGTGGCTGGTCGAGCTGGCTTCTCTCGTGCGTTCTCCACTCAGTCGAGTCCTCCTCAGCACATGGTCGAGTGGTGGTCGAGTGGTGCGGTCGAGTTGGACTCCGGACCTTGATTCTACAGTCTTAACTCTCTTGTTTTCTCCTCAGGATTGCTTCACTTCTCCTCAGCATTGCTTCCATGCTCCTTAAGCTCCAAAATCACCTGTTTATGCATGAAAAGATGCAAATGCAATGCAACTATACTCTAATGCATGATTAGTCTTAAAGCTACACAATAATGGCCTAAATGGATAGCAAAAGATATATGAACATCAACACCCCCAAACTTAGTCTTTGCTTGCCCTCAAGCAAATAATCAAGACAAAAGAAGGTAGGTGAGGTTTGAAAGTGGGATCTCAGCTCCTAAAGCTTGCAAATAGACTATCTAGAATCCCCCAAACTTAGTCTTTGCTTGCCCTCAAGCAAATAATCAAGACAAAAGAAGGTAGGTGAGGTTTGAAAGTGGGATCTCAGCTCCTAAAGCTTGCAAATAGACTATCTAGAATCAATGTCCAAGTTACTAGTACTATGATGCAAGTTGAATGAGCTATACTTAAAGACTTTAGACAAGCATATCACAACCTTCACTGATTTGAGCCTTAGACATCCACATGCATTCAAATCAACCATTTCCTTTAACATTCATTAAACAAGAACATGAATCAATTCTATGCAATGCTTAAACTCATTTGGCTTGGCAGTAAAAGGTTTAGAGACAATGATGGTCTCTTTTTAGAGTAGGGCTTATCAATATCAAGGTTCTCTCATAAAAAATGGATTGAGCTTTAGAAGAATGCTAAAGGTAAGAACACTTAGACACATACAAGAACAAAACCTTGTCTACCCAAAGGCACCCAAAGTGTTTATCCTATCAATCTAAACCCAATTGGTCCTAGTGCTACCCTTTAACTTCTTTTCTTCTTTTTCACCCTTTTCTCTTTTGGTTTTAAAGTCTTAGGAGAGGTTTCTTATTTGATCTTTCTAGTGGGATGGGGGATTCTTACTTATTTGCTATGGTTCTCTTTTCTTTTTATTCTTAAGACATATAAGCATTTTGCTAGACTTCTCTTTTCTTTCTTTCTTTTCTTTAACTAGAACCATCTTTAAACAACCTTTTTCTTCCCATTCTTTCACTAGACTTTAAATTTTCTTAAACACATTCCCCTCCTAAAGACTCTAACCTTTTCTTTCTCTTTTTCCTCTTTTCTTTTCATAATAGCCAAGTCCCAAACCCAACAAGTGAACCACCTAGTCCTATCTAGTTTGAAAAATGCAAACTAGAACTACACAAGGCTTTACTCTTGTCAATTCAAACCTAACACTTTCTACCAAGCTCAATCCCAAAAATAGGCCTCACACACACAAGAATAAACGTGGCTTGAAAGAAGGTTTGGTTTAGGGGTAGGGGAACTGATTTTTAATGAGGAAATCAGCTACTTGGATCAACAAGAGTGGTAAAAAGGAAAAAGATGATCCAAATATGTATGTGGTATCCATGAGTTTAAAGCATTGCACACATTGATAATTGAAAGTCAATATTAGGTTCTTATAAATAGGAAATGGTTTCAAATCTCAACATGCTTCAATTTAGACCAAATGCAATGTAGGAATTCAAGGCTTGGTTCAATCTTATTCTAACCACTCAACTAGCATCAAAGTACTATTAACTTGGGCATTGTTCCTAGTCTAGTGAATCAACAAGCTAATAAGGGAATACTCATCATAGATCCCTAATGCAAGTACTATACAATCCTACATGAAACATGCTAAACTACATGAACACTCTTTTTTTATAAAGATTTTTGCAAAAAATTTCAAATTTTTAGGGTTTTTCTATGCCTTAGATGCTATGCAAGTATTAACATGATTATGCTAAAAATTTGAAATAAGAATCACAAAACACAATGTCAAATGCTATCTCAAACCCTCCCCCAAACTTAAATCACACAGTCCCTGTGTGAAAGAAATTTGATTGAGGATTCAAGATGAAAAACAAAAAACAAAACACAATGTCAAATGCAATGATATCTACAAGGGAAGGTGATAGTGGTACCTTAGGGATTGTGGAAGTAGTTGTCCACATCCATCTGCATGCTGTCATAGGAGTAGTTGGGGTCTTGTTGGTGACTTGGAGGTGGAGATTGGGGCAGCCCGACGATGGGAATCGACCGGGACTCGGTCGAGTACGTGCTCGAGTGGGGGGTTCGAGCTGGATGCCGAGTTTTCTTTTCCTCTTCTATCTGGTCTCCCTTGCTTCCCTGATCGTGAAAATACAAAAACAAAAATCAAAATACCAAAAACCTTAAACAATATGTACATGGATACCTTAGGGACTTCCTCCCTAGTGAGCTTGTTTAAAGTCACTAAGCTTGACTTTGGTGTCCTTTTTAGGCTTGTGGAGCATCTTGGAGAAGCATTGTGAACTTCTCAGGTGTTTCCTTTTCTCCCAAATACTTCTTAACTCTCTGACCATTGACTGTGAACTCACTACCATCCTTGTTGAGAAGTGTGACAGCCCCATATGGTAGGATCTCCTTTATCTTAAAAGGGCCTCCCCATCTACTTTTCAACTTCCCAGGGAATAACTTGAGTCTTGAATTGTAAAGCAAAGCTTGGTCTCCAGCCTGTAAGTCTTTGATGAGAATCTTCTTATCATGGAAGGCTTTAGTTCTCTCCTTGTAGATTTTGGAGTTTTCATAAGCTTCCAATCTGATTTCCTCAAGCTCATGCAGTTCAAGGCTTCTCTTAGCTTGTGCTGTCTCTAGATCCAAGTTCAAAAGTTTGATTGCCCCTAGGGCTTTGTACTCAACTTCAACTGGGAGATGGCAAGATTTGCCATAGACCAGTTGGAATGGGGTTCGTCCTATAGGTGTCTTGAAAGCTGTTCTATAGGCCCAAAATGTTTCATCAAGTTTACTAGACCAATCCTTTCTTGTTGCTCCTACTATTCTTGATAGAATGGCCTTGATTTGTTTGTTTGACACTTCAACTTGTCCACTTGTTTGGGGATGGTAGGCTGTAGACACCTTGTGTTTGACTCCATACTTCCTTAGCATTCCTTCAAAGATCTTGTTGATGAAGTGTGTTCCTCCATCACTAATCACAGCTCTTGGAATTCCATACCTTGGGAAGATTATGGTCTTAAAAAGTTTAAGTACCACTTTGTGATCATTAGTAGGGCTGGCAATAGCCTCTACCCACTTGGAGACATAGTCCACTGCCACTAATATGTAGACATTCCCATTTGAAGGAGGATTAAAAGGTCCCATGAAATCAATTCCCCACACATCAAATATCTCAACTTCCAGAATTGGGTTCTGGGGCATTTTATTCCTTCTTGTGATATTTCCCATTCTTTGGCAAGCATCACATTTTGTGATGAACTTGTGAGTGTCTTTGAATAGTGGTAGGCCACCATAGACCAGCTTGTAAGAATTTCTGGGCAGTTTTGAAAGTTGCAAAATGGCCTCTATAAGTGGAACCATGACAATGCCCTACCACTCCTGCAACTTCATTTTCTGCTATGCACCTTCTAAACAACCCATCTGATCCCTTTTTGTATAAGTAAGGTTCATCCCAATAGTACCCATTGATGTCCTTGAGGAGCTTTTTCTTCTTATAAGGGTCCATATCTGCTGGGACTTCTTCACACACCTTGTAATTGACTATGTCAGCATACCAAGGTAGATCTTCACTTTCAAGTGCCATCCACTCCTCCATCTCATCCTGCTCGATCGTGTGCCCAAACATACTCGATCGAGTGCATGCTCGAGTAGGCGGTCGAGTTGGAGGCCGAGTTGTCCCTATCAGCATCAGCTTCTCCTCAGGCATTGAATCATCGATTGGAATCTCCTCCTCTATCCTCATTCTGGACAAATGATCAGCTACTCCATTCTCAATCCCTTTTTTATCAACTATTTCCATGTCAAACTCTTGGAGAAGCAGAATCCATCTTAGCAACCTTGGTTTTGTGTCCTTCTTTGAGTAGATGTGCCTCAAAGCAGCATGATCGGTGTAAACAATTACTTTGGACCCTACTAAGTAGCTTCTGAATTTTTCAAAGGCAAAAACCACTGCTAGAAGCTCTTTCTCTGTTGTTGAATATCTTCCTTGAGTTTCATCCAAGGTCCTACTTGCATAGTGAATAACATGCAGCTTCTTATCTTTTTTCTGTCCCAGAACTGCTCCTACTGCAAAGTCTGAAGCATCACACATAAACTCAAATGGAAGATCCCAGTTTGGAGCTTGGACTATTGGGCTGATATTAGAGCAGCCTTGATCTCCTTGAAAGCCTTCAAACAATCTTCATCAAAGTTGAACTCAGTCTCCTTGCAAAGCAACCTTGTCAATGGCCTAGCTATCTTTGAGAAATCATTGATGAACCTTCTATAAAATCCAGCATGACCAAGAAAGCTTCTTATGTCCTTAACTGTTTTTGGTGGTTGAAGTTGAACCATGACTTCAATCTTTGCTTTGTCAACCTCAATACCCTTCTCTGAAATCTTATGACCAAGAACTATCCCTTCTTCAACCATGAAGTAACATTTTTCCCAATTTAGGACTAGATTTGTCTCCTCACATCTCTTTAAAACTCTACATAGATTAGTAAGACAAGAAGAAAAGGAATCTCCATAGACAGAGAAGTCATCCATAAAAACTTCAACCACATCCTCAATAAGATCAGAGAAGATTGACATCATGCACCTTTGAAAGGTAGCTGGAGCATTACATAATCCAAATGGCATCCTCCTATATGCAAAGGTACCATATGGACATGTGAATGTTGTCTTCTCTTGATCATTGGGATGAATAGGAATTTGGAAAAATCCAGAATATCCATCCAAGAAACAGTAATGAGTATGATTGGCTAATCTTTCTAACATTTGATCAATAAATGGAAGAGGAAAATGATCTTTCCTAGTAGCAGAATTAAGCTTCCTATAGTCAATGCACATTTTATGTCCTGTTATGGTTCTAGTGGGAATTAACTCATCATGATCATTCTTTACTACAGTGATTCCTCCTTTTTTAGGGACACAGTGGACTGGTGAGACCCAAGTACTATCAGAGCTAGGATAGATCACACCAGCTCCAAGCAATTTTAGAATCTCCTTTTTGACTACTTCCTTTAGGTTGGGATTAAGCCTTCTTTGAGGTTCAATACTAGAGTAGGATTCATTTTCAAGGTGGATTCTATGCATGCAAAGACTAGGTGAAATTCCTTTAATGTCATCCAAAGTATAACCAATAGCTTTTCTAAACTTCCTTAGCTCAACAACTAGCAAATCAAGCTCTTTCCTACTCAAGTTAGCATTTACTATCACAGGATAAGTAGAGTTCTCACCTAAAAAGACGTACCTTAGCCCAGAAGGGAGAGGTTTTAGCTCTACTTTTGGTGCGTTCAGTTCAGACCAGTCGTCTGTGTGGGATTCGACAGTGCACTCGGTCGAGTAGTGTTGGTGCTCGGCCGAGTGTGTGCTCGAGTGGGTGGTCGAGCTATCCGTATCTGCTGTTTGAACTGCCCAAACTTCCTCTCTTAATGCTTGTAACCCCTCAAAAACCTCTGGATGGTGTGATTCTTCACAGAAGTCCAATATATCTTCATAGGCCTTAGTCTCTTCATGGATAAACCCTTCCTCTCCACTTTTGGTCAAAACAGTTCTAAGGTGATCTTGTTCTGCTAGCTCTTCCATCAATTCTCCTGATAAGTTGTCCAACTCTTCAACCCAAAAGATTTGTCCTCCAATTGTTGGTTTCTTCATAGCCTCTACAATGTCAAATGTCATTTTGAGGTCTTCTCCCAAGTTGAGATCAATCTTCCCTTGTCTCACATCAATTATTGCTCCTGCTGTAGCTAGGAAAGGTCTCCCCAAGATCAAAGGATCTTTTGGTTCTTCATCCATTTCCAAGACTACAAAGTCTGTTGGGACTTCCACTGCTCCAACTCTAACTGGTAGATCTTCCAAAACACCATGTGGTAATCTTATTGATCTATCAGCTAGGATTAGGGAGATGTTGCATGGCTTATACCTTGTAAACCCTAGGCGCTTAGCAACTAATAGAGGCATTAGGCTTACTGAGGCTCCCAAATCACAAAGGCATCTATTGAAGGTTAAGGGCCCTATAGAGCAAAGTAGAGTAAAGGAACCAGGATCTCTTAGCTTTTGAGGGTTCACTTGCTTTTGGATTATGGCACTACACTCATGGCTGAGAATCACCATTCCTTGAACTTCCTTGATCCTTTTCATCACAACATCTTTCAAGAATTTTTGGTAAGGAGGAATCATCACAAATGCATCTATTAGAGGCATCCTAAGCTCAATCTCTCTAACTTGTTTGTTAAACAATGCCTTGTACTTTTCAACCATCTGTTTCTTAAATCTTCCTGGGAAAGGTAGTGGAGGCTTGTAAGGAGGAGGAATGAACCGAACTTCTTTTTCTTTGGAGGTGACTGGATTGATTTTCTCCTGAGAATCAGCTCGATCGAGTACTCGACCACCTACTCGGTCGAGTGAGTGGTCGAGTGGTACGTCGAATTCAATGGTGTGTTCATCCTGAGTTTCTTCCTGTTGGAAACCCTCCCCTTCCTGAATTCCACTATCCTCAGTGTTGGGATGTGCTCCTAGCCGTGTTGGTAAGACTCTTCCACTGCGAAGATTGATAGCATTAGCAAATTCAGTAGTTTGTACAATGGTTGTGCCCTTGTGATGGTCATTCTTTGAGGCAGAAGCTTGGTGGTTCTCCATAGTCACAATCCTGGATGTCAGTGAGTCATACTTGGCATGAAGTTCACTGTAAATATCATCTATCCTCTTGTTCAGCTCAGCAATCCTGTTTGTTGTCTCAATCTTGCCTTGTGTTTGCCCAATCAACAACTGGTGCATCATTGCTCTTAAGTGTTGTTCCTGGCCTTGGTTAGTCTGAAACCCTGGTGGGGGACACAATTGGGGCTGGAACACTTGGTGTTGTTGCTTGGGGATGTAGTTTTGTTGCTGTTGAGGTTGAGGAGGTCGATAGACCTGGTCTTGAGGGTTGGCCACATTGGTGCTCCTATAAGAGAGATTGTTGTTCTTGAAACCTCCTTGGTTGTAGCCTTTGAATCCTCCCTGGTTTTGCATGTAGCACAACTCAGCAAATTCAGGCTCCCCCTCTTGAACTGGAGCTTCCTCTTCACCAATGAAGTGAATGGACTTGGACTGGCTGAGGAGTATCTTGTCAAGCTTCTCATTGACCATCTTCAAATCCTTCTTATACTTGTCCTCTTGATCAGTTGAGGAGCTCCTTATGGTCCTATCATAGTCCTCATTATAATTGCCATCAAATTGAGCAAGATTCTCAACTAATTCCCATCCTTCTTCCACATTCTTGTTGAGGAAATTGCCATTAGAGGCTGTGTCAAGAAGCATTCTTATCTTGGGAAGCACTCCTCTATACAAGGTGATTAGAAGTGACTCATTGCTGAAGCCATGGTGAGGACACTGAGTTTGGAATCCTTTATACCTCTCCCAAGCTTCAAAGGCAAACCCAGAAATTTCATTCCTCAACCTAGCAGTCCTTGCATTGGAGAAGAACTTGGCCAGAAAAGCTTTCTTGCATGCATCCCATGTGGTGATAGCTCCAGTAGGAAGAGTCTTCTCCCAAAGGTGAGCTTTGTCTCCAAGAGAAAATGGGAAGAGCCTTAATTTGAATCCATCTTCACTCACTCCATTGATCTTTGTGAGTCCACAGATTCTATCAAACTCATCAAGGTGATCTAGTGGATCCTCCATTGGCAACCCATGAAACTTGTTGGCTTGTATCATTGAGATCAATCCACTCTTGATCTCAAAGTTATTGTTTGCTACTGAAGGTGGCACAATTTCAGCCCTTTGGTTGTGGGTATTGGGTGCATCTCCTGCACCAATGTGCCTTGGTCTTTGCTCATGGATAGCTTGTTGCTCCATGATGTCTTGACCTTGTTGTTGTTGAACTACTCTTCCTTGCTTATGTCTCAAACCCTTTTGTAGCCTGTGGATGTTGTCAATAGGCTGCTGAAGACTGTCTTTGCCTTTTGACCTTGTGTGCATCAACAAACTCTACTACAGACTCGAACAGGTACACGGTCGAGCGCACGCTCGAGTGGGTGGTCGAGTCGACTGGGAAGTAATGGCTAATTGGATCCGGCTTCTAGCTCGATCAAGTGCTCGATCACAGCTCGGTCGAGTGGTGGTCGAGTAGGTGGTCGAGTGGGTACCTGAAACACAAAACAACCAAGCAAAGGAAGATTCGAGTTCAATAACTTCACAAGTGTTTAAACGAACTTAACCTTAGACTAATAATGATCCTAAATGTCACAAAACACACTCAAATGGGCAACGGCTTAAACCGAGCTGAAACTGACTTTCTTTGTGGTGTATGAATGAATGATGTATGGAATGATGATGTATGGAATGAATAGAAGTCAGGGTGTTTCAATTCCCCTTATGCAGTTGCAGAATAAGAGGTGTCAATCCTATCTGAGTGATTGTGAACAATTAAGATGTGCATATGAGTCTAAGTCAAGCCAATTGTAAAGATTGTTTGTCACTAACAATCCTAAAATGAGATATGAAATGCAGAAAGTAAAAACAACTAGAACAAGATACTAAATGCAAACAGAACAGATAAATTAAAGCTATAATGAAACTAGAACAGAGATAGAAACTATGCTAATGAACTAATGCAAGACAAGTAATGAACAGGAAACTACGTGAATGCAATTGAAATGAAACAGGAATGAAACAAGACAATCACAAATCAAAAACACAAGTTCTGGGGATGAACTCGAGCAGCACTCGACCGAGTGTAGGTCGAGTACGTGGTCGAGCTAGACTTAAACGTGAAAACAGAGCAACACAAGAAAAACAGAGCAATGCTAAAACTAATCAAACAACAAGCAAGCAATGATATTTAGACTAAGATTTCAATAAACAAAGAAGGCCTTGAGGAGGGATTCATGGGCTGAGCTAATCATTGTGGTTATCTAACTTGGTCAACAAATCTCAAGCAAACTTTGAGCTGATCTCTAGACATACTATTCTAATACATGTTTAATCCACTCTCATGGCAAGAAACAATCAAACCTATGCATTTCTAGACTTGTTCTCACAAAGAAAAGAATCTACACAAGCAGGCATTAAGCAATACATCTCAAACCAAACAAGACTTCTAATCTCTTAGCAAGCCTAATGGTAAGCTCTAGATCTAGCCTTATCTATGCTCCTTAGACATTGGTGTGATGTTAAGATGCTTGAAATCAAACCCTACCTTCTCAGATATAGGATCAGCATTAAGATCATCTAGCCTAGAAGAGATCTACAACAATCAAGCTTGACCAAATCAAACAAACCACAAGATCAACCCAGCCTAACCCATCCTCAAGGTCCTAAACAAACTACTCACAAGAACACATGGTGAAATATGTCAAACACCCAGAAAATAATGAAACTTGCATCATTAGAAAGATGAAACAGAGATCTACAATATTGATGAAGGGATAAAACTCGAAATCTTAATACTTTGAATGTTATGAAACAAACAAAATATAAGAATCTAGTCTTTCTCTCTCAAACAAGTACAAAATCTAAAATAAAAGAAAAATGCAAAAGGAATAAAATCTAAAAAAGGTAAAAACTAGGTTTTAGACTCTCTAAAAAGCTGGGCTCTTTGGTGGCTGCAGGTACAAGGGCTTTATATAGGAGATGAGGTGGAAGCCCTAAAAATACAAAAAGTCAAAGTAGTCAACGACTCGGTCAACTCGACCAGTGCTCGTTCGAGTGGCTGGTCGAGCTGGCTTCTCTCGTGCGTTCTCCACTCAGTCGAGTCCTCCTCAGCACATGGTCGAGTGGTGGTCGAGTGGTGCGGTCGAGTTGGACTCCAGACCTTGATTCTACAGCCTTAACTCTCTTGTTTTCTCCTCAGGATTGCTTCACTTCTCCTCAGCATTGCTTCCATGCTCCTTAAGCTCCAAAATCACCTGTTTATGCATGAATAGATGCAAATGCAATGCAACTATACTCTAATGCATGATTAGTCCTAAAGCTACACAATAATTGCCTAAATGGATAGCAAAAGATGCAAAAGTTGTGAATAAACTAAGGGAAAACAAGGTAAAATATAAGAACATCACGAGCAAACAGGCTAAAACCGAGAGAAAACATAGATTCGAAGAAGTAAAAAGCTATGTTACTCTTTCTAGGGTCAAAATATGTAACAATCCAATGCAATTAACTAAATGTAAGAGATCAGGATGAATTTGGAGTGTTTAAAAAACACTTAAACCCGTTTTATCTTAAAACAGGCTTAAACCTAGAGTTCGGGTTGAATTTGGAGTGTTTAGACTCCACTTTTACCCATTTTGTCCCGAAACAGGCTAAAAACCGAGAAAATATTGATTCGAAGCAGTAAACAGCTTTGTTACTGTTTCTAAGGTCAGAATGTGTGATAATACAATGCATTTGACTAATTGTAAGATTTCGGGATGAATTTGGAGTGTTTAGACAACAATTATACTCGTTTTATCCCAAAGCAGGCTTAAACCTAGAAAACAGGCTTAAACCGAGAGAAAACATTGATTCGAAGCAGTAAACAGCAATGTTACTCTTTAT
Source organism: Camelina sativa (assembly GCF_030686135.1). NCBI lineage: Eukaryota > Viridiplantae > Streptophyta > Magnoliopsida > Brassicales > Brassicaceae > Camelina > Camelina sativa. The sequence continues at coordinate 10,837,574 of NC_141897.1, read as the reverse complement.
ACGGTCAAAATATGTAACAATCCAATGCATTTGACTAATTATAAGAGTTCGGGTTGAATTTGGAGTGTTTAAACACCACTTTTACCCATTTTGTCCCGAAACATGCTAAAATCTAGAAAACATTGATTCTAAGCAGTAAACAGCTTTGTTAATGTTTCTAGGGCCAGAATGTGTGACAATCTAATGCATTTAACTAATTGTAAGAGTTCGGGATGAATTTGGATTGTTTAGACAACAGTTAAACCCGTTTTATCCCAAAACAGGCTTAAACCAAGAAAACAGGCTAAAACCAAGAGAAAACATTGATTCAAAGCATTAAACAGTTATGTTACTCTTTCTTGGGTCAAAATATGTAACAATCCAATGCATTTGACTAATTATAAGAGTTCGGGTTGAATTTGGAGTGTTTAGACACCACTCATACCCATTTTGTCCCGAAACAGGCTAAAACCGAGAAAACATTGATTCAAAGCAGTAAACAGCTTTGTTACTGTTTCTAGGGTCAGAATGTATGACAATCCAAAGCATTTAACTAATTGTAAGAGTTCAGGATGAATTTGGAGTGTTTGGACAATAGTTAAACCCGTTTTATCCCAAAGGAGACTTAAATCTAGAAAACAGGCTAAAACCGAGAGAAAACATTGATTAGATGCAGTAAACAGGTATGTTACTCTTTCTATGGTCAAAATATGTAACAATCCAATGCATTTGACTAATTATAAGAGTTAGGGTTGAATTTGGAGTGTTTAAACACCACTTAGACCCATTTTGTCCCTAAACAGGCTAAAACCGAGAAAACATTGATTCTACGCAGTAAGCAGCGTTGTTACTGTTTCTAGGGTCAAAATGTGTGAAATTCCAATGCATTTGACTAATTGTAAGAGTTCGGGATGAATTTGGAGTGTTTAGACAACAGTTAAACCCGTTTTATCCCAAAACAGGCTTTAACAGAGAAAACAGGCTAAAACCGAGATAAAACATAGATTCGAAGCAGTAAAAAGCTATGTTACTCTTTATAGGGTCAAAATATGTAACAATCTTATGCATTTGACTAATTATAAGAGTTCGGGTTGAATTTGGAGTATTTAGACACCACTCATACCCATTTTGTCCCGAAACAGGCTAAAACCGAGAAAACATTGATTCTAAGCAGTAAACAGCGTTGTTACAGTTTTAGGGTCAGAATGTGTGACATTCCAATGCATTTAACTAATTGTAAGAGTTTTGGATGAATTTGGAATGTTTAGACAACAAATAAACCCGTTTTATCCCAAAAAAGGCTTAAACCGAGAGAAAACATAGATTCGAAGCAGTAAACAGCAATGTTACTCTTTCTACGGTCAAAATATGTAGCAATCCAATGCATTTGACTAATTATAAGAGTTCAGGTTGAATTTGGAGTGTTTAAACACCACTTTTACCCATTTTGTCCCGAAACAGGCTAAAATCGAGAAAACATTGATTCTAAGCAGTAAACAGCTTTGTTAATATTTCTAGGGCCAGAATGTGTGACAATCCAATGCATTTAACTAATTGTAAGAGTTCGGGATGAATTTGGAGTGTTTAGACAACAGTTAATCCAGTTTTATCCCAAAACTGGCTTTAACAGAGAAAACAGGCTAAAATCGAGAGAAAACATAGATTCGAAGCAGTAAAAAGCTATGTTACTCTTTATAGAGTCAAAATATGTAACAATCTAATGCATTTGACTAGTTATAAGAGTTCGGGTTGAATTTGGAGTATTTAGACACCACTTAGACCCATTTTGTCCCGAAACAGGCTAAAACCGAGAAAACGTTGACTCAAAGCAGTAAACAGATTTGTTACTATTTATAGGGACAGAAGGTGTGACAGTCCAATTCATTTGACTAATAGTAAGATTTCGGGATGAATTTGGACTGTTTAGACGACAGTTAAACCCGTTTTATCCCAAAACAGGCATAAACCGAGAAAACAGACTAAAACCGAGAAAAAACATTGAATCGATGCAGTAAACAGGTATGTTACTCTTTATTTGGTCAAAATATAAAACAATCCAATGCATTTGACTAATTATAAGAGTTCAGGTTGAATTTGGAGTGTTTAAACACCACTTTTACCCATTTTGTCCCGAAACAGGCTAAAATCGAGAAAACATTGATTCTAAGCAGTAAACAGCCTTGTTAATATTTCTAGGGCCAGAATGTGTGACAATCCAATGCATTTAACTAACTGTAAGAGTTCGGGATGAATTTGGAGTGTTTAGAAAACAGTTAAACCAGTTTTATCCCAAAACAGGCTTTAACAGAGAAAACAGGCTAAAACCGAGAGAAAACATAGATTCGAAGCACTAAAAAGCTATGTTACTCTTTATAGAGTCAAAATATGTAACAATCTAATGCATTTGACTAATTATAAGAGTTCGGGTTGAATTTGGAGTATTTAGACACCACTTAAACCCATTTTGTCCTGAAACAGGCTAAAACCGAGAAAACGTTGATTCAAAGCAGTAAACAGATTTGTTAATGTTTCTAGGGCCAGAATGTGTGACAATCCAATGCATTTAACTAATTGTTAGAGTTCGGGATGAATTTGGATTGTTTAGAAAACAGTTAAACACGTTTAATCCCAAAATAGGCTTAAACCAAGAAAACAGGCTAAAACCGAGAGAAAACATTGATTCGAAGCAGTAAACAGCTATGATACTCTTTCTAGGGTCAAAATATGTAACAATCTAATGCATTTGACTAATTATAAGAGTTACGGTTGAATTTGGAGTGTTTAAACACCACCTAGACCCATTTTGTCCATAAACAGGCTAAAACCGAGAAAACATTGATTCTAAGCAGTAAACAGCGTTGTTTCTGTTTCTAGGGTCAAAATGTATGACATTCCAATGCATTTGACTAATTGTAAGAGTTTGGGATGAATTTGGAGTGTTTAGACAACAGTTAAACCCGTTTTATCCCAAAACAGGCTTAAACCGAGGAAACAGACTAAAACCAAGAGAAAAATTGATTGGAAGCAGTAAACAGCTATGTTACTCTTTTTAGGGTCAAAATATAAAACAATCCAATGCATTTGACTAATTATAAGAGTTCGGGTTGAATTTGGAGTGTTTAGACACCACTTAGACCCATTTTGTCCCTAAACAGGCTAAAACCGAGAAAACATTGATACAAAGCAGTAAACAGCTTTGTTACTGTTTCTAGTGTCAGAATGTGTGACAATCCAATGCATTTAAATATTTTTATGAGTTCGGTATGAATTTGGAGTGTTTAGACAACAGTTAAACCCGTTTTATCCCAAAAGAGCCTTAACCCGAGAAAACAGGCGAAAACCGAGAGAAAACATTGATTCGAAGCAGTAAACAGCAATGTTACTCTTTCTACGGTCAAAATATGTAACAGTCCAATGAATTTGACTAATTATAAGAGTTCGGGTTGAATTTGGAGCGTTTTGACACCACTCATACCCATTTTGTCCCGAGACAGGCTAAAACCGAGAAAACGTTGATTCAAAGCAGTAAACAGATTTGTTACTATTTCTAGGGTCAGAAAGTGTGACAATCAAATACATTTAACTAATTGTAAGAGTTTTGGATGAATTTGGAATGTTTAGACAACAAATAAACCCGTTTTATCCCAAAAAAGGCTTAAACCGAGAAAACATGCTAAAACCGAGAAAAAACATTGAATCGATGCAGTAAACAGGTATGTTACTCTTTATTTGGTCAAAATATGTAACAATCCAATGCATTTGACTAATTATAAGGGTTCAAGTTGAATTTGGAGTGTTTAAACACCACTTTTACCCATTTTGTCCCGAAACAGGCTAACATCGAGAAAACATTGATTCTAAGCAGTAAACAGCTGTGTTAATATTTCTAGGGCCAGAATGTGTGACAATCCAATGCATTTAACTAATTGTAAGAGTTCGGGATGAATTTGGAGTGTTTAGACAACAGTTAAACCAGTTTTATCCCAAAACAGGCTTTAACAGAGAAAACAGGCTAAAACCGAGAGAAAACATAGATTCGAAGCAGTAAAAAGCTATGTTACTCTTTATAGAGTCAAAATATGTAACAATCTAATGCATTTGACTAATTATAAGAGTTCGGGTTGAGTTTGGAGCGTTTTGACACCACTCATACCCATTTTGTCCCGAAACAAGCTAAAATCGAGAAAACATTGATTCTAAGCAGTAAACAGCCTTGTTAATATTTCTAGGGCCAGAATGTGTGACAATCCAATGCATTTAACTAACTGTAAGAGTTCGGGATGAATTTGGAGTGTTTAGAAAACAGTTAAACCAGTTTTATCCCAAAACAGGCTTTAACAGAGAAAACAGGCTAAAACCGAGAGAAAACATAGATTCGAAGCACTAAAAAGCTATGTTACTCTTTATAGAGTCAAAATATGTAACAATCTAATGCATTTGACTAATTATAAGAGTTCGGGTTGAATTTGGAGTATTTAGACACCACTTAAACCCATTTTGTCCTGAAACAGGCTAAAACCGAGAAAACGTTGATTCAAAGCAGTAAACAGATTTGTTAATGTTTCTAGGGCCAGAATGTGTGACAATCCAATGCATTTAACTAATTGTTAGAGTTCGGGATGAATTTGGATTGTTTAGAAAACAGTTAAACACGTTTAATCCCAAAATAGGCTTAAACCAAGAAAACAGGCTAAAACCGAGAGAAAACATTGATTCGAAGCAGTAAACAGCTATGATACTCTTTCTAGGGTCAAAATATGTAACAATCTAATGCATTTGACTAATTATAAGAGTTACGGTTGAATTTGGAGTGTTTAAACACCACCTAGACCCATTTTGTCCATAAACAGGCTAAAACCGAGAAAACATTGATTCTAAGCAGTAAACAGCGTTGTTTCTGTTTCTAGGGTCAAAATGTATGACATTCCAATGCATTTGACTAATTGTAAGAGTTTGGGATGAATTTGGAGTGTTTAGACAACAGTTAAACCCGTTTTATCCCAAAACAGGCTTAAACCGAGGAAACAGACTAAAACCAAGAGAAAAATTGATTGGAAGCAGTAAACAGCTATGTTACTCTTTTTAGGGTCAAAATATAAAACAATCCAATGCATTTGACTAATTATAAGAGTTCGGGTTGAATTTGGAGTGTTTAGACACCACTTAGACCCATTTTGTCCCTAAACAGGCTAAAACCGAGAAAACATTGATACAAAGCAGTAAACAGCTTTGTTACTGTTTCTAGTGTCAGAATGTGTGACAATCCAATGCATTTAAATATTTTTATGAGTTCGGTATGAATTTGGAGTGTTTAGACAACAGTTAAACCCGTTTTATCCCAAAAGAGCCTTAACCCGAGAAAACAGGCGAAAACCGAGAGAAAACATTGATTCGAAGCAGTAAACAGCAATGTTACTCTTTCTACGGTCAAAATATGTAACAGTCCAATGAATTTGACTAATTATAAGAGTTCGGGTTGAATTTGGAGCGTTTTGACACCACTCATACCCATTTTGTCCCGAGACAGGCTAAAACCGAGAAAACGTTGATTCAAAGCAGTAAACAGATTTGTTACTATTTCTAGGGTCAGAAAGTGTGACAATCAAATACATTTAACTAATTGTAAGAGTTTTGGATGAATTTGGAATGTTTAGACAACAAATAAACCCGTTTTATCCCAAAAAAGGCTTAAACCGAGAAAACATGCTAAAACCGAGAAAAAACATTGAATCGATGCAGTAAACAGGTATGTTACTCTTTATTTGGTCAAAATATGTAACAATCCAATGCATTTGACTAATTATAAGGGTTCAAGTTGAATTTGGAGTGTTTAAACACCACTTTTACCCATTTTGTCCCGAAACAGGCTAACATCGAGAAAACATTGATTCTAAGCAGTAAACAGCTTTGTTAATATTTCTAGGGCCAGAATGTGTGACAATCCAATGCATTTAACTAATTGTAAGAGTTCGGGATGAATTTGGAGTGTTTAGACAACAGTTAAACCAGTTTTATCCCAAAACAGGCTTTAACAGAGAAAACAGGCTAAAACCGAGAGAAAACATAGATTCGAAGCAGTAAAAAGCTATGTTACTCTTTATAGAGTCAAAATATGTAACAATCTAATGCATTTGACTAATTATAAGAGTTCGGGTTGAGTTTGGAGCGTTTTGACACCACTCATACCCATTTTGTCCCGAAACAAGCTAAAATCGAGAAAACATTGATTCTAAGCAGTAAACAGCCTTGTTAATATTTCTAGGGCCAGAATGTGTGACAATCCAATGCACTTAACTAATAGTAAGATTTCGGGATGAATTTGGAGTGTTTAGACAACAGTTAAACCAGTTTTATCCCAAAACAGGCTTTAACAGAGAAAACAGGCTAAAACCGAGAGAAAACATAGATTCGAAGCACTAAAAAGCTATGTTACTCTTTATAGAGTCAAAATATGTAACAATCTAATGCATTTGACTAATTATAAGAGTTCGGGTTGAATTTGGAGTATTTAGACACCACTTAAACCCATTTTGTCCTGAAACAGGCTAAAACAGAGAAAACGTTGATTCAAAGCAGTAAACAGATTTGTTAATGTTTCTAGGGCCAGAATGTGTGACAATCCAATGCATTTAACTAATTGTAAGAGTTCGGGATGAATTTGGATTGTTTAGGCAACAGTTAAACACGTTTAATCCCAAAACAGGCTTAAACCAAGAAAACAGGCTAAAACCGAGAGAAAACATTGATTCGAAGCAGTAAACAGCTATGATACTCTTTCTAGGGTCAAAATATGTAACAATCTAATGCATTTGACTAATTATAAGAGTTAGGGTTGAATTTGGAGTGTTTAAACACCACCTAGACCCATTTTGTCCATAAACAGGCTAAAACCGAGAAAACATTGATTCTAAGCAGTAAACAGCGTTGTTACTGTTTCTAGGGTCAAAATGTGTGACATTCCAATGCATTTGACTAATTGTAAGAGTTTGGGATGAATTTGGAGTGTTTAGACAATAGTTAAACCCGTTTTATCCCAAAACAGGCTTAAACCGAGAAAACAGACTAAAACCGAGAGAAAAATTGATTGGAAGCAGTAAACAGCTATGTTACTCTTTTTAGGGTCAAAATATAAAACAATCCAATGCATTTGACTAATTATAAGAGTTCGGGTTGAATTTGGAGTGTTTAGACACCACTTAGACCCATTTTGTCCCTAAACAGGCTAAAACCGAGAAAACATTGATTCAAAGCAGTAAACAGCTTTGTTACTGTTTCTAGTGTCAGAATGTGTGACAATCCAATGCATTTAAATATTTTTATGAGTTCGGTATGAATTTGGAGTGTTTAGACAACAGTTAAACCCGTTTTATCCCAAAAGAGCCTTAACCCGAGAAAACAGGCTAAAACCGAGAGAAAACATTGATTCGAAGCAGTAAACAGCAATGTTACTCTTTCTACGGTCAAAATATGTAACAGTCCAATGAATTTGACTAAATATAAGAGTTCGGGTTGAATTTGGAGCGTTTTGACACCACTCATACCCATTTAGTCCCGAGACAGGCTAAAACCGAGAAAACGTTGATTCAAAGCAGTAAACAGATTTGTTACTGTTTCTAGGGTCAGAAAGTGTGACAATCAAATACATTTAACTAATTGTAAGAGTTTTGGATGAATTTGGAATGTTTAGACAACAAATAAACCCGTTTTATCCCAAAAAAGGCTTAAACCGAGAAAACATGCTAAAACCGAGAAAAAACATTGAATCGATGCAGTAAACAGGTATGTTACTCTTTATTTGGTCAAAATATGTAACAATCCAATGCATTTGACTAATTATAAGAGTTCAGGTTGAATTTGGAGTGTTTAAACACCACTTTTACCCATTTTGTCCCGAAACAGGCTAAAATCGAGAAAACATTGATTCTAAGCAGTAAACAGCTTTGTTACTGTTTCTAGGGCCAGAATGTGTGACAATCCAACGCATTTAACTAACTGTAAGAGTTCGGGATGAATTTGGAGTGTTTAGACAACAGTTAAACCAGTTTTATCCCAAAACAGGCTTTAACAGAGAAAACAGGCTAAAACCGAGAGAAAACATAGATTCGAAGCAGTAAAAAGCTATGTTACTCTTTATAGAGTCAAAATATGTAACAATCTAATGCATTTGACTAATTATAAGAGTTCGGCTTGAATTTGGAGCGTTTAGACACCACTCATACCCATTTTGTCCCGAGACAGGCTAAAACCGAGAAAACGTTGATTCAAAGCAGTAAACAGATTTGTTACTGTTTCTAGGGAAAGAAAGTGTGACAATCAAATACATTTAACTAATTGTAAGAGTTTTGGATGAATTTGGAATGTTTAGACAACAAATAAACCCGTTTTATCCCAAAAAAGGCTTAAACCGAGAAAACATGCTAAAACCAAGAAAAAACATTGAATCGATGCAGTAAACAGGTATGTTACTCTTTATTTGGTCAAAATATGTAACAATCCAATGCAATTGACTAATTATAAGGGTTCAAGTTGAATTTGGAGTGTTTAAACACCACTTTTACCCATTTTATCCCGAAACAGGCTAACATCGAGAAAACATTGATTCTAAGCAGTAAACAGCTTTGTTAATATTTCTAGGGCCAGAATGTGTGACAATCCAATGCATTTAACTAATTGTAAGAGTTCGGGATGAATTTGGAGTGTTTAGACAACAGTTAAACCAGTTTTATCCCAAAACAGGCTTTAACAGAGAAAACAGGCTAAAACCGAGAGAAAACATAGATTTGAAGCAGTAAAAAGCTATGTTACTCTTTATAGAATCAAAATATGTAACAATCTAATGCACTTGACTAATTATAAGAGTTCGGGTTGAATTTGGAGCGTTTAGACACCACTCATACCCATTTTGTCCCGAGACAGGCTAAAACCGAGAAAACGTTGATTCAAAGCAGTAAACAGATTTGTTACTGTTTCTAGGGTCAGAAAGTGTGACAATCAAATACATTTAACTAATTGTAAGAGTTTTGGATGAATTTGGAATGTTTAGACAACAAATAAACCCGTTTTATCCCAAAAAAGGCTTAAACCGAGAAAACATGCTAAAACCGAGAAAAAAAATTGAATCGATGCAGTAAACAGGTATGTTACTCTTTAGTTGGTCAAAATATGTAACAATCCAATGCATTTGACTAATTATAAGAGTTCAGGTTGAATTTGGAGTGTTTAAACACCACTTTTACCCATTTTGTCCCGAAACAAGCTAAAATCAAGAAAACATTGATTCTAAGCAGTAAACAGCTTTGTTAATATTTCTTGGGCCAGAATGTGTGACAATCCAATGCATTTAACTAACTGTAAGAGTTCGGGATGAATTTGGAGTGTTTAGACAACAGTTAAACCAGTTTTATCCCAAAACAGGCTTTAACAGAGAAAACAGGCTAAAACCGAGAGAAAACATAGATTCGAAGCAGTAAAAAGCTATGTTACTCTTTATAGAGTCAAAATATGTAACAATCTAATGCATTTGACTAATTATAAGAGTTCGGGTTGAATTTGGAGTATTTAGACACCACTTAGACCCATTTTGTCCCGAAACAGGTTAAAACCGAGAAAACGTTGATTCAAAGCAGTAAACAGCTTTGTTATTATTTATAGGGACAGAAGGTGTGAAATTCCAATTTATTTGACTAATTGTAAGATTTCGGGATGAATTTGGACTGTTTAGACAACAGTTAAACCCGTTTTATCCCAATACAGGCATAAACCGAGAAAACAGACTAAAACCGAGAGAAAATTGATTGGAAGCAGTAAACAGCTATGTTACTCTTTCTAGGGTCAAAATATAAAACAATCCAATGCATTTGACTAATTATAAGAGTTCGGGTTGAATTTGGAGTGTTTAGACACCACTTAGACCCATTTTGTCCCTAAACAGGCTAAAACCAAGAAAACATTGATTCAAAGCAGTAAACAGCTTTGTTACTGTTTCTAGTGTCAGAATGTGTGACAATCCAATGCATTTTTGTAAGAGTTCGGTATGAATTTGGAGTGTTTAGACAACAGTTAAACCCGTTTTATCCCAAAAGAGGCTTAAACCGAGAAAACAGGCTAAAACCGAGAGAAAACATTGATTTGAAGCAGTAAACAGCAATGTTACTCTTTCTACGGTCAAAATATGTAACAATCCAATGCGTTTGACTAATTATAAAAGTTCGGGTTGAATTTGGAGGTTTAGACACCACTCATACCCATTTAGTCCCGAGACAGGCTAAAACCGAGAAAACGTTGATTCAAAGCAGTAAACAGATTTGTTACTGTTTCTAGGGTCAGAAAGTGTGACAATCAAATACATTTAACTAATTGTAAGAGTTTTGGATGAATTTGGAATGTTTAGACAACAAATAAACCCGTTTTATCCCAAAAAAGGCTTAAACCGAGAAAACATGCTAAAACCGAGAAAAAACATTGAATCGATGCAGTAAACAGGTATGTTACTCTTTATTTGGTCAAAATATGTAACAATCCAATGCATTTGACTAATTATAAGAGTTCAGGTTGAATTTGGAGTGTTTAAACACCACTTTTACCCATTTTGTCCCGAAACAGGCTAAAATCGAGAAAACATTGATTCTAAGCAGTAAACAGCTTTGTTACTGTTTCTAGGGCCAGAATGTGTGACAATCCAACGCATTTAACTAACTGTAAGAGTTCGGGATGAATTTGGAGTGTTTAGACAACAGTTAAACCAGTTTTATCCCAAAACAGGCTTTAACAGAGAAAACAGGCTAAAACCGAGAGAAAACATAGATTCGAAGCAGTAAAAAGCTATGTTACTCTTTATAGAGTCAAAATATGTAACAATCTAATGCATTTGACTAATTATAAGAGTTCGGCTTGAATTTGGAGCGTTTAGACACCACTCATACCCATTTTGTCCCGAGACAGGCTAAAACCGAGAAAACGTTGATTCAAAGCAGTAAACAGATTTGTTACTGTTTCTAGGGAAAGAAAGTGTGACAATCAAATACATTTAACTAATTGTAAGAGTTTTGGATGAATTTGGAATGTTTAGACAACAAATAAACCCGTTTTATCCCAAAAAAGGCTTAAACCGAGAAAACATGCTAAAACCAAGAAAAAACATTGAATCGATGCAGTAAACAGGTATGTTACTCTTTATTTGGTCAAAATATGTAACAATCCAATGCAATTGACTAATTATAAGGGTTCAAGTTGAATTTGGAGTGTTTAAACACCACTTTTACCCATTTTATCCCGAAACAGGCTAACATCGAGAAAACATTGATTCTAAGCAGTAAACAGCTTTGTTAATATTTCTAGGGCCAGAATGTGTGACAATCCAATGCATTTAACTAATTGTAAGAGTTCGGGATGAATTTGGAGTGTTTAGACAACAGTTAAACCAGTTTTATCCCAAAACAGGCTTTAACAGAGAAAACAGGCTAAAACCGAGAGAAAACATAGATTTGAAGCAGTAAAAAGCTATGTTACTCTTTATAGAATCAAAATATGTAACAATCTAATGCACTTGACTAATTATAAGAGTTCGGGTTGAATTTGGAGCGTTTAGACACCACTCATACCCATTTTGTCCCGAGACAGGCTAAAACCGAGAAAACGTTGATTCAAAGCAGTAAACAGATTTGTTACTGTTTCTAGGGTCAGAAAGTGTGACAATCAAATACATTTAACTAATTGTAAGAGTTTTGGATGAATTTGGAATGTTTAGACAACAAATAAACCCGTTTTATCCCAAAAAAGGCTTAAACCGAGAAAACATGCTAAAACCGAGAAAAAAAATTGAATCGATGCAGTAAACAGGTATGTTACTCTTTAGTTGGTCAAAATATGTAACAATCCAATGCATTTGACTAATTATAAGAGTTCAGGTTGAATTTGGAGTGTTTAAACACCACTTTTACCCATTTTGTCCCGAAACAAGCTAAAATCAAGAAAACATTGATTCTAAGCAGTAAACAGCTTTGTTAATATTTCTTGGGCCAGAATGTGTGACAATCCAATGCATTTAACTAACTGTAAGAGTTCGGGATGAATTTGGAGTGTTTAGACAACAGTTAAACCAGTTTTATCCCAAAACAGGCTTTAACAGAGAAAACAGGCTAAAACCGAGAGAAAACATAGATTCGAAGCAGTAAAAAGCTATGTTACTCTTTATAGAGTCAAAATATGTAACAATCTAATGCATTTGACTAATTATAAGAGTTCGGGTTGAATTTGGAGTATTTAGACACCACTTAGACCCATTTTGTCCCGAAACAGGTTAAAACCGAGAAAACGTTGATTCAAAGCAGTAAACAGCTTTGTTATTATTTATAGGGACAGAAGGTGTGAAATTCCAATTTATTTGACTAATTGTAAGATTTCGGGATGAATTTGGACTGTTTAGACAACAGTTAAACCCGTTTTATCCCAATACAGGCATAAACCGAGAAAACAGACTAAAACCGAGAGAAAATTGATTGGAAGCAGTAAACAGCTATGTTACTCTTTCTAGGGTCAAAATATAAAACAATCCAATGCATTTGACTAATTATAAGAGTTCGGGTTGAATTTGGAGTGTTTAGACACCACTTAGACCCATTTTGTCCCTAAACAGGCTAAAACCAAGAAAACATTGATTCAAAGCAGTAAACAGCTTTGTTACTGTTTCTAGTGTCAGAATGTGTGACAATCCAATGCATTTTTGTAAGAGTTCGGTATGAATTTGGAGTGTTTAGACAACAGTTAAACCCGTTTTATCCCAAAAGAGGCTTAAACCGAGAAAACAGGCTAAAACCGAGAGAAAACATTGATTTGAAGCAGTAAACAGCAATGTTACTCTTTCTACGGTCAAAATATGTAACAATCCAATGCGTTTGACTAATTATAAAAGTTCGGGTTGAATTTGGAGGTTTAGACACCACTCATACCCATTTTGTCCCGAGACAGGCTAAAACCGAGAAAACGTTGATTCAAAGAAGTAAACAGATTTGTTACTGTTTCTAGGGTCAGAAAGTGTGACAATCAAATACATTTAACTAATTGTAAGAGTTTTGGATGAATTTGGAATGTTTAGACAACAAATAAACCCGTTTTATCCCAAAAAAGGCTTAAACCGAGAATACATGCGAATACCGAGAAAAAACATTGAATCGATGCAGTAAACAGGTATGATACTCTTTATTTGGTCATAATATGTAACAATCCAATGCATTTGACTAATTATAAGAGTTCAGGTTGAATTTGGAGTGTTTAAACACCACTTTTACCCATTTTGTCCCGAAACAGGCTAAAATCGAGAAAACATTGATTCTAAGCAGTAAACAGCTTTGTTAATATTTCTAGGGCCAGAATGTGTGACAATCCAATGTATTTAACTAACTGTAAGAGTTCGGGATGAATTTGGAGTGTTTAGACAACAGTTAAACCAGTTTTATCCCAAAACAGGCTAAAACCGAGAGAAAATATAGATTCGAAGCAGTAAAAAGCTATGTTACTCTTTATAGAGTCAATATATGTAACAATCTAATGCATTTGACTTATTATAAGAGTTCGGGTTGAATTTGGAGTATTTAGACAGCACTTAGACCCATTTTGTCCCGAAACAGGCTAAAACCGAGAAAACGTTGATTCAAAGCAGTAAACAGCTTTGTTATTATTTATAGGGACAGAAGGTGTGACAGTCCAATTCATTTGACTAATTGTAAGATTTCGGGATGAATTTGGACTGTTTAGACAACAGTTAAACCCGTTTTATCCCAAAACAGGCATAAACCGAGAAAACAGACTAAAACCGAGAGGAAAATTGATTGGAAGCAGTAAACAGCTATGTTACTCTTTCTAGGGTCAAAATATAAAACAATCCAATGCATTTGACTAATTATAAGAGTTCGGGTTGAATTTGGAGTGTTTAGACACCACTTAGACCCATTTTGTCCCTAAACAGGCTAAAACCGAAAAAAAAAAGATTCAAAGCAGTAAATAGCTTTGTTACTGTTTCTAGCGTCAGAATGTGTTACAATCCAATGCATTTAAATATTTGTAAGAGTTCGGTATGAATTTGGAGTGTTTAGACAACAGTTAAACCCGTTTTATCCCAAAAGAGGCTTAAACCGAGAAAACAGGCTAAAACCGAGAGAAAACATTGATTTGAAGCAGTAAACAGCAATGTTACTCTTTCTACGGTCAAAATATGTAACAATCCAATGCATTTGACTAATTATAAGAGTTCGGGTTGAATTTGGAGCGTTTAGACACCACTCATACCCATTTTGTCCCGAGACAGGCTAAAACCGAGAAAACGTTGATTCAAAGCAGTAAACAGATTTGTTACTGTTTCTAGGGTCAGAAAGTGTGACAATCAAATACATTTAACTAATTGTAAGAGTTTTGGATGAATTTGGAATGTTTAGACAACAAATAAACCCGTTTTATCCCAAAAAAGGCTTAAACCGAGAAAACATGCTAAAACCGAGAAAAAACATTGAATCGATGCAGTAAACAGGTATGTTACTCTTTATTTGGTCAAAATATGTAACAATCCAATGCATTTGACTAATTATAAGAGTTCAGGTTGAATTTGGAGTGTTTAAACACCACTTTTACCCATTTTGTCCCGAAACAGGCTAAAATCGAGAAAACATTGATTCTAAGCAGTAAACAGCTTTGTTACTGTTTCTAGGGCCAGAATGTGTGACAATCCAACGCATTTAACTAACTGTAAGAGTTCGGGATGAATTTGGAGTGTTTAGACAACAGTTAAACCAGTTTTATCCCAAAACAGGCTTTAACAGAGAAAACAGGCTAAAACCGAGAGAAAACATAGATTCGAAGCAGTAAAAAGCTATGTTACTCTTTATAGAGTCAAAATATGTAACAATCTAATGCATTTGACTAACTATAAGAGTTCGGGTTGAATTTGGAGTATTTAGACACCACTTAGACCCATTTTGTCCCGAAACAGGCTAAAACCGAGAAAACGTTGATTCAAAGCAGTAAACAGCTTTGTTATTATTTATAGGGACAGAAGGTGTGACAGTCCAATTCATTTGACTAATTGTAAGATTTCAGGATGAATTTGGACTGTTTAGACAACAGTTAAACCCGTTTTATCCCAAAACAGGCATAAACCGAGAAAACAGACTAAAACCGAGAAAAAACATTGAATCGATGCAGTAAACAGGTATGTTACTCTTTAGTTAGTCAAAATATGTAACAATCCAATGCATTTGACTAATTATAAGAGTTCAGGTTGAATTTGGAGTGTTTAAACACCACTTTTACCCATTTTGTCCCGAAACAGGCTAAAATCAAGAAAACATTGATTCTAAGCAGTAAACAGCTTTGTTAATATTTCTTGGGCCAGAATGTGTGACAATCCAATGCATTTAACTAACTGTAAGAGTTCGGGATGAATTTGGAGTGTTTAGACAACAGTTAAACCAGTTTTATCCCAAAACAGGCTTTAACAGAGAAAACAGGCTAAAACCGAGAGAAAACATAGATTCGAAGCAGTAAAAAGCTATGTTACTCTTTATAGAGTCAAAATATGTAACAATCTAATGCATTTGACTAATTATAAGAGTTCGGGTTGAATTTGGAGTATTTAGACACCACTTAGACCCATTTTGTCCCGAAACAGGCTAAAACCGAGAAAACGTTGATTCAAAGCAGTAAACAGCTTTGTTATTATTTATAGGGACAGAAGGTGTGAAATTCCAATTTATTTGACTAATTGTAAGATTTCGGGATGAATTTGGACTGTTTAGACAACAGTTAAACCCGTTTTATCCCAATACAGGCATAAACCGAGAAAACAGACTAAAACCGAGAGAAAATTGATTGGAAGCAGTAAACAGCTATGTTACTCTTTCTAGGGTCAAAATATAAAACAATCCAATGCATTTGACTAATTATAAGAGTTCGGGTTGAATTTGGAGTGTTTAGACACCACTTAGACCCATTTTGTCCCTAAACAGGCTAAAACCAAGAAAACATTGATTCAAAGCAGTAAACAGCTTTGTTACTGTTTCTAGTGTCAGAATGTGTGACAATCCAATGCATTTTTGTAAGAGTTCGGTATGAATTTGGAGTGTTTAGACAACAGTTAAACCCGTTTTATCCCAAAAGAGGCTTAAACCGAGAAAACAGGCTAAAACCGAGAGAAAACATTGATTTGAAGCAGTAAACAGCAATGTTACTCTTTCTACGGTCAAAATATGTAACAATCCAATGCGTTTGACTAATTATAAAAGTTCGGGTTGAATTTGGAGCGTTTAGACACCACTCATACCCATTTTGTCCCGAGACAGGCTAAACCCGAGAAAACGTTGATTCAAAGAAGTAAACAGATTTGTTACTGTTTCTAGGGTCAGAAAGTGTGACAATCAAATACATTTAACTAATTGTAAGAGTTTTGGATGAATTTGGAATGTTTAGACAACAAATAAACCCGTTTTATCCCAAAAAAGGCTTAAACCGAGAATACATGCTAATACCGAGAAAAAACATTGAATCGATGCAGTAAACAGGTATGATACTCTTTATTTGGTCATAATATGTAACAATCCAATGCATTTGACTAATTATAAGAGTTCAGGTTGAATTTGGAGTGTTTAAACACCACTTTTACCCATTTTGTCCCGAAACAGGCTAACATCGAGAAAACATTGATTCTAAACAGTAAACAGCTTTGTTAATATTTCTAGGGCCAGAATGTGTGACAATCCAATGCATTTAACTAACTGTAAGAGTTCGGGATGAATTTGGAGTGTTTAGACAACAGTTAAACCAGTTTTATCCCAAAACAGGCTAAAACCGAGAGAAAATATAGATTCGAAGCAGTAAAAAGCTATGTTACTCTTTATAGAGTCAATATATGTAACAATCTAATGCATTTGACTTATTATAAGAGTTCGGGTTGAATTTGGAGTATTTAGACAGCACTTAGACCCATTTTGTCCCGAAACAGGCTAAAACCGAGAAAACGTTGATTCAAAGCAGTAAACAGCTTTGTTATTATTTATAGGGACAGAAGGTGTGACAGTCCAATTCATTTGACTAATTGTAAGATTTCGGGATGAATTTGGACTGTTTAGACAACAGTTAAACCCGTTTTATCCCAAAACAGGCATAAACCGAGAAAACAGACTAAAACCGAGAGAAAAATTGATTGGAAGCAGTAAACAGCTATGTTACTCTTTCTAGGGTCAAAATATAAAACAATCCAATGCATTTGACTAATTATATGAGTTCGGGTTGAATTTGGAGTGTTTAGACACCACTTAGACCCATTTTGTCCCTAAACAGGCTAAAACCGAAAAAAAAAAGATTCAAAGCAGTAAATAGCTTTGTTACTGTTTCTAGCGTCAGAATGTGTTACAATCCAATGCATTTAAATATTTGTAAGAGTTCGGTATGAATTTGGAGTGTTTAGACAACAGTTAAACCCGTTTTATCCCAAAAGAGGCTTAAACCGAGAAAACAGGCTAAAACCGAGAGAAAACATTGATTCGAAGCAGTAAACAGCAATGTTACTCTTTCTACGGTCAAAATATGTAACAATCCAATGCATTTGACTAATTATAAGAGTTCGGGTTGAATTTGGAGCGTTTAGACACCACTCATACCCATTTTGTCCCGAGACAGGCTAAAACCGAGAAAACGTTGATTCAAAGCAGTAAACAGATTTGTTACTGTTTCTAGGGTCAGAAAGTGTGACAATCAAATACATTTAACTAATTGTAAGAGTTTTGGATGAATTTGGAATGTTTAGACAACAAATAAACCCGTTTTATCCCAAAAAAGGCTTAAACCGAGAAAACATGCTAAAACCGAGAAAAAACATTGAATCGATGCAGTAAACAGGTATGTTACTCTTTATTTGGTCAAAATATGTAACAATCCAATGCATTTGACTAATTATAAGAGTTCAGGTTGAATTTGGAGTGTTTAAACACCACTTTTACCCATTTTGTCCCGAAACAGGCTAAAATCGAGAAAACATTGATTCTAAGCAGTAAACAGCTTTGTTACTGTTTCTAGGGCCAGAATGTGTGACAATCCAACGCATTTAACTAACTGTAAGAGTTCGGGATGAATTTGGAGTGTTTAGACAACAGTTAAACCAGTTTTATCCCAAAACAGGCTTTAACAGAGAAAACAGGCTAAAACCGAGAGAAAACATAGATTCGAAGCAGTAAAAAGCTATGTTACTCTTTATAGAGTCAAAATATGTAACAATCTAATGCATTTGACTAACTATAAGAGTTCGGGTTGAATTTGGAGTATTTAGACACCACTTAGACCCATTTTGTCCCGAAACAGGCTAAAACCGAGAAAACGTTGATTCAAAGCAGTAAACAGCTTTGTTATTATTTATAGGGACAGAAGGTGTGACAGTCCAATTCATTTTACTAATTGTAAGATTTCAGGATGAATTTGGACTGTTTAGACAACAGTTAAACCCGTTTTATCCCAAAACAGGCATAAACCGAGAAAACAGACTAAAACCGAGAGAAAAATTGATTGGAAGCAGTAAACAGCTATGTTACTCTTTCTAGGGTCAAAATATAAAACAATCCAATGCATTTGACTAATTATAAGAGTTCGGGTTGAATTTGGAGTGTTTAGACACCACTTAGACCCATTTTGTCCCTAAACAGGCTAAAACCGAGAAAACATTGATTCAAAGCAGTAAACAGCTTTGTTACTGTTTCTAGTGTCAGAATGTGTGACAATCCAATGCATTTAAATATTTGTAAGAGTTCGGTATGAATTTGGAGTGTTTAGACAACAGTTAAACCCGTTTTATCCCAAAAGAGGCTTAAACCGAGAAAACAGGCTAAAACCGAGAGAAAACATTGATTCGAAGCAGTAAACAGCAATGTTACTCTTTCTACGGTCAAAATATGTAACAATCCAATGCATTTGACTAATTATAAGAGTTCGGGTTGAATTTGGAGCGTTTAGACACCACTCATACCCATTTTGTCTCGAGACAGGCTAAAACCGAGAAAACGTTGATTCAAAGCAGTAAACAGATTTGTTACTGTTTCTAGGGTCAGAAAGTGTGACAATCAAATACATTTAACTAATTGTAAGAGTTTTGGATGAATTTGGAATGTTTAGACAACAAATAAACCCGTTTTATCCCAAAAAAGGCTTAAACCGAGAAAACATGCTAAAACCGAGAAAAAACATTGAATCGATGCAGTAAACAGGTATGTTACTCTTTATTTGGTCAAAATATGTAACAATCCAATGCAATTGACTAATTATAAGGGTTCAAGTTGAATTTGGAGTGTTTAAACACCACTTTTACCCATTTTGTCCCGAAACAGGCTAACATCGAGAAAACATTGATTCTAAACAGTAAACAGCTTTGTTAATATTTCTAGGGCCAGAATGTGTGACATTCCAATGCATTTGACTAATTGTAAGAGTTTAGGATGAATTTGGAGTGTTTAGACAACAGTTAAACCCGTTTTATCCCAAAACAGGCTTTAACAGAGAAAACAGGCTAAAACCGAGAGAAAACATAGATTCGAAGCAGTAAAAAACTATGTTACTCTTTATTTGGTCAAAATATGTAACAATCCAATGCATTTGACTAATTATAAGAGTTCAGGTTGAATTTGGAGTGTTTAAACACCACTTTTACCCATTTTGTCCCGAAACAGGCTAAAACCGAGAAAACATTGATTCTAAGCAGTAAACAGCTTTGTTAATATTTCTAGGGCCAGAATGTGTGACAATCCAATGCATTCAACTAATTGTAAGAGTTCGGGATGAATTTGGAGTGTTTAGACAACAGTTAAACCAGTTTTATCCCAAAACAGGCTATAACAGAGAAAACAGGCTAAAACCGAGAGAAAACATAGATTCGAAGTAGTAAAAAGCTATGTTACTCTTTATAGAGTCAAAATATGTAACAATCCAATGCATTTGACTAATTATAAGAGTTCGGTTGAATTTGGAGCGTTTAGACACCACTCATACCCATTTTGTCCCGAGACAGGCTAAAACCGAGAAAACGTTGATTCAAAGCAGTAAACAGATTTGTTACTGTTTCTAGGGTCAGAAAGTGTGACAATCAAATACATTTAACTAATTGTAAGAGTTTTGAATGAATTTGGAATGTTTAGACAACAAATAAACCCGTTTTATCCCAAAAAAGGCTTAAACCGAGAAAACATGCTAAAACCGAAAAAAAACATTGAATCAATGCAGTAAACAGGTATGTTACTCTTTATTTGGTCAAAATATGTAACAATCCAATGCATTTGACTAATTATAAGAGTTCAGGTTGAATTTGGAGTGTTTAAACACCACTTTTACCCATTTTGTCCCGAAACAGGCTAAAATCGGGAAAACATTGATTCTAAGCAGTAAACAGCTTTGTTAATATTTCTAGGGCCAGAATGTGTGACAATCCAATGCATTTAACTAATTGTAAGAGTTCGGGATGAATTTGGAGTGTTTAGACAACAGTTAAACCAGTTTTATCCCAAAACAGGCTTTAACAGAGAAAACAGGCTAAAACCGAGAGAAAACATAGATTCGAAGCAGTAAAAAGCTATGTTACTCTTTATAGAGTCAAAATATGTAACAATCTAATGCATTTGACTAATTATAAGAGTTCGGGTTGAATTTGGAGCGTTTAGACACCACTCATACCCATTTTGTCCGGAGACAGGCTAAAACCGAGAAACCGTTGATTCAAAGCAGTAAACAGATTTGTTACTGTTTCTAGGGTCAGAAAGTGTGACAATCAAATACATTTAACTAATTTTAAGAGTTTTGGATGAATTTGGAATGTTTAGACAACAAATAAACCCGTTTTATCCCAAAAAAGGCTTAAACCGAGAAAACATGCTAAAACCGAGAAAAAACATTGAATCGATGCAGTAAACAGGTATGTTACTCTTTATTTGGTCAAAATATGTAACAATCCAATGCATTTGACTAATTATAAGAGTTCAGGTTGAATTTGGAGTGTTTAAACACCACTTTTACCCATTTTGTCCCGAAACAGGCTAAAATCGAGAAAACATTGATTCTAAGCAGTAAACAGCTTTGTTAATATTTCTAGGGCCAGAATGTGTGACAATCCAATGCATTTAACTAATTGTAAGAGTTCGGGATGAATTTGGAGTGTTTAGACAACAGTTAAACCAGTTTTATCCCAAAACAGGCTTTAATAGAGAAAACATGCTAAAACCGAGAGAAAACATAGATTCGAAGCAGTAAAAAGCTATGTTACTCTTTATAGAGTCAAAATATGTAACAATCTAATGCATTTGACTAATTATAAGAGCTCGGGTTGAATTTGGAGCGTTTAGACACCACTCATACCCATTTTGTCCGGAGACAGGCTAAAACCGAGAAACCGTTGATTCAAAGCAGTAAACAGATTTGTTACTGTTTCTAGGGTCATAAAGTGTGACAATCAAATACATTTAACTAATTGTAAGAGTTTTGGATGAATTTGGAATGTTTAGACAACAAATAAACCCGTTTTATCCCAAAAAGGCTTAAACCAAGAAAACATGCTAAAACCGAGAAAAAACATTGAATCGGTGCAGTAAACAGGTATGTTACTCTTTATTTGGTCAAAATATGTAACAATCCAATGCATTTGACTAATTATAAGAGTTCAGGTTGAATTTGGAGTGTTTAAACACCACTTTTACCCATTTTGTCCCGAAACAGGCTAAAATCGAGAAAACATTGATTCTAAGCATTAAACATATTTGTTACTATTTCTAGGGCCAGAATGTGTGGCAATCCAATGCATTTAACTAACTGTAAGAGTTCGGGATGAATTTGGAGTGTTTAGACAACAGTTAAACCAGTTTTATCCCAAAACAGGCTTTAACAGAGAAAACAGGCTAAAACCGAGAGAAAACATAGGTTCGAAGCAGTAAAAAGCTATGTTACTCTTTATAGAGTCAAAATATGTAACAATCTAATGCATTTGACTAATTATAAGAGTTCGGGTTGAATTTGGAGTATTTAGACACCACTTAGACCCACTTTGTCCCGAAACAGGCTAAAACCGAGAAAACATTGATTCCAAGCAATAAAGAGCTTTGTTACTGTTTCTAGGGTCAGAATATGTGACAATCCAATGCATTTGACTAACTGTAAGAGTTCGGGATGAATTTGGAGTGTTTAGACAACACTTAAACCCGTTTTATCCGAAAACAGGCTTAAACAGAGAAAAAGGCTAAAACCAAGAGAAAACATTGATTTAAAGCAGTAAACAACTATGTTACTCTTTCTAGGGTCAAATATGTAACAATCCAATGCATTTGAATAATTATAAGAGTTCGGGTTGAATTTGGAGTGTTTAGACACCACTTTTACCCATTTTGTCCTGAAACAGGCTAAAACCGAGAAAACATTGATTCTAAGCAATAAACAGCTTTGTTACTGTTTCTAGGGTCAGAATGTGTGACAATCCAATGCATTTGACTAACTGTAAGAGTTCGGGATGAATTTGGAGTGTTTAGACAACACTTTTACCCATTTTGTCGCGAAACAGGCTAAAACCGAGAAAACATTGATTCTAAGCAATAAACAGCTTTGTTACTGTTTCTAGGGTCAGAATGTGTGACAATCCAATGCATTTGACTAACTGTAAGAGTTCTGGATGAATTTGGTGTGTTTAGACAACACTTAAACCCGTTTTATCCGAAAACAGGCTTAAACAGAGAAAAAGGCTAAAACCAAGAGAAAACATTGATTTAAAGCAGTAAACAGCTATGTTACTCTTTCTAGGTTCAAAATATGTAACAATCCAAAGCATTTGACTAATTATAAGAGTTTGGGATGAATTTGGAGTGTTTAGACAACACTTAAACCCGTTTTATCCCAAAACAGGCTTAACACAGAGAAAAAGGCTAAAACCAAGAGAAAACATTGATTTAAAGCAGTAAACAGCTATGTTACTCTTTCTAGGGTCAATATATGTAACAATCCAATGCATTTGACTAATTATAAGAGCTCGGGTTGAATTTGGAGTGTTGAGACACCACTTTTACCCATTTTGTCCCGAAACAGGCTAAAACCGAGAAAACATTGATTCTAAGCAATAAACAGCTACGTTACTCTTTTAGGGTCAGAATGTGTGACAATCCAATGCATTTGACTAATTGTAAGATTTCGGGATGAATTTGAGGTGTTTAGACAACACGTAAACCCGTTTTATCCGAAAACAGGCTTAAACTGAGAAAAAGGCTAAAACGAAGAGAAGACATTGATTTAAAGCAGTAAACAGCTATGTTACTCTTTCTAGGGTCAAAATAAAAAACAATCCAATGCATTTGACTAATTATAAGAGTTCGGGTTGAATTTGGAGTGTTTAGACACCACTTAGACCCATTTTGTCCCTAAACAGGCTAAAACCAAGAAAACATTGATTCAAAGCAGTAAACAGCTTTGTTACTGTTTCTAGTGTCAGAATGTGTGACAATCCAATGCATTTTTGTAAGAGTTCGGTATGAATTTGGAGTGTTTAGACAACAGTTAAACCCGTTTTATCCCAAAAGAGGCTTAAACCGAGAAAACAGGCTAAAACCGAGAGAAAACATTGATTTGAAGCAGTAAACAGCAATGTTACTCTTTCTACGGTCAAAATATGTAACAATCCAATGCGTTTGACTAATTATAAGAGTTCGGGTTGAATTTGGAGCGTTTAGACACCACTCATACCCATTTTGTCCCGAGACAGGCTAAAACCGAGAAAACGTTGATTCAAAGAAGTAAACAGATTTGTTACTGTTTCTAGGGTCAGAAAGTGTGACAATCAAATACATTTAACTAATTGTAAGAGTTTTGGATGAATTTGGAATGTTTAGACAACAAATAAACCCATTTTATCCCAAAAAAGGCTTAAACCGAGAAAACATGCTAAAACCGAGAAAAAACATTGAATCGATGCAGTAAACAGGTATGATACTCTTTATTTGGTCATAATATGTAACAATCCAATGCATTTGACTAATTATAAGAGTTCAGGTTGAATTTGGAGTGTTTAAACACCACTTTTACCCATTTTGTCCCGAAACAGGCTAAAATCGAGAAAACATTGATTCTAAGCAGTAAACAGCTTTGTTAATATTTCTAGGGCCAGAATGTGTGACAATCCAATGCATTTAACTAACTGTAAGAGTTCGGGATGAATTTGGAGTGTTTAGACAACAGTTAAACCAGTTTTATCCCAAAACAGGCTAAAACCGAGAGAAAATATAGATTCGAAGCAGTAAAAAGCTATGTTACTCTTTATAGAGTCAAAATATGTAACAATCTAATGCATTTGACTTATTATAAGAGGTCGGGTTGAATTTGGAGTATTTAGACAGCACTTAGACCCATTTTGTCCCGAAACAGGCTAAAACTGAGAAAACGTTGATTCAAAGCAGTAAACAGCTTTGTTATTATTTATAGGGACAGAAGGTGTGACAGTCCAATTCATTTGACTAATTGTAAGATTTCGGGATGAATTTGGACTGTTTAGACAACAGTTAAACCCGTTTTATCCCAAAACAGGCATAAACCGAGAAAACAGACTAAAACCGAGAGAAAAATTGATTGGAAGCAGTAAACAGCTATGTTACTCTTTCTAGGGTCAAAATATAAAACAATCCAATGCATTTGACTAATTATAAGAGTTCGGGTTGAATTTGGAGTGTTTAGACACCACTTAGACCCATTTTGTCCCTAAACAGGCTAAAACCGAAAAAAAAAAGATTCAAAGCAGTTAACAGCTTTGTTACTGTTTCTAGTGTCAGAATGTGTGACAATCCAATGCATTTAAATATTTGTAAGAGTTCGGTATGAATTTGGAGTGTTTAGACAACAGTTAAACCCGTTTTATCCCAAAAGAGGCTTAAACCGAGAAAACAGGCTAAAACCGAGAGAAAACATTGATTCGAAGCAGTAAACAGCAATGTTACTCTTTCTACGGTCAAAGTATGTAACAATCCAATGCATTTGACTAATTATAAGAGTTCGGGTTGAATTTGGAGCGTTTAGACACCACTCATACCCATTTTGTCCCGAGACAGGCTAAAACCGAGAAAACGTTGATTCAAAGCAGTAAACAGATTTGTTACTGTTTCTAGGGTCAGAAAGTGTGACAATCAAATACATTTAACTAATTGTAAGAGTTTTGGATGAATTTGGAATGTTTAGACAACAAATAAACCCGTTTTATCCCAAAAAAGGCTTAAACCAAGAAAACATGCTAAAACCGAGAAAAAACATTGAATCGATGCAGTAAACAGGTATGTTACTCTTTATTTGGTCAAAATATGTAACAATCCAATGCATTTGACTAATTATAAGAGTTCAGGTTGAATTTGGAGTGTTTAAACACCACTTTTACCCATTTTGTCCCGAAACAGGCTAAAATCGAGAAAACATTGATTCTAAGCAGTAAACAGCTTTGTTACTGTTTCTAGGGCCAGAATGTGTGACAATCCAACGCATTTAACTAACTGTAAGAGTTCGGGATGAATTTGGAGTGTTTAGACAACAGTTAAACCAGTTTTATCCCAAAACAGGCTTTAACAGAGAAAACAGGCTAAAACCGAGAGAAAACATAGATTCGAAGCAGTAAAAGCTATGTTACTCTTTATAGAGTCAAAATATGTAACAATCTAATGCATTTGACTAACTATAAGAGTTCGGGTTGAATTTAGAGTATTTAGACACCACTTAGACCCATTTTGTCCCGAAACAGGCTAAAACCGAGAAAACGTTGATTCGAAGCAGTAAACAGCTTTGTTATTATTTATAGGGACAGAAGGTGTGACAGTCCAATTCATTTGACTAATTGTAAGATTTCAGGATGAATTTGGACTGTTTAGACAACAGTTAAACCCGTTTTATCCCAAAACAGGCATAAACCGAGAAAACAGACTAAAACCGAGAGAAAAATTGATTGGAAGCAGTAAACAGCTATGTTACTCTTTCTAGGGTCAAAATATAAAACAATCCAATGCATTTGACTAATTATAAGAGTTCGGGTTGAATTTGGAGTGTTTAGACACCACTTAGACCCATTTTGTCCCTAAACAGGCTAAAACCGAAAAAAAAAAGATTCAAAGCAGTAAACAGCTTTGTTACTGTTTCTAGTGTCAGAATGTGTGACAATCCAATGCATTTAAATATTTGTAAGTGTTCGGTATGAATTTGGAGTGTTTAGACAACAGTTAAACCCGTTTTATCCCAAAAGAGGCTTAAACCGAGAAAACAGGCTAAAACCGAGAGAAAACAGTGATTCGAAGCAGTAAACAGCAATGTTACTCTTTCTACGGTCAAAGTATGTAACAATCCAATGCATTTGACTAATTATAAGAGTTCGGGTTGAATTTGGAGCGTTTAGACACCACTCATACCCATTTTGTCCCGAGACAGGCTAAAACCGAGAAAACGTTGATTCAAAGCAGTAAACAGATTTGTTACTGTTTCTAGGGTCAGAAAGTGTGACAATCAAATACATTTAACTAATTGTAAGAGTTTTGGATGAATTTGGAATGTTTAGACAACAAATAAACCCGTTTTATCCCAAAAAAGGCTTAAACCGAGAAAACATGCTAAAACCGAGAAAAAACATTGAATCGATGCAGTAAACAGGTATGTTACTCTTTATTTGGTCAAAATATGTAACAATCCAATGCATTTGACTAATTATAAGAGTTCAGGTTGAATTTGGAGTGTTTAAACACCACTTTTACCCATTTTGTCCCGAAACAGGCTAAAATCGAGAAAACATTGATTCTAAGCAGTAAACAGCTTTGTTACTGTTTCTAGGGCCAGAATGTGTGACAATCCAACGCATTTAACTAACTGTAAGAGTTCGGGATGAATTTGGAGTGTTTAGACAACAGTTAAACCAGTTTTATCCCAAAACAGGCTTTAACAGAGAAAACAGGCTAAAACCGAGAGAAAACATAGATTCGAAGCAGTAAAAAGCTATGTTACTCTTTATAGAGTCAAAATATGTAACAATCTAATGCATTTGACTAACTATAAGAGTTCGGGTTGAATTTAGAGTATTTAGACACCACTTAGACCCATTTTGTCCCGAAACAGGCTAAAACCGAGAAAACGTTGATTCGAAGCAGTAAACAGCTTTGTTATTATTTATAGGGACAGAAGGTGTGACAGTCCAATTCATTTGACTAATTGTAAGATTTCAGGATGAATTTGGACTGTTTAGACAACAGTTAAACCCGTTTTATCCCAAAACAGGCATAAACCGAGAAAACAGACTAAAACCGAGAGAAAAATTGATTGGAAGCAGTAAACAGCTATGTTACTCTTTCTAGGGTCAAAATATAAAACAATCCAATGCATTTGACTAATTATAAGAGTTCGGGTTGAATTTGGAGTGTTTAGACACCACTTAGACCCATTTTGTCCCTAAACAGGCTAAAACCGAGAAAACATTGATTCAAAGCAGTAAACAGCTTTGTTACTGTTTCTAGTGTCAGAATGTGTGACAATCCAGTGCATTTAAATATTTGTAAGAGTTCGGTATGAATTTGGAGTGTTTAGACAACAGTTAAACCCGTTTTATCCCAAAAGAGGCTTAAACCGAGAAAACAGGCTAAAACCGAGAGAAAACATTGATTCGAAGCAGTAAACAGCAATGTTACTCTTTCTACGGTCAAAATATGTAACAATCCAATGCATTTGACTAATTATAAGAGTTCAGGTTGAATTTGGAGTGTTTAAACACCACTTTTACCCATTTTGTCCCGAAACAGGCTAAAATCGAGAAAACATTGATTCTAAGCAGTAAACAGCTTTGTTAATATTTCTAGGGCCAGAATGTGTGACAATCCAATGCATTTAACTAATTGTAAGAGTTTGGGATGAATTAGGAGTATTTAGACAACAGTTAAACCAGTTTTATCCCAAAACAGGCTTTAACAGAGAAAACAGGCTAAAACCGAGAGAAAACATAGATTCGAAGCAGTAAAAAGCTATGTTACTCTTTATAGAGTCAAAATATGTAACAATCTAATGCATTTGACTAATTATAAGAGTTGGGGTTGAATTTGGAGCGTTTAGACACCACTTTTACCCATTTTGTCCCGAGACAGGTTAAAACCGAGAAAACGTTGATTCAAAGCAGTAAACAGATTTGTTACTGTTTCTAGGGTCAGAAAGTGTGACAATCAAATACATTTAACTAATTGTAAGAGTTTTGGATGAATTTGGAATGTTTAGACAACAAATAAACCCGTTTTATCCCAAAAAAGGCTTAAACCGAGAAAACATGCTAAAACCGAGAAAAAACATTGAATCGATGCAGTAAACAGGTATGTTACTCTTTATTTGGTCAAAATATGTAACAATCCAATGCATTTGACTAATTATAAGAGTTTAGGTTGAATTTGGAGTGTTTAAACACCACTTTTACCCATTTTGTCCCGAAACAGGCTAAAATCGAGAAAACATTGATTCTAAGCAGTAAACAGCTTTGTTAATATTTCTAGGGCCAGAATGTGTGACAATCCAATGCATTTAACTAATTGTAAGAGTTCAGGATGAATTAGGAGTATTTAGACAACAGTTAAACCAGTTTTATCCCAAAACAGGCTTTAACAGAGAAAACAGGCTAAAACCGAGAGAAAACATAGGTTCGAAGCAGTAAAAAGCTATGTTACTCTTTATAGAGTCAAAATATGTAACAATCTAATGCATTTGACTAATTATAAGAGCTCGGGTTGAATTTGGAACGTTTAGACACCACTCATACCCATTTTGTCCCGAGACAGGTTAAAACCGAGAAAACGTTGATTCAAAGAAGTAAACAGATTTGTTACTGTTTCTAGGGTCAGAAAGTGTGACAATCAAATACATTTAACTAATTGTAAGATTTCGGGATGAATTTGGAATGTTTAGACAACAAATAAACCTGTTTTATCCCAAAAAAGGCTTAAACCAAGAAAACATGCTAAAACCGAGAGAAAAATTGATTGGAAGCAGTAAACAGCAATGTTACTCTTTCTACGGTCAAAATATGTAACAATCCAATGCATTTGACTAATTATAAGAGTTCGGGTTGAATTTGGAGCGTTTAGACACCACTCATACCCATTTTGTCCTGAGACAGGCTAAAACCGAGAAAACGTTGATTCAAAGCAGTAAACAGATTTGTTACTGTTTCTAGGGTCAGAAAGTGTGACAATCAAATACATTTAACTAATTGTAAGAGTTTTGGATGAATTTGGAATGTTTAGACAACAAATAAACCCGTTTTATCCCAAAAAGGCTTAAACCGAGAAAACATGCTAAAACCGAGAAAAAACATTGAATCGATGCAGTAAACAGGTATGTTACTCTTTATTTGGTCAAAATATGTAACAATCCAATGCATTTGACTAATTATAAGAGTTCAGGTTGAATTTGGAGTGTTTAAACACCACTTTTACCCATTATGTCCCGAAACAGGCTAAAATCGAGAAAACATTGATTCTAAGCAGTAAACAGCTTTGTTAATATTTCTAGGGTCAGAATGTGTGACAATCCAATGCATTTAACTAATTGTAAGAGTTCGGGATGAATTTGGAGTATTTAGACAACATTTAAACCAGTTTTATTCCAAAACAGGATTTAACAGAGAAAACAGGCTAAAACCGAGAGAAAACATAGATTCGAAGCAGTAAAAAGCTATGTTACTCTTTATAGAGTCAAAATATGTAACAATCTAATGCATTTGACTAATTATAAGAGCTCGGGTTGAATTTGGAGCGTTTAGACACCACTCATACCCATTTTGTCCCGAGACAGGCTAAAACCGAGAAACCGTTGATTCAAAGCAGTAAACAGATTTGTTACTGTTTCTAGGGTCAGAAAGTGTGACAATCAAATACATTTAACTAATTGTAAGAGTTTTGGATGAATTTGGAATGTTTAGAGAACAAATAAACCCGTTTTATCCCAAAAAAGGCTTAAACCAAAAAAACATGCTAAAACCGAGAAAAAACATTGAATCGATGCAGTAAACAGGTATGTTACTCTTTATTTGGTCCAAATATGTAACAATCCAATGCATTTGACTAATTATAAGAGTTCAGGTTGAATTTGGAGTGTTTAAACACCACTTTTACCCATTTTGTCCCGAAACAGGCTAAAATCGAGAAAACATTGATTCTAAGCAGTAAACAGATTTGTTAATATTTCTAGGGCCAGAATGTGTGACAATCCAATGAATTTAACTAACTGTAAGAGTTCGGGATGAATTTGGACTGTTTAGACAACAGTTAAACCAGTTTTATCCCAAAACAGGCTTTAACAGAGAAAACAGGCTAAAACCGAGAGAAAACATAGATTCGAAGCAGTAAAAAGCTATGTTACTCTTTATAGAGTCAAAATATGTAACAATCTAATGCATTTGACTAATTATAAGAGTTCGGGTTGAATTTGGAGTATTTAGACACCACTTAGACTCATTTTGTCCCGAAACAGGCTAAAACCGAGAAAACGTTGATTCTAAGCAGTAAACAGCTTTGTTATTATTTATAGGGACAGAAGGTGTGACAGTCCAATTCATTTGACTAATTGTAAGATTTTGGGATGAATTTGGACTGTTTAGACAACAATTAAACCCGTTTTATCTCAAAACAGGCATAAACCGAGAAAACAGACTAAAACCGAGAGAAAAATTGATTGGAAGCAGTAAACAGCAATGTTACTCTTTCTACGGTCAAAATATGTAACAATCCAATGCATTTGACTAATTATAAGAGTTCGGGTTGAATTTGGAGCGTTTAGACACCACTCATACCCATTTTGTCCCGAGACAGGCTAAAACCGAGAAAACGTTGATTCAAAGCAGTAAACAGATTTGTTACTGTTTCTAGGGTCAGAAAGTGTGACAATCAAATACATTTAACTAATTGTAAGAGTTTTGGATGAATTTGGAATGTTTAGACAACAAATAAACCCGTTTTATCCCAAAAAGGCTTAAACCGAGAAAACATGCTAAAACCGAGAAAAAACATTGAATCGATGCAGTAAACAGGTATGTTACTCTTTATTTGGTCAAAATATGTAACAATCCAATGCATTTGACTAATTATAAGAGTTCAGGTTGAATTTGGAGTGTTTAAACACCACTTTTACCCATTTTGTCCCGAAACAGGCTAAAATCGAGAAAACATTGATTCTAAGCAGTAAACAGCTTTGTTAATATTTCTAGGGCCAGAATGTGTGACAATCCAATGCATTTAACTAATTGTAAGAGTTCGGGATGAATTTGGAGTGTTTAGACAACAGTTAAACCAGTTTTATCCCAAAACAGGCTTTAACAGAGAAAACAGGCTAAAACCGAGAGAAAAGATAGATTCGAAGCAGTAAAAAGCTATGTTACTCTTTATAGAGTCAAAATATGTAACAATCTAATGCATTTGACTAATTATAAGAGCTCGGGTTGAATTTGGAGCGTTTAGACACCACTCATACCCATTTTGTCCCGAGACAGGTTAAAACCGAGAAAACGTTGATTCAAAGCAGTAAACAGATTTGTTACTGTTTCTAGGGTCAGAAAGTGTGACAATCAAATACATTTAACTAATTGTAAGAGTTTTGGATAAATTTGGAATGTTTAGACAACAAATAAACCCGTTTTATCCCAAAAAAGGCTTAAACCGAGAAAACATGCTAAAACCGAGAAAAAACATTGAATCGATGCAGTAAACAGGTATGTTACTCTTTATTTGGTTAAAATATGTAACAATCCAATGCATTTGACTAATTATAAGAGTTCGGGTTGAATTTGGAGTGTTTAGACACCACTTAGACCCATTTTGTCCCTAAACAGGCTAAAACCGAAAAAAAAAAGATTCAAAGCAGTAAACAGCTTTGTTACTGTTTCTAGTGTCAGAATGTGTGACAATCCAATGCATTTAAATATTTGTAAGAGTTCGGTATGAATTTGGAGTGTTTAGACTACAGTTAAACCCGTTTTATCCCAAAAGAGGCTTAAACCGAGAAAACAGGCTAAAACCGAGAGAAAACATTGATTCGAAGCAGTAAACAGCAATTTTACTCTTTCTACAGTCAAAATATGTAACAATCCAATGCATTTGACTAATTATAAGAGTTCGGGTTGAATTTGGAGCGTTTAGACACCACTCATACCCATTTTGTCCCGAGAAAGGCTAAAACCGAGAAAACGTTGATTCAAAGCAGTAAACAGATTTGTTACTGTTTCTAGGGTCAGAATGTGTGACAATCCAATGCATTTAAATATTTGTAAGAGTTCGGTATGAATTTGGAGTGTTTAGACAACAGTTAAACCCGTTTTATCCCAAAAGAGGCTTAAACCGAGAAAACAGGCTAAAACCGAGAGAAAACATTGATTCGAAGCAGTAAATAGCAATGTTACTCTTTCTACGGTCAAAATATGTAACAATCTAATGCATTTGACTAATTATAAGAGCTCAGGTTGAATTTGGAGCGTTTAGACACCACTCATACCCATTTTGTCCCGAGACAGGTTAAAACCGAGAAAACGTTGATTCAAAGCAGTAAACAGATTTGTTACTGTTTCTAGGGTCAGAAAGTGTGACAATCAAATACATTTAACTAATTGTAAGAGTTTTGGATGAATTTGGAATGTTTAGACAACAAATAAACCCGTTTTATCCCAAAAAAGGCTTAAACCGAGAAAACATGCTAAAACCGAGAAAAAACATTGAATCAATGCAGTAAACAGGTGTGTTACTCTTTATTTGGTCAAAACATGTAACAATCCAATGCATTTGACTAATTATAAGAGTTCAGGTTGAATTTGGAGTGTTTAAACACCACTCATACCCATTTTGTCCCGAAACAGGCTAAAATCGAGAAAACATTGATTCTAAGCAGTAAACAGCTTTGTTAATATTTCTAGGGCCAGTATGTGTGACAATCCAATGCATTTAACTAATTGTTAGAGTTCGGGATGAATTTGGAGTGTTTAGACAACAGTTAAACCAGTTTTATCCCAAAACAGGCTTTAACAGAGAAAACAGGCTAAAACCGAGAGAAAAGATAGATTCGAAGCAGTAAAAAGCTATGTTACTCTTTATAGAGTCAAAATATGTAACAATCTAATGCATTTGACTAATTATAAGAGCTCGGGTTGAATTTGGAGCGTTTAGACACCACTCATACCCATTTTGTCCCGAGACAGGTTAAAACCGAGAAAACGTTGATTCAAAGCAGTAAACAGATTTGTTACTGTTTCTAGGGTCAGAAAGTGTGACAATCAAATACATTTAACTAATTGTAAGAGTTTTGGATGAATTTGGAATGTTTAGACAACAAATAAACCCGTTTTATCCCAAAAAAGGCTTAAACCAAGAAAACATGCTAAAACCGAGAAAAAACATTGAATCGATGCAGTAAACAGGTATGTTACTCTTTATTTGGTTAAAATATGTAACAATCCAATGCATTTGACTAATTATAAGAGTTCGGGTTGAATTTGGAGTGTTTAGACACCACTTAGACCCATTTTGTCCCTAAACAGGCTAAAACCGAAAAAAAAAAGATTCAAAGCAGTAAACAGCTTTGTTACTGTTTCTAGTGTCAGAATGTGTGACAATCCAATGCATTTAAATATTTGTAAGAGTTCGGTATGAATTTGGAGTGTTTAGACTACAGTTAAACCCGTTTTATCCCAAAAGAGGCTTAAACCGAGAAAACAGGCTAAAACCGAGAGAAAACATTGATTCGAAGCAGTAAACAGCAATTTTACTCTTTCTACAGTCAAAATATGTAACAATCCAATGCATTTGACTAATTATAAGAGTTCGGGTTGAATTTGGAGCGTTTAGACACCACTCATACCCATTTTGTCCCGAGAAAGGCTAAAACCGAGAAAACGTTGATTCAAAGCAGTAAACAGATTTGTTACTGTTTCTAGGGTCAGAATGTGTGACAATCCAATGCATTTAAATATTTGTAAGAGTTCGGTATGAATTTGGAGTGTTTAGACAACAGTTAAACCCGTTTTATCCCAAAAGAGGCTTAAACCGAGAAAACAGGCTAAAACCGAGAGAAAACATTGATTCGAAGCAGTAAATAGCAATGTTACTCTTTCTACGGTCAAAATATGTAACAATCCAATGCATTTGACTATTATAAGAGTTCGGGTTGAATTTGGAGCGTTTAGACACCACTCATACCCATTTTGTCCCGAGACAGGCTAAAACCGAGAAAACGTTGATTCAAAGCAGTAAACAGATTTGTTACTGATTCTAGGGTCAGAAAGTGTGACAATCAAATACATTTAACTAATTGTAAGAGTTTTGGATGAATTTGGAATGTTTAGACAACAAATAAACCCGTTTTATCCCAAAAAAGGCTTAAACCGAGAAAACATGCTAAAACCGAGAAAAAACATTGAATCGATGCAGTAAACAGGTGTGTTACTCTTTATTTGGTCAAAATATGTAACAATCCAATGCATTTGACTAATTATAAGAGTTCAGGTTGAATTTGGAGTGTTTAAACACCACTTTTACCCATTTTGTCCCGAAACAGGCTAAAATCGAGAAAACATTGATTCTAAGCAGTAAACAGCTTTGTTAATATTTCTAGGGCCAGAATGTGTGACAATCCAATGCATTTAACTAATTGTAAGAGTTCGGGATGAATTTGGAGTATTTAGACAATAGTTAAACCAGTTTTATCCCAAAACAGGCTTTAACAGAGAAAACAGGCTAAAACCGAGAGAAAACATAGATTCGAAGCAGTAAAAAGCTATGTTACTCTTTATAGAGTAAAAATATGTAACAATCTAATGCCTTTGACTAATTATAAGAGCTCAGGTTGAATTTGGAGCGTTTAGACACCACTCATACCCATTTTGTCCCGAGACAGGTTAAAACCGAGAAAACGTTGATTCAAAGCAGTAAACAGATTTGTTACTGTTTCTAGGGTCAGAAAGTGTGACAATCAAATACATTTAACTAATTGTAAGAGTTTTGGATGAATTTGGAATGTTTAGACAACAAATAAACCCGTTTTATCCCAAAAAAGGCTTAAACCGAGAAAACATGCTAAAACCGAGAAAACATGCTAAAACCGAGAAAAAACATTGAATCGATGCAGTAAACAGGTGTGTTACTCTTTATTTGGTCAAAATATGTAACAATCCAATGCATTTGACTAATTATAAGAGTTCAGGTTGAATTTGGAGTGTTTAAACACCACTTTTACCCATTTTGTCCCGAAACAGGCTAAAATCGAGAAAACATTGATTCTAAGCAGTAAACAGATTTGTTAATATTTCTAGGGCCAGAATGTGTGACAATCCAATGCATTTAACTAACTGTAAGAGTTCGGGATGAATTTGGAGTGTTTAGACAACACTTAAACCAGTTTTATCCCAAAACAGGCTTTAACAGAGAAAACAGGCTAAAACCGAGAGAAAACATAGATTCGAAGCAGTAAAAAGCTATGTTACTCTTTATAGAGTCAAAATATGTAACAATCTAATGCATTTGACTAATTATAAGAGTTCGGGTTGAATTTGGAGTATTTAGACACCACTTAGACCCATTTTGTCCCGAAACAGGCTAAAACCGAGAAAACGTTGATTCAAAGCAGTAAACAGATTTGTTATTATTTATAGGGACAGAAGGTGTGACAGTCCAATTCATTTGACTAATTGTAAGATTTCGGGATGAATTTGGACTGTTTAGACAACAGTTAAACCCGTTTTATCTCAAAACAGGCATAAACCGAGAAAACAGACTAAAACCGAGAGAAAAATTGATTGGAAGCAGTAAACAGCAATGTTACTCTTTCTACGGTCAAAATATGTAACAATCCAATGCATTTGACTAATTATAAGAGTTCGGGTTGAATTTGGAGCGTTTAGACACCACTCATACCCATTTTGTCCCGAGACAGGCTAAAACCGAGAAAACGTTGATTCAAAGCAGTAAACAGATTTGTTACTGTTTCTAGGGTCAGAAAGTGTGACAATCAAATACATTTAACTAATTGTAAGAGTTTTGGATGAATTTGGAATGTTTAGACAACAAATAAACCCGTTTTATCCCAAAAAGGCTTAAACCGAGAAAACATGCTAAAACCGAGAAAAAACATTGAATCGATGCAGTAAACAGGTATGTTACACTTTATTTGGTCAAAATATGTAACAATCCAATGCATTTGACTAATTATAAGAGTTCAGGTTGAATTTGGAGTGTTTAAACACCACTTTTACCCATTTTGTCCCGAAACAGGCTAAAATCGAGAAAACATTGATTCTAAGCAGTAAACAGCTTTGTTAATATTTCTAGGGCCAGAATGTGTGACAATCCAATGCATTTAACTAATTGTAAGAGTTCGGGATGAATTTGGAGTGTTTAGACAACAGTTAAACCAGTTTTATCCCAAAACAGGCTTTAACAGAG
This sequence comes from Camelina sativa, assembly GCF_030686135.1. NCBI lineage: Eukaryota > Viridiplantae > Streptophyta > Magnoliopsida > Brassicales > Brassicaceae > Camelina > Camelina sativa. The sequence continues at coordinate 10,801,140 of NC_141897.1, read as the reverse complement.
AAAACAGGCTAAAACCGAGAGAAAACATAGATTCGAAGCAGTAAAAAGCTATGTTACTCTTTATAGAGTCAAAATATGTAACAATCTAATGCATTTGACTAATTATAAGAGCTCAGGTTGAATTTGGAGCGTTTAGACACCACTCATACCCATTTTGTCCCGAGACAGGCTAAAACCGAGAAAACGTTGATTCAAAGCAGTAAACAGATTTGTTACTGATTCTAGGGTCAGAAAGTGTGACAATCAAATACATTTAACTAATTGTAAGAGTTTTGGATGAATTTGGAATGTTTAGACAACAAATAAACCCGTTGTATCCCAAAAAAGGCTTAAACCGAGAAAACATGCTAAAACCGAGAAAAAACATTAAATCGATGCAGTAAACAGGTGTGTTACTCTTTATTTGGTCAAAATATGTAACAATCCAATGCATTTGACTAATTATAAGAGTTCAGGTTGAATTTGGAGTGTTTAAACACCACTTTTACCCATTTTGTCCCGAAACAGGCTAAAATCGAGAAAACATTGATTCTAAGCAGTAAACAGCTTTGTTAATATTTCTAGGGCCAGAATGTGTGACAATCCAATGAATTTAACTAACTGTAAGAGTTCGGGATGAATTTGGAGTGTTTAGACAACAGTTAAACCAGTTTTATCCCAAAACAGGCTTTAACAGAGAAAACAGGCTAAAACCGAGAGAAAACATAGATTCGAAGCAGTAAAAAGCTATGTTACTATTTATAGAGTCAAAATATGTAACAATCTAATGCATTTGACTAATTATAAGAGTTCGGGTTGAATTTGGAGTATTTAGACACCACTTAGACCCATTTTGTCCCGAAACAGGCTAAAACCGAAAAAACGTTGATTCTAAGCAGTAAACAGCTTTGTTATTATTTATAGGGACAGAAGGTGTGACAGTCCAATTCATTTGACTAATTGTAAGATTTCGGGATGAATTTGGACTGTTTAGACAACAGTTAAACCCGTTTTATCCCAAAACAGGCATAAACCGAGAAAACAGACTAAAACCGAGAGAAAAATTGATTGGAAGCAGTAAACAGCAATGTTACTCTTTCTACGGTCAATATATGTAACAATCCAATGCATTTGACTAATTATAAGAGTTCGGGTTGAATTTGGAGCGTTTAGACACCACTCATACCCATTTTGTCCCGAGACAGGCTAAAACTGAGAAAACGTTGATTCAAAGCAGTAAACAGATTTGTTACTGTTTCTAGGGTCAGAAAGTGTGACAATCAAATACATTTAACTAATTGTAAGAGTTTTGGATGAATTTGGAATGTTTAGACAACAAATAAACCCGTTTTATCCCAAAAAGGCTTAAACCGAGAAAACATGCTAAAACCGAGAAAAAACATTGAATCGATGCAGTAAACAGGTATGTTACTCTTTATTTGGTCAAAATATGTAACAATCCAATGCATTTGACTAATTATAAGAGTTCAGGTTGAATTTGGAGTGTTTAAACACCACTTTTACCCATTTTGTCCCGAAACAGGCTAAAATCGAGAAAACATTGATTCTAAGCAGTAAACAGCTTTGTTAATATTTCTAGGGCCAGAATGTGTGACAATCCAATGCATTTAACTAATTGTAAGAGTTCGGGATGAATTTGGAGTGTTTAGACAACAGTTAAACCAGTTTTATCCCAAAACAGGCTTTAACAGAGAAAACAGGCTAAAACCGAGAGAAAACATAGTTTCGAAGCAGTAAAAAGCTATGTTACTATTTATAGAGTCAAAATATGTAACAATCTAATGCATTTGACTAATTATAAGAGATCGGGTTGAATTTGGAACGTTTAGACACCACTCATACCCATTTTGTCCCGAGACAGGTTAAAACCAAGAAAACGTTGATTCAAAGCAGTAAACAGATTTGTTACTGTTTCTAGGGTCAGAAAGTGTGACAATCAAATACATTTAACTAATTGTAAGAGTTTTGGATGAATTTGGAATGTTTAGACAACAAATAAACCCGTTTTATCCCAAAAAAGGCTTAAACCGAGAAAACATGCTAAAACCGAGAAAAAACATTGAATCGATGCAGTAAACAGGTATGTTACTCTTTATTTGGTCAAAATATGTAACAATCCAATGCATTTGACTAATTATAAGAGTTCAGGTTGAATTTGGAGTGTTTAAACACCACTTTTACCCATTTTGTCCCGAAACAGGCTAAAATCGAGAAAACATTGATTCTAAGCAGTAAACAGCTTTGTTAATATTTCTAGGGCCATAATGTGTGACAATCCAATGCATTTAACTAATTGTAAGAGTTCGGGATGAATTTGGAGTGTTTAGACAACAGTTAAACCATTTTTATCCCAAAACAGGCTTTAACAGAGAAAACAGGCTAAAACCGAGAGAAAAGATAGATTCGAAGCAGTAAAAAGCTATGTTACTCTTTATAGAGTCAAAATATGTAACAATCTAAAGCATTTGACTAATTATAAGAGCTCGGGTTGAATTTGGAGCGTTTAGACACCACTCATACCCATTTTGTCCCGAGACAGGTTAAAACCGAGAAAACGTTGATTCAAAGCAGTAAACAGATTTGTTACTGTTTCTAGGGTCAGAAAGTGTGACAATCAAATACATTTAACTAATTGTAAGAGTTTTGGATGAATTTGTAATGTTTAGACAACAAATAAACCCGTTTTATCCCAAAAAAGGCTTAAACCGAGAAAACATGCTAAAACCGAGAAAAAACATTGAATCGATGCAGTAAACAGGTATGTTACTCTTTATTTGGTTAAAATATGTAACAATCCAATGCATTTGACTAATTATAAGAGTTCGGGTTGAATTTGGAGTGTTTAGACACCACTTAGACCCATTTTGTCCCTAAACAGGCTAAAACCGAAAAAAAAAAGATTCAAAGCAGTAAACAGCTTTGTTACTGTTTCTAGTGTCAGAATGTGTGACAATCCAATGCATTTAAATATTTGTAAGAGTTTGGTATGAATTTGGAGTGTTTAGACTACAGTTAAACCCGTTTTATCCCAAAAGAGGCTTAAACCGAGAAAACAGGCTAAAACCGAGAAAACAGGCTAAAACCGAGAGAAAACATTGATTCGAAGCAGTAAACAGCAATGTTACTCTTTCTACAGTCAAAATATGTAACAATCCAATGCATTTGACTAATTATAAGAGTTCGGGTTGAATTTGGAGCGTTTAGACACCACTCATACCCATTTTGTCCCGAGACAGGCTAAAACCGAGAAAACGTTGATTCAAAGCAGTAAACAGATTTGTTACTGTTTCTAGGGTCAGAAAGTGTGACAATCCAATGCATTTAAATATTTGTAAGAGTTCGGTATGAATTTGGAGTGTTTAGACAACAGTTAAACCCGTTTTATCCCAAAAGAGGCTTAAACCGAGAAAACAGGCTAAAACCGAGAGAAAACATTGAATCGATGCAGTAAACAGGTATGTTACTCTTTCTACGGTCAAAATATGTAACAATCCAATGCATTTGACTAATTATAAGAGTTCGGGTTGAATTTGGAGCGTTTAGACACTACTCATACCCATTTTGTCCCGAGACAGGCTAAAACCGAGAAAACGTTGATTCAAAGCAGTAAACAGATTTGTTACTGTTTCTAGTTTCAGAAAGTGTGACAATCAAATACATTTAACTAATTGTAAGAGTTTTGGATGAATTTGGAATGTTTAGACAACAAATAAACCCGTTTTATCCCAAAAAAGGCTTAAACCGAGAAAACATGCTAAAACCGAGAAAAAACATTGAATCGATGCAGTAAACAGGTGTGTTACTCTTTATTTGGTCAAAATATGTAACAATCCAATGCATTTGACTAATTATAAGAGTTCAGGTTGAATTTGGAGTGTTTAAACACCACTTTTACCCATTTTGTCCCGAAACAGGCAAAAATCGAGAAAACATTGATTCTAAGCAGTAAACAGCTTTGTTAATATTTCTAGGGCTAGAATGTGTGACAATCCAATGCATTTAACTAATTGTAAGAGTTCGGGATGAATTTGGAGTATTTAGACAACAGTTAAACCAGTTTTATCCCAAAACAGGCTTTAACAGAGAAAACAGGCTAAAACCGAGAGAAAACATAGATTCGAAGCAGTAAAAAACTATGTTACTCTTTATAGAGTAAAAATATGTAACAATCTAATGCATTTGACTAATTATAAGAGCTCAGGTTGAATTTGGAGCGTTTAGACACCACTCATACCCATTTTGTCCCGAGACAGGTTAAAACCGAGAAAACGTTGATTCAAAGCAGTAAACAGATTTGTTACTGTTTCTAGGGTCAGAAAGTGTGACAATCAAATACATTTAACTAATTGTAAGAGTTTTGGATGAATTTGGAATGTTTAGACAACAAATAAACCCGTTTTATCCCAAAAAAGGCTTAAACCGAGAAAACATGCTAAAACCGAGAAAAACATTGAATCGATGCAGTAAACAGGTGTGTTACTCTTTATTTGGTCAAAATATGTAACAATCCAATGCATTTGACTAATTATAAGAGTTCAGGTTGAATTTGGAGTGTTTAAACACCACTTTTACCCATTTTGTCCCGAAACAGGCTAAAATCGAGAAAACATTGATTCTAAGCAGTAAACAGATTTGTTAATATTTCTAGGGCCAGAATGTGTGACAATCCAATGCATTTAACTAACTGTAAGAGTTCGGGATGAATTTGGTGTGTTTAGACAACACTTAAACCAGTTTTATCCCAAAACAGGCTTTAACAGAGAAAACAGGCTAAAACCGAGAGAAAACATAGATTCGAAGCAGTAAAAAGCTATGTTACTCTTTATAGAGTCAAAATATGTAACAATCTAATGCATTTGACTAATTATAAGAGTTCGGGTTGAATTTGGAGTATTTAGACACCACTTAGACCCATTTTGTCCCGAAACAGGCTAAAACCGAGAAAACGTTGATTCAAAGCAGTAAACAGCTTTGTTATTATTTATAGGGACAGAAGGTGTGACAGTCCAATTCATTTGACTAATTGTAAGATTTCGGGATGAATTTGGACTGTTTAGACAACAGTTAAACCCGTTTTATCCCAAAACAGGCATAAACCGAGAAAACAGACTAAAACCGAGAGAAAAATTGATTGGAAGCAGTAAACAGCTATGTTACTCTTTCTAGGGTCAAAATATAAAACAATCCAATGCATTTGACTAATTATAAGAGTTCGGGTTGAATTTGGAGTGTTTAGACACCACTTAGACCCATTTTGTCCCTAAACAGGCTAAAACCGAGAAAAAAAAGATTCAAAGCAGTAAACAGCTTTGTTACTGTTTCTAGTGTCAGAATGTGTGACAATCCAATGCATTTAAATATTTGTAAGAGTTCAGTATGAATTTGGAGTGTTTAGACATCAGTTAAACCCGTTTTATCCCAAAAGAGGCTTAAACCGAGAAAACAGGCGAAAACCGAGAGAAAACATTGATTCGAAGCAGTAAACAGCAATGTTACTCTTTCTACGGTAAAAATATGTAACAATCCAATGCATTTGACTAATTATAAGAGTTCGGGTTGAATTTGGAGCGTTTAGACACCACTCATACCCATTTTGTCCCGAGACAGGCTAAAACCGAGAAAACGTTGATTCAAAGCAGTAAACAGATTTGTTACTGTTTCTAGGGTCAGAAAGTGTGACAATCAAATACATTTTACTAATTGTAAGAGTTTTGGATGAATTTGGAATGTTTAGACAACAAATAAACCCGTTTTATCCCAAAAAAGGCTTAAACCGAGAAAACATGCTAAAACCGAGAAAAAACATTGAATCGATGCAGTAAACAGGTATGTTACTCTTTATTTGGTCAAAATATGTAACAATCCAATGCATTTGACTAATTATAAGAGTTAGGGTTGAATTTGGAGTGTTTAAACACCACTTAGACCCATTTTGTCCATAAACAGGCTAAAACCGAGAAAACATTGATTATAAGCAGTAAACAGCGTTGTTACTGTTTCTAGGGTCAAAATGTGTGACATTCCAATGCATTGGACTAATTGTAAGAGTTTGGGATGAATTTGGAGTGTTTAGACAACAGTTAAACCCGTTTTATCCCAAAACAGGCTTAAACCGAGAAAACAGACTAAAACCGAGAGAAAAATTGATTGGAAGCAGTAAACAGCTATGTTACTCTTTTTAGGGTCAAAATATAAAACAATCCAATGCATTTGACTAATTATAAGAGTTCGGGTTGAATTTGGAGTGTTTAGACACCACTTAGACCCATTTTGTCCCGAAACAGGCTAAAATCAAGAAAACATTGATTCTAAGCAGTAAACAGCTTTGTTAATATTTCTAGGGCCAGAATGTGTGACAATCCAATGCATTTAACTAATTGTAATAGTTCGGGATGAATTTGGAGTGTTTAGACAACAGTTAAACCAGTTTTATCCCAAAACAGGCTTTAACAGAGTAAACAGGCTAAAACCGAGAGAAAACATAGATTCGAAGCAGTAAAAAGCTATGTTACTCTTTATAGAGTCAAAATATGTAACAATCTAATGCATTTGACTAATTATAAGAGTTCGGGTTGAATTTGGAGTATTTAGACACCACTTAGACCCATTTTTTTCCGAAACAGGCTAAAACCGAGAAAACGTTGATTCAAAGCAGTAAACAGCTTTGTTATTATTTATAGGGACAGAAGGTGTGACATTCCAATTCATTTAACTAATTGTAAGATTTCGGGATGAATTTGGACTGTTTAGACGACAGTTAAACCCGTTTTATCCCAAAACAGGCATAAACCGAGAAAACAGACTAAAACCGAGAGAAAAATTGATTGGAAGCAGTAAACAGCTATGTTACTCTTTCTAGGGTCAAAATATAAAACAATCCAATGCATTTGACTAATTATAAGAGTTCGGGTTGAATTTGGAGTGTTTAGACACCACTTAGACCCATTTTGTCCCTAAACAGGCTAAAACCGAGAAAACATTGATTCAAAGCAGTAAACAGCTTTGTTACTGTTTCTAGTGTCAGAATGTGTGACAATCCAATGCATTTAAATATTTGTAAGAGTTTGGTATGAATTTGGAGTGTTTAGACAACAGTTAAACGCGTTTTATCCCAAAAGAGGCTTAAACCGAGAAAACAGGCTAAAATCGAGAGAAAACATTGATTCGAAGCAGTAAACAGCAATGTTACTCTTTCTACGGTCAAAATATGTAACAATCCAATGCATTTGACTAATTATAAGAGTTCGGGTTGAATTTGGAGCGTTTAGACACCACTCATACCCATTTTGTCCCAAGACAGGCTAAAACCGAGAAAACGTTGATTCAAAGCAGTAAACAGATTTGTTACTGTTTCTAGGGTCAGAAAGTGTGACAATCAAATACATTTAACTAATTGTAAGAGTTTTGGATGAATTTGGAATGTTTAGACAACAAATAAACCCGTTTTATCCCAAAAAAGGCTTAAACCGAGAAAACATGCTAAAACCGAGAAAAAACATTGAATCGATGCAGTAAACAGGTATGTTACTCTTTATTTGGTCAAAATATGTAACAATCCAATGCATTTGACTAATTATAAGAGTTTAGGTTGAATTTGGAGTGTTTAAACACCACTTTTACCCATTTTGTCCCGAAACAGGCTAAAATCGAGAAAACATTGATTCTAAGCAGTAAACAGCTTTGTTAATATTTCTAGGGCCAGAATGTGTGAAAATCCAATGCATTTACTAGTTGTAAGAGTTCGGGATGAATTTGGAGTGTTTAGACAACAGTTAAACCAGTTTTATCCCAAAACAGGCTTTAACAGAGAAAACAGGCTAAAACCGAGAGAAAACATAGATTCGAAGCAGTAAAAAGCTATGTTACTCTTTATAGAGTCAAAATATGTAACAATCTAATGCATTTGACTAATTATAAGAGTTCGGGTTGAATTTGGAGTATTTAGACACCACTTAGACCCATTTTGTCCCGGAACAGGCTAAAACCGAAAAAACGTTGATTCAAAGCAGTAAACAGCTTTGTTATTATTTATAGGGACAGAAGGTGTGACAGTCCAATTCATTTGACTAATTATAAGATTTCGGGATGAATTTGGACTGTTTAGACAACAGTTAAACCCGTTTTATCCCAAAACAGGCATAAACCGAGAAAACAGACTAAAACCGAGAGAAAAATTGATTGGAAGCAGTAAACAGCTATGTTACTCTTTCTAGGGTCAATATATAAAACAATCCAATGCATTTGACTAATTATAAGAGTTCGGGTTGAATTTGGAGTGTTTAGACACCACTTAGACCCATTTTGTCCCTAAACAGGCTAAAACCAAAACAAAAAAAGATTCAAAGCAGTAAACAGCTTTGTTACTGTTTCGGGTGTCAGAATGTGTGACATTCCAATGCATTTAAATATTTGTAAGAGTTCGGTATGAATTTGGAGTGTTTAGACAACAGTTAAACCAGTTTTATCCCAAAAGAGGCTTAAACCGAGAAAACAGGCTAAAACCGAGAGAAAACATTGATTCGAAGCAGTAAACAGCAATGTTACTCTTTCTACGGTCAAAATATGTAACAATCCAATGCATTTGACTAATTATAAGAGTTCGGGTTGAATTTGGAGCGTTTAGACACCACTCATACCCATTTTGTCCCGAGACAGGCTAAAACCGAGAAAACGTTGATTCAAAGCAGTAAACAGATTTGTTACTGTTTCTAGGGTCAGAAAGTGTGACAATCAAATACATTTAACTAATTGTAAGAGTTTTGGATGAATTTGGAATGTTTAGACAACAAATAAACCCGTTTTATCCCAAAAAGGCTTAAACCGAGAAAACATGCTAAAACCGAGAAAAAACATTGAATCGATGCAGTAAACAGGTATGTTACTCTTTATTTGGTCAAAATATGTAACAATCCAATGCATTTGACTAATTATAAGAGTTCAGGTTGAATTTGGAGTGTTTAAACACCACTTTTACCCATTTTGTCCCGAAACAGGCTAAAATCGAGAAAACATTGATTCTAAGCAGTAAACAGCTTTGCTAATATTTCTAGGGCCAGAATGTGTGACAATCTAATGCATTTAACTAATTGTAAGAGTTCGGGATGAATTTGGAGTATTTAGACAACAGTTAAACCAGTTTTATCCCAAAACAAGCTTTAACAGAGAAAACAGGCTAAAACCGAGAGAAAACATTGATTCGAAGCAGTAAACAGCTATGCTACTCTTTCTACGGTCAAAATATGTAACAATCCAATGCATTTGACTAATTATAAGAGTTCGGGTTGAATTTGGAGTGCTTAAACACCACTTTTACCCATTTTGTCTCGAAACATTCTAAAATCTAGAAAACATTGATTCTAAGCAGTAAACATCGTTGTTACTGTTTCTAGGGTCCGAATGTGTGACATTCCAATTCATTTGACTAGTTATAAGAGTTCAGGATGAATTTGGAGTGTTTAGACAACAGTTAAACCCGTTTTATCCCAAAAGAGGCTTAAACCGAGAAAACAGGCTAAAACCGAGAGAAAACATAGATTCGAAGCAGTAAAAAGCTATGTTACTCTTTATAGAGTCAAAATATGTAACAATCTAATGCATTTGACTAATTATAAGAGTTCGGGTTGAATTTGGAACGTTTAGACACCACTCATACCCATTTTGTCCCGAGACAGGTTAAAACCGAGAAAACGTTGATTCAAAGCAGTAAACAGATTTGTTACTGTTTATAGGGTCAGAAAGTGTGACAATCAAATACATTTAACTAATTGTAAGAGTTTTGGATGAATTTGGAATGTTTAGACAACAAATAAACCCGTTTTATCCCAAAAAAGGCTTAAACCGAGAAAACATGCTAAAACCGAGAAAAAACATTGAATCGATGCAGTAAACAGGTGTGTTACTCTTTATTTGGTCAAAATATGTAACAATCCAATGCATTTGACTAATTATAAGAGTTCAGGTTGAATTTGGAGTGTTTAAACACCACTTTTACCCATTTTGTCCAGAAACAGGCTAAAATCGAGAAAACATTGATTCTAAGCAGTAAACAGCTTTGTTAATATTTCTAGGGCCAGAATGTGTGACAATCCAATGCATTTAACTAATTGTAAGAGTTCGGGATGAATTTGGAGTATTTAGACAACAGTTAAACCAGTTTTATCCCAAAACAGGCTTTAACAGAGAAAACAGGCTAAAACCGAGAGAAAACATAGATTCGAAGGAGTAAAAAGCTATGTTACTCTTTATAGAGTCAAAATATGTAACAATCTAATGCATTTGACTAATTATAAGAGCTCGGGTTGAATTTGGAGCGTTTAGACACCACTCATACCCATTTTGTCCCGAGACAGGCTAAAACCGAGAAAACGTTGATTCAAAGCAGTAAACAGATTTGTTACTGTTTCTAGGGTCAGAAAGTGTGACTATCAAATACATTTAACTAATTGTAAGAGTTTTGGATGAATTTGGAATGTTTAGACAACAAATAAACCCGTTTTATCCCAAAAAAGGCTTAAACCAAGAAAACATGCTAAAACCGAGAAAAAACATTGAATCGATGCAGTAAACAGGTATGTTACTCTTTATTTGGTCAAAATATGTAACAATCCAATGCATTTGACTAATTATAAGAGTTCAGGTTGAATTTGGAGTGTTTAAACACTACTTTTACCCATTTTGTCCCGAAACAGGCTAAAATCGAGAAAACATTGATTCTAAGCAGTAAACAGCTTTGTTAATATTTCTAGGGCCAGAATGTGTGACAATCCAATGCATTTAACTAATTATATGAGTTCGGGATGAATTTGGAGTGTTTAGACAATAGTTAAACCCGTTTTATCCCAAAACAGGCTTTAACAGAGACAATAGGCTAAAACCGAGAGAAAACATAGATTTGAAGCTGTAAAAAACTATGTTACTCTTTATAGGGTCAAAATATGTAACAATCTAATGCATTTGACTAATTATAAGAGTTCGGGTTGAATTTGGAGTATTTAGACACCACTTAGACCCATTTTGTCCCGGAACAGGCTAAAACCGAAAAAACGTTGATTCAAAGCAGTAAACAGCTTTGTTATTATTTATAGGGACAGAAGGTGTGACAGTCCAATTCATTTGACTAATTATAAGATTTCGGGATGAATTTGGACTGTTTAGACAACAGTTAAACCCGTTTTATCCCAAAACAGGCATAAACCGAGAAAACAGACTAAAACCGAGAGAAAAATTGATTGGAAGCAGTAAACAGCTATGTTACTCTTTCTAGGGTCAATATATAAAACAATCCAATGCATTTGACTAATTATAAGAGTTCGGGTTGAATTTGGAGTGTTTAGACACCACTTAGACCCATTTTGTCCCTAAACAGGCTAAAACCAAAACAAAAAAAGATTCAAAGCAGTAAACAGCTTTGTTACTGTTTCGGGTGTCAGAATGTGTGACATTCCAATGCATTTAAATATTTGTAAGAGTTCGGTATGAATTTGGAGTGTTTAGACAACAGTTAAACCAGTTTTATCCCAAAAGAGGCTTAAACCGAGAAAACAGGCTAAAACCGAGAGAAAACATTGATTCGAAGCAGTAAACAGCAATGTTACTCTTTCTACGGTCAAAATATGTAACAATCCAATGCATTTGACTAATTATAAGAGTTCGGGTTGAATTTGGAGCGTTTAGACACCACTCATACCCATTTTGTCCCGAGACAGGCTAAAACCGAGAAAACGTTGATTCAAAGCAGTAAACAGATTTGTTACTGTTTCTAGGGTCAGAAAGTGTGACAATCAAATACATTTAACTAATTGTAAGAGTTTTGGATGAATTTGGAATGTTTAGACAACAAATAAACCCGTTTTATCCCAAAAAGGCTTAAACCGAGAAAACATGCTAAAACCGAGAAAAAACATTGAATCGATGCAGTAAACAGGTATGTTACTCTTTATTTGGTCAAAATATGTAACAATCCAATGCATTTGACTAATTATAAGAGTTCAGGTTGAATTTGGAGTGTTTAAACACCACTTTTACCCATTTTGTCCCGAAACAGGCTAAAATCGAGAAAACATTGATTCTAAGCAGTAAACAGCTTTGCTAATATTTCTAGGGCCAGAATGTGTGACAATCTAATGCATTTAACTAATTGTAAGAGTTCGGGATGAATTTGGAGTATTTAGACAACAGTTAAACCAGTTTTATCCCAAAACAAGCTTTAACAGAGAAAACAGGCTAAAACCGAGAGAAAACATTGATTCGAAGCAGTAAACAGCTATGCTACTCTTTCTACGGTCAAAATATGTAACAATCCAATGCATTTGACTAATTATAAGAGTTCGGGTTGAATTTGGAGTGCTTAAACACCACTTTTACCCATTTTGTCTCGAAACATTCTAAAATCTAGAAAACATTGATTCTAAGCAGTAAACATCGTTGTTACTGTTTCTAGGGTCCGAATGTGTGACATTCCAATTCATTTGACTAGTTATAAGAGTTCAGGATGAATTTGGAGTGTTTAGACAACAGTTAAACCCGTTTTATCCCAAAAGAGGCTTAAACCGAGAAAACAGGCTAAAACCGAGAGAAAACATAGATTCGAAGCAGTAAAAAGCTATGTTACTCTTTATAGAGTCAAAATATGTAACAATCTAATGCATTTGACTAATTATAAGAGTTCGGGTTGAATTTGGAACGTTTAGACACCACTCATACCCATTTTGTCCCGAGACAGGTTAAAACCGAGAAAACGTTGATTCAAAGCAGTAAACAGATTTGTTACTGTTTATAGGGTCAGAAAGTGTGACAATCAAATACATTTAACTAATTGTAAGAGTTTTGGATGAATTTGGAATGTTTAGACAACAAATAAACCCGTTTTATCCCAAAAAAGGCTTAAACCGAGAAAACATGCTAAAACCGAGAAAAAACATTGAATCGATGCAGTAAACAGGTGTGTTACTCTTTATTTGGTCAAAATATGTAACAATCCAATGCATTTGACTAATTATAAGAGTTCAGGTTGAATTTGGAGTGTTTAAACACCACTTTTACCCATTTTGTCCAGAAACAGGCTAAAATCGAGAAAACATTGATTCTAAGCAGTAAACAGCTTTGTTAATATTTCTAGGGCCAGAATGTGTGACAATCCAATGCATTTAACTAATTGTAAGAGTTCGGGATGAATTTGGAGTATTTAGACAACAGTTAAACCAGTTTTATCCCAAAACAGGCTTTAACAGAGAAAACAGGCTAAAACCGAGAGAAAACATAGATTCGAAGGAGTAAAAAGCTATGTTACTCTTTATAGAGTCAAAATATGTAACAATCTAATGCATTTGACTAATTATAAGAGCTCGGGTTGAATTTGGAGCGTTTAGACACCACTCATACCCATTTTGTCCCGAGACAGGCTAAAACCGAGAAAACGTTGATTCAAAGCAGTAAACAGATTTGTTACTGTTTCTAGGGTCAGAAAGTGTGACTATCAAATACATTTAACTAATTGTAAGAGTTTTGGATGAATTTGGAATGTTTAGACAACAAATAAACCCGTTTTATCCCAAAAAAGGCTTAAACCAAGAAAACATGCTAAAACCGAGAAAAAACATTGAATCGATGCAGTAAACAGGTATGTTACTCTTTATTTGGTCAAAATATGTAACAATCCAATGCATTTGACTAATTATAAGAGTTCAGGTTGAATTTGGAGTGTTTAAACACTACTTTTACCCATTTTGTCCCGAAACAGGCTAAAATCGAGAAAACATTGATTCTAAGCAGTAAACAGCTTTGTTAATATTTCTAGGGCCAGAATGTGTGACAATCCAATGCATTTAACTAATTATATGAGTTCGGGATGAATTTGGAGTGTTTAGACAATAGTTAAACCCGTTTTATCCCAAAACAGGCTTTAACAGAGACAATAGGCTAAAACCGAGAGAAAACATAGATTTGAAGCTGTAAAAAACTATGTTACTCTTTATAGGGTCAAAATATGTAACAATCTCATGCATTTGACTAATTATAAGAGTTCGGGTTAAATTTGGAGTATTTAGACACCACTTAGATCCATTTTGTCCTGAAACAGGCTAAAACCGAGAAAACGTTGATTCAAAGCAGTAAACAGATTTGTTAATGTTTCTAGGGCCAGAATGTGTGACAATCCAATGCATTTAACTAATTGTAAGAGTTCGGGATGAATTTGGATAGTTTAGACAACAGTTAAACATGTTTAATCCCAAAACAGGCTTAAACCAAGAAAACAGACTAAAACCGAGAGAAAACATTGATTCGAAGCAGTAAACAGCTATGATACTCTTTCTAGGGTCAAAATATGTAACAATCCAATGCATTAGACTAATTATAAGAGTTAGGGTTGAATTTGGAATGTTTAAACACCACTTAGACCCATTTTGTCCATAAACAAGCTAAAACCGAGAAAACATTGATTTTAAGCAGTAAACAGCGTTGTTACTGTTTCTAGGGTCAAAATGTGTGACATTCCAATGCATTTGACTAATTGTAAGAGTTCGGGATGAATTTGGAGTGTTTAGACAACAGTTAAACCCGTATTATCCTAAAACAGGCTTAAACCGAGAAAACAGGCTAAAACCAAGAGAAAACATTGATTCAAAGCATTAAACAGCTATGTTAGTCTTTCTAGGGTCAAAATATGTAACAATCCAATGCATTTGACTAATTATAAGAGTTCAAGTTGAATTTGGAGTGTTTAGACACCACTCATACCCATTTTGTCCTGAAAAAGGCTAAAACCGAGAAAACGTTGATTCAAAGCAGTAAACAGCTTTGTTACTGTTTCTAGGGTCAGAATGTGTGACAATCCAATGCATTTAACTAATTATAAGCGTTCGGGATGAATTTGGAGTGTTTAGACAATAGTTAAACCCGTTTTATCCCAAAGCAGACTAAAACCGAGAGAAAACATTTATTAGATGCAGTAAACAGGTATGTTACTCTTTCTATGGTCAAAATATGTAACAATCCAATGCAATTGAGTAATTATAAGAGTTCGGGTTGAATTTGGAGTGTTTAGAGTCCACTTTTACCCATTTTGTCCCGAAAAAGGCTAAAATCGAGAAAACATTGATTCTAAGAAGTAAACTGAATTGTTAATATTTCTAGGGCCAGAATGTGTGACAATCCAATGCATTTAACTAATTGTAAGAGTTCGGGATGAATTTGGAGTGTTTAGACAACAATTAAACCAGTATTATCCCAAACCAGGCTTTAACAGAGAAAACAGGCTAAAACCGAGAGAAAACATAGATTCGAAGCAGTAAAAAGATATGTTGCTCTTTATAGGGTCAAAATATGTAACAATCTAATGCATTTGACAAATTATAAGAGTTCGGGTTGAATTTGGAGTATTTAGACATCACTTAGACCCATTTTGTCCCTAAACAGGCTAAAACCGAGAAAACATTGATTCAAAGCAGTAAACAGCTTCGTTACTGTTTCTAGTATCAGAATGTGTGACAATCCAATGAATTTAAGTATTTGTAAGAGTTCGGTATGAATTTGGAGTGTTTAGACAACAGTTAAACCCGTTTTATCCCAAAAGAGGCTTAAACCGAGAAAACAGGCTAAAACCGAGAGAAAACATTGATTTGAAGCAGTAAACAGCAATGTTACTCTTTCTACGGTCAAAATATGTAACAATCCAATGCATTTGACTAATTGTAAGAGTTCGGGTTGAATTTTGAGCGTTTAGACACCACTCATACCCATTTTGTCCCGAGACAGGCTAAAATCGAGAAAACGTTGATTCAAAGCAGTAAACAGATTTGTTACTGTTTCTAGGGTCAGAAAGTGTGACAATCAAATGTATTTACCTAATTGTAAGAGTTTTGGATGAATTTGGAATGTTTAGACAACAGTTAAACCCGTTTTATCCCAAAAAAGGCTTAAACCGAGAAAAAATGCTAAAACCGAGAAAAAACATTGAATCGATGCAGTAAACAGTTATGTTACTCTTTATTTGGTCAAAATATGTAACAATCCAATGCATTTGACTAATTATAAGAGTTAAGGTTGAATTTGGAGTGTTTAAACACCACTTTTACCCATTTTGACCCGAAACAGGCTAAAATCGAGAAAACATTGATTCTAAGCAGTAAACAGGTTTGTTAATGTTTCTAGGGCCAGAATGTGTGACAATACAATGCATTTAACTAATTGTAATAGTTCGGGATGAATTTGGAGTGTTTAGACAACAGTTAAAACCCGTTTTATCGCAAAACAGGCTTAAACCAAGAAAACAGGCTAAAACCGAGAGAAAATATTGATTCGAAGAAGTAACCAGATATGATACTCTTTCTAGGGTCAAAATATGTAACAATCCAATGCATTTGACTAATTATAAGAGTTCGGGTTGAATTCGGAGTATTTAGACACCACTTAGACCCATTTTGTCCCGAAACAGGCTAAACCGAGAAAACGTTGATTCAAAGCAGTAAACAGCTTTGTTACTGTTTCTAGGGCCAGAATGTGTGACAATCCAATGCATTTAACTAATTGTAAGAGTTCGGGATGAATTTGGAATGTTTAGACAACACTTAAATACGTTTTATCCCAAAATAAGCTTAAACCGAGAAAACAGATTAAAACCGAGAAAAAACATTGATTCAAAGCAGTAAACAACTATGTTACTCTTTTTAGGGTCAAAATATGTAACAACCCAATGCATTTGACTAATTATAAGAGTTCGGGTTGAATTTGGAGCGTTTAGACACCACTCATACCCATTTTGTCCCGAGACAGGCTAAAACCGAGAAAACATTGATTCAAAGCTGTAAACAGCTTTGTTACTGTTTCTAGGGTCAGAATGTGTGACAATCAAATGCTTTTAACTAATTGTAAGAGTCCGAGATGAATTTGGAGTGTTTAGACAACAATTAAACCCGTTTTATCCCAAAAAAGGCTTAAACCAAGAAAATATGCTAAAGCCGAGAAAAAACATTGAATCGATGCAGTAAACAGGTATGTTACTCTTTATTTGGTCAAAATATGTAACAATCCAATGCATTTAACTAATTATAAGAGTTCGGGTTGAATTTGGAGTGTTTAAACACCACTTTTACCCATTTTGTCCCGAAACAGGCTAAAATCGAGAAAACATTGATTCTAAGCAGTAAACAGTTTTGTTAATGTTTCTAGGGCCAAAATGTGTGACAATCCAATGCATTTAACTAATTGTAAGAGTTCGGGATGAATTTGGAATGTTTAGACAACAGTTAAAACCCGTTTTATCCCAAAACAGGCTTAAACCGAGAAATCGGGCTAAAACCGAGAGAAAACATTGATTTGAAGTATTAAACAGCTATGTTACTCTATATAGGGTCAAAGTATGTAACAATCCTATGCATTTGACTAATTATAAGAGTTCGGGTTGAATTTGAATTGTTTAGACACCACTCATACCCATTTTGTCCCGAAACAGGTTAAAACCGAGAAAACGTTGATTCAAAGCAGTAAACAGCTTTGTTACTGTTTCTAGCGTCAGAATGTGTGACAATCCAATGCATTTAACTAATTGTAAGAGTTCGGGATGAATTTGGAGTGTATAGACAACAATTAAACCCTTTTTATCCCAAAGCAGACTTAAATCTAGAAAACAGGCTAAAATCGAGAGAAAACATTGATTCGATACAGTAAATAGGTATGTTACTCTTACTATGGTCAAAATATGTAACAATCCAATGCATTTGAGTAATTATAAGAGTTCGAGTTGAATTTGGAGTATTTAGACACCGCTTAAACAGCTTTGTTACTGTTTCTAGTGTCAGAATGTGTGACAATCCAATGCATTTAAATAATTGTAAGAGTTCGGGATGAATTTGGAGTGTTTAGACAACAGTTAAAACTGTTTTATCCCAAAAGAGGTTTAAACTGAGAAAACAGGCTAAAACCAAGAGAAAACATTGATTTGAAGCAGTAAACAGCAATGTTACTCTTTCTACGGTCAAAATATGTAACAATCCAATGCATTTGACTAATTATAAGAGTTCGGGTTGAATTTGGAGTGTTTAAACACCACTTTTACCCATTTTGTCTCGACACTGGCTAAAATCTAGAAAACATTGATTCTAAGCAGTAAACAGTTTTGTTAATGTTTCTAGGGCCAGAATGTGTGACAATCCAATGCATTTAACTAAATTTAAGAGTTCGGGATGAATTTGGAGTGTTTAGATAACAGTTAAAACCCGTTTTATCCCAAAACAGGCTTAAACCGAGAAAACGGGCTAAAACTGAGAGAAAACATTGATTCGAAGCATTAAACAGCTATGTTACTCTGTCTAGGGTCAAAGTATGTAACAATCCTATGCATTTGACTAATTATAAGAGTTCGGTTTGAATTTGAATTGTTTAGACACCACTCATACCCATTTTGTCCCGAAACAGGTTAAAACCGAGAAAATGTTGATTCAAAGCAGTAAACAGCTTTGTTACTGTTTCTAGCGTCAGAATGTGTGACAATCCAATGCATTTAACTAATTGTAAGAGTTCGGGATGAATTTGGAGTGTTTAGACAACAGTTAAACCATTTTTATCCCAAAGAAAAATTAAATCTAGAAAACAGGCTAAAATCAAGAGAAAACATTGATTCGATGCAGTAAACAGGTATGTTACTCTTACTATCGTCAAAATATGTAACAATCCAATGCATGGGAGTAATTATAAGAGTTCAGGTTGAATTTGGAGTGTTTAGACAACAGTTAAACCTGTTTTATCCCAAAAGAGGCTTAAACTGAGAAAACAGGCTAAAACCAAGAGAAAACATTGATTCGAAGGAGTAAACAGCAATGTTACTCTTTCTACGGTCAAAATATGTAACAATCCAATGCATTTGACTAATTATAAGAGTTCGGGTTGAATTTGGAGTGTTTAAACACCACTTTTACCCATTTTGTCTCGAAACAGGCTAAAATCAAGAAAACATTGATTCTAAGCAGTAAACATCGTTGTTACTGTTTCTAGGGTCATAATGTATGACATTCCAGTGCATTTGACTAATTGTAAGAGTTGGGTGAATTTGGAGTGTTTAGACAACACTTAAACCCGTTATATCCCAAAGCAGACTTAAATCTAGAAAACAGGCTAAAATCGAGAGAAAACATTGATTCGATACAGTAAATAGGTATGTTACTCTTACTATGGTCAAAATATATAACAATCCAATGCATTTGAGTAATTATAAGAGTTCGAGTTGAATTTGGAGTATTTAGACACCGCTTAAACAGCTTTGTTACTGTTTCTAGTGTCAGAATGTGTGACAATCCAATGCATTTAAATAATTGTATGAGTTCGGGATGAATTTGGAGTGTTTAGACAATAGTTAAACCCGTTTATCCCAAAAGAGGCTTCAACCGAGAAAACAGGCTAAAACCGAGAGAAAACATTGATTTGAAGCAGTAAACAGCAATGTTACTCTTTCTACGGTCAAAATATGTAACAATCCAATGCATTTGACTAATTATAAGAGTTCGGATTGAATTTGGAGTGTTTAAACACCACTTTTACCCATTTTGTCTCGAAACTGGCTAAAATCTAGAAAACATTGATTCTAAGCAGTAAACATCGTTGTTACTGTTTCTAGGGTCAGAATGTGTGACATTCCAATGCATTTGAATAATTATAAGAGTTCAGGATGAATTTGGAGTGTTTAGACAACAGTTAAACCCGTTTTATCCCAAAACAGGCTTAAACCAAGAAAACAGGCTAAAACCGAGAGAAAACATTGATTCAAAGCATTAAACAGCTATGTTACTCTTTCTAGGGTCAAAGTATGTAACAATCCAATGCATTTGACTAATTATAAGAGTTCGGGTTGAATTTGAAGTGTTTAGACACCACTCATACCCATTTTGTCCCGAAACAGGCTAAAACCGAGAAAACGTTGATTCAAAGCAGTAAACAGCTTTGTTACTGTTTCTAGCGTCAGAATGTGTGACAATCCAATGCATTTAACTAATTGTAAGAGTTCGGGATGAATTTGGAGTGTTTAGACAACAGTTAAACCATTTTTATCCCAAAGCAGACTTAAATCTAGAAAACAGGCTAAAATCAAGAGAAACATTGATTCGATGCAGTAAACAGGTATGTTACTCTTACTATCGTCAAAATATGTAACAATCCAATGCATGTGAGTAATTATAAGAGTTCAGGTTGAATTTGGAGTATTTAGACACCACTCAAACAGCTTTGTTACTGTTTCTAGTATCAGAATATGTGACAATCCAATGCATTTAAATAATTGTAAGAATTCAGGATGAATTTGGAGTGTTTAGACAACAGTTAAACCTGTTTTATCCCAAAAGAGGCTTAAACTGAGAAAACAGGCTAAAACCAAGAGAAAACATTGATTCAAAGCAGTAAACAGCAATGTTACTCTTTCTACGGTCAAAATATGTAACAATCCAATGCATTTGACTAATTATAAGAGTTCGGGTTGAATTTGGAGTGTTTAAACACCACTTTTACACATTTTGTCTCGAAACAGGCTAAAATCAAGAAAACATTGATTCTAAGCAGTAAACATCGTTGTTACTGTTTCTAGGGTCAGAATGTGTGACATTCTAATGCATTTGACTAATTATAAGAGTTTGAAATGAATTTGGAGTGTTTCGACAACAGTTAAACCCGTTTTATCCCAAAACAGGCTTAAACCGAGAAAACAGGCTTAAACCAAGAAAACAGGCTAAAACCGAGAGAAAACATTGATTCGAAGCAGTAAACAGCTATGCTACTCTTTCTAGGGTCAAAATATGCAACAATCATGTGCATTTGACTAATTAGAAGAGTTCGGGTTGAATTTGGGGCGTTTAGACACCACTCATACCCATTTTGTCCCGAGACAGGCTAAAACCGAGAAAACGTTGATTCAATGCAGTAAACAGCTTTGTTACTGTTTCTAGGGTTAGAATTTGTGACAATCAAAAGCATTTAACTAATTGTAAGAGTTTGGGATGAATTTGGAGTGTTTAGACAATAGTTAAACCCGTTTTATCCCAAAAAAGGCTTAAACCGAGAAAACATGCTAAAACCGAGAAAAAACATTGAATCGATGCAGTAAATAGGTATGTTACTCTTTATTTGGTCAAAATATGTAACAATCCAATGCATTTGAGTAATTATAAGAGTTCGAGTTGAATTTGGAGTATTTAGACACCGCTTAAACAGCTTTGTTACTGTTTCTAGTGTCAGAATGTGTGACAATCCAATGCATTTAAATAATTGTATGAGTTCGGGATGAATTTGGAGTGTTTAGACAACAGTTAAACCCGTTTATCCCAAAAGAGGCTTCAACCGAGAAAACAGGCTAAACCGAGAGAAAACATTGATTCGAAGCAGTAAACAGCAATGTTACTCTTTCTACGGTCAAAATATGTAACAATCCAATGCATTTGACTAATTATAAGAGTTCGGGTTGAATTTGGAGTGTTTAAACACCACTTTTACCCATTTTGTCTCGAAACTGGCTAAAATCTAGAAAGCATTGATTCTAAGCAGTAAACATCGTTGCTACTGTTTCTAGGGTCAGAATGTGTGACATTCCAATGCATTTGAATAATTATAAGAGTTCAGGATGAATTTGGAGTGTTTAGACAACAGTTAAACCCGTTTTATCCCAAAACAGGCTTAAACCAAGAAAACAGGCTAAAACCGAGAGAAAACATTGATTCAAAGCATTAAACAGCTATGTTACTCTTTCTAGGGTCAAAGTATGTAACAATCCAATGCATTTGACTAATTATAAGAGTTCGGGTTGAATTTGGAGTGTTTAAACACCACTTTTACCCATTTTGTCTCGAAACAGGCTAAAATCAAGAAAACATTGATTCTAAGCAGTAAACATCGTTGTTACTGTTTCTAGCGTCAGAATGTGTGACAATCCAATGCATTTAACTAATTGTAAGAGTTCGGGATGAATTTGGAGTGTTTAGACAACAGTTAAACCATTTTTATCCCAAAGCAGACTTAAATCTAGAAAACAGGCTAAAATCAAGAGAAACATTGATTCGATGCAGTAAACAGGTATGTTACTCTTACTATCGTCAAAATATGTAACAATCCAATGCATGTGAGTAATTATAAGAGTTCAGGTTGAATTTGGAGTATTTAGACACCACTCAAACAGCTTTGTTACTGTTTCTAGTATCAGAATGTGTGACAATCCAATGCATTTAAATAATTGTAAGAGTTCAGGATGAATTTGGAGCGTTTAGACAACAGTTAAACCTGTCTTATCCCAAAAGAGGCTTAAACTGAGAAAACAGGCTAAAACCAAGAGAAAACATTGATTCAAAGCAGTAAACAGCAATGTTACTCTTTCTACGGTCAAAATATGTAACAATCCAATGCATTTGACTAATTATAAGAGTTCGGGTTGAATTTGGAGTGTTTAAACACCACTTTTACCCATTTTGTCTCGAAACAGGCTAAAATCAAGAAAACATTGATTCTAAGCAGTAAACATCGTTGTTACTGTTTCTAGGGTCAGAATGTGTGACATTCTAATGCATTTAACAAATTATAAGAGTTTGAAATGAATTTGGAGTGTTTCGACAACAGTTAAACCCGTTTTATCCCAAAACAGGCTTAAACCGAGAAAACAGGCTTAAACCAAGAAAACAGGCTAAAACCGAGAGAAAACATTGATTCGAAGCAGTAAACAGCTATGCTACTCTTTCTAGGGTCAAAATATGCAACAATCATGTGCATTTGACTAATTAGAAGAGTTCGGGTTGAATTTGGGGCGTTTAGACACCACTCATACCCATTTTGTCCCGAGACAGGCTAAAACCGAGAAAACGTTGATTCAATGCAGTAAACAGCTTTGTTACTGTTTCTAGGGTTAGAATTTGTGACAATCAAAAGCATTTAACTAATTGTAAGAGTTTGGGATGAATTTGGAGTGTTTAGACAATAGTTAAACCCGTTTTATCCCAAAAAAGGCTTAAACCGAGAAAACATGCTAAAACCGAGAAAAAACATTGAATCGATGCAGTAAATAGGTATGTTACTCTTTATTTGGTCAAAATATGTAACAATCCAATGCATTTGAGTAATTATAAGAGTTCGGGTTGAATTTGGAGTGTTTAAACACCACTTAAACAGCTTTGTTAGTGTTTCTAGTGTCAGAATGTGTGACAATCCAATGCATTTAAATAATTGTAAGAGTTCAGGATGAATTTGGAGTGTTTAGACAACAGTTAAACCCGTTTTATCCCAAAAGAGGCTTAAACCGAGAAAACAGGCTAAAACCGAGAGAAAACATTGATTCGAAGCAGTAAACAGCAATGTTACTCTTTCTACTGTCAAAATATGTAACAATCCAATGCATTTGACTAATTATAAGAGTTCAGGTTGAATTTGGAGTGTTTAAACACCACTTTTACCCATTTTGTCTCGAAACAGGCTAAAATCTAGAAAACCTTGATTCTAAGCAGTAAACATCGTTGTTACTGTTTCTAGGGTCAGAATGTGTGACATTTTAATGCATTTGACTAATTATAAGAGTTTGAAATGAATTTGGAGTGTTTAGACAACAGTTAAACCCGTTTTATCCCAAAACAGGCTTAAACCGAGAAAACAGGCTTAAACCAAGAAAACAGGCTAAAACCGATAGAAAACATTGATTCGAAGCAGTAAACAGCTATGCTACTCTTTCTAGGGTCAAAATATGCAACAATCATGTGCATTTGACTAATTAGAAGAGTTCGGGTTGAATTTGGGGCGTTTAGACACCACTCATACCCATTTTGTCCCGAGACAGGCTAAAACCGAGAAAACGTTGATTCAATGCAGTAAACAGCTTTGTTACTGTTTCTAGGGTTAGAATTTGTGACAATCAAACGCATTTAACTAATTGTAAGAGTTTGGGATGAATTTGGAGTGTTTAGACAATAGTTAAACCCGTTTTATCCCAAAAAAGGCTTAAACCGAGAAAACATGCTAAAACCGAGAAAAAACATTGAATCGATGCAGTAAATAGGTATGTTACTCTTTATTTGGTCAAAATATGTAACAATCCAATGCATTTGAGTAATTATAAGAGTTCGGGTTGAATTTGGAGTGTTTAAACACCACTTTTACCCATTTTGTCCCGAAACAGGCTAAAATCGAGAAAACATTGATTCTAAGCAGTAAACAGCTTTGTTAATGTTTCTAGGGCCAGAATGTGTGACAATCCAATGCATTTAACTAATTGTACGAGTTCGGGATGAATTTAGAGTGTTAAGACAACAGTTAAACCCGTTTTATTCCAAAGCAGATTTAAATCTAGAAAACAAGCTAAAACCGAGAGAAAACATTGATTCGATGCAGTAAACAGGTATGTTACTCTTTCTACGGTCAAAATATGTAACAATCAAATGCATTTGACTAATTATAAGAGTTCGGGTTGAATTTGGAGTGCTTAAACACCACTTTTACCCATTTTGTCTCGAAACATTCTAAAATCTAGAAAACATTGATTCTAAGCAGTAAACATCGTTGTTACTGTTTCTAGGGTCCGAATGTGTGACATTCCAATTCATTTGACTAGTTATAAGAGTTCGGGATGAATTTGGAGTGTTTAGACAACAGTTAAACCCGTTTTATCCTAAAACAGGCTTAAACCGAGAAAACAGGCTTAAACCAAGAAAACAGGCTAAAACCGAGAGAAAACATTGATTCGAAGCAGTAAACAGCTATGCTACTCTTTCTAGGGTCAAAATATGCAACAATCATGTGCATTTGACTAATTAGAAGAGTTCGGGTTGAATTTGGGGCGTTTAGACACCACTCATACCCATTTTGTCCCGAGACAGGCTAAAACCGAGAAAACGTTGATTCAATGCAGTAAACAGCTTTGTTACTGTTTCTAGGGTTAGAATTTGTGACAATCAAAAGCATTTAACTAATTGTAAGAGTTTGGGATGAATTTGGAGTGTTTAGACAATAGTTAAACCCGTTTTATCCCAAAAAAGGCTTAAACCGAGAAAACATGCTAAAACCGAGAAAAAACATTGAATCGATGCAGTAAATAGGTATGTTACTCTTTATTTGGTCAAAATATGTAACAATCCAATGCATTTGAGTAATTATAAGAGTTCGGGTTGAATTTGGAGTGTTTAAACACCACTTAAACAGCTTTGTTAGTGTTTCTAGTGTCAGAATGTGTGACAATCCAATGCATTTAAATAATTGTAAGAGTTCAGGATGAATTTGGAGTGTTTAGACAACAGTTAAACCCGTTTTATCCCAAAAGAGGCTTAAACCGAGAAAACAGGCTAAAACCGAGAGAAAACATTGATTCGAAGCAGTAAACAGCAATGTTACTCTTTCTACTGTCAAAATATGTAACAATCCAATGCATTTGACTAATTATAAGAGTTCAGGTTGAATTTGGAGTGTTTAAACACCACTTTTACCCATTTTGTCTCGAAACAGGCTAAAATCTAGAAAACCTTGATTCTAAGCAGTAAACATCGTTGTTACTGTTTCTAGGGTCAGAATGTGTGACATTTTAATGCATTTGACTAATTATAAGAGTTTGAAATGAATTTGGAGTGTTTAGACAACAGTTAAACCCGTTTTATCCCAAAACAGGCTTAAACCGAGAAAACAGGCTTAAACCAAGAAAACAGGCTAAAACCGATAGAAAACATTGATTCGAAGCAGTAAACAGCTATGCTACTCTTTCTAGGGTCAAAATATGCAACAATCATGTGCATTTGACTAATTAGAAGAGTTCGGGTTGAATTTGGGGCGTTTAGACACCACTCATACCCATTTTGTCCCGAGACAGGCTAAAACCGAGAAAACGTTGATTCAATGCAGTAAACAGCTTTGTTACTGTTTCTAGGGTTAGAATTTGTGACAATCAAACGCATTTAACTAATTGTAAGAGTTTGGGATGAATTTGGAGTGTTTAGACAATAGTTAAACCCGTTTTATCCCAAAAAAGGCTTAAACCGAGAAAACATGCTAAAACCGAGAAAAAACATTGAATCGATGCAGTAAATAGGTATGTTACTCTTTATTTGGTCAAAATATGTAACAATCCAATGCATTTGAGTAATTATAAGAGTTCGGGTTGAATTTGGAGTGTTTAAACACCACTTTTACCCATTTTGTCCCGAAACAGGCTAAAATCGAGAAAACATTGATTCTAAGCAGTAAACAGCTTTGTTAATGTTTCTAGGGCCAGAATGTGTGACAATCCAATGCATTTAACTAATTGTACGAGTTCGGGATGAATTTAGAGTGTTAAGACAACAGTTAAACCCGTTTTATTCCAAAGCAGATTTAAATCTAGAAAACAAGCTAAAACCGAGAGAAAACATTGATTCGATGCAGTAAACAGGTATGTTACTCTTTCTACGGTCAAAATATGTAACAATCAAATGCATTTGACTAATTATAAGAGTTCGGGTTGAATTTGGAGTGCTTAAACACCACTTTTACCCATTTTGTCTCGAAACATTCTAAAATCTAGAAAACATTGATTCTAAGCAGTAAACATCGTTGTTACTGTTTCTAGGGTCCGAATGTGTGACATTCCAATTCATTTGACTAGTTATAAGAGTTCGGGATGAATTTGGAGTGTTTAGACAACAGTTAAACCCGTTTTATCCTAAAACAGGCTTAAACCGAGAAAACAGGCTTAAACCAAGAAAACAGGCTAAAACCGAGAGAAAACATTGATTCGAAGCAGTAAACAGCTATGCTACTCTTTCTAGGGTCAAAATATGCAACAATCATGTGCATTTGACTAATTAGAAGAGTTCGGGTTGAATTTGGGGCGTTTAGACACCACTCATACCCATTTTGTCCCGAGACAGGCTAAAACCGAGAAAACGTTGATTCAATGCAGTAAACAGCTTTGTTACTGTTTCTAGGGTTAGAATTTGTGACAATCAAAAGCATTTAACTAATTGTAAGAGTTTGGGATGAATTTGGAGTGTTTAGACAATAGTTAAACCCGTTTTATCCCAAAAAAGGCTTAAACCGAGAAAACATGCTAAAACCGAGAAAAAACATTGAATCGATGCAGTAAATAGGTATGTTACTCTTTATTTGGTCAAAATATGTAACAATCCAATGCATTTGAGTAATTATAAGAGTTCGGGTTGAATTTGGAGTGTTTAAACACCACTTAAACAGCTTTGTTAGTGTTTCTAGTGTCAGAATGTGTGACAATCCAATGCATTTAAATAATTGTAAGAGTTCAGGATGAATTTGGAGTGTTTAGACAACAGTTAAACCCGTTTTATCCCAAAAGAGGCTTAAACCGAGAAAACAGGCTAAAACCGAGAGAAAACATTGATTCGAAGCAGTAAACAGCAATGTTACTCTTTCTACTGTCAAAATATGTAACAATCCAATGCATTTGACTAATTATAACAGTTCAGGTTGAATTTGGAGTGTTTAAACACCACTTTTACCCATTTTGTCTCGAAACAGGCTAAAATCTAGAAAACATTGATTCTAAGCAGTAAACATCGTTGTTACTGTTTCTAGGGTCAGAATGTGTGACATTCTAATGCATTTGACTAATTATAATAGTTTGAAATGAATTTGGAGTGTTTAGACAACAGTTAAACCCGTTTTATCCCAAAACAGGCTTAAACCGAGAAAACAGGCTTAAACCAAGAAAACAGGCTAAAACCGAGAGAAAACATTGATTCGAAGCAGTAAACAGCTATGCTACTCTTTCTAGGGTCAAAATATGCAACAATCATGTGCATTTGACTAATTAGAAGAGTTCGGGTTGAATTTGGAGCGTTTAGACACCACTCATACCCATTTTGTCCCGAGACAGGCTAAAACCAAGAAAACGTTGATTCAAAGCAGTAAACAGCTTTGTTACTGTTTCTAGGGTTAGAATTTGTGACAATCAAAAGCATTTAACTAACTGTAAGAGTTTGGGATGAATTTGGAGTGTTTAGACAACAGTTAAACCCGTTTTATCCCAAAAAAGGCTTAAACCGAGAAAACATGCTAAAACCGAGAAAAAACATTGAATCGATGCAGTAAATAGGTATGTTACTCTTTATTTGGTCAAAATATGTAACAATTCAATGCATTTGAGTAATTATAAGAGTTCGGGTTAAATTTGGAGTGTTTAAACACCACTTAAACAGCTTTGTTAGTGTTTCTAGTGTCAGAATGTGTGACAATCCAATGCATTTAAATAATTGTAAGAGTTCGGGATGAATTTGGAGTGTTTAGACAACAGTTAAACCCGTTTATCCCAAAAGAGGCTTAAACCGAGAAAACAGGCTAAAACCGAGAGAAAACATTGATTCGAAGCAGTAAACAGCAATGTTACTCTTTCTACTGTCAAAATATGTAACAATCCAATGCATTTGACTAATTATAAGAGTTCGGGTAGAATTTGGAGTGTTTAAACACCACTTTTACCCATTTTGTCTCGAAACTGGCTAAAATCTAGAAAACATTGATTCTAAGCAGTAAACATCGTTGTTACTGTTTCTAGGGTCAGAATGTGTGACATTCCAATGCATTTGACTAATTATAAGAGTTCGGGATGAATTTGGAGTGTTTAGACAACAGTTAAACCCGTTTTATCCCAAAACAGGCTTAAACCAAGAAAACAGGCTTAAACCAAGAAAACAGGCTAAAACCGAGAGAAAACATTGATTCGAAGCTGTAAACAGCTATGCTACTCTTTCTAGGGTCAAAATATGCAACAATCATGTGCATTTGACTAATTAGAAGAGTTCGAGTTAAATTTGGAGCGTTTAGACACCACTCATACCCATTTTGTCCCGAGACAGGCTAAAACCGAGAAAACGTTGATTCAAAGCAGTAAACAGCTTTGTTACTGTTTCTAGGGTTAGAATTTGTGACAATCAAAAGCATTTAACTAATTGTAAGAGTTTGGGATGAATTTGGAGTGTTTAGACAACAGTTAAACCCGTTTTATCCCAAAAAAGGCTTAAACCGAGAAAACATGCTAAAACCGAGAAAAAACATTGAATCGATGCAGTAAATAGGTATGTTACTCTTTATTTGGTCAAAATATGTAACAATCCAATGCATTTGAGTAATTATAAGAGTTCGGGTTGAATTTGGATTGTTTAAACACCACTTTTACCCATTTTGTCCCGAAACAGGCTAAAATCGAGAAAACATTGATTCTAAGCAGTAAACAGCTTTGTTAGTGTTTCCAGGGCCAGAATGTGTGACAATCCAATGCATTTAATTAATTGTACGAGTTCAGGATGAATTTAGAGTGTTAACACAACAGTTAAACCCGTTTTATTCCAAAGCAGATTTAAATCTAGAAAACAGGCTAAAACCGAGAGAAAACATTGATTCGATGCAGTAAACAGGTATGTTACTCTTTCTACGGTCAAAATATGTAACAATCCAATGCATTTGACTAATTATAAGAGTTCGGGTTGAATTTGGAGTGCTTAAACACCACTTTTACCCATTTTGTCTCGAAACATTCTAAAATCTAGAAAACATTGATTCTAAGCAGTAAACATCGTTGTTACTGTTTCTAGGGTCCGAATGTGTGACATTCCAATTCATTTGACTAGTTATAAGAGTTCGGGATGAATTTGGAGTGTTTAGACAACAGTTAAACCCGTTTTATCCTAAAACAGGCTTAAACCGAGAAAACAGGCTAAAACCGAGAGAAAACATTGATTCAAAGCAGTAAACAGCTATGCTACTCTTTCTAGGGTCAAAATATGTAACAATCCAATGCATTTGACTAATTAGAAGAGTTCGGGTTGAATTTGGAGCGTTTAGACACCACTCATACCCATTTTGTCCCGAGACAGGCTAAAACCAAGAAAACATTGATTCAAAGCAGTAAACAGCTTTGTTACTGTTTCTAGGGTCAGAATGTGTGACAATCAAATGCATTTAACTAATTGTAAGAGTTCGGGATGAATTTGGAGTGTTTAGACAACAGTTAAACCCGTTTTATCCCAAAAAAGGCTTAAACCGAGAAAACATGCTAAACTGAGAAAAAACATTGAATTGATGCAGTAAATAGGTATTTTACTCTTTATTTGGTCAAAATATGTAACAATCCAATGCATTTGACTAATTATAAGAGTTCGGGTTGAATTTGGAGTGTTTAAACACCACTTTTACCCATTTTGTCCCGAAACAGGCTAAAATCGAGAAAACATTGATTCTAAGCAGTAAACAGCTTTGTTAATGTTTCTGGGGCCAGAATGTGTGACAATCCAATGTATTTAACTAATTGTACGAGTTCGGGATGAATTTAGAGTGTTAAGACAACAGTTAAACCCGTTTTATTCCAAAGCAGATTTAAATCTAGAAAACAGGCTAAAACCGAGAGAAAACATTGATTCGATGCAGTAAACAGGTATGTTACTCTTTCTACGGTCAAAATATGTAACAATCCAGTGCATTTGACTAATTATAAGAGTTCGGGTTGAATTTGGAGTGCTTAAACACCACTTTTACCCATTTTGTCTCGAAACAGGCTAAAATATAAAAAACATTGATTCTAAGCAGTAAACATCTTTGTTACTGTTTCTAGGGTCAGAATGTGTGACATTCCAATTCATTTGACTAGTTATAAGAGTTCAGGATGAATTTGGAGTGTTTAGACAACAGTTAAACCCGTTTTATCCCAAAACAGGCTTAAACCGAGAAAACAGGCTAAAACCGAGAGCAAACATTGATTCAAAGCAGTAAACAGCTATGCTACTCTTTCTAGAGTCAAAATATGTAACAATCCAATGCATTTGACTAATTAGAAGAGTTCGGGTTGAATTTGGAGCGTTTAGACACCACTCATACCCATTTTGTCCCGAGACAGGCTAAAACCAAGAAAACATTGATTCAAAGCAGTAAACAGCTTTGTTACTGTTTCTAGGGTCAGAATGTGTGACAATCAAATGCATTTAACTAATTGTAAGAGTTCGGGATGAATTTGGAGTGTTTAGACAACAGTTAAACCCGTTTTATCCCAAAAAAGGCTTAAACCAAGAAAATAGGCTAAAACCGAGAGAAAACATTGATTCGAAGCAGTAAACAGCTATGCTACTCTTTCTTGGGTCAAAATATGCAACAATCATGTGCATTTGACTAATTAGAAGAGTTCGAGTTAAATTTGGAGCGTTTAGACACCCTCATACCCATTTTGTCCCGAGACAGGCTAAAACCGAGAAAACGTTGATTCAAAGCAGTAAACAGCTTTGTTACTGTTTCTAGGGTTAGAATTTGTGACAATCAAAAGCATTTAACTAATTGTAAGAGTTTGGGATGAATTTGGAGTGTTTAGACAATAGTTAAACCCGTTTTATCCCAAAAAAGGCTTAAACCGAGAACACATGCTCAAACCAAGAAAAAACATTGAATCGATGCAGTAAATAGGTATGTTACTCTTTATTTGGTCAAAATATGTAACAATCCAATGCATTTGAGTAATTATAAGAGTTCGGGTTGAATTTGGAGTGTTTAAACACCACTTTTACCCATTTTGTCCCGAAACAGGCTAAAATCGAGAAAACATTGATTCTAAGCAGTAAACAGCTTTGTTAATGTTTCTAGGGCCAGAATGTGTGACAATCCAATGCATTTAACTAATTGTACGAGTTCGGGATGAATTTAGAGTGTTAAGACAACAGTTAAACCCGTTTTATTCCAAAGCAGATTTAAATCTAGAAAACAGGCTAAAACCGAGAGAAAACATTGATTCGATGCAGTAAACAGGTATGTTACTCTTTCTACGGTCAAAATATATAACAATCCAATGCATTTGACTAATTATAAGAGTTCGGGTTGAATTGGGAGTGCTTAAACACCACTTTTATCCATTTTGTCTCGAAACAGGCTAAAATCTAGAAAACATTGATTCTAAGCAGTAAACATCGTTGTTACTGTTTCTAGGGTCAGAATGTGTGACATTCCAATTCATTTGACTAGTTATAAGAGTTCGGGATGAATTTGGAGTGTTTAGACAACAGTTAAACCCGTTTTATCCCAAAACAGGCTTAAACCGAGAAAACAGGCTAAAACCGAGAGAAAACATTGATTCAAAGCAGTAAACAGCTATGCTACTCTTTCTAGGGTCAAAATATGCAACAATCATGTGCATTTGACTAATTAGAAGAGTTCGAGTTAAATTTGGAGCGTTTAGACACCACTCATACCCATTTTGTCCCGAGACAGGCTAAAACCGAGAAAACGTTGATTCAAAGCAGTAAACAGCTTTGTTACTGTTTCTAGGGTTAGAATTTGTGACAATCAAAAGCATTTAACAAATTGTAAGAGTTTGGGATGAATTTGGAGTGTTTAGACAACAGTTAAACCCGTTTTATCCCAAAAAAGGCTTAAACCGAGAAAACATGCTAAAACCGAGAAAAAACATTGAATCGATGCAGTAAATAGGTATGTTACTCTTTATTTGGTCAAAATATGTAACAATCCAATGCATTTGAGTAATTATAAGAGTTCGGGTTGAATTTGGAGTGTTTAAACACCACTTTTACCCATTTTGTCCCGAAACAGGCTAAAATCGAGAAAACATTGATTCTAAGCAGTAAACAGCTTTATTAATGTTTCTAGGGCCAGAATGTGTGACAATCCAATGCATTTAACTAATTGTACGAGTTCGGGATGAATTTAGAGTGTTAAGACAACAGTTAAACCCGTTTTATTCCAAAGCAGATTTAAATCTAGAAAACAGGCTAAAACCGAGAGAAAACATTGATTCCATGCAGTAAACAGGTATGTTACTCTTTCTACGGTCAAAATATGTAACAATCCAATGCATTTGACTAATTATAAGAGTTCGGGTTGAATTTGGAGTGTTTAAACACCACTTTTACCCATTTTGTCTCGAAACAGGCTATAATCTTGAAAACATTGATTCTAAGCAGTGAACATCGTTGTTACTGTTTCTAGGGTTAGAATGTGTGACATTCCAATTCATTTGACTAATTATAAGAGTTCGGGATGAATTTGGAGTGTTTAGACAACAATTAAACCCGTTTTATCCCAAAACAGACTTAAACCGAGAAAACAGGCTAAAACCGAGAGAAAACATTGATTCGAAGCATTAAACAGCTATGTTAGTATTTCTAGGGTCATAGTATGTAACAATCCAATGCATTTGACTCATTATAAGTGTTCGGGTTGGATTTGGAGTGTTTAGACACCACTCATACCCATTTTGTCCCGAAACAGGCTAAAACCGAGAAAACGTCGATTCAAAGCAGAAAACAGCATTGTTACTGTTACTAGGGTCAGAATGTGTGACATTCCAATGCATTTGACTAATTGTAAGAGTTCGGGATGAATTTGGAGTATTTAGACAACAGTTAAACCCATTTTATCCCAAAACAGGCTTAAACCGAGAAAACATGCTAAACCAAGAAAAAACATTGAATTGATGCAGTAAATAGGTATGTTACTCTTTATTTGGTCAAAATATGTAACAATCCAATGCATTTGACTAATTATAAGAGTTCGGGTTGAATTTGGAGTGTTTAAACACCACTTTTACCCATTTAGTCCCGAAACAGGCTAAAATCGAGAAAACATTGATTCTAAGCAGTAAACAGCTTTCTTAATGTTTCTAGGGCCAGAATGTGTGACAATCCAATGCATTTAACTAATTGTACGAGTTCGGGATGAATTTGGAGTGTTTAGACAACAGTTAAACCCGTTTTATTCCAAAGCAGATTTAAATGTAGAAAACAGGCTAAAACCGAGAGAAAACATTGATTCGATGCAGTAAACAGGTATGTTACTCTTTCTACGGTCAAAATATGTAACAATCCAATGCATTTGACTAATTATAAGAGTTCGGGTTGAATTTGGAGTGTTTAAACACCACTTTTACCCATTTTGTCTCGAAACAGGCTAAAATCTAGAAAACATTGATTCTAAGCAGTAAACATCGTTGTTACTGTTTCTTGGGTCAGAATGTGTGACATTCCAATGCATTTGACTAATTATAAGAGTTTGGGATGAATTTGGAGTGTTTAGACAACAATTAAACCCCGTTTTATCCCAAAACAAGCTTAACCGAGAAAACGGGCTAAAACCGAGAGAAAACATTGATTCGAAGCATTAAACAGCTATGTTACTCTATCTAGGGTCAAAGTATGTAACAATCATATGCATTTGACTAATTATAAGAGTTCGGGTTGAATTTGAAGTGTTTAGACACCACTCATACCCATTTTGTCCCGAAACTGGCTAAAACCGAGAAAACGTTGATTCAAAGCAGTAAACAGCTTTGTTACTGTTCCTAGCGTCAGAATGTGTGACAATCCAATGCATTTAACTAATTGTAAGAGTTCGGGATGAATTTGGAGTTTATACACAACAGTTAAACCCTTTTTATTCCAAAGCAGACTTAAATCTAGAAAACAGGCTAAAATCGAGAGAAAACATTGATTCGATACAGTAAATAGGTATGTTACTCTTACTATGGTCAAAATATGTAACAATCCAACGCATTTGAGTAGTTATAAGAGTTCAAGTTGAATTTTGAGTATTTATACACCGCTTAAACAGCTTTGTTATTGTTTCTAGTGTCAGAATGTGTGACAATCCAATGCATTTAAATAATTGTAAGAGTTTGGGATGAATTTGGAGTGTTTAGACAACAGTTAAACCCGTTTATCCCAAAAGAGGCTTAAACCGAGAAAACAGGCTAAAACCGAGAGAAAACATTGATTCGAAGCAGTAAACAGCAATGTTACTCTTTCTACGGTCAAAATATGTAGCAATCCAATGCATTTGAGTAATTATTAGAGTTCGGATTGAATTTGAAGTGTTTAGACACCACTCATACCCATTTTGTCCCGAAACAGGCTAAAGCCGAGAAAACATTGATTCAAAGCAGTAAACAGCTTTGTTACTGTTTCTAGCGTCAGAATGTGTGACAATCCAATGCATTTAACTAATTGTAAGAGTTCGGGATGAATTTGGAGTGTTTAGACAACAGTTAAACCATTTTTATCCCAAAGCAGAATTAAATCTAGAAAACAGGCTAAAATCGAGAGAAAACATTGATTCAAAGCATTAAACAGCTATGTTACTCTTACTATCGTCAAAATATGTAACAATCCAATGCATGTGAGTAATTATAAGAGTTCAGGTTGAATTTGGAGTATTTAGACACCACTTAAACAGCTTTGTTACTGTTTCTAGTATCAGAATGTGTGACAATCCAATGCATTTAAATAATTGTAAGAGTTCGGGATGAATTTGGAGTGTTTAGACAACAGTTAAACCTGTTTTATCCCAAAAGAGGATTAAACTGAGAAACAGGCTAAAACCAAGAGAAAACATTGATTCGAAGCAGTAAACAGCAATGTTACTCTTTCTACGGTCAAAATATGTAACAGTCCAATGCATTTGACTAATTATAAGAGTTCGGGTTGAATTTGGAGTGTTTAAACACCACTTTTACCCATTTTGTCTCGAAACAGGCTAAAATCTAGAAAACATTGATTCTAAGCAGTAAACATCGTTGTTACTGTTTCTAGGGTCAGAATGTGTGACATTCTAATGCATTTGACTAATTATAAGAGTTTGAAATGAATTTAGAGTGTTTAGACAACAGTTAAACCCGTTTTATCCCAAAACAGGCTTAAACCGAGAAAATAGGCTTAAACCAAGAAAACAGGCTAAAACCGAGAGAAAACATTGATTCGAAGCAGTAAACAGCTATGCTACTCTTTCTAGGGTCAAAATATGCAACAATCCTGTGCATTTGACTAATTAGAAGAGTTCGGGTTGAATTTGGAGCGTTTAGAAACCACTCATACCCATTTTGTCCCGAGACAGGCTAAAACCGAGAAAACGTTGATTCAAAGCAGTAAACAGCTTTGTTAATGTTTCTAGGGTCAGAATTTGTGACAATCAAAAGCATTTAACTAATTGTAAGAGTTTGGGATGAATTTGGAGTGTTTAGACAACAGTTAAACCCGTTTTATCCCAAAAAAGGCTTAAATCGAGAAAACATGCTAAAACCGAGAAAAAACAATTAATCGATGCAGTAAATAGGTATGTTACTCTTTATTTGGTCAAAATATGTAATAATCCAATGTATTTGAGTAATTATAAGAGTTCGGGTTGAATTTGGAGTGTTTAAACACCACTTAAACAGCTTTGTTAATGTTTCTAGTGTCAGAATGTGTGACAATCCAATGCATTTAAATAATTGTAAGAGTTTAGAATGAATTTGGAGTGTTTAGAAAACAGTTAAACCCGTTTTATCCCAAAAGAGGCTTAAACCGAGAAAACAGACTAAAACCGAGAGAAAACATTGATTCGAAGCAGTAAACAGCAATGTTACTCTTTCTACGGTCAAAATATGTAACAAACCAAGGCATTTGACTAATTATAAGAGTTCGGGTTGAATTTGGAGTGTTTAAACACCACTTTTACCCATTTTGTCTCGAAACAGGCTAAAATCTAGAAAACGTTGATTCTAAGCAGTAAACATCGTTGATACTGTTTCTAGGGTCAGAATGTGTGACATTCCAATGCATTTGACAAGTTATAAGAGTTCGGGATGAATTTGGAGTGTTTAGACAACACTTAAACCTGTTTTATCCCAAAACAGGCTTAAACCGAGAAAACAGGCTAAAACCGAGAGAAAACATTGATTCAAAGCAGTAAACAGCTATGCTACTCTTTCTAGGGTCAAAATATGTAACAATCCAATGTATTTGATTAATTAGAAGAGTTCGGGTTGAATTTGGAGCGTTTAGACACCATTTTGTCCCGAGACAGGCTAAAACCAAGAAAACATTGATTCAAAGCAGTAAACAGCTTTGTTACTGTTTCTAGGGTCAGAATGTGTGACAACCAAATGCATTTAACTAATTGTTAGAGTTCAAGATAAATTTGGAGTGTTTAGACAACAGTTAAACCCGTTTTATCCCAAAAAGGCTTAAACCAAGAAAACATGCTAAACCGAGAAAAAACATTGAATTGATGCAGTAAATAGGTATTTTACTCTTTATTTGGTCAAAATATGTAACAATCCAATGCATTTGACTAATTATAAGAGTTCGGGTTGAATTTGGAGTGTTTAAACACCACTTTTACCCATTTTGTCCCGAAACAGGCTAAAATCGAGAAAACATTGATTCTAAGCAGTAAACAGCTTTGTTAATGTTTCTAGGGCCAGAATGTGTGACAATCCAATGCATTTAACTAATTGTACGAGTTCGGGATGAATTTAGAGTGTTAAGACAACAGTTAAACACGTTTTATTCCAAAGCAGATTTAAATCTAGAAAACAGGCTAAAACCGAGAGAAAACATTGATTCGATGCAGTAAACAGGTATGCTACTCTTTCTACGGTCAAAATATGTAACAATCCAATGCATTTGACTAATTATAAGAGTTCGGGTTGAATTTGGAGTGCTTAAACACCACTTTTACCCATTTTGTCTCGAAACAGGCTAAAATCTAGAAAACATTGATTCTAAGCAGTAAACATCGTTGTTACTGTTTCTAGGGTCAGAATGTGTGACATTCCAATTCATTTGACTAGTTATAAGAGTTCGGGATGAATTTGCAGTGTTTAGACAACAGTTAAACCCGTTTTATCCCAAAACAGGCTTAAACCGAGAAAACAGGCTAAAACCGAGAGAAAACATTGATTCAAAGCAGTAAACAGTGATGCTACTGTTTCTAGGGTCAAAATATGTAACAATCCAATGCATTTGACTAATTAGAAGAGTTCGGGTTGAATTTGGAGTGTTTAAACACCACTTTTACCCATTTTGTCTCGAAACAGGCTAAAATCTAGAAAACATTGATTCTAAGCAGTAAACATCGTTGTTACTGTTTCTAGGGTCAGAATGTGTGACATTCTAATGCATTTGACTAATTATAATAGTTTGAAATGAATTTGGAGTGTTTAGACAACAGTTAAACCCGTTTTATCCCAAAACAGGCTTAAACCGAGAAAATAGGCTTAAACCAAGAAAACAGGCTAAAACCGAGAGAAAACATTGATTCGAAGCAGTAAACAGCTATGCTACTCTTTCTAGGGTCAAAATATGCAACAATCCTGTGCATTTGACTAATTAGAAGAGTTCGGGTTGAATTTGGAGCGTTTAGAAACAACTCATACCCATTTTGTCCCGAGACAGGCTAAAACCGAGAAAACGTTGATTCAAAGCAGTAAACAGCTTTGTTAATGTTTCTAGGGTCAGAATTTGTGACAATCAAAAGCATTTAACTAATTGTAAGAGTTTGGGATGAATTTGGAGTGTTTAGACAACAGTTAAACCCGTTTTATCCCAAAAAGGCTTAAACCGAGAAAACATGCTAAAACCGAGAAAAAACAATTAATCGATGCAGTAAATAGGTATGTTACTCTTTATTTGGTCAAAATATGTAATAATCCAATGTATTTGAGTAATTATAAGAGTTCGGGTTGAATTTGGAGTGTTTAAACACCACTTAAACAGCTTTGTTAATGTTTCTAGTGTCAGAATGTGTGACAATCCAATGCATTTAAATAATTGTAAGAGTTTAGAATGAATTTGGAGTGTTTAGAAAACAGTTAAACCCGTTTTATCCCAAAAGAGGCTTAAACCGAGAAAACAGACTAAAACCGAGAGAAAACATTGATTCGAAGCAGTAAACAGCAATGTTACTCTTTCTACGGTCAAAATATGTAACAAACCAAGGCATTTGACTAATTATAAGAGTTCGGGTTGAATTTGGAGTGTTTAAACACCACTTTTACCCATTTTGTCTCGAAACAGGCTAAAATCTAGAAAACGTTGATTCTAAGCAGTAAACATCGTTGATACTGTTTCTAGGGTCAGAATGTGTGACATTCCAATGCATTTGACAAGTTATAAGAGTTCGGGATGAATTTGGAGTGTTTAGACAACACTTAAACCTGTTTTATCCCAAAACAGGCTTAAACCGAGAAAACAGGCTAAAACCGAGAGAAAACATTGATTCAAAGCAGTAAACAGCTATGCTACTCTTTCTAGGGTCAAAATATGTAACAATCCAATGTATTTGACTAATTAGAAGAGTTCGGGTTGAATTTGGAGCGTTTAGACACCATTTTGTCCCGAGACAGGCTAAAACCAAGAAAACATTGATTCAAAGCAGTAAACAGCTTTGTTACTGTTTCTAGGGTCAGAATGTGTGACAACCAAATGCATTTAACTAATTGTTAGAGTTCAGGATAAATTTGGAGTGTTTAGACAACAGTTAAACCCGTTTTATCCCAAAAAGGCTTAAACCAAGAAAACATGCTAAACCGAGAAAAACATTGAATTGATGCAGTAAATAGGTATTTTACTCTTTATTTGGTCAAAATATGTAACAATCCAATGCATTTGACTAATTATAAGAGTTCGGGTTGAATTTGGAGTGTTTAAACACCACTTTTACCCATTTTGTCCCGAAACAGGCTAAAATCGAGAAAACATTGATTCTAAGCAGTAAACAGCTTTGTTAATGTTTCTAGGGCCAGAATGTGTGACAATCCAATGCATTTAACTAATTGTACGAGTTCGGGATGAATTTAGAGTGTTAAGACAACAGTTAAACACGTTTTATTCCAAAGCAGATTTAAATCTAGAAAACAGGCTAAAACCGAGAGAAAACATTGATTCGATGCAGTAAACAGGTATGCTACTCTTTCTACGGTCAAAATATGTAACAATCCAATGCATTTGACTAATTATAAGAGTTCGGGTTGAATTTGGAGTGCTTAAACACCACTTTTACCCATTTTGTCTCGAAACAGGCTAAAATCTAGAAAACATTGATTCTAAGCAGTAAACATCGTTGTTACTGTTTCTAGGGTCAGAATGTGTGACATTCCAATTCATTTGACTAGTTATAAGAGTTCGGGATGAATTTGCAGTGTTTAGACAACAGTTAAACCCGTTTTATCCCAAAACAGGCTTAAACCGAGAAAACAGGCTAAAACCGAGAGAAAACATTGATTCAAAGCAGTAAACAGTTATGCTACTGTTTCTAGGGTCAAAATATGTAACAATCCAATGCATTTGACTAATTAGAAGAGTTCGGGTTGAATTTGGAGTGTTTAAACACCACTTTTACCCATTTTGTCTCGAAACAGGCTAAAATCTAGAAAACATTGATTCTAAGCAGTAAACATCGTTGTTACTGTTTCTTGGGTCAGAATGTGTGACATTCCAATGCATTTGACTAATTATAAGAGTTTGGGATGAATTTGGAGTGTTTAGACAACAATTAAACCCCGTTTTATCCCAAAACAAGCTTAAACCGAGAAAACGGGCTAAAACCGAGAGAAAACATTGATTCGAAGCATTAAACAGCTATGTTACTCTATCTAGGGTCAAAGTATGTAACAATCCTATGCATTTGACTAATTATAAGAGTTCGGGTTGAATTTGAAGTGTTTAGACACCACTCATACCCATTTTGTCCCGAAACTGGCTAAAACCGAGAAAACGTTGATTCAAAGCAGTAAACAGCTTTGTTACTGTTTCTAGCGTCAGAATGTGTGACAAACCAATGCATTTAACTAATTGTAAGAGTTCGGGATGAATTTGGAGTGTATAGACAACAATTAAACCCTTTTTATCCCAAAGCAGACTTAAATCTAGAAAACAGGCTAAAATCGAGAGAAAACATTGATTCGATACAGTAAATAGGTATGTTACTCTTACTATGGTCAAAATATGTAATAATCCAACGCATTTGAGTAGTTATAAGAGTTCGAGTTGAATATTGAGTATTTAGACACTGCTTAAACAGCTTTGTTATTGTATCTAGTGTCAGAATGTGTGACAATCCAATGCATTTAAATAATTGTAAGAGTTTGCGATGAATTTGGAGTGTTTAGACAACAGTTAAACCCGTTTATCCCAAAAGAGGCTTAAACCGAGAAAACATGCTAAAACCGAGAGAAAACAATGATTCGAAGCAGTAAACAGCAATGTTACTCTTTCTACGGTCAAAATATGTAGCAATCCAATGCATTTGAGTAATTATTAGAGTTTGGATTGAATTTGAAGTGTTTAGACACCACTCATACCCATTTTGTCCCGAAACAGGCTAAAACCGAGAAAACGTTGATTCAAAGCAGTAAACAGCTTTGTTACTGTTTCTAGCGTCAGAATGTGTGACAATCCAATGCATTTAACTAATTGTAAGAGTTTGGGATGAATTCGGAGTGCTTAGCCAACAGTTAAACCATTTTTTTCGCAAAGCAGACTTAAATCTAGAAAACAGGCTAAAATCGAGAGAAAACATTGATTCAAAGCATTAAATAGCTATGTTACTCTTACTATCGTCAAAATATGTAACAATCCAATGCATGTGAGTAATTATAAGAGTTCAGGTTGAATTTGGAGTATTTAGACACCACTTAAACAGCTTTGTTACTGTTTCTAGTATCAGAATGTGTGACAATCCAATGCATTTAAATAATTGTAAGAGTTCGGGATATATTTGGAGTGTTTAGACAACAGTTAAACCTGTTTTATCCCAAAAGAGGATTAAACTGAGAAAACAGGCTAAAACCAAGAGAAAACATTGATTCGAAGCAGTAAACAGCAATGTTACTCTTTCTACGGTCAAAATATGTAACAGTCCAATGCATTTGACTAATTATAAGAGTTCGGGTTGAATTTGGAGTGTTTAAACACCACTTTTACCCATTTTGTCTCGAAACAGGCTAAAATCTAGAAAACATTGATTCTAAGCAGTAAACATCGTTGTTACTGTTTTTAGGGTCAGAATGTGTGACATTCTAATGCATTTGACTAATTATAAGAGTTTGAAATGAATTTGGAGTGTTTAGACAACAGTAAAACCCGTTTTATCCCAAAACAGGCTTAAACCGAGAAAACAGGCTTAAACCAAGAAAACAGGCTAAAACCGAGAGAAAACATTGATTCAAAGCAGTAAACAGCTATGCTACTCTTTCTACGGTCAAAATATGCAACAATCCTGTGCATTTGACTAATTCGAAGAGTTCGGGTTGAATTTGGAGCGTTTAGAAACCACTCATACCCATTTTGTCCCGAGACAGGCTAAAACCGAGAAAACGTTGATTCAAAGCAGTAAACAGCTTTGTTACTGTTTCTAGGGTCAGAATTTGTGACAATCAAAAGCATTTAACTAATTGTAAGAGTTTGGGATGAATTTGGAGTGTTTAGACAACAGTTAAACCCGTTTTATCCCAAAAAAGGCTTAAACCGAGAAAACATGCTAAAACCAAGAAAAAACAATTAATTGATGCAGTAAATAGGTATGTTACTCTTTATTTGGTCAAAATATGTAATAATCCAATGCATTTGAGTAATTATAAGAGTTCGGGTTGAATTTGGAGTGTTTAAACACCACTTAAACAGCTTTGTTAGTGTTTCTAGTGTCAGAATGTGTGACAATCCAATGCATTTAAATATTTGTAAGAGTTTAGAATGAATTTGGAGTCTTTAGAAAACAGTTAAACCCGTTATATCCCAAAAGATGCTTAAACCGAGAAAGTAGGCTAATACCGAGAGAAAACATTGATTCGAAGCAGTAAACAGCAATGTTACTCTTTCTACGGTCAAAATATGTAACAAACCAATGCATTTGACTAATTATAAGAGTTCGGATTGAATTTGGAGTGTTTAAACACCACTTTTACCCATTTTGTCTCGAAACAGGCTAAAATCTAGAAAACATTGATTCTACGCAGTAAACATCGTTGATACTGTTTCTAGGGTCAGAATGTGTGACATTCCAATGCATTTGACTAGTTATAAGAGTTCGGGATGA
Source organism: Camelina sativa (assembly GCF_030686135.1). Classification (NCBI taxonomy): domain Eukaryota; kingdom Viridiplantae; phylum Streptophyta; class Magnoliopsida; order Brassicales; family Brassicaceae; genus Camelina; species Camelina sativa. The sequence continues at coordinate 10,758,360 of NC_141897.1, read as the reverse complement.
ATTTGGAGTGTTTAGACAACACTTAAACCCGTTTTATCCCAAAACAGGCTTAAACCGAGAAAACAGGCTAAAACCGAGAGAAAACATTGATTCAAAGCAGTAAACAGCTATGCTACTCTTTCTAGGGTCAAAATATGTAACAATCCAATGTATTTGACTAATTAGAAGAGTTCGGGTTGAATTTGGAGCGTTTAGACACCACTCATACCCATTTTGTCCCGAGACAGGCTAAAACCGAGAAAACATTGATTCAAAGCAGTAAACAGCTTTGTTACTGTTTCTAGGGTCAGAATGTGTGACAACCAAATGCATTTAACTAATTGTTAGAGTTCAGGATGAATTTGGAGTGTTTAGACAACAGTTAAACCCGTTTTATCCCAAAAAGGCTTAAACCAAGAAAACATGCTAAACCGAGAAAAAACATTGAATTGATGCAGTAAATAGGTATTTTACTCTTTATTTGGTCAAAATATGTAACAATCCAATGCATTTGACTGATTATAAGAGTTCGGGTTGAATTTGGAGTGTTTAAACAGCACTTTTACCCATTTTGTCCCGAAACAGGCTAAAATCGAGAAAACATTGATTCTAAGCAGTAAACAGCTTTGTTAATGTTTCTAGGGCCAGAATGTGTGACAATCCAATGCATTTAACTAATTGTACGAGTTCGGGATGAATTTAGAGTGTTAAGACAACAGTTAAACACGTTTTATTCCAAAGCAGATTTAAATCTAGAAAACAGGCTAAAACCGAGAGAAAACATTGATTCGATGCAGTAAACAGGTATGCTACTCTTTCTACGGTCAAAATATGTAACAATCCAATGCATTTGACTAATTATAAGAGTTCGGGTTGAATTTGGAGTGCTTAAACACCACTTTTACCCATTTTGTCTCGAAACAGGCTAAAATCTAGAAAACATTGATTCTAAGCAGTAAACATTGTTGTTACTGTTTCTAGGGTCAGAATGTGTGACATTCCAATTCATTTGACTAGTTATAAGAGTTCGGGATGAATTTGGAGTGTTTAGACAACAGTTAAACCCGTTTTATCCCAAAACAGACTTAAACCGAGAAAACAGGCTAAAACCGAGAGAAAACATTGATTCAAAGCAGTAAACAGCTATGCTACTCTTTCTAGGGTCAAAATATGTAACAATCCAATGCATTTGACTAATTAGAAGAGTTCGGGTTGAATTTGAAGCGTTTAGACACCACTCATACCCATTTTATCCCGAGACAGGCTAAAACCAAGAAAACATTGATTCAAAGCAGTAAACAGCTTTGTTACTGTTTCTAGGGTCAGAATGTGTGACAATCAAATGCATTTAACTAATTGTAAGAGTTCGGGATGAATTTGGAGTGTTTAGACAACAGTTAAACCCGTTTTATCCCAAAAAGGGCTTAAACCGAGAAAACATGCTAAACTGAGAAAAAACATTGAATTGATGCAGTAAATAGGTATTTTACTCTTTATTTGGTCAAAATATGTAACAATCCAATGCATTTGACTAATTATAAGAGTTCGGGTTGAATTTGGAGTGTTTAAACACCACTTTTACCCATTTTGTCTCGAAACAGGCTAAAATCTTGAAAACATTGATTCTAAGCAGTGAACATCGTTGTTACTGTTTCTAGGGTCAAAATATGCAACAATCCTGTGCATTTGACTAATTAGAAGAGTTCGGGTTGAATTTGGAGCGTTTAGAAACCACTCATACCCATTTTGTTCCGAGACAGGCTAAAACCGAGAAAACGTTGACTCAAAGCAGTAAACAGCTTTGTTACTGTTTCTAGGGTCAGAATTTGTGACAATCAAAAGCATTTAACTAATTGTAAGAGTTCGGGTTGAATTTGGAGTGTTTAAACACCACTTTTACCCATTTTGTCTCGAAACAGGCTAAAATCTAGAAAACATTGATTCTAAGCAGTAAACATCGTAGTTACTGTTTCTAGGGTCAGAATGTGTGTCATTCCAATGCATTTGACTAATTATAAGAGTTCAGGATGAATTTGGAGTGTTTAGACAACAATTAAACCTTGTTTTATCCCAAAACAGGCTTAAACCGAGAAAACGGCTTAAAACCGAGAGAAAACATTGATTCGATGCAGTAAACAGGTATGTTACTCTTTCTATGGTTAAAATATGTAACAATCCAATGCATTTTAATAATTATAAGAGTTCGGGTTGAATTTGGAGTGTTTAGACACCACTCATACCCATTTTGTCCCGAAACAGGCTAAAACAGAGAAAAGGTTGATTCAAAGCAGATAACAACGTTGTTACTGTTTCTAGGGTCAGAATGTGTGACATTCCAAAGCATTTGACGAATTATAAGAGTTCGGGATGAATTTGGAGTGTTTAGACAACTGTTAAACCCGTTTTATCCCAAAACAGGCTTAAACCGAGAAAACATGCTAAAACCAAGAGAAAACAATGATTCGAAGCATTAAACTGCTATGTTACTCTTTCAAGGGTCAAAATATGTAACAATCCAATGCATTTGACAAATTATAAAAGTTCGGGTTGAATTTGGAGTGTTTAGACACCACTCATACCCATTTTGTCCCGAAACAGGCTAAAACCAAGAAAACGTTGATTCAAAGCAGAAAGCAGCTTTGTTGCTGATTCTAGGATCAGAATGTGTGACAATACAATGCATTTAACTAATTGTAAGAGTTCGGGATGAATTTGGAGTGTTTCGACAACGGTTAAACCCGTTTTATCCCAAAGCAGGTTTAAAACTAGAAAACAGGCTAAAACCGAGAGAAAACATTGATTCGAAGCATTAAACAGCTATCTTACTCTTTCTAGGGTCAAAATGTGTAACAATCCAATGCATTTGACTAATTATAAGAGTTCGGGTTGAATTTGGAGTGTTTAGACACCACTTAGACCCATTATGTCACTAAACAGGCTAAAACCGAGAAAACATTGATTCTAAGCAGTAAACAGCATTGATACTGTTTCTAGGGTCAGAATGTGTGACATTCCAATGCATTTGACTAATTGTAAGAGTTTGGGTTGAATTTGGAGTGTTTAGACACCACTCATACCAATTTTGTCCCGAAACAGGCTAAAACCGAGAAAACGTTGATTCAAAGCAGTAAACAGCTTTGTTACAGTTTCTAGTGTCAGAATGTGTGACAACCCAATGCAATTAAATAATTGTAAGAGTTTTGGATGAATTTGAAGTGTTTAGACAACAATTAAACCCTTTTTATCCCAAAAGAGGCTTAAACCGAGAAAAACCATTGATTCGAAGCAGTAAACCGCTATGTTACTTTTTGTAGGGTTAAAATATGTAACAATACAATGCATTTGACTAATTATAAGAGTTAGGGTTAAATTTGGAGTGTTTAGTCACCAATTATACCCATTTTGTCCCAAAACATGCTAAAACCGAGAAAAGTTTGATTAGAAGCGGTAAACAGATTTGTTATTATTTCTAGGGACAGAATTTTTGACAGTCCAATGCATTTTGACTATTTGTAAGATTTCGGGATGAATTTGGAGTGTTTGGACAACACTTAAACTCGTTTTATCCCAAAATAGGCTTAAACCGAGAAAACAGGCTAAAACCGAGAGAAAACATTGATTCGAAGCAGTAAAAAGCTATGTTACTCTTTTTAGGGTCAAAATATGTAACAATCCAATGCATTTGACTAATTATAAGAGTTCGGGTTGAATTTGGAGTGTTTAAACACCACTTTTACCCATTTTGTCTCGAAACAGGCTAAAATCTAGAAAACATAGATTCTAAGAAGTAAACATCGTAGTTACTGTTTCTAGGGTCAGAATGTGTGACATTCCAATGCATTTGACTAATTATAAGAGTTCAGGATGAATTTGGAGTGTTTAGACAACAATTAAACCCCGTTTTATCCCAAAACAGGCTTAAACCGAGAAAACGGCTTAAAACCGAGAGAAAACATTGATTCGATGCAGTAAACAGGTATGTTACTCTTTCTATGGTTAAAATATGTAACAATCCAATGCATTTTAATAATTATAAGAGTCCGGGTTGAATTTGGAGTGTTTAGACACCACTCATACCCATTTTGTCCCGAAACAGGCTAAAACAGAGAAAAGGTTGATTCAAAGCAGATAACAGCGTTGTTACTGTTTCTAGGGTCAGAATGTGTGATATTCCAAAGCATTTGACGAATTATAAGAGTTCGGGATGAATTTGGAGTGTTTAGACAACTGGTAAACCCGTTTTATCCCAAAACAGGCTTAAACCGAGAAAACATGCTAAAACCAAGAGAAAACAATGATTCGAAGCATTAAACTGCTATGTTACTCTTTCAAGGGTCAAAATATGTAACAATCCAATGCATTTGACAAATTATAAAAGTTCGGGTTGAATTTGGAGTGTTTAGACACCACTCATACCCATTTTGTCCCGAAACAGGCTAAAACCAAGAAAACGTTGATTCAAAGCAGAAAGCAGCTTTGTTGCTGATTCTAGGATCAGAATGTGTGACAATACAATGCATTTAACTAATTGTAAGAGTTCGGGATGAATTTGGAGTGTTTCGACAACGGTTAAACCCGTTTTATCCCAAAGCAGGTTTAAAACTAGAAAACAGGCTAAAACCGAGAGAAAACATTGATTCGAAGCATTAAACAGCTATCTTACTCTTTCTAGGGTCAAAATGTGTAACAATCCAATGCATTTGACTAATTATAAGAGTTCGGGTTGAATTTGGAGTGTTTAGACACCACTTAGACCCATTATGTCACTAAACAGGCTAAAACCGAGAAAACATTGATTCTAAGCAGTTAACAGCATTGATACTGTTTCTAGGGTCAGAATGTGTGACATTCCAATGCATTTGACTAATTGTAAGAGTTTGGGTTGAATTTGGAGTGTTTAGACACCACTCATACCAATTTTGTCCCGAAACAGGCTAAAACCGAGAAAACGTTGATTCAAAGCAGTAAACAGCTTTGTTACTGTTTCTAGTGTCAGAATGTGTGACAATCCAATGCAATTAAATAATTGTAAGAGTTTTGGATGAATTTGAAGTGTTTAGACAACAATTAAACCCTTTTTATCCCAAAAGAGGCTTAAACCGAGAAAAACCATTGATTCGAAGCAGTAAACCGCTATGTTACTTTTTAGGTTAAAATATGTAACAATACAATGCATTTGACTAATTATAAGAGTTAGGGTTAAATTTGGAGTGTTTAGTCACCAATTATACCCATTTTGTCCCAAAACATGCTAAAACCGAGAAAAGTTTGATTAGAAGCGGTAAACAGATTTGTTATTATTTCTAGGGACAGAATTTTTGACAGTCCAATGCATTTTGACCATTTGTAAGATTTCGGGATGAATTTGGAGTGTTTGGACAACACTTAAACCCGTTTTATCCCAAAATAGGCTTAAACCGAGAAAACAGGCTAAAACCGAGAGAAAACATTGATTCGAAGCAGTAAAAAGCTATGTTACTCTTTTTAGGGTCAAAATATGTAACAATCCAATGCATTTGACTAATTATAAGAGTTCGGGTTGAATTTGGAGTGTTTAAACACCACTTTTACCCATTTTGTCTCGAAACAGGCTAAAATCTAGAAAACATTGATTCTAAGAAGTAAACATCGTAGTTACTGTTTCTAGGGTCAGAATGTGTGACATTCCAATGCATTTGACTAATTATAAGAGTTCAGGATGAATTTGGAGTGTTTAGACAACAATTAAACCCCGTTTTATCCCATAACAGGTTTAAATCTAGAAAACAGGCTAAAACCGAAAGAAAACTTTGATTCGATGCAGTAAACAGGTATGTTACTCTTTCTATGGTTAAAATATGTAACAATCCAATGCATTTTAATAATTATAAGAGTTCAGGTTGAATTTAGAGTGTTTAGACACCACTTAGACCCATTTTGTCACTAAACAGGCTAAAACCGAGAAAACATTGATTCTAAGCAGTAAACAGCATTGTTACTGTTTCTAGGGTCATAATGTGTGACATTCCAATGCATTTGACTAATTGTAAGAGTTTGAAATGAATTTGGAGTGTTTAGACAACAGTTAAACCCGTTTTATCCCAAAACAGGCTTAAACCGAGAAAACAGGCTAAAACCAAGAAAACAGGCTAAAACCGAGAGAAAACATTGATTCGAAGCAGTAAACAGCTATGCTACTCTTTCTAGGGTCAAAATATGCAACAATCCTGTGCATTTGACTAATTAGAAGAGTTCGGGTTGAATTTGGAGCGTTTAGAAACCACTCATAACCATTTTGTTCCGAGACAGGCTAAAACCGAGAAAACGTTGACTCAAAGCAGTAAACAGCTTTGTTACTGTTTCTAGGGTCAGAATTTGTGACAATCAAAAACATTTAACTAATTGTAAGAGTTCAGGTTGAATTTGGAGTGTTTAAACACCACTTTTACCCATTTTGTCTCGAAACAGGCTAAAATCTAGAAAACATTGATTCTAAGCAGTAAACATCGTTGTTACTGTTTCTAGGGTCAGAATGTGTGACATTCCAATGCATTTGACTAATTATAAGAGTTCAGGATGAATTTGGAGTATTTAGACAACAATTAAACCCCGTTTTTTCCCAAAACAGGCTTAAACCGAGAAAACGGCTTAAAACCGAGAGAAAACATTGATTCGATGCAGTAAACAGGTATGTTACTCTTTATATGGTTAAAATATGTAACAATCCAATGCATTTTAATAATTATAAGAGTTCGGGTTGAATTTGGAGTGTTTAGACACCACTCATACCCATTTTGTCCCGAAACAGGCTAAAACAGAGAAAACGTTGATTCAAAGCAGATAACAGCGTTGTTACTGTTTCTAGGGTCAGAATGTGTGACAATCCAAAGCATTTGACGAATTATAAGAGTTCGGGATGAATTTGGAGTGTTTAGACAACTGTTAAACCCGTTTTATCCCAAAACAGGCTTAAACCGAGAAAACATGCTAAAACCAAGAGAAAACAATGATTCGAAGCATTAAACTGCTATGTTACTCTTTCAAGGGTCAAAATATGTAACAATCCAATGCATTTGACAAATTATAAAAGTTCGGGTTGAATTTGGAGTGTTTAGACACCACTCATACCCATTTTGTCCCGAAACAGGCTAAAACCGAGAAAACGTTGATTCAAAGCAGAAAGCAGCTTTGTTGCTGATTCTAGGGTCAGAATGTGTGACAATACAATGCATTTAACTAATTGTAAGAGTTCGGGATGAATTTGGAGTGTTTCGACAACGGTTAAACCCGTTTTATCCCAAAGCAGGTTTAAAACTAGAAAACAGGCTAAAACCGAGAGAAAACATTGATTCGAAGCATTAAACAGCTATCTTACTCTTTCTAGGGTCAAAATATGTAACAATCCAATGCATTTGACTAATATAAGAGTTCGGGTTGAATTTGGAGTGTTTAGACACCACTTAGACCCATTATGTCACTAAACAGGCTAAAACCGAGAAAACATTGATTCTAAGCAGTAAACAGCATTGATACTGTTTCTAGGGTCAGAATGTGTGACATTCCAATGCATTTGACTAATTGTAAGAGTTTGGGTTGAATTTGGAGTGTTTAGACACCACTCATACCAATTTTGTCCCGAAACAGGCTAAAACCGAGAAAACGTTGATTCAAAGCAGTAAACAGCTTTGTTACTGTTTCTAGTGTCAGAATGTGTGACAATCCAATGCAATTAAATAATTGTAAGAGTTTTGGATGAATTTGAAGTGTTTAGACAACAATTAAACCCATTTTATCTCAAAAGAGGCTTAAACCGAGAAAAACCATTGATTCGAAGCAGTAAACTGCTATGTTACTTTTTGTAGGGTTAAAATATGTAACAATACAATGCATTTGACTAATTATAAGAGTTAGGGTTAAATTTGGAGTGTTTAGTCACCAATTATACCCATTTTGTCCCAAAACATGCTAAAACCGAGAAAACTTTGATTAGAAGCGGTAAACAGATTTGTTATTAATTCTAGGGACAGAACGTTTGACAGTCCAATGCATTTTGACTATTTGTAAGATTTCGGGATGAATTTGGAGTGTTTGGACAACACTTAAACCCGTTTTATCCCAAAATAGGCTTAAACCGAGAAAACAGGCTAAAACCGAGAGAAAACATTGATTCGAAGCAGTAAAAAGCTATGTTACTCTTTTTAGGGTCAAAATATGTAACAATCCAATGCATTTGACTAATTATAAGAGTTCGGGTTGAATTTGGAGTGTTTAAACACCACTTTTACCCATTTTGTCTCGAAACAGGCTAAAATCTAGAAAACATTGATTCTAAGCAGTAAACATCGTAGTTACTGTTTCTAGGGTCAGAATGTGTGACATTCCAATGCATTTGACTAATTATAAGAGTTCAGGATGAATTTGGAGTGTTTAGACAACAATTAAACCCCGTTTTTTCCCAAAACAGGCTTAAACCGAGAAAACGGCTTAAAACCGAGAGAAAACATTGATTCGATGCAGTAAACAGGTATGTTACTCTTTCTATGGTTAAAATATGTAACAATCCAATGCATTTTAATAATTATAAGAGTTCGGGTTGAATTTGGAGTGTTTAGACACCACTCATACCCATTTTGTCCCGAAACAGGCTAAAACAGAGAAAACGTTGATTCAAAGCAGATAACAGCGTTGTTACTGTTTCTAGGGTCAGAATGTGTGACAATCCAAAGCATTTGACAAATTATAAGAGTTCGGGATGAATTTGGAGTGTTTAGACAACTGTTAAACCCGTTTTATCCCAAAACAGGCTTAAACCGAGAAAACATGCTAAAACCAAGAGAAAACAATGATTCGAAGCATTAAACTGCTATGTTGCTCTTTCAAGGGTCAAAATATGTAACAATCCAATGCATTTGACAAATTATAAAAGTTCGGGTTGAATTTGGAGTGTTTAGACACCACTCATACCCATTTTGTCCCGAAACAGGCTAAAACCGAGAAAACGTTGATTCAAAGCAGAAAGCAGCTTTGTTGCTGATTCTAGGGTCAGAATGTGTGACAATACAATGCATTTAACTAATTGTAAGAGTTCGGGATGAATTTGGAGTGTTTCGACAACGGTTAAACCCGTTTTATCCCAAAGCAGGTTTAAAACTAGAAAACAGGCTAAAACCGAGAGAAAACATTGATTCGAAGCATTAAACAGCTATCTTACTCTTTCTAGGGTCAAAATATGTAACAATCCAATGCATTTGACTAATTATAAGAGTTCGGGTTGAATTTGGAGTGTTTAGACACCACTTAGACCCATTATGTCACTAAACAGGCTAAAACCGAGAAAACATTGATTCTAAGCAGTAAACAGCATTGATACTGTTTCTAGGGTCAGAATGTGTGACATTCCAATGCATTTGACTAATTGTAAGAGTTTGGGTTGAATTTGGAGTGTTTAGACACCACTCATACCAATTTTGTCCCGAAACAGGCTAAAACCGAGAAAACGTTGATTCAAAGCAGTAAACAGCTTTGTTACTGTTTCTAGTGTCAGAATGTGTGACAATCCAATGCAATTAAATAATTGTAAGAGTTTTGGATGAATTTGAAGTGTTTAGACAACAATTAAACCCATTTTATCTCAAAAGAGGCTTAAACCGAGAAAAACCATTGATTCGAAGCAGTAAACTGCTATGTTACTTTTTGTAGGGTTAAAATATGTAACAATACAATGCATTTGACTAATTATAAGAGTTAGGGTTAAATCTGGAGTGTTTAGTCACCAATTATACCCATTTTGTCCCAAAACATGCTAAAACCGAGAAAACTTTGATTAGAAGCGGTAAACAGATTTGTTATTAATTCTAGGGACAGAACGTTTGACAGTCCAATGCATTTTGACTATTTGTAAGATTTCGGGATGAATTTGGAGTGTTTGGACAACACTTAAACCCGTTTTATCCCAAACTAGGCTTAAACCGAGAAAACAGGCTAAAACCGAGAGAAAACATTGATTCGAAGCAGTAAAAAGCTATGTTACTCTTTTTAGGGTCAAAATATGTAACAATCCAATGCATTTGACTAATTATAAGAGTTCGGGTAGAATTTGGAGTGTTTAAACACCACTTTTACCCATTTTGTCTCGAAACAGGCTAAAAACTAGAAAACATTGATTCTAAGCAGTAAACATCGTAGTTACTGTTTCTAGGGTCAGAATGTGTGACATTCCAATGCATTTGACTAATTATAAGAGTTCAGGATGAATTTGGAGTGTTTAGACAACAATTAAACCCCGTTTTTTCCCAAAACAGGCTTAAACCGAGAAAACGGCTTAAAACCGAGAGAAAACATTGATTCGATGCAGTAAACAGGTATGTTACTCTTTCTATGGTTAAAATATGTAACAATCCAATGCATTTTAATAATTATAAGAGTTCGGGTTGAATTTGGAGTGTTTAGACACCACTCATACCCATTTTGTCCCGAAACAGGCTAAAACAGAGAAAACGTTGATTCAAAGCAGATAACAGCGTTGTTACTGTTTCTAGGGTCAGAATGTGTGACAATCCAAAGCATTTGACGAATTATAAGAGTTCGGGATGAATTTGGAGTGTTTAGACAACTGTTAAACCCGTTTTATCCCAAAACAGGCTTAAACCGAGAAAACATGCTAAAACCAAGAGAAAACAATGATTCGAAGCATTAAACTGCTATGTTACTCTTTCAAGGGTCAAAATATGTAACAATCCAATGCATTTGACAAATTATAAAAGTTTGGGTTGAATTTGGAGTGTTTAGACACCACTCATACCCATTTTGTCCCGAAACAGGCTAAAACCGAGAAAACGTTGATTCAAAGCAGAAAGCAGCTTTGTTGCTGATTCTAGGGTCAGAATGTGTGACAATACAATGCATTTAACTAATTGTAAGAGTTCGGGATGAATTTGGAGTGTTTCGACAACGGTTAAACCCGTTTTATCCCAAAGCAGGTTTAAAACTAGAAAACAGGCTAAAACCGAGAGAAAACATTGATTCGAAGCATTAAACAGCTATCTTACTCTTTCTAGGGTCAAAATATGTAACAATCCAATGCATTTGACTAATTATAAGAGTTCGGGTTGAATTTGGAGTGTTTAGACACCACTTAGACCCATTATGTCACTAAACAGGCTAAAACCGAGAAAACATTGATTCTAAGCAGTAAACAGCATTGATACTGTTTCTAGGGTCAGAATGTGTGACATTCCAATGCATTTGACTAATTGTAAGAGTTTGGGTTGAATTTGGAGTGTTTAGACACCACTCATACCAATTTTGTCCCGAAACAGGCTAAAACCGAGAAAACGTTGATTCAAAGCAGTAAACAGCTTTGTTACTGTTTCTAGTGTCAGAATGTGTGACAATCCAATGCAATTAAATAATTGTAAGAGTTTTGGATGAATTTGAAGTGTTTAGACAACAATTAAACCCATTTTATCTCAAAAGAGGCTTAAACCGAGAAAAACCATTGATTCGAATCAGTAAACTGCTATGTTACTTTTTGTAGGGTTAAAATATGTAACAATACAATGCATTTGACTAATTATAAGAGTTAGGGTTAAATTTGGAGTGTTTAGTCACCAATTATACCCATTTTGTCCCAAAACATGCTAAAACCGAGAAAACTTTGATTAGAAGCGGTAAACAGATTTGTTATTAATTCTAGGGACAGAACGTTTGACAGTCCAATGCATTTTGACTATTTGTAAGATTTCGGGATGAATTTGGAGTGTTTGGACAACACTTAAACCCGTTTTATCCCAAAATAGGCTTAAACCGAGAAAACAGGCTAAAACCGAGAGAAAACATTGATTCGAAGCAGTAAAAAGCTATGTTACTCTTTTTAGGGTCAAAATATGTAACAATCCAATGCATTTGACTAATTATAAGAGTTCGGGTTGAATTTGGAGTGTTTAAACACCACTTTTACCCATTTTGTCTCGAAACAGGCTAAAATCTAGAAAACATTGATTCTAAGCAGTAAACATCGTAGTTACTGTTTCTAGGGTCAGAATGTGTGACATTCCAATGCATTTGACTAATTATAAGAGTTCAGGATGAATTTGGAGTGTTTAGACAACAATTAAACCCCGTTTTTTCCCAAAACAGGCTTAAACCGAGAAAACGGCTTAAAACCGAGAGAAAACATTGATTCGATGCAGTAAACAGGTATGTTACTCTTTCTATGGTTAAAATATGTAACAATCCAATGCATTTTAATAATTATAAGAGTTCGGGTTGAATTTGGAGTGTTTAGACACCACTCATACCCATTTTGTCCCGAAACAGGCTAAAACAGAGAAAACGTTGATTCAAAGCAGATAACAGCGTTGTTACTGTTTCTAGGGTCAGAATGTGTGACAATCCAAAGCATTTGACGAATTATAAGAGTTCGGGATGAATTTGGAGTGTTTAGACAACTGTTAAACCCGTTTTATCCCAAAACAGGCTTAAACCGAGAAAACATGCTAAAACCAAGAGAAAACAATGATTCGAAGCATTAAACTGCTATGTTACTCTTTCAAGGGTCAAAATATGTAACAATCCAATGCATTTGACAAATTATAAAAGTTCGGGTTGAATTTGGAGTGTTTAGACACCACTCATACCCATTTTGTCCCGAAACAGGCTAAAACCGAGAAAACGTTGATTCAAAGCAGAAAGCAGCTTTGTTGCTGATTCTAGGGTCAGAATGTGTGACAATACAATGCATTTAACTAATTGTAAGAGTTCGGGATGAATTTGGAGTGTTTCGACAACGGTTAAACCCGTTTTATCCCAAAGCAGGTTTAAAACTAGAAAACAGGCTAAAACCGAGAGAAAACATTGATTCGAAGCATTAAACAGCTATCTTACTCTTTCTAGGGTCAAAATATGTAACAATCCAATGCATTTGACTAATTATAAGAGTTCGGGTTGAATTTGGAGTGTTTAGACACCACTTAGACCCATTATGTCACTAAACAGGCTAAAACCGAGAAAACATTGATTCTAAGCAGTAAACAGCATTGATACTGTTTCTAGGGTCAGAATGTGTGACATTCCAATGCATTTGACTAATTGTAAGAGTTTGGGTTGAATTTGGAGTGTTTCGACAACGGTTAAACCCGTTTTATCCCAAAGCAGGTTTAAAACTAGAAAACAGGCTAAAACCGAGAGAAAACATTGATTCGAAGCATTAAACAGCTATCTTACTCTTTCTAGGGTCAAAATATGTAACAATCCAATGCATTTGACTAATTATAAGAGTTCGGGTTGAATTTGGAGTGTTTAGACACCACTTAGACCCATTATGTCACTAAACAGGCTAAAACCGAGAAAACATTGATTCTAAGCAGTAAACAGCATTGATACTGTTTCTAGGGTCAGAATGTGTGACATTCCAATGCATTTGACTAATTGTAAGAGTTTGGGTTGAATTTGGAGTGTTTAGACACCACTCATACCAATTTTGTCCCGAAACAGGCTAAAACCGAGAAAACGTTGATTCAAAGCAGTAAACAGCTTTGTTACTGTTTCTAGTGTCAGAATGTGTGACAATCCAATGCAATTAAATAATTGTAAGAGTTTTGGATGAATTTGAAGTGTTTAGACAACAATTAAACCCATTTTATCTCAAAAGAGGCTTAAACCGAGAAAAACCATTGATTCGAAGCAGTAAACTGCTATGTTACTTTTTGTAGGGTTAAAATATGTAACAATACAATGCATTTGACTAATTATAAGAGTTAGGGTTAAATTTGGAGTGTTTAGTCACCAATTATACCCATTTTGTCCCAAAACATGCTAAAACCGAGAAAACTTTGATTAGAAGCGGTAAACAGATTTGTTATTAATTCTAGGGACAGAACGTTTGACAGTCCAATGCATTTTGACTATTTGTAAGATTTCGGGATGAATTTGGAGTGTTTGGACAACACTTAAACCCGTTTTATCCCAAAATAGGCTTAAACCGAGAAAACAGGCTAAAACCGAGAGAAAACATTGATTCGAAGCAGTAAAAAGCTATGTTACTCTTTTTAGGGTCAAAATATGTAACAATCCAATGCATTTGACTAATTATAAGAGTTCGGGTTGAATTTGGAGTGTTTAAACACCACTTTTACCCATTTTGTCTCGAAACAGGCTAAAATCTAGAAAACATTGATTCTAAGCAGTAAACATCGTAGTTACTGTTTCTAGGGTCAGAATGTGTGACATTCCAATGCATTTGACTAATTATAAGAGTTCAGGATGAATTTGGAGTGTTTAGACAGCAATTAAACCCCGTTTTTTCCCAAAACAGGCTTAAACCGAGAAAACGGCTTAAAACCGAGAGAAAACATTGATTCGATGCAGTAAACAGGTATGTTACTCTTTCTATGGTTAAAATATGTAACAATCCAATGCATTTTAATAATTATAAGAGTTCGGGTTGAATTTGGAGTGTTTAGACACCACTCATACCCATTTTGTCCCGAAACAGGCTAAAACAGAGAAAACGTTGATTCAAAGCAGATAACAGCGTTGTTACTGTTTCTAGGGTCAGAATGTGTGACAATCCAAAGCATTTGACGAATTATAAGAGTTCGGGATGAATTTGGAGTGTTTAGACAACTGTTAAACCCGTTTTATCCCAAAACAGGCTTAAACCGAGAAAACATGCTAAAACCAAGAGAAAACAATGATTCGAAGCATTAAACTGCTATGTTACTCTTTCAAGGGTCAAAATATGTAACAATCCAATGCATTTGACAAATTATAAAAGTTCGGGTTGAATTTGGAGTGTTTAGACACCACTCATACCCATTTTGTCCCGAAACAGGCTAAAACCGAGAAAACGTTGATTCAAAGCAGAAAGCAGCTTTGTTGCTGATTCTAGGGTCAGAATGTGTGACAATACAATGCATTTAACTAATTGTAAGAGTTCGGGATGAATTTGGAGTGTTTCGACAACGGTTAAACCCGTTTTATCCCAAAGCAGGTTTAAAACTAGAAAACAGGCTAAAACCGAGAGAAAACATTGATTCGAAGCATTAAACAGCTATCTTACTCTTTCTAGGGTCAAAATATGTAACAATCCAATGCATTTGACTAATTATAAGAGTTCGGGTTGAATTTGGAGTGTTTAGACACCACTTAGACCCATTATGTCACTAAACAGGCTAAAACCGAGAAAACATTGATTCTAAGCAGTAAACAGCATTGATACTGTTTCTAGGGTCAGAATGTGTGACATTCCAATGCATTTGACTAATTGTAAGAGTTTGGGTTGAATTTGGAGTGTTTAGACACCACTCATACCAATTTTGTCCCGAAACAGGCTAAAACCGAGAAAACGTTGATTCAAAGCAGTAAACAGCTTTGTTACTGTTTCTAGTGTCAGAATGTGTGACAATCCAATGCAATTAAATAATTGTAAGAGTTTTGGATGAATTTGAAGTGTTTAGACAACAGTTAAACCCTTTTTATCCCAAAAGAGGCTTAAACCGAGAAAAACCATTGATTCGAAGCAGTAAACCGCTATGTTACTTTTTGTAGGGTTAAAATATGTAACAATACAATGCATTTGACTAATTATAAGAGTTAGGGTTAAATTTGGAGTGTTTAGTCACCAATTATACCCATTTTGTCCCAAAACATGCTAAAACCGAGAAAACTTTGATTAGAAGCGGTAAACAGATTTGTTATTATTTCTAGGGAAAGAATTTTTGACAGTCCAATGCATTTTGACTATTTGTAAGATTTCGGGATGAATTTGGAGTGTTTGGACAACACTTAAACCCGTTTTATCCCCAAATAGGCTTAAACCGAGAAAACAGGCTAAAACCGAGAGAAAACATTGATTCGAAGCAGTAAAAAGCTATGTTACTCTTTTTAGGGTCAAAATATGTAACAATCCAATGCATTTGACTATTTATAAGAGTTCGGGTAGAATTTGGAGTGTTTAAACACCACTCATACCCATTTTGTCTCGAAACAGGCTAAAATCTAGAAAACATTGATTCTAAGCAGTAAACAACTTTGTTAATGTTTCTAGGGTCAGAATGTGTGACAATCCAATGCATTTAACTAATTGTAAGAGTTCAGGATGAATTTGGAGTGTTTAGACAACAGTTAAACCCGTTTTATCCCATAACAGGTTTAAATCTAGAAAACAGGCTAAAACCGAAAGAAAACTTTGATTCGATGCAGTAAACAGGTATGTTACTCTTTCTATGGTTAAAATATGTAACAATCCAATGCATTTTAATAATTATAAGAGTTCGGGTTAAATTTGGAGTGTTTAGACACCACTTAGACCCATTTTGTCACTAAACAGGCTAAAACCGAGAAAACATTGATTCTAAGCAGTAAACAGCATTGTTACTGTTTCTAGGGTCAGAATGTGTGACATTCCAATGCATTTGACTAATTGTAAGAGTTTGAAATGAATTTGGAGTGTTTAGACAACAGTTAAACCCGTTTTATCCCAAAACAGGCTTAAACCGAGAAAACAGGCTAAAACCAAGAAAACAGGCTAAAACCGAGAGAAAACATTGATTCGAAGCAGTAAACAGCTATGCTACTCTTTCTAGGGTCAAAATATGCAACAATCCTGTGCATTTGACTAATTAGAAGAGTTCGGGTTGAATTTGGAGCGTTTAGAAACCACTCATACCCATTTTGTTCCGAGACAGGCTAAAACCGAGAAAACGTTGACTCAAAGCAGTAAACAGCTTTGTTACTGTTTCTAGGGTCAGAATTTGTGACAATCAAAAGCATTTAACTAATTGTAAGAGTTCGGGTTGAATTTGGAGTGTTTAAACACCACTTTTACCCATTTTGTCTCGAAACAGGCTAAAATCTAGAAAACATTGATTCTAAGCAGTAAACATCGTAGTTACTGTTTCTAAGGTCAGAATGTGTGACATTCCAATGCATTTGACTAATTATAAGAGTTCAGGATGAATTTGGAGTGTTTAGACAGCAATTAAACCTTGTTTTATCCCAAAACAGGCTTAAACCGAGAAAACGGCTTAAAACCGAGAGAAAACATTGATTCGATGCAGTAAACAGGTACGTTACTCTTACTATGGTTAAAATATGTAACAATCCAATGCATTTTAATAATTATAAGAGTTTGGGTTGAATTTGGAGTGTTTAGACACCACTCATACCCATTTTGTCCCGAAACAGGCTAAAACAGAGAAAACGTTGATTCAAAGCAGATAACAGCGTTGTTACTGTTTCTAGGGTCAGAATGTGTGACATTCCAAAGCATTTGACGAATTATAAGAGTTCGGGATGAATTTGGAGTGTTTAGACAACTGTTAAACCCGTTTTATCCCAAAACAGGCTTAAACCGAGAAAACATGCTAAAACCAAGAGAAAACAATGATTCGAAGCATTAAACTGCTATGTTACTCTTTCAAGGGTCAAAATATGTAACAATCCAATGCATTTGACAAATTATAAAAGTTCGGGTTGAATTTGGAGTGTTTAGACACCACTCATACCCATTTTGTCCCGAAAAAGGCTAAAACCGAGAAAACGTTGATTCAAAGCAGAAAGCAGCTTTGTTGCTGATTCTAGGGTCAGAATGTGTGACAATACAATGCATTTAACTAATTGTAAGAGTTCGGGATGAATTTGGAGTGTTTCGACAACGGTTAAACCCGTTTTATCCCAAAGCAGGTTTAAAACTAGAAAACAGGCTAAAACCGAGAGAAAACATTGATTCGAAGCATTAAACAGCTATCTTACTCTTTCTAGGGTCAAAATATGTAACAATCCAATGCATTTGACTAATTATAAGAGTTCGGGTTGAATTTGGAGTGTTTAGACACCACTTAGACCCATTATGTCACTAAACAGGCTAAAACCGAGAAAACATTGATTCTAAGCAGTAAACAGCATTGATACTGTTTCTAGGGTCAGAATGTGTGACATTCCAATGCATTTGACTAATTGTAAGAGTTTGGGTTGAATTTGGAGTGTTTAGACACCACTCATACCAATTTTGTCCCGAAACAGGCTAAAACCGAGAAAACGTTGATTCAAAGCAGTAAACAGCTTTGTTACTGTTTCTAGTGTCAGAATGTGTGACAATCCAATGCAATTAAATAATTGTAAGAGTTTTGGATGAATTTGAAGTGTTTAGACAACAGTTAAACCCTTTTTATCCCAAAAGAGGCTTAAACCGAGAAAAACCATTGATTCGAAGCAGTAAACCGCTATGTTACTTTTTGTAGGGTTAAAATATGTAACAATACAATGCATTTGACTAATTATAAGAGTTAGGGTTAAATTTGGAGTGTTTAGTCACCAATTATACCCATTTTGTCCCAAAACATGCTAAAACCGAGAAAACTTTGATTAGAAGCGGTAAACAGATTTGTTATTATTTCTAGGGAAAGAATTTTTGACAGTCCAATGCATTTTGACTATTTGTAAGATTTCGGGATGAATTTGGAGTGTTTGGACAACACTTAAACCCGTTTTATCCCCAAATAGGCTTAAACCGAGAAAACAGGCTAAAACCGAGAGAAAACATTGATTCGAAGCAGTAAAAAGCTATGTTACTCTTTTTAGGGTCAAAATATGTAACAATCCAATGCATTTGACTATTTATAAGAGTTCGGGTAGAATTTGGAGTGTTTAGACACCACTCATACCCATTTTGTCCCGAAACAGGCTAAAACTGAGAAAACGTTGATTCAAAGCAGTAAACAACTTTGTTAATGTTTCTAGGGTCAGAATGTGTGACAATCCAATGCATTTAACTAATTGTAAGAGTTCAGGATGAATTTGGAGTGTTTAGACAACAGTTAAACCCGTTTTATCCCATAACAGGTTTAAATCTAGAAAACAGGCTAAAACCGAAAGAAAACTTTGATTCGATGCAGTAAACAGGTATGTTACTCTTTCTATGGTTAAAATATGTAACAATCCAATGCATTTTAATAATTATAAGAGTTCGGGTTAAATTTGGAGTGTTTAGACACCACTTAGACCCATTTTGTCACTAAACAGGCTAAAACCGAGAAAACATTGATTCTAAGCAGTAAACAGCATTGTTACTGTTTCTAGGGTCAGAATGTGTGACATTCCAATGCATTTGACTAATTGTAAGAGTTTGAAATGAATTTGGAGTGTTTAGACAACAGTTAAACCCGTTTTATCCCAAAACAGGCTTAAACCGAGAAAACAGGCTAAAACCAAGAAAACAGGCTAAAACCGAGAGAAAACATTGATTTGAAGCAGTAAACAGCTATGCTACTCTTTCTAGGGTCAAAATATGCAACAATCCTGTGCATTTGACTAATTAGAAGAGTTCGGGTTGAATTTGGAGCGTTTAGAAACCACTCATACCCATTTTGTTCCGAGACAGGCTAAAACCGAGAAAACGTTGACTCAAAGCAGTAAACAGCTTTGTTACTGTTTCTAGGGTCAGAATTTGTGACAATCAAAAGCATTTAACTAATTGTAAGAGTTCGGGTTGAATTTGGAGTGTTTAAACACCACTTTTACCCATTTTGTCTCGAAACAGGCTAAAATCTAGAAAACATTGATTCTAAGCAGTAAACATCGTAGTTACTGTTTCTAAGGTCAGAATGTGTGACATTCCAATGCATTTGACTAATTATAAGAGTTCAGGATGAATTTGGAGTGTTTAGACAACAATTAAACCTTGTTTTATCCCAAAACAGGCTTAAACCGAGAAAACGGCTTAAAACCGAGAGAAAACATTGATTCGATGCAGTAAACAGGTACGTTACTCTTACTATGGTTAAAATATGTAACAATCCAATGCATTTTAATAATTATAAGAGTTTGGGTTGAATTTGGAGTGTTTAGACACCACTCATACCCATTTTGTCCCGAAACAGGCTAAAACAGACAAAACGTTGATTCAAAGCAGATAACAGCGTTGTTACTGTTTCTAGGGTCAGAATGTGTGACATTCCAAAGCATTTGACGAATTATAAGAGTTCGGGATGAATTTGGAGTGTTTAGACAACTGTTAAACCCGTTTTATCCCAAAACAGGCTTAAACCGAGAAAACATGCTAAAACCAAGAGAAAACAATGATTCGAAGCATTAAACTGCTATGTTACTCTTTCAAGGGTCAAAATATGTAACAATCCAATGCATTTGACAAATTATAAAAGTTCGGGTTGAATTTGGAGTGTTTAGACACCACTCATACCCATTTTGTCCCGAAACAGGCTAAAACCGAGAAAATGTTGATTCAAAGCAGAAAGCAGCTTTGTTGCTGATTCTAGGGTCAGAATGTGTGACAATACAATGCATTTAACTAATTGTAAGAGTTCGGGATGAATTTGGCGTGTTTCGACAACGGTTAAACCCGTTTTATCCCAAAGCAGGTTTAAAACTAGAAAACAGGCTAAAACCGAGAGAAAACATTGATTCGAAGCATTAAACAGCTATCTTACTCTTTCTAGGGTCAAAATATGTAACAATCCAATGCATTTGACTAATTATAAGAGTTCGGGTTGAATTTGGAGTGTTTAGACACCACTTAGACCCATTATGTCACTAAACAGGCTAAAACCGAGAAAACATTGATTCTAAGCAGTAAACAGCATTGATACTATTTCTAGGGTTAGAATGTGTGACATTCCAATGCATTTGACTAATTGTAAGAGTTTGGGTTGAATTTGGAGTGTTTAGACACCACTCATACCAATTTTGTCCCGAAACAGGCTAAAACCGAGAAAACGTTGATTCAAAGCAGTAAACAGCTTTGTTACTGTTTCTAGTGTCAGAATGTGTGACAATCCAATGCAATTAAATAATTGTAAGAGTTTTGGATGAATTTGAAGTGTTTAGACAACAGTTAAACCCTTTTTATCCCAAAAGAGGCTTAAACCGAGAAAAACCATTGATTCGAAGCAGTAAACCGCTATGTTACTTTTTTTAGGGTTAAAATATGTAACAATACAATGCATTTGACTAATTATAAGAGTTAGGGTTAAATTTGGAGTGTTTAGTCACCAATTATACCCATTTTGTCCCAAAACATGCTAAAACCGAGAAAACTTTGATTAGAAGCGGTAAACAAATTTGTTATTAATTCTAGGGACAGAACTTTTGACAGTCCAATGCATTTTGACTATTTGTAAGATTTCGGGATGAATTTGGAGTGTTTGGACAACACTTAAACCCGTTTTATCCCAAAATAGGCTTAAACCGAGAAAACAGGCTAAAACCGAGAGAAAACATTGATTCGAAGCAGTAAAAAGCTATGTTACTCTTTTTAGGGTCAAAATATGTATCAATCCAATGCATTTGACTAATTATAAGAGTTCGGGTTGAATTTGGAGTGTTTAAACACCACTTTTACCCATTTTGTCTCGAAACAGGCTAAAATCTAGAAAACATTGATTCTAAGCAGTAAACATCGTAGTTACTGTTTCTAGGGTCAGAATGTGTGACATTCCAATGCATTTGACTAATTATAAGAGTTCAGGATGAATTTGGAGTGTTTAGACAACAATTAAACCCCGTTTTTTCCCAAAACAGGCTTAAACCGAGAAAACGGCTTAAAACCGAGAGAAAACATTGATTCGATGCAGTAAACAGGTATGTTACTCTTTCTATGGTTAAAATATGTACCAATCCAATGCATTTTAATAATTATAAGAGTTCGGGTTGAATTTGGAGTGTTTAGACACCACTCATACCCATTTTGTCCCGAAACAGGCTAAAACAGAGAAAACGTTGATTCAAAGCAGATAACAGCGTTGTTACTGTTTCTAGGGTCAGAATGTGTGACAATCCAAAGCATTTGACGAATTATAAGAGTTCGGGATGAATTTGGAGTGTTTAGGCAACTGTTAAACCCGTTTTATCCCAAAACAGGCTTAAACCGAGAAAACATGCTAAAACCAAGAGAAAACAATGATTCGAAGCATTAAACTGCTATGTTACTCTTTCAAGGGTCAAAATATGTAACAATCCAATGCATTTGACAAATTATAAAAGTTCGGGTTGAATTTGGAGTGTTTAGACACCACTCATACCCATTTTGTCCCGAAACAGGCTAAAACCGAGAAAACGTTGATTCAAAGCAGAAAGCAGCTTGGTTGCTGATTCTAGGGTCAGAATGTGTGACAATACAATGCATTTAACTAATTGTAAGAGTTCGGGATGAATTTGGAGTGTTTCGACAACGGTTAAACCCGTTTTATCCCAAAGCAGGTTTAAAACTAGAAAACAGGCTAAAACCGAGAGAAAACATTGATTCAAAGCATTAAACAGCTATCTTACTCTTTCTAGGGTCAAAATATGTAACAATCCAATGCATTTGACTAATTATAAGAGTTCGGGTTGAATTTGGAGTGTTTAGACACCACTTAGACCCATTATGTCACTAAACAGGCTAAAACCGAGAAAACATTGATTCTAAGCAGTAAACAGCATTGATACTGTTTCTAGGGTCAGAATGTGTGACATTCCAATGCATTTGACTAGTTGTAAGAGTTTGGGTTGAATTTGGAGTGTTTAGACACCACTCATACCAATTTTGTCCCGAAACAGGCTAAAACCGAGAAAACGTTGATTCAAAGCAGTAAACAGCTTTGTTACTGTTTCTAGTGTCAGAATGTGTGACAATCCAATGCAATTAAATAATTGTAAGAGTTTTGGATGAATTTGAAGTGTTTAGACAACAATTAAACCCATTTTATCTCAAAAGAGGCTTAAACCGAGAAAAACCATTGATTCGCAGCAGTAAACTGCTATGTTACTTTTTGTAGGGTTAAAATATGTAACAATACAATGCATTTGACTAATTATAAGAGTTAGGGTTAAATTTGGAGTGTTTAGTCACCAATTATACCCATTTTGTCCCAAAACATGCTAAAACCGAGAAAACTTTGATTAGAAGCGGTAAACAGATTTGTTATTAATTCTAGGGACAGAACGTTTGACAGTCCAATGCATTTTGACTATTTGTAAGATTTCGGGATGAATTTGGAGTGTTTGGACAACACTTAAACCCGTTTTATCCCAAAATAGGCTTAAACCGAGAAAACAGGCTAAAACCGAGAGAAAACATTGATTCGAAGCAGTAAAAAGCTATGTTACTCTTTTTAGGGTCAAAATATGTATCAATCCAATGCATTTGACTAATTATAAGAGTTCGGGTTGAATTTGGAGTGTTTAAACACCACTTTTACCCATTTTGTCTCGAAACAGGCTAAAATCTAGAAAACATTGATTCTAAGCAGTAAACATCGTAGTTACTGTTTCTAGGGTCAGAATGTGTGACATTCCAATTCATTTGACTAATTATAAGAGTTCAGGATGAATTTGGAGTGTTTAGACAACAATTAAACCCCGTTTTTTCCCAAAACAGGCTTAAACCGAGAAAACGGCTTAAAACCGAGAGAAAACATTGATTCGATGCAGTAAACAGGTATGTTACTCTTTATATGGTTAAAATATGTAACAATCCAATGCATTTTAATAATTATAAGAGTTCGGGTTGAATTTGGAGTGTTTAGACACCACTCATACCCATTTTGTCCCGAAACAGGCTAAAACAGAGAAAACGTTGATTCAAAGCAGATAACAGCGTTGTTACTGTTTCTAGGGTCAGAATGTGTGACAATCCAAAGCATTTGACGAATTATAAGAGTTCGGGATGAATTTGGAGTGTTTAGACAACTGTTAAACCCGTTTTATCCCAAAACAGGCTTAAACCGAGAAAACATGCTAAAACCAAGAGAAAACAATGATTCGAAGCATTAAACTGCTATGTTACTCTTTCAAGGGTCAAAATATGTAACAATCCAATGCATTTGACAAATTATAAAAGTTCGGGTTGAATTTGGAGTGTTTAGACACCACTCATACCCATTTTGTCCCGAAACAGGCTAAAACCGAGAAAACGTTGATTCAAAGCAGAAAGCAGCTTTGTTGCTGATTCTAGGGTCAGAATGTGTGACAATACAATGCATTTAACTAATTGTAAGAGTTCGGGATGAATTTGGAGTGTTTCGACAACGGTTAAACCCGTTTTATCCCAAAGCAGGTTTAAAACTAGAAAACAGGCTAAAACCGAGAGAAAACATTGATTCGAAGCATTAAACAGCTATCTTACTCTTTCTAGGGTCAAAATATGTAACAATCCAATGCATTTGACTAATTATAAGAGTTCGGGTTGAATTTGGAGTGTTTAGACACCACTTAGACCCATTATGTCACTAAACAGGCTAAAACCGAGAAAACATTGATTCTAAGCAGTAAACAGCATTGATACTGTTTCTAGGGTCAGAATGTGTGACATTCCAATGCATTTGACTAATTGTAAGAGTTTGGGTTGAATTTGGAGTGTTTAGACACCACTCATACCAATTTTGTCCCGAAACAGGCTAAAACCGAGAAAACGTTGATTCAAAGCAGTAAACAGCTTTGTTACTGTTTCTAGTGTCAGAATGTGTGACAATCCAATGCAATTAAATAATTGTAAGAGTTTTGGATGAATTTGAAGTGTTTAGACAACAGTTAAACCCTTTTTATCCCAAAAGAGGCTTAAACCGAGAAAAACCATTGATTCGAAGCAGTAAACCGCTATGTTACTTTTTGTAGGGTTAAAATATGTAACAATACAATGCATTTGACTAATTATAAGAGTTAGGGTTAAATTTGGAGTGTTTAGTCACCAATTATACCCATTTTGTCCCAAAACATGCTAAAACCGAGAAAACTTTGATTAGAAGCGGTAAACAGATTTGTTATTATTTCTAGGGAAAGAATTTTTGACAGTCCAATGCATTTTGACTATTTGTAAGATTTCGGGATGAATTTGGAGTGTTTGGACAACACTTAAACCCGTTTTATCCCCAAATAGGCTTAAACCGAGAAAACAGGCTAAAACCGAGAGAAAACATTGATTCGAAGCAGTAAAAAGCTATGTTACTCTTTTTAGGGTCAAAATATGTAACAATCCAATGCATTTGACTATTTATAAGAGTTCGGGTTGAATTTGGAGTGTTTAGACACCACTCATACCCATTTTGTCCCGAAACAGGCTAAAACTGAGAAAACGTTAATTCAAAGCAGTAAACAACTTTGTTAATGTTTCTAGGGTCAGAATGTGTGACAATCCAATGCATTTAACTAATTGTAAGAGTTCAGGATGAATTTGGAGTGCTAAGACAACAGTTAAACCCGTTTTATCCCATAACAGGTTTAAATCTAGAAAACAGGCTAAAACCGAAAGAAAACTTTGATTCGATGCAGTAAACAGGTATGTTACTCTTTATATGGTTAAAATATGTAACAATCCAATGCATTTTAATAATTATAAGAGTTCGGGTTGAATTTGGAGTGTTTAGACACCACTTAGACCCATTTTGTCACTAAACAGGCTAAAACCGAGAAAACATTGATTCTAAGCAGTAAACAGCATTGTTACTGTTTCTAGGGTCAGAATGTGTGACATTCCAATGCATTTGACTAATTGTAAGAGTTCGGGTTGAATTTGGAGTGTTTAGACAATAGTTAAACCTGTTTTATCCCAAAATATGCTTTAACAGAGAAAACAGGCTAAAACCGAGAGAAAAAATAGATTCGAAGCAGTAAAAGGCTATGTTACTCTTTATATGATCAAAATATGTAACACTCTAATGCATTTGACTAATTATAAAACTTCGGGTTGAATTTGGAGTAGTTAGACAGTACTTAAACCCATTTTGTCCCGAAACAGGCTAAAACCGAGAGAACATTGATTCAAAGCAGTAAACAGCATTGTTACTGTTTCTAGGGTCAGAATTTGTGACATTCCAAATCATTTGACAAATTGTAAGAGTTCGGAATGAATTTGGAGTGTTTAGACAACAGTTAAACCTCTGTTATCCAGAAACAGGCTTAAACCGAGAAAACAGGCTAAACCCGAGAGAAAACATTGATTCTAAGCAGTAAACAGCATTGATACTGTTTCTAGGGTCAGAATGTGTGACATTCCAATGCATTTGACTAATTGTAAGAGTTTGGGTTGAATTTGGAGTGTTTAGACACCACTCATACCAATTTTGTCCCGAAACAGGCTAAAACCGAGAAAACGTTGATTCAAAGCAGTAAACAGCTTTGTTACTGTTTGTAGTGTCAGAATCTGTGACAATCCAATGCAATTAAATAATTGTAATAGTTTTGGATGAATTTGAAGTGTTTAGACAACAGTTAAACCCGTTTTATCCCATAACAGGTTTAAATCTAGAAAACAGGCTAAAACCGAAAGAAAACATTGATTCGATGCATTAAACAGGTATGTTACTCTTTCTATGGTTAAAATATGTAACAATCCAATGCATTTTAATAATTATAAGAGTTCGGGTTGAATTTGGAGTGTTTAGACACCACTTAGACCCATTTTGTCACTAAAAAGGCTAAAACAGAGAAAACGTTGATTCAAAGCAGATAACAGCGTTGTTACTGTTTCTAGGGTCAGAATGTGTGACATTCCAAAGCATTTGACGAATTATAAGAGTTCGGGATGAATTTGGAGTGTTTAGACAACTGTTAAACCCGTTTTATCCCAAAACAGGCTTAAACCGAGAAAACATGCTAAAACCAAGAGAAAACAATGATTCGAAGCATTAAACAGCTATGTTACTCTTTCAAGGGTCAAAATATGTAACAATCCAATGCATTTGACTAATTATAAAAGTTCGGGTTGAATTTGGAGTGTTTAGACACCACTCATACCCATTTTGTCCCGAAACAGGCTAAAACCGAGAAAACGTTGATTCAAAGCAGAAAGCAGCTTTGTTGCTGATTCTAGGGTCAGAATGTGTGACAATACAATGCATTTAACTAATTGTAAGAGTTCAGGATGAATTTGGAGTGTTTAGACAACGGTTAAACCCGTTTTATCCCAAAGCAGGTTTAAAACTAGAAAACAGGCTAAAACCGAGAGAAAACATTGATTCGAAGCATTAAACAGCTATCTTACTCTTTCTAGGGTCAAAATATGTAACAATCCAATGCATTTGACTAATTATAAGAGTTCGGGTTGAATTTGGAGTGTTTAGACACCACTTAGACCCATTATGTCACTAAACAGGCTAAAACCGAGAAAACATTGATTCTAAGCAGTAAACAGCATTGATACTGTTTCTAGGGTCAGAATGTGTGACATTCCAATGCATTTGACTAATTGTAAGAGTTTGGGTTGAATTTGGAGTGTTTAGACACCACTCATACCAATTTTGTCCCGAAACAGGCTAAAACCGAGAAAACGTTGATTCAAAGCAGTAAACAGCTTTGTTACTGTTTCTAGTGTCAGAATGTGTGACAATCCAATGCAATTAAATAATTGTAAGAGTTTTGGATGAATTTGAAGTGTTTAGACAACAGTTAAACCCTTTTTATCCCAAAAGAGGCTTAAACCGAGAAAAACCATTGATTCGAAGCAGTAAACCGCTATGTTACTTTTTGTAGGGTTAAAATATGTAACAATACAATGCATTTGACTAATTATAAGAGTTAGGGTTAAATTTGGAGTGTTTAGTCACCAATTATACCCATTTTGTCCCAAAACATGCTAAAACCAAGAAAACTTTGATTAGAAGCGGTAAACAGATTTGTTATTATTTCTAGGGAAAGAATTTTAGACAGTCCAATGCATTTTGACTATTTGTAAGATTTCGGGATGAATTTGGAGTGTTTGGACAACACTTAAACCCGTTTTATCCCCAAATAGGCTTAAACCGAGAAAACAGGCTAAAACCGAGAGAAAACATTGATACGAAGCAGTAAAAAGCTATGTTACTCTTTTTAGGGTCAAAATATGTAACAATCCAATGCATTTGACTATTTATAAGAGTTCGGGTTGAATTTGGAGTGTTTAGACACCACTCATACCCATTTTGTCCCGAAACAGGCTAAAACTGAGAAAACGTTAATTCAAAGCAGTAAACAACTTTGTTAATGTTTCTAGGGTCAGAATGTGTGACAATCCAATGCATTTAACTAATTGTAAGAGTTCAGGATGAATTTGGAGTGTTTAGACAACAGTTAAACCCGTTTTATCCCATAACAGGTTTAAATCTAGAAAACAGGCTAAAACCGAAAGAAAACTTTGATTCGATGCAGTAAACAGGTATGTTACTCTTTATATGGTTAAAATATGTAACAATCCAATGCATTTTAATAATTATAAGAGTTCGGGTTGAATTTGGAGTGTTTAGACACCACTTAGACCCATTTTGTCACTAAACAGGCTAAAACCGAGAAAACATTGATTCTAAGCAGTAAACAGCATTGTTACTGTTTCTAGGGTCAGAATGTGTGACATTCCAATGCATTTGACTAATTGTAAGAGTTCGGGTTGAATTTGGAGTGTTTACACACCACTCATACCCATTTTGTCCCGAAACAGGCTAAAACAGAGAAAACGTTGATTCAAAGCAGATAACAGCGTTGTTACTGTTTCTAGGGTCAGAATGTGTGACAATCCAAAGCATTTGACGAATTATAAGAGTTCGGGATGAATTTGGAGTGTTTAGACAACTGTTAAACCCGTTTTATCCCAAAACAGGCTTAAACCGAGAAAACATGCTAAAACCAAGAGAAAACAATGATTCGAAGCATTAAACTGCTATGTTACTCTTTCAATGGTCAAAATATGTAACAATCCAATGCATTTGACAAATTATAAAAGTTCGGGTTGAATTTGGAGTGTTTAGACACCACTCATACCCATTTTGTCCCGAAACAGGCTAAAACCGAGAAAACGTTGATTCAAAGCAGAAAGCAGCTTTGTTGCTGATTCTAGGGTCAGAATGTGTGACAATACAATGCATTTAACTAATTGTAAGAGTTCGGGATGAATTTGGAGTGTTTCGACAACGGTTAAACCCGTTTTATCCCAAAGCAGGTTTAAAACTAGAAAACAGGCTAAAACCGAGAGAAAACATTGATTCAAAGCATTAAACAGCTATCTTACTCTTTCTAGGGTCAAAATATGTAACAATCCAATGCATTTGACTAATTATAAGAGTTCGGGTTGAATTTGGAGTGTTTAGACACCACTTAGACCCATTATGTCACTAAACAGGCTAAAACCGAGAAAACATTGATTCTAAGCAGTAAACAGCATTGATACTGTTTCTAGGGTCAGAATGTGTGACATTCCAATTCATTTGACTAATTGTAAGAGTTTGGGTTGAATTTGGAGTGTTTAGACACCACTCATACCAATTTTGTCCCGAAACAGGCTAAAACCGAGAAAACGTTGATTCAAAGCAGTAAACAGCTTTGTTACTGTTTCTAGTGTCAGAATGTGTGACAATCCAATGCAATTAAATAATTGTAAGAGTTTTGGATGAATTTGAAGTGTTTAGACAACAGTTAAACCCTTTTTATCCCAAAAGAGGCTTAAACCGAGAAAAACCATTGATTCGAAGCAGTAAACCGCTATGTTACTTTTTGTAGGGTTAAAATATGTAACAATACAATGCATTTGACTAATTATAAGAGTTAGGGTTAAATTTGGAGTGTTTAGTCACCAATTATACCCATTTTGTCCCAAAACATGCTAAAACCGAGAAAACTTTGATTAGAAGCGGTAAACAGATTTGTTATTATTTCTAGGGAAAGAAATTTAGACAGTCCAATGCATTTTGACTATTTGTAAGATTTCGGGATGAATTTGGAGTGTTTGGACAACACTTAAACCCGTTTTATCCCCAAATAGGCTTAAACCGAGAAAACAGGCTAAAACCGAGAGAAAACATTGATACGAAGCAGTAAAAAGCTATGTTACTCTTTTTAGGGTCAAAATATGTAACAATCCAATGCATTTGACTATTTATAAGAGTTCGGGTTGAATTTGGAGTGTTTAGACACCACTCATACCCATTTTGTCCCGAAACAGGCTAAAACTGAGAAAACGTTGATTCAAAGCAGTAAACAACTTTGTTAATGTTTCTAGGGTCAGAATGTGTGACAATCCAATGCATTTAACTAATTGTAAGAGTTCAGGATGAATTTGGAGTGTTTAGACAATAGTTAAACCCGTTTTATCCCATAACAGGTTTAAATCTAGAAAACAGGCTAAAACCGAAAGAAAACTTTGATTCGATGCAGTAAACAGGTATGTTACTCTTTATATGGTTAAAATATGTAACAATCCAATGCATTTTAATAATTATAAGAGTTCGGGTTGAATTTGGAGTGTTTAGACACCACTTAGACCCATTTTGTCACTAAACAGGCTAAAACCGAGAAAACATTGATTCTAAGCAGTAAACAGCATTGTTACTGTTTCTAGGGTCAGAATGTGTGACATTCCAATGCATTTGACTAATTGTAAGAGTTCGGGTTGAATTTGGAGTGTTTAGACAATAGTTAAACCTGTTTTATCCCAAAATATGCTTTAACAGAGAAAACAGGCTAAAACCGAGAGAAAAAATAGATTCGAAGCAGTAAAAGGCTATGTTACTCTTTATATGATCAAAATATGTAACACTCTAATGCATTTGACTAATTATAAAAGTTCGGGTTGAATTTGGAGTAGTTAGACAGTACTTAAACCCATTTTGTCCCAAAACAGGCTAAAACCGAGAGAACATTGATTCAAAGCAGTAAACAGCATTGTTACTGTTTCTAGGGTCAGAATTTGTGACATTCCAAATCATTTGACAAATTGTAAGAGTTCGGAATGAATTTGGAGTGTTTAGACAACAGTTAAACCTCTGTTATCCAGAAACAGGCTTAAACCGAGAAAACAGGCTAAACCCGAGAGAAAACATTGATTCTAAGCTGTAAACAGCATTGATACTGTTTCTAGGGTCAGAATGTGTGACATTCCAATGCATTTGACTAATTATAAGAGTTTGGGTTGAATTTGGAGTGTTTAGACACCACTCATACCAATTTTGTCCCGAAACAGGCTAAAACCGAGAAAACGTTGATTCAAAGCAGTAAACAGCTTTGTTACTGTTTGTAGTGTCAGAATCTGTGACAATCCAATGCAATTAAATAATTGTAAGAGTTTTGGATGAATTTGAAGTGTTTAGACAACAGTTAAACCCGTTTTATCCCATAACAGGTTTAAATCTAGAAAACAGGCTAAAACCGAAAGAAAACATTGATTCGATGCATTAAACAGGTATGTTACTCTTTCTATGGTTAAAATATGTAACAATCCAATGCATTTTAATAATTATAAGAGTTCGGGTTGAATTTGGAGTGTTTAGACACCACTTAGACCCATTTTGTCACTAAAAAGGCTAAAACAGAGAAAACGTTGATTCAAAGCAGATAACAGCGTTGTTACTGTTTCTAGGGTCAGAATGTGTGACATTCCAAAGCATTTGACGAATTATAAGAGTTCGGGATGAATTTGGAGTGTTTAGACAACTGTTAAACCCGTTTTATCCCAAAACAGGCTTAAACCGAGAAAACATGCTAAAACCAAGAGAAAACAATGATTCGAAGCATTAAACAGCTATGTTACTCTTTCAAGGGTCAAAATATGTAACAATCCAATGCATTTGACTAATTATAAAAGTTCGGGTTGAATTTGGAGTGTTTAGACACCACTCATACCCATTTTGTCCCGAAACAGGCTAAAACCGAGAAAACGTTGATTCAAAGCAGAAAGCAGCTTTGTTGCTGATTCTAGGGTCAGAATGTGTGACAATACAATGCATTTAACTAATTGTAAGAGTTCGGGATGAATTTGGAGTGTTTAGACAACGGTTAAACCCGTTTTATCCCAAAGCAGGTTTAAAACTAGAAAACAGGCTAAAACCGAGAGAAAACATTGATTCGAAGCATTAAACAGCTATCTTACTCTTTCTAGGGTCAAAATATGTAACAATCCAATGCATTTGACTAATTATAAGAGTTCGGGTTGAATTTGGAGTGTTTAGACACCACTTAGACCCATTATGTCACTAAACAGGCTAAAACCGAGAAAACATTGATTCTAAGCAGTAAACAGCATTGATACTGTTTCTAGGGTCAGAATGTGTGACATTCCAATGCATTTGACTAATTGTAAGAGTTTGGGTTGAATTTGGAGTGTTTAGACACCACTCATACCAATTTTGTCCCGAAACAGGCTAAAACCGAGAAAACGTTGATTCAAAGCAGTAAACAGCTTTGTTACTGTTTCTAGTGTCAGAATGTGTGACAATCCAATGCAATTAAATAATTGTAAGAGTTTTGGATGAATTTGAAGTGTTTAGACAACAGTTAAACCCTTTTTATCCCAAAAGAGGCTTAAACCGAGAAAAACCATTGATTCGAAGCAGTAAACCGCTATGTTACTTTTTGTAGGGTTAAAATATGTAACAATACAATGCATTTGACTAATTATAAGAGTTAGGGTTAAATTTGGAGTGTTTAGTCACCAATTATACCCATTTTGTCCTAAAACATGCTAAAACCGAGAAAACTTTGATTAGAAGCGGTAAACAGATTTGTTATTATTTCTAGGGACAGAATTTCTGACAGTCCAATGCATTTTGACTATTTGTAAGATTTCGGGATGAATTTGGAGTGTTTGGACAACACTTAAACCCGTTTTATCCCCAAATAGGCTTAAACCGAGAAAACAGGCTAAAACCGAGAGAAAACATTGATTCGAAGCAGTAAAAAGCTATGTTACTCTTTTTAGGGTCAAAATATGTAACAATCCAATGCATTTGACTATTTATAAGAGTTCAGGTTGAATTTGGAGTGTTTAGACACCACTCATACCCATTTTGTCCCGAAACAGGCTAAAACTGAGAAAACGTTGATTCAAAGCAGTAAACAACTTTGTTAATATTTCTAGGGTCAGAATGTGTGACAATCCAATGCATTTAACTAATTTTAATAGTTCAGGATGAATTTGTAGTGTTTAGACAACAGTTAAACCCGTTTTATCCCATAACAGGTTTAAATCTAGAAAACAGGCTAAAACCAAAAGAAAACTTTGATTCGATGCAGTAAACAGGTATGTTACTCTTTCTATGGTTAAAATATGTAACAATCCAATGCATTTTAATAATTATAAAAGTTCGGGTTGAATTTGGAGTGTTTAGACACCACTTAGACCCATTTTGTCACTAAACAGGCTAAAACCGAGAAAACATTGATTCTAAGCAGTAAACAGCATTGTTACTGTTTCTAGGGTCAGAATGTGTGACATTCCAATGCATTTGACTAATTGTAAGAGTTCGGGTTGAATTTGGAGTGTTTAGACAATAGTTAAACCTGTTTTATCCCAAAATATGCTTTAACAGAGAAAACAGGCTAAAACCGAGAGAAAAAATAGATTGGAAGCAGTAAAAGGCTATGTTACTGTTTATATGATCAAAATATGTAACACTCTAATGCATTTGACTAATTATAAAAGTTCGGGTTGAATTTGGAGTATTTAGACAGTACTTAGACCCATTTTGTCCCGAAACAGGCTAAAACCGAGAGAACATTGATTCAAAGCAGTAAACAGCATTGTTACTGTTTCTAGGGTCAGAATTTGTGACATTCCAAATCATTTGACAAATTGTAAGAGTTCGGAATGAATTTGGAGTGTTTAGACAACAGTTAAACCTGTGTTATCCAGAAACAAGCTTAAACCGAGAAAACAGGCTAAACCCGAGAGAAAACATTGATTCGAAGCAGTAAAAAGCTATGTTACTCTTTCTAGGGTCAAAATATGTAACAATCCAATGCATTTGACTATTTATAAGAGTTCGGGTTGAATTTGGAGTGTTTAGACACCACTCATACCCATTTTGTCCCGAAAGAGGCTAAAACCGAGAAAACGTTGATTCAAAGCAATAAACAGCTTTGTTACTGTTTCTAGCGTCAGAATGTGTGACAATCCAATGCATTTAACTAATTGTAAGAGTTCAGGATGAATTTAGAGTGGTTAGACAACAGTTAAACCCGTTTTATCCCAAAGCAGGTTTAAATCTAGAAAATGGCTAAAACCGAAAGAAAACATTGATTTGATACAGTAAACAGGTGTGTTACTCTTTATATTGTCAAAATATGTAACAATCCAATGCATTTGAGTAATTATAAGAGTTCAGGTTGAATTTGGAGTGTTTAGACACCACTCATACCAATTTTGTTCCGAAATAGGCTAAAACCAAGAAAACGTTGATTCAAAACAGTAAACAGCTTTGTTACTGTTTCTAGTGTCAGAATGTGTGGCAATCCAATGCAAATAAATAATTGTAAGAGTTTGCGATGAATTTGGAGTGTTTAGACAATAGTTAAACCCGTTTTATCCCAAAATAGGCTTTAACAGAGAAAACAGGCTAAAACCGAGAGAAAACATATATTCAAAGCAGTAAAAAGCTATGTTACTCTTTATAGGATCAAAATATGTAACAATCTAATGCATTTGACGAATTATAAGAGTTCGGGTTGAATTTGGAGTATTTAGACACTACCTAGACCCATTTTGTCCCGAAACAGGCTAAAACCGAGAAAACATTGATTCAAATCATTAAACAGCATTGTTACTGTTTCTAGGGTCAGAATGTGTGACATTCCAAAGCATTTGACGAATTGTAAGAGTTTGGAATGAATTTGGAGTGTTTAGACAACAGTTAAACCTGTTTTATCCCAAAACAGGCTTAAACCGAGAAAACAGGCTAATCCCGAGAGAAAACATTGATTTGAAGCAGTAAAAAGCTATGTTACTCTTTCTAGGGTCAAAATATGTAACAATACAATGCATTTGACTAATTATAAGAGTTAGGGTTAAATTTGGAGTGTTTAGTAACCAATTATACCCATTTTGTCCCAAACCATGCTAAAACCGAGAAAACTTTGATTAGAAGCGGTAAACAGATTTGTTATTATTTCTAGGGACAAAATTTTTGACAGTCCAATGCATTTTGACTATTTGTAAGATTTCAGGATAAATTTGGAGTGTTTGGACAACACTTAAACCCGTTTTATCCCAAAACAGGCTTAAACCGAGAAAACAGGCTAAAACCGAGCGAAAACATTGATTCGAAGCAGTAAAAAGCTATGTTGCTCTTTTTAGGGTCAAAATATGTAACAATCCAATGCATTTGACTATTTATAAGAGTTCGGGTTGAATTTGGAGTGTTTAGACACCACTCATACCCATTTTGTCCCGAAACAGGCTAAAACTGAGAAAACGTTGATTCAGAGCAGTAAACAGCTTTTTTAATGTTTCTAGGGTCAGAATGTGTGACAATCCAATGCATTTAACTAATTGTAAGAGTTCAGGATGAATTTGGAGTGTTTAGACAACAGTTAAACCCGTTTTATCCCATAACAGGTTTAAATCTAGAAAACAGGCTAAAACCGAAAGAAAACATTGATTCGATGCAGTAAACAAGTATGTTACTCTTTCTATGGTTAAAATATGTAACAATCCAATGCATTTTAATAATTATAAGAGTTCGGGTTGAATTTGGAGTGTTTAGACACCACTTAGACCCATTTTGTCACTAAAAAGGCTAAAACAGAGAAAACGTTGATTCAAAGCAGATAACAGCGTTGTTACTGTTTCTAGGGTCAGAATGTGTGACATTCCAAAGCATTTGACGAATTATAAGAGTTCGGGATGAATTTGGAGTGTTTAGACAACTGTTAAACCCGTTTTATCCCAAAACAGGCTTAAACCGAGAAAACATGCTAAAACCAAGAGAAAACAATGATTCGAAGCATTAAACAGCTATGTTACTCTTTCAAGGGTCAAAATATGTAACAATCCAATGCATTTGACTAATTATAAAAGTTCGGGTTGAATTTGGAGTGTTTAGACACCACTCATACCCATTTTGTCCCGAAACAGGCTAAAACCGAGAAAATGTTGATTCAAAGCAGAAAGCAGATTTGTTGCTGATTCTAGGGTCAGCATGTGTGACAATACAATGCATTTAACTAATTGTAAGAGTTCGGGATGAATTTGGAGTGTTTAGACAACGGTTAAACCCGTTTTATCCCAAAGCAGGTTTAAAACTAGAAAACAGGCTAAAACCGAGAGAAAACATTGATTCGAAGCATTAAACAGCTATCTTACTCTTTCTAGGGTCAAAATATGTAACAATCCAATGCATTTGACTAATTATAAGAGTTCGGGTTGAATTTGGAGTGTTTAGACACCACTTAGACCCATTATGTCACTAAACAGGCTAAAACCGAGAAAACATTGATTCTAAGCAGTAAACAGCATTGATACTGTTTCTAGGGTCAGAATGTGTGACATTCCAATGCATTTGACTAATTGTAAGAGTTTGGGTTGAATTTGGAGTGTTTAGACACCACTCATACCAATTTTGTCCCGAAACAGGCTAAAACCGAGAAAACGTTGATTCAAAGCAGTAAACAGCTTTGTTACTGTTTCTAGTGTCAGAATGTGTGACAATCCAATGCAATTAAATAATTGTAAGAGTTTTGGATGAATTTGAAGTGTTTAGACAACAGTTAAACCCTTTTTATCCCAAAAGAGGCTTAAACCGAGAAAAACCATTGATTCGAAGCAGTAAACCGCTATGTTACTTTTTGTAGGGTTAAAATATGTAACAATACAATGCATTTGACTAATTATAAGAGTTAGGGTTAAATTTGGAATGTTTAGTCACCAATTATACCCATTTTGTCCCAAAACAGGCTAAAACCGAGAAAACATTGATTCTAAGCAGTAAACAGATTTGTTATTATTTCAAAGGACAGAATTTTTGACAGTCCAATGCATTTGACTATTTGTAAGATTTTGGGATGAATTTGGAGTGTTTGGACAACACTTAAACCCGTTTTATCCCATAACAAGCTTAAACCGAGAAAACAGGCTAAAACCGAGAGAAAACATTGATTCGAAGCAGTAAAAAGCTATGTTACTCTTTTTAGGGTCAAAATATGTAACAATCCAATGCATTTGACTATTTATAAGAGTTCAGGTTGAATTTGGAGTGTTTAGACACCACTCATACCCATTTTGTCCCGAAACAGGCTAAAACAGAGAAAACGTTGATTCAAAGCAGATAACAGCGTTGTTACTGTTTCTAGGGTCAGAATGTGTGACGAACCAAAGCATTTGACGAATTATAATAGTTCAGGATGAATTTGGAGTGTTTACACAACTATTAAACCCGTTTTATCCCAAAACAGGCTTAAACCGAGAAAACATGCTAAAACCAAGAGAAAACAATGATTCGAAGCATTAAACTGCTATGTTACTCTTTCAAGGGTCAAAATATGTAACAATCCAATGCATTTGACTAATTATAAAAGTTCGGGTTGAATTTGGAGTGTTTAGACACCACTCATACCCATTTTGTCCCGAAACAGGCTAAAACCGAGAAAACGTTGATTCAAAGCAGAAAGCAGCTTTGTTGCTGATTCTAGGGTCAGAATGTGTGGCAATACAATGCATTTAACTAATTGTAAGAGTTCGGGATGAATTTGGAGTGTTTCGACAACGGTTAAACCTGTTTTATCCCAAAGCAGGTTTAAAACTAGAAAACAGGCTAAAACCGAGAGAAGACATTGATTCAAAGCATTAAACAGCTATCTTACTCTTTCTAGGGTCAAAATATGTAACAATCCAATGCATTTTACTAATTATAAGAGTTCGGGTTGAATTTGGAGTGTTTAGACACCACTTAGACCCATTATGTCACTAAACAGGCTAAAACCGAGAAAACATTGATTCTAAGCAGTAAACAGCATTGATACTGTTTCTAGGGTCAGAATGTGTGACATTCCAATGCATTTGACTAATTGTAAGAGTTTGGGTTGAATTTGGAGTGTTTAGACACCACTCATACCAATTTTGTCCCGAAACAGGCTAAAACCGAGAAAACGTTTATTCAAAGCAGTAAACAGCTTTGTTACTGTTTCTAGTGTCAGAATGTGTGACAATCCAATGCAATTAAATAATTGTAAGAGTTTTGGATGAATTTGAAGTGTTTAGACAACAGTTAAACCCTTTTTATCCCAAAAGAGGCTTAAACCGAGAAAAACCATTGATTCGAAGCAGTAAACCGCTATGTTACTTTTTGTAGGGTTAAAATATGTAACAATACAATGCATTTGACTAATTATAAGAGTTAGGGTTAAATTTGGAATGTTTAGTCACCAATTATACCCATTTTGTCCCAAAACATGCTAAAACCGAGAAAACTTTGATTAGAAGCGGTAAAAATATTTGTTATTATTTCTAGGGACAAAATTTTTGACAGTCCAATGCATTTTGACTATTTGTAAGATTTCGGGATGAATTTGGAGTGTTTGGACAACACTTAAACCCGTTTTATCCCAAAATAGGCTTAAACCGAGAAAACAGGCTAAAACCGAGAGAAAACATTGATTCGAAGCAGTAAAAAGCTATGTTACTCTTTTTAGGGCCAAAATATGTAACAATCCAAGGCATTTGACTATTTATAAGAGTTCGGATTGAATTTGGAGTGTTTAGACACCACTCATACCCATTTTGTCCCGAAACAGGCTAAAACTGAGAAAACGTTGATTCAAAGCAGTAAACAACTTTTTAATGTTTCTAGGGTCAGAATGTGTGACAATCCAGTGCATTTAACTAATTGTAAGAGTTCAGGATGAATTTGGAGTGTTTAGACAACAGTTAAACCCGTTTTATCCCAAAGCAAGTTTAAATCTAGAAAACAAGCTAAAACCGAAAGAAAACATTGATTTGATACAGTAAACAGGTATGTTACAAAATATGTAACAATCCAATGCATTTGAGTAATTATAAGAGTTCAGGTTGAATTTGGAGTGTTTAGACACCACTCATACCAATTTTGTTCCGAAATAGGCTAAAACCGAGAAAACGTTGATTCAAAACAGTAAACAGCTTTGTTACTGTTTCTAGTGTCAAAATGTGTGACAATCCAATGCAAATAAATAATTGTAAGAGTTTGGGATGAATTTGGAGTGTTTAGACAATAGTTAAACCCGTTTTATCCCAAAATAGGCTTTAACAGAGAAAACAGGCTAAAACCGAGAGAAAACATATATTCAAAGCAGTAAAAAGCTATGTTACTCTTTATAGGATCAAAATATGTAACAATCTAATGCATTTGACGAATTATAAGAGTTCGGGTTGAATTTGGAGTATTTAGACACTACCTAGACCCATTTTGTCCCAAAACAGGCTAAAACCGAGAAAACATTGATTCAAATCATTAAACAGCATTGTTACTGTTTCTAGGGTCAGAATGTGTGACATTCCAAAGCATTTGACGAATTGTAAGAGTTTGGAATAAACTTGGAGTGTTTAGACAACAATTAAACCTGTTTTATCCCAAAACAGGCTTAAACCGAGAAAACAGGCTAAACCCGAGAGAAAACATTGATTCGAAGCAGTAAAAAGTTATGTTACTCTTTCTAGGGTCAAAATATGTAACAATACAATGCATTTGACTAATTATAAGAGTTAGGGTTAAATTTGGAGTGTTTAGTCACCAATTATACCCATTTTGTCCCAAAACATGCTAAAACCGAGAAAAATTTGATTAGAAGCGGTAAACAGATTTGTTATTATTTCTAGGGACAGAATTTTTGACAGTCCAATGCATTTTGACTATTTGTAAGATTTCGGGATGAATTTGGAGTGTTTGGACAACACTTAAACCCGTTTATCCCAAAACAGTCTTAAACCGAGAAAACAGGCTAAAACCGAGAGAAAACATTGATTCGAAGCAGTAAAAAACTATGTTGCTCTTTTTAGGGTCAAAATATGTAACAATCCAATGCATTTGACTATTTATAAGAGTTCGGGTTGAATTTGGAGTGTTTAGACACCACTCATACCCATTTTGTCCCGAAACAGGGTAAAACTGAGAAAACGTTGATTCAAAGCAGTAAACAGCTTTGTTAATGTTTCTAGGGTCAGAATGTGTGACAATCCAATGCATTTAACTAATTGTAAGAGTTCAGGATGAATTTGGAGTGTTTAGACAACAGTTAAACCCGTTTTATCCCATAACAGATTTAAATCTAGAAAACAGGCTAAAACCGAAAGAAAACATTGATTCGATGCAGTAAACAGGTATGTTACTCTTTCTATGGTTAAAATATGTAACAATCCAATGCATTTTAATAATTATAAGAGTTCGGGTTGAATTTGGAGTGTTTAGACACCACTTAGACCCATTTTGTCACTAAAAAGGCTAAAACAGAGAAAACGTTGATTCAAAGCAGTAAACAGCATTGATACTGTTTCTAGGGTCAGAATGTGTGAAATTCCAATACATTTGACTAATTGTAAGAGTTTGGGTTGAATTTGGAGTGTTTAGACACCACTCATACCAATTTTGTCCCGAAACTGGCTAAAACCGAGAAAACGTTGATTCAAAGCAGTAAACAGCTTTGTTACTGTTTCTAGTGTCAGAATGTGGACAGCTTTGTTGATTCAATGCAATTAAATAATTGTAAGAGTTTTGGATGAATTTGGAGTGTTTGGACAACACTTAAACCCGTTTATCCCAAAACAGGCTTAAACCGAGAAAACAGGCTAAAACCGAGAGAAAACATTGATTCGAAGCAGTAAAAAGCAATGTTACTCTTTTTAGGGTCAAAATATGTAACAATCCAATGCATTTGACTATTTATAAGAGTTCGGGTTGAATTTGGAATGTTTAGACACCACTCATACCCATTTTGTCCCGAAAAAGGCTAAAACTGAGAAAACGTTGATTCAAAGCAGTAAACAGCTTTTTTAATGTTTCTAGGGTCAGAATGTGTGACAATCCAATGCATTTAACTAATTGTAAGAGTTCAGGATGAATTTGGAGTGTTTAGACAACAGTTAAACCCGTTTTATCCCATAACAGGTTTAAATCTAGAAAACAGGCTAAAACCGAAAGAAAACATTGATTCGATGCAGTAAACAGGTATGTTACTCTTTCTATGGTTAAAATATGTAACAATCCAATGCATTTTAATAATTATAAGAGGTCGGGTTGAATTTGGAGTGTTTAGACACCACTTAGACCCATTTTGTCACTAAACAGGCTAAAACCGAGAAAACATTGATTCTAAGCAGTAAACAGCATTGTTACTGTTTCTAGGGTCAGAATTTGTGACATTCCAATGCATTTGACTAATTGTAAGAGTTCGGGTTGAATTTGGAGTGGTTAGACAATAGTTAAACCTGTTTTATCCCAAAATATGCTTTAACAGAGAAAACAGGCTAAAACCGAGAGAAAAAATAGATTCGAAGCAGTAAAAGGCTATGTTACTCTTTATATGAATAAAATATGTAACACTCTAGTGCATTTGACTAATTATAAAAATTCGGGTTGAATTTGGAGTATTTAGACAGTACCTAGACCCATTTTGTCCCGAAACAGGCTAAAACCGAGAGAACATTGATTCAAAGCAGTAAACAGCGTTGTTACTGTTTCTAGGGTTAGAATTTGTGACATTCCAAATCATTTGACAAATTGTTAGAGTTCGGAATGAATTTGGAGTGTTTAGACAACAGTTAAACCTGTTTTCTCCTGAAACAAGCTTAAACCGAGAAAACAGGCTAAATCCGAGAGAAAACATTGATTCGAAGCAGTAAAAAGCTATGTTACTCTTTCTAGGGTCAAAATATGTAACAATCCAATGCATTTGACTATTTATAAGAGTTCGAGTTGAATTGGAGTGTTTAGACACCACTCATACCTATTTTGTCCCGAAACAGGCTAAAACCGAGAAAACGTTGATTCAAAGCAGTAAACAGCTTTGTTACTGTTTCTAGCATCAGAATGTGTGACAATCCAATGCATTTAACTCATTGTAAGAGTTCAGGATGAATTTAGAGTGGTTAGACAACAATTAATCCCGTTTTATCCCAAAGCAGGTTTAAATCTAGAAAACAGGCTAAAACCGAAAGAAAACATTGATTTGATACAGTAAACAGGTATGTTACTCTTTATATTGTCAAAATATGTAACAATCCAATGCATTTGAGTAATTATAAGAGTTCTGGTTGAATTTGGAGTGTTTAGACACCACTCATACCAATTTTGTTCCGAAACAGGCTAAAACCGAGAAAACGTTGATTCAAAACAGTAAACAGCTTTGTTACTGTTTCTAGTGTCAGAATGTGTGACAATCCAATGCAATTAAATAATTGTAAGAGTTTGGGATGAATTTGGAGTGTTTAGACAATAGTTAAACCCGTTTTATCCCAAAATAGGCTTTAACAGAGAAAACAGGCTAAAACCGAGAGAAAACATAGATTCAAAGCAGTAAAAACCTATATTACTCTTTATAGGATCAAAATATGTAACAATCTAATGCATTTGACGAATTATAAGAGTTCGGGTTGAATTTGGAGTATTTAGACACTACTTAGACCCATTTTGTCCCGAAACAGGCTAAAACCGAGAAAACATTGATTCAAATCATTAAACAGCATTGTTACTGTTTCTAGGGTCAGAATGTGTGACATTCCAAAGCATTTGGCGAATTGTAAGAGTTCGGAATGAATTTGGAGTGTTTAGACAACAGTTAAACCTGTTTTATCCCAAAACAGGCTTAAACCGAGAAAACAGGCTAAACCCAAGAGAAAACATTGATTTGAAGCAGTAAAATGCTATGTTACTCTTTCTAGGGTCAAAATATGTAACAATACAATGCATTTGACTAATTATAAGAGTTAGGGTTAAATTTGGAGTGTTTAGTCACCAATTATACCCATTTTGTCCCAAAACATGCTAAAACCGAGAAAACTTTGATTAGAAGCGGTAAACAGATTTGTTATTATTTCTAGGGACAGAATGTTTGACAGTCCAATGCATTTTGACTATTTGTAAGATTTCGGGATGAATTTGGAGTGTTTGGACAACATTTAAACCCGTTTTATCCGAAAACAGGCTTAAACCGAGAAAACAGGCTAAAACCGAGAGAAAACATTGATTCGAAGCAGTAAACCGCTATGTTACTTTTTGTAGGGTTAAAATATGTAACAATACAATGCATTTGACTAATTATAAGAGTTAGGGTTAAATTTGGAGTGTTTAGTCACCAATTATACCCATTTTGTCCCAAAACATGCTAAAACCGAGAAAACTTTGATTAGAAGCGGTAAACAGATTTGTTATTATTTCTAGGGACAAAATTTTTGACAGTCCAATGCATTTTGACTATTTGTAAGATTTTGGGATGAATTTGGAGTGTTTGGACAACACTTAAACCCGTTTTATCCCATAACAGGCTTAAACCGAGAAAACAGGCTAAAACCGAGAGAAAACATTGATTCTAAGCAGTAAAAAGCTATGTTACTCTTTTTAGGGTCAAAATATATAACAATCCAATGCATTTGACTATTTATAAGAGTTCGGGTTGAATTTGGAGTGTTTAGACACCACTCATACCCATTTTGTCCCGAAACAGGCTAAAACAGAGAAAACGTTGATTCAAAGCAGATAACAGCGTTGTTACTGTTTCTACGGTCAGAATGTGTGACGAACCAAAGCATTTGATGAATTATAAGAGTTCGGGATGAATTTGGAGTGTTTAGACAACTATTAAACCCGTTTTATCCCAAAACAGGCTTAAACCGAGAAAACATGCTAAAACCAAGAGAAAACAATGATTCGAAGCATTAAACTGCTATGTTACTCTTTCAAGGGTCAAAATATGTAACAATCCAATGCATTTGACTAATTATAAAAGTTCGGGTTGAATTTGGAGTGTTTAGACACCACTCATACCCATTTTGTCCCGAAACAGGCTAAAACCGAGAAAACGTTGATTCAAAGCAGTAAACAGCTTTGTTACTGTTTCTAGCATCAGAATGTGTGACAATCCAATGCATTTAACTAATTGTAAGAGTTCAGGATGAATTTGGAGTGTTTAGACAACAGTTAAACCCGTTTTATCCCAAAGCAGGTTTAAATCTAGAAAACAGGCTAAAACCGAAAGAAAACATTGATTTGATACAGTAAAATGGTATGTTACTCTTTATATTGTCAAGATATGTAACAATCCAATGCATTTGAGTAATTATAAGAGTTCAGGTTGAATTTGGAGTGTTTAGACACCACTCATACCAATTTTGTTCCGAAACAGGCTAAAACCGAGAAAACGTTGATTCAAAACAGTAAACAGCTTTGTTACTGTTTCTAGTGTCAGAATGTGTGACAATCCAATGCAATTAAATAATTGTAAG
Organism: Camelina sativa; assembly: GCF_030686135.1. NCBI lineage: Eukaryota > Viridiplantae > Streptophyta > Magnoliopsida > Brassicales > Brassicaceae > Camelina > Camelina sativa. Next base: position 10,714,268 of record NC_141897.1, on the reverse strand, counting down.
AGTTTGGGATGAATTTGGAGTGTTTAGACAATAGTTAAACCCGTTTTATCCCAAAATAGGCTTTAACTGAGAAAACAGGCTAAAACCGAGAGAAAACATAGATTCAAAGCAGTAAAAACCTATGTTACTCTTTATAGGATCAAAATATGTAACAATCTAATGCATTTGACGAATTGTAAAAGTTTGGGTTGAATTTGGAGTATTTAGACACTACTTAGACCCATTTTGTCCCGAAACAGGCTAAAACCGAGAAAACATTGATTCAAATCATTAAACAGCATTGTTACTGTTTCTAGGGTCAGAATGTGTGACATTCCAAAGCATTTGGCGAATTGTAAGAGTTCGGAATGAATTTGGAGTGTTTAGACAACAGTTAAACCTGTTTTATCCCAAAACAGGCTTAAACCGAGAAAACAGGCTAAACCCGAGAGAAAACATTGATTCGAAGCAGTAAAAAGCTATGTTACTCTTTCTAGGGTCAAAATATGTAACAATCCAATGCATTTGACTATTTATAAGAGTTCGGGTTGAATTTGGAGTGTTTAGACACCACTCATACCCATTTTGTCCCGAAACAGGCTAAAACCGAGAAAACGTTGATTCAAAGCAATAAACAGCTTTGTTACTGTTTCTAGCGTCAGAATGTGTGACAATCCAATGCATTTAACTAATTGTAAGAGTTCAGGATGAATTTAGAGTGGTTAGACAACAGTTAAACCCGTTTTATCCCAAAGCAGGTTTAAATCTAGAAAACAAGCTAAAACCGAAAGAAAACATTGATTTGATACAGTAAACAGGTATGTTACTCTTTATATTGTCAAAATATGTAACAATCCAATGCATTTGAGTAATTATAAGAGTTCAGGTTGAATTTGGAGTGTTTAGACACCACTCATACCAATTTTGTTCCGAAACAGGCTAAAACCGAGAAAACGTTGATTCAAAACAGTAAACAGCTTTGTTACTGTTTCTAGTGTCAGAATGTGTGACAATCCAATGCAAATAAATAATTGTAAGAGTTTGGGATGAATTTGGAGTGTTTAGACAATAGTTAAACCCGTTTTATCCCAAAATAGGCTTTAACAGAGAAAACAGGCTAAAACCGAGAGAAAACATATATTCAAAGCAGTAAAAAGCTATGTTACTCTTTATAGGATCAAAATATGTAACAATCTAATGCATTTGACGAATTATAAGAGTTCGGGTTGAATTTGGAGTATTTAGACACTACCTAGACCCATTTTGTCCCGAAACAGGCTAAAACCGAGAAAACATTGATTCAAATCATTAAACAGCATTGTTACTGTTTCTAGGGTCAGAATGTGTGACATTCCAAAGCATTTGACGAATTGTAAGAGTTTGGAATGAATTTGGAGTGTTTAGACAACAGTTAAACCTGTTTTATCCCAAAACAGGCTTAAACCGAGAAAACAGGCTAAACCCGAGAGAAAACATTGATTCGAAGCAGTAAAAAGCTATGTTACTCTTTCTTGGGTCAAAATATGTAACAATACAATGCATTTGACTAATTATAAGAGTTAGGGTTAAATTTGGAGTGTTTAGTCACCAATTATACCCATTTTGTCCCAAAACATGCTAAAACCGAGAAAACTTTGATTAGAAGCGGTAAACAGATTTGTTATTATTTCTAGGGACATAATTTTTGACAGTCCAATGTATTTTGACTATTTGTAAGATTTCGGGATGAATTTGGAGTGTTTGGACAACACTTAAACCCGTTTATCCCAAAACAGGCTTAAACCGAGAAAACAGGCTAAAACCGAGAGAAAACATTGATTCGAAGCAGTAAAAAACTATGTTGCTCTTTTTAGGGTCAAAATATGTAACAATCCAATGCATTTGACTATTTATAAGTGTTCGGGTTGAATTTGGAGTGTTTAGACACCAATCATACCCATTTTGTCCCGAAACAGGCTAAAACTGAGAAAACGTTGATTCAAAGCAGTAAACAGCTTTGTTAATGTTTCTAGGGTCAGAATGTGTGACAATCCAATGCATTTAACAAATCGTAAGAGTTCAGGATGAATTTGGAGTGTTTAGACAACAGTTAAACCCGTTTTACCCCATAACAGGTTTAAATCTAGAAAACAGGCTAAAACCGAAAGAAAAAATTGATTCGATGCAGTTAACAGGTATGTTACTCTTTCTATGGTTAAAATATGTAACAATCCAATGCATTTTAATAATTATAAGAGTTCGGGTTGAATTTGGAGTGTTTAGACACCACTTAGACCCATTTTGTCACTAAAAAGGCTAAAACAGAGAAAACGTTGATTCAAAGCAGTAAACAGCATTGATACTGTTTCTAGGGTCAGAATGTGTGACATTCCAATGCATTTGACTAATTGTAAGAGTTTGGGTTGAATTTGGAGTGTTTAGACACCACTCATACCAATTTTGTCCCGAAACAGGCTAAAACCGAGAAAACGTTGATTCAAAGCAGTAAACAGCTTTGTTACTGTTTCTAGTGTCAGAATGTGGACAATCCAATGCAATTAAATAATTGTAAGAGTTTTGGATGAATTTGAAGTGTTTAGACAACAGTTAAACCCTTTTTATCCCAAAAGAGGCTTAACCCGAGAAAAACCATTGATTCGAAGCAGTAAACCGCTATGTTACTTTTTGTAGGGTTAAAATATGTAACAATACAATGCATTTGACTAATTATAAGAGTTAGGGTTAAATTTGGAGTGTTTAGTCACCAATTATACCCATTTTGTCCCAAAACATGCTAAAACCGAGAAAACTTTGATTAGAAGCGGTAAACAGATTTGTTAAAATTTCTAGGGACAGAATTTTTGACAGTCCAATGCATTTTGACTATTTGTAAGATTTTGGGATGAATTTGGAGTGTTTGGACAACACTTAAACCCGTTTTATCCCAAAACAGGCTTAAACCGAGAAAACAGGCGAAAACCGAGAGAAAACATTGATTCGAAGCAGTAAAAAGCAATGTTACTCTTTTTAGGGTCAATATATGTAACAATCCAATGCATTTGACTATTTATAAGAGTTCGGGTTGAATATGGAGTGTTTAGACACCACTCATACCCATTTTGTCCCGAAAAAGGCTAAAACTGAGAAAACGTTGATTCAAAGCAGTAAACAGCTTTTTTAATGTTTCTAGGGTCAGAATGTGTGACAATCCAATGCATTTAACTAATTGTAAGAGTTCAGGATGAATTTGGAGTGTTTAGACAACAGTTAAACCCGTTTTATCCCATAACAGGTTTAAATCTAGAAAACAGGCTAAAACCGAAAGAAAACATTGATTCGATGCAGTAAACAGGTATGTTACTCTTTCTATGGTTAAAATATGTAACAATCCAATGCATTTTAATAATTATAAGAGGTCGGGTTGAATTTGGAGTGTTTAGACACCACTTAGACCCATTTTGTCACTAAACAGGCTAAAACCGAGAAAACATTGATTCTAAGCAGTAAACAGCATTGTTACTGTTTCTAGGGTCAGAATGTGTGACATTCCAATGCATTTGACTAATTGTAAGAGTTCGGGTTGAATTTGGAGTGGGTAGACAATAGTTAAACCTGTTTTATCCCAAAATATGCTTTAACAGAGAAAACAGGCTAAAACCGAGAGAAAAAATAGATTCGAAGCAGTAAAAGGCTATGTTACTCTTTATATGATCAAAATATGTAACACTCTAATGCATTTGACTAGTTATAAAAATTCGGGTTGAATTTGGAGTATTTAGACAGTACCTAGACCCATTTTGTCCCGAAACAGGCTAAAACCGAGAGAACATTGATTCAAAGCAGTAAACAGCGTTGTTACTGTTTCTAGGGTCAGAATTTGTGACATTCCAAATCATTTGACAAATTGTAAGAGTTCGGAATGAATTTGGAGTGTTTAGACAACAGTTAAACCTGTTTTATCCAGAAACAAGCTTAAACCGAGAAAACAGGCTAAATCCGAGAGAAAACATTGATTCGAAGCAGTAAAAAGCTATGTTACTCTTTCTAGGGTCAAAATATGTAACAATCCAATGCATTTGACTATTTATAAGAGTTCGAGTTGAATTTGGAGTGTTTAGACACCACTCATACCCATTTTGTCCCGAAACAGGCTAAAACCGAGAAAACGTTGATTCAAAGCAGTAAACAGCTTTGTTACTGTTTCTAGCATCAGAATGTGTGACAATCCAATGCATTTAACTAATTGTAAGAGTTCATGATGAATTTAGAGTGGTTAGACAACAGTTAAACCCGTTTTATCCCAAAGCAGGTTTAAATCTAGAAAACAGGCTAAAACCGAAAGAAAACATTGATTTGATACAGTAAACAGGTATGTTACTCTTTATATTGTCAAAATATGTAACAATCCAATGCATTTGAGTAATTATAAGAGTTCAGGTTGAATTTGGAGTGTTTAGACACCACTCATACCAATTTTGTTCCGAAACAGGCTAAAACCGAGAAAACGTTGATTCAAAACAGTAAACAGCTTTGTTACTGTTTCTAGTGTCAGAATGTGTGACAATCCAATGCAATTAAATAATTGTAAGAGTTTGGGATGAATTTGGAGTGTTTAGACAATAGTTAAACCCGTTTTATCCCAAAATAGGCTTTAAGAGAGAAAACAGGCTAAAACCGAGAGAAAACATAGATTCAAAGCAGTAAAAACCTATGTTACTCTTTATAGGATCAAAATATGTAACAATCTAATGCATTTGACGAATTATAAGAGTTCGGGTTGAATTTGGAGTATTTAGACACTACTTAGACCCATTTTGTCCCGAAACAGGCTAAAACCAAGAAAACATTGATTCAAATCATTAAACAGCATTGTTACTGTTTATAGGGTCAGAATGTGTGACATTCCAAAGCATTTGGAAAATTGTAAGAGTTCGAATTTGGAGTGTTTAGACAACAGTTAAACCTGTTTTATCCCAAAACAGGCTTAAACCGAGAAAACAGGCTAAACCCAAGAGAAAACATTGATTCGAAGCAGTAAAATGCTATGTTACTCTTTCTAGGGTCAAATATGTAACAATACAATGCATTTGACTAATTATAAGAGTTAGGGTTAAATTTGGAGTGTTTAGTCACCAATTATACCCATTTTGTCCCAAAACATGCTAAAACCGAGAAAACTTTGATTAGAAGCGGTAAACAGTTTTGTTATTATTTCTAGGGACAGAATGTTTGACAGTCCAATGCATTTTGACTATTTGTAAGATTTCGGGATGAATTTGGAGTGTTTGGACAACATTTAAACCCGTTTTATCCCAAAACAGGCTTAAACCGAGAAAACAGGCTAAAACCGAGAGAAAACATTGATTCGAAGCAGTAAAAAGCTATGTTACTCTTTTTAGGGTCAAAATATGTAACAATCCAATGCATTTGACTATTTATAAGAGTTCGGGTTGAATTTGGAGTGTTTAGACACCACTCATACCCATTTTGTCCCGAAACAGGCTAAAACTGAGAAAACGTTGATTCAAAGCAGTAAACAACTTTGTTAATGTTTCTAGGGTCAGAATGTGTGACAATCCAATGCATTTAACTAATTGTAAGAGTTCAGGATGAATTTGGAGTGTTTAGACAACAGTTAAACCCGTTTTATCCCATAACAGGTTTAAATCTTGAAAACAGGCTAAAACCGAAAGAAAACATTGATTTGATACAGTAAACAGGTATGTTACTCTTTCTATGGTTAAAATATGTAACAATCCAATGCATTTTAATAATTATAAGAGTTCGGGTTGAATTTGGAGTGTTTAGACACCACTTAGACCCATTTTGTCACTAAACAGGCTAAAACCGAGAAAACATTGATTCTAAGCAGTAAACAGCATTGTTACTGTTTCTAGGGTCAGAATGTGTGACATTCCAATGCATTTGACTAATTGTAAGAGTTCGGGTTGAATTTGGAGTGTTTAGACAATAGTTAAACCTGTTTTATCCCAAAATATGCTTTAACAGAGAAAACAGGCTAAAACCGAGAGAAAAAATAGATTCGAAGCAGTAAAAGGCTATGTTACTCTTTATATGATCAAAATATGTAACAATCTAATGCATTTGACTAATTATAAAAGTTCGGGTTGAATTTGGAGTATTTAGACAGTACTTAGACCCATTTTGTCCCGAAACAGGCTAAAACCGAGAGAACATTGATTCAAAGCAGTAAACAGCGTTGTTACTGTTTCTAGGGTCAGAATTTGTGACATTCCAAATCATTTGACAAATTGTAAGAGTTCGGAATGAATTTGGAGTGTTTAGACAATAGTTAAACCTAAATTATCCCAAAAGAGGCTTAAACCGAGAAAACAGGCTAAACCCGAGAGAAAACATTGATTTGAAGCAGTAAAAAGCTATGTTACTCTTTCTAGGGTCAATATATGTAACAATCCAATGCATTTGACTATTTATAAGAGTTCGGGTTGAATTTGGAGTGTTTAGACACCACTCATACCCATTTTGTCCCGAAACAGGCTAAATCCGAGAAAACGTTGATTCAAAGCAGTAAACAGCTTTGTCACTGTTTCTAGGGTCAGAATGTGTGACAATCCAATGAATTTAACAAATTCTAAGAGTTCAGGATGAATTTAGAGTGGTTAGACAACAGTTAAACCCGTTTTATCCCAAAGCAGGTTTAAATCTAGAAAACAGGCTAAAACCGAAAGAAAACATTGATTTGATGCAGTAAACAGGTATGTTACTCTTTATATTGTCAAAATATGTAACAATCCAATGCATTTGAGTAATTATAAGAGTTCAGGTTGAATTTGGAGTGTTTAGACACCACTCATACCAATTTTGTTCCGAAAAAGGCTAAAACCGAGAAAACGTTGATTCAAAACAGTAAACAGCTTTGTTACTGTTTCTAGTGTCAGAATGTGTGACAATCCAATGCAATTAAATAATTGTAAGAGTTTGGGATGAATTTGGAGTGTTTAGACAATAGTTAAACCCGTTTTATCCCAAAATAGGCTTTAACAGAGAAAACAGGCTAAAACCGAGAGAAAACATAGATTCAAAGCAGTAAAAACCTATGTTACTCTTTATAGGATCAAAATATGTAACAATCTAATGCATTTGACGAATTGTAAAAGTTTGGGTTGAATTTGGAGTATTTAGACACTACTTAGACCCATTTTGTCCCGAAACAGGCTAAAACCGAGAAAACATTGATTCAAATCATTAAACAGCATTGTTACTGTTTCTAGGGTCAGAATGTGTGACATTCCAAAGCATTTGGCGAATTGTAAGAGTTCGGAATGAATTTGGAGTGTTTAGACAACAGTTAAACCTGTTTTATCCCAAAACAGGCTTAAACCGAGAAAACAGGCTAAACCCGAGAGAAAACATTGATTCGAAGCAGTAAAAAGCTATGTTACACTTTCTAGGGTCAAAATATGTAACAATCCAATGCATTTGACTATTTATAAGAGTTCGGGTTGAATTTGGAGTGTTTAGACACCACTCATACCCATTTTGTCCCGAAACAGGCTAAAACCGAGAAAACGTTGATTCAAAGCAATAAACAGCATTGTTACTGTTTCTAGCGTCAGAATGTGTGACAATCCAATGCATTTAACTAATTGTAAGAGTTCAGGATGAATTTAGAGTGGTTAGACAACAGTTAAACCCGTTTTATCCCAAAGCAGGTTTAAATCTAGAAAACAAGCTAAAACCGAAAGAAAACATTGATTTGATACAGTAAACAGGTATGTTACTCTTTACATTGTCAAAATATGTAACAATCCAATGCATTTGAGTAATTATAAGAGTTCAGGTTGAATTTGGAGTGTTTAGACACCACTCATACCAATTTTGTTCCGAAACAGGCTAAAACCGAGAAAACGTTGATTCAAAACAGTAAACAGCTTTGTTACTGTTTCTAGTGTCAGAATGTGTGACAATCCAATGCAAATAAATAATTGTAAGAGTTTGGGATGAATTTGGAGTGTTTAGACAATAGTTAAACCCGTTTTATCCCAAAATAGGCTTTAACAGAGAAAACAGGCTAAAACCGAGAGAAAACATATATTCAAAGCAGTAAAAAGCTATGTTACTCTTTATAGGATCAAAATATGTAACAATCTAATGCATTTGACGAATTATAAGAGTTCGGGTTGAATTTGGAGTATTTAGACACTACCTAGACCCATTTTGTCCCGAAACAGGCTAAAACCGAGAAAACATTGATTCAAATCATTAAACAGCATTGTTACTGTTTCTAGGGTCAGAATGTGTGACATTCCAAAGCATTTGACGAATTGTAAGAGTTTGGAATGAATTTGGAGTGTTTAGACAACAGTTAAACCTGTTTTATCCCAAAACAGGCTTAAACCGAGAAAACAGGCTAAACCCGAGAGAAAACATTGATTCGAAGCAGTAAAAAGCTATGTTACTCTTTCTAGGGTCAAAATATGTAACAATACAATGCATTTGACTAATTATAAGAGTTAGGGTTAAATTTGGAGTGTTTAGTCACCAATTATACCCATTTTGTCCCAAAACATGCTAAAACCGAGAAAACTTTGATTAGAAGCGGTAAACAGATTTGTTATTATTTCTAGGGACAGAATTTTTGACAGTCCAATGCATTTTGACTATTTGTAAGATTTCGGGATGAATTTGGAGTGTTTGGACAACACTTAAACCCGTTTATCCCAAAACAGGCTTAAACCGAGAAAACAGGCTAAAACCGAGAGAAAACATTGATTCGAAGCAGTAAAAAACTATGTTACTCTTTTTAGGGTCAAAATATGTAACAATCCAATGCATTTGACTATTTATAAGAGTTCGGGTTGAATTTGGAGTGTTTAGACACCAGTCATACCCATTTTGTCCCGAAACAGGCTAAAACTGAGAAAACGTTGATTCAAAGCAGTAAACAGCTTTGTTAATGTTTCTAGGGTCAGAATGTGTGACAATCCAATGCATTTAACAAATTGTAAGAGTTCAGGATGAATTTGGAGTGTTTAGACAACAGTTAAACCCGTTTTACCCCATAACAGGTTTAAATCTAGAAAACAGGCTAAAACCGAAAGAAAACATTGATTCGATGCAGTTAACAGGTATGTTGCTCTTTCTATGGTTAAAATATGTAACAATCCAATGCATTTTAATAATTATAAGAGTTCGGGTTGAATTTGGAGTGTTTAGACACCACTTAGACCCATTTTGTCACTAAAAAGGCTAAAACAGAGAAAACGTTGATTCAAAGCAGTAAACAGCATTGATACTGTTTCTAGGGTCAGAATGTGTGACATTCCAATGCATTTGACTAATTGTAAGAGTTTGGGTTGAATTTGGAGTGTTTAGACACCACTCATACCAATTTTGTCCCGAAACAGGCTAAAACCGAGAAAACGTTGATTCAAAGCAGTAAACAGCTTTGTTACTGTTTCTAGTGTCAGAATGTGGACAATCCAATGCAATTAAATAATTGTAAGAGTTTTGGATGAATTTGAAGTGTTTAGACAACAGTTAAACCCTTTTTATCCCAAAAGAGGCTTAAACCGAGAAAAACCATTGATTCGAAGCAGTAAACCGCTATGTTACTTTTTGTAGGGTTAAAATATGTAACAATACAATGCATTTGACTAATTATAAGAGTTAGGGTTAAATTTGGAGTGTTTAGTCACCAATTATACCCATTTTGTCCCAAAACATGCTAAAACCGAGAAAACTTTGATTAGAAGCGGTAAACAGATTTGTTAAAATTTCTAGGGACAGAATTTTTGACAGTCCAATGCATTTTGACTATTTGTAAGATTTTGGGATGAATTTGGAGTGTTTGGACAACACTTAAACCCGTTTTATCCCAAAACAGGCTTAAACCGAGAAAACAGGCTAAAACCGAGAGAAAACATTGATTCGAAGCAGTAAAAAGCAATGTTACTCTTTTTAGGGTCAAAATATGTAACAATCCAATGCATTTGACTATTTATAAGAGTTCGGGTTGAATATGGAGTGTTTAGACACCACTCATACCCATTTTGTCCCGAAAAAGGCTAAAACTGAGAAAACGTTGATTCAAAGCAGTAAACAGCTTTTTTAATGTTTCTAGGGTCAGAATGTGTGACAATCCAATGCATTTAACTAATTGTAAGAGTTCAGGATGAATTTGGAGTGTTTAGACAACAGTTAAACCCGTTTTATCCCATAACAGGTTTAAATCTAGAAAACAGGCTAAAACCGAAAGAAAACATTGATTCGATGCAGTAAACAGGTATGTTACTCTTTCTATGGTTAAAATATATAACAATCCAATGCATTTTAATAATTATAAGAGGTCGGGTTGAATTTGGAGTGTTTAGACACCACTTAGACCCATTTTGTCACTAAACAGGCTAAAACCGAGAAAACATTGATTCTAAGCAGTAAACAGCATTGTTACTGTTTCTAGGGTCAGAATGTGTGACATTCCAATGCATTTGACTAATTGTAAGAGTTCGGGTTGAATTTGGAGTGGGTAGACAATAGTTAAACCTGTTTTATCCCAAAATATGCTTTAACAGAGAAAACAGGCTAAAACCGAGAGAAAAAATAGATTCGAAGCAGTAAAAGGCTATGTTACTCTTTATATGATCAAAATATGTAACACTCTAATGCATTTGACTAATTATAAAAATTCGGGTTGAATTTGGAGTATTTAGACAGTACCTAGACCCATTTTGTCCCGAAACAGGCTAAAACCGAGAGAACATTGATTCAAAGCAGTAAACAGCGTTGTTACTGTTTCTAGGGTCAGAATTTGTGACATTCCAAATCATTTGACAAATTGTAAGAGTTCGGAATGAATTTGGAGTGTTTAGACAACAGTTAAACCTGTTTTATCCAGAAACAAACTTAAACCGAGAAAACAGGCTAAATCCAAGAGAAAACATTGATTCGAAGCAGTAAAAAGCTATGTTACTCTTTCTAGGGTCAAAATATGTAACAATCCAATGCATTTGACTATTTATAAGAGTTGGAGTTGAATTTGGAGTGTTTAGACACCACTCATACCCATTTTGTCCCGAAACAGGCTAAAACCGAGAAAACGTTGATTCAAAGCAGTAAACAGCTTTGTCACTGTTTCTAGGGTCAGAATGTGTGACAATCCAATGAATTTAACAAATTCTAAGAGTTCAGGATGAATTTAGAGTGGTTAGACAACAGTTAAACCCGTTTTATCCCAAAGCAGGTTTAAATCTAGAAAACAGGCTAAAACCGAAAGAAAACATTGATTTGATGCAGTAAACAGGTATGTTACTCTTTATATTGTCAAAATATGTAACAATCCAATGCATTTGAGTAATTATAAGAGTTCAGGTTGAATTTGGAGTGTTTAGACACCACTCATACCAATTTTGTTCCGAAACAGGCAAAAACCGAGAAAACGTTGATTCAAAACAGTAAACAGCTTTGTTACTGTTTCTAGTGTCAGAATGTGTGACAATCCAATGCAATTAAATAATTGTAAGAGTTTGGGATGAATTTGGAGTGTTTAGACAATAGTTAAACCCCTTTTATCCCAAAATAGGCTTTAACAGAGAAAACAGGCTAAAACCGAGAGAAAACATAGATTCAAAGCAGTAAAAACCTATGTTACTTTTTGTAGGATCAAAATATGTAGCAATCTAATGCATTTGACGAATTATAAGAGTTCGGGTTGAATTTGGAGTATTTAGACACTACTTAGACCCATTTTGTCCCGAAACAGGCTAAAACCGAGAAAACATTGATTCAAATCATTAAACAGCATTGTTACTGTTTATAGGGTCAGAATATGTGACATTCCAAAGCATTTGGCGAATTGTAAGAGTTCGGAATGAATTTGGAGTGTTTAGACAACAGTTAAACCTGTTTTATCCCAAAACAGGCTTAAACAGAGAAAACAGGCTAAACCCAAGAGAAAACATTGATTCGAAGCAGTAAAAAGCTATGTTACTCTTTCTAGGGTCAAAATATGTAACAATACAATGCATTTGACTAATTATAAGAGTTAGGGTTAAATTTGGAGTGTTTAGTCACCAATTATACCCATTTTGTCCCAAAACATGCTAAAACCGAGAAAACTTTGACTAGAAGCGGTAAACAGATTTGTTATTATTTCTAGGGACAGAATTTTTGACAGTCCAATGCATTTGACTAATTGTAAGATTTCGGGATGAATTTGGAGTGTTTGGACAACACTAAAACCCGTTTTATCCCAAAACAGGCTTAAACCGAGAAAACAGGCTAAAACCGAGAGAAAACATTGATTCGAAGCAGTAAAAAGCTATGTTACTCTTTTTAGGGTCAAAATATGTAACAATCCAATGCATTTGACTATTTATAAGAGTTCGGGTTGAATTTGGAGTGTTTAGACACCACTCATACCCATTTTGTCCCGAAACAGGCTAAAACTGAGAAAACGTTGATTCAAAGCAGTAAACAGCTTTGTTAATGTTTCTAGGGTCAGAATGTGTGACAATCCAATGCATTTAACTAATTGTAAGAGTTCAGGATGAATTTGGAGTGTTTAGACAACAGTTAAACCCGTTTTATCCCATAACAGGTTTAAATCTTGAAAACAGGCTAAAACCGAAAGAAAACATTGATTTGATACAGTAAACAGGTATGTTACTCTTTCTATGGTTAAAATATGTAACAATCCAATGCATTTTAATAATTATAAGAGTTCAGGTTGAATTTGGAGTGTTTAGACACCACTTAGACCCATTTTGTCACTAAACAGGCTAAAACCGAGAAAACATTGATTCTAAGCAGTAAACAGCATTGTTACTATTTCTAGGGTCAGAATGTGTGACATTCCAATGCATTTGACTAATTGTAAGAGTTCGGGTTGAATTTGGAGTGTTTAGACAATAGTTAAACCTGTTTTATCCCAAAATATGCTTTAACAGAGAAAACAGGCTAAAACCGAGAGAAAAAACAGATTCGAAGCAGCAAAAGGCTATGTTACTCTTTATAGGATCAAAATATGTAACAATCTAATGCATTTGACGAATTATAAGAGTTCGGGTTGAATTTGGAGTATTTAGACACTACTTAGACCCATTTTGTCCCGAAACAGGCTAAAACCGAGAAAACATTGATTCAAATCATTAAACAGCATTGTTACTGTTTCTAGGGTCAGAATGTGTGACATTCCAAAGCATTTGGCGAATTGTAAGAGTTCGGAATGAATTTGGAGTGTTTAGACAACAGTTAAACCTGTTTTATCCCAAAACAGGCTTAAACCGAGAAAACAGGCTAAACCCAAGAGAAAACATTGATTCGAAGCAGTAAAAAGCTATGTTACTCTTTCTAGGGTCAAAATATGTAACAATACAATGCATTTGACTAATTATAAGAGTTAGGGTTAAATTTGGAGTGTTTAGTCACCAATTATACCCATTTTGTCCCAAAACATGCTAAAACCGAGAAAACTTTGACTAGAAGCGGTAAACAGATTTGTTATTATTTCTAGGGACAGAATTTTTGACAGTCCAATACATTTGACCAATTGTAAGATTTCGGGATGAATTTGGAGTGTTTGGACAACACTTAAACCCGTTTTATCCCAAAACAGGCTTAAACCGAGAAAACAGGCTAAAACCGAGATAAAACATTGATTCGAAGCAGTAAAAAGCTATGTTACTCTTTTTAGGGTCAAAATATGTAACAATCCAATGCATTTGACTATTTATAAGAGTTCGGGTTGAATTTGGAGTGTTTAGACACCACTCATACCCATTTTGTCCCGAAACAGGCTAAAACTGAGAAAACGTTGATTCAAAGCAGTAAACAGCTTTGTTAATGTTTCTAGGGTCAGAATGTGTGACAATCCAATGCATTTAACTAATTGTAAGAGTTCAGGATGAATTTGGAGTGTTTAGACAACAGTTAAGCCCGTTTTATCCCATAACAGGTTTAAATCTTGAAAACAGGCTAAAACCGAAAGAAAACATTGATTTGATACAGTAAACAGGTATGTTACTCTTTCTATGGTTAAAATATGTAACAATCCAATGCATTTTAATAATTATAAGAGTTCGGGTTGAATTTGGAGTGTTTAGACACCACTTAGACCCATTTTGTCACTAAACAGGCTAAAACCGAGAAAACGTTGATTCTAAGCAGTAAACAGCATTGTTACTATTTCTAGGGTCAGAATGTGTGACATTCCAATGCATTTGACTAATTGTAAGAGTTCGGGTTGAATTTGGAGTGTTTAGACAATAGTTAAACCTGTTTTATCCCAAAATATGCTTTAACAGAGAAAACAGGCTAAAACCGAGAGAAAAAACAGATTCGAAGCAGTAAAAGGCTATGTTACTCTTTATAGGATCAAAATATGTAACAATCTAATGCATTTGACGAATTATAAGAGTTCGGGTTGAATTTGGAGTATTTAGACACTACTTAGACCCATTTTGTCCCGAAACAGGCTAAAACCGAGAAAACATTGATTCAAATCATTAAACAGCATTGTTACTGTTTCTAGGGTCAGAATGTGTGACATTCCAAAGCATTTGGCGAATTGTAAGAGTTCGGAATGAATTTGGAGTGTTTAGACAACAGTTAAACCTGTTTTATCCCAAAACAGGCTTAAACCGAGAAAACAGGCTAAACCCAAGAGAAAACATTGATTCGAAGCAGTAAAAAGCTATGTTACTCTTTCTAGGGTCAAAATATGTAACAATACAATGCATTTGACTAATTATAAGAGTTAGGGTTAAATTTGGAGTGTTTAGTCACCAATTATACCCATTTTGTCCCAAAACATGCTAAAACCGAGAAAACTTTGACTAGAAGCGGTAAACAGATTTGTTATTATTTCTAGGGACAGAATTTTTGACAGTCCAATACATTTGACCAATTGTAAGATTTCGGGATGAATTTGGAGTGTTTGGACAACACTTAAACCCGTTTTATCCCAAAACAGGCTTAAACCGAGAAAACAGGCTAAAACCGAGATAAAACATTGATTCGAAGCAGTAAAAAGCTATGTTACTCTTTTTAGGGTCAAAATATGTAACAATCCAATGCATTTGACTATTTATAAGAGTTCGGGTTGAATTTGGAGTGTTTAGACACCACTCATACCCATTTTGTCCCGAAACAGGCTAAAACTGAGAAAACGTTGATTCAAAGCAGTAAACAGCTTTGTTACTGTTTCTAGCATCAGAATGTGTGACAATCCAATGCATTTAACTAATTGTAAGAGTTCATGATGAATTTAGAGTGGTTAGACAACAGTTAAACCCGTTTTATCCCAAAGCAGGTTTAAATCTAGAAAACAGGCTAAAACCGAGAGAAAACATTGATTTGATACAGTAAACAGGTATGTTACTCTTTCTATGGTTAAAATATGTAACAATCCAATGCATTTTAATAATTATAAGAGTTCGGGTTGAATTTGGAGTGTTTAGACACCACTTAGACCCATTTTGTCACTAAACAGGCTAAAACCGAGAAAACATTGATTCAAAGCAGTAAACAGCTTTGTCACTGTTTCTAGGGTCAGAATGTGTGACAATCCAATGAATTTAACAAATTCTAAGAGTTCAGGATGAATTTAGAGTGGTTAGACAACAGTTAAACCCGTTTTATCCCAAAGCAGGTTTAAATCTAGAAAACAGGCTAAAACTGAAAGAAAACATTGATTTGATGCAGTAAACAGGTATGTTACTCTTTATATTGTCAAAATATGTAACAATCCAATGCATTTGAGTAATTATAAGAGTTCAGGTTGAATTTGGAGTGTTTAGACACCACTCATACCAATTTTGTTCCGAAACAGGCTAAAACCGAGAAAACGTTGATTCAAAACAGTAAACAGCTTTGTTACTGTTTCTAGTGTCAGAATGTGTGACAATCCAATGCAATTAAATAATTGTAAGAGTTTGGAATGAATTTGGAGTGTTTAGACAATAGTTAAACCCGTTTTCTCCCAAAATAGGCTTTAACAGAGAAAACAGGCTAAAACCGAGAGAAAACATAGATTCAAAGCAGTAAAAACCTATGTTACTCTTTATAGGATCAAAATATGTAACAATCTAATGCATTTGACAAATTATAAGAGTTCGGGTTGAATTTGGAGTATTTAGACACTACTTAGACCCATTTTGTCCCGAAACAGACTAAAACCGAGAAAACATTGATTCAAATTATTAAACAGCATTGTTACTGTTTCTAGGGTCAGAATGTGTGACATTCCAAAGCATTTGGCGAATTGTAAGAGTTCGGAATGAATTTGGAGTGTTTAGACAACAGTTAAACCCGTTTTATCCCAAAAGAGGCTTAAACCAAGAAAACAGGCTAAAACCGAGAGAAAACATTGATTCGAAGCAGTAAACCGCTATGTTACTCTTTCTAGGGTCAAAATATGTAACAATCCAATGCATTTGACTAATTATAAGAGTTAGGGTTAAATTTGGAGTGTTTAGTCACCAATTATACCCATTTTGTCCCAAAACATGCTAAAACCGAGAAAACTTTGACTAGAAGCGGTAAACAGATTTGTTATTATTTCTAGGGACAGAATTTTTGACAGTCCAATGCATTTGACTAATTGTAAGATTTCGGGATAAATTTGGAGTGTTTGGACAACACTTAAACCCGTTTTATCCCAAAACAGGCTTAAACCGAGAAAACAGGCTAAAACCGAGAGAAATCATTGATTCGAAGCAGTAAAAAGCTATGTTACTCTTTTTAGGGTCAAAATATGTAACAATCCAATGCATTTGACTATTTATAAGAGTTCGGGTTGAATTTGGATGTTTAGACACCACTCATACCCATTTTGTCCCGAAACAGGCTAAAACCGAGAAAACGTTGATTCAAAGCAGTAAACAGCTTTGTTACTGTTTCTAGCATCAGAATGTGTGACAATCCAATGCATTTTACTAATTGTAAGAGTTCATGATGAATTTGGAGTGTTTAGACAACTGTTAAACCCGTTTTATCCCATAGCAGGTT
The DNA here is from genome assembly GCF_030686135.1 of Camelina sativa. Classification (NCBI taxonomy): domain Eukaryota; kingdom Viridiplantae; phylum Streptophyta; class Magnoliopsida; order Brassicales; family Brassicaceae; genus Camelina; species Camelina sativa. The sequence goes on along the minus strand of NC_141897.1, from coordinate 10,697,321 downwards.
TAAATCTAGAAAACATGCTAAAACCGAAAGAAAACATTGATTCGATGCAGTAAACAGGTATGTTACTCTTTCTATGGTCAAAATATGTAACAATCCAATGCATTTGAGTAATTATAAGAGTTCAGGTTGAATTTGGAGTGTTTAGACACCACTTAGACCCATTTTGTCACTAAAAAGGCTAAAACCGAGAAAACATTGATTCGAAGCAGTAAACAGCGTCGTTACTGTTTCTAGGGTCAGAATTTGTGACATTCCAGTGCATTTGACTAATTGTAAGAGTTCGGGTTGAATTTGGAGTGTTTAGACAATAGTTAAACCCGTTTTATCCCAAAATAGGCTTTAACAGAGAAAACAGGCTAAAACCGAGAGAAAACATAGATTCAAAGCAGTAAAAAGCTATGTTACTCTTTATAGGATCAAAATATGTAACAATCTAATGCATTTGACTAATTATAAGAGTTCGGGTTGAATTTGGATTATTTAGACACTACTTAGACCCATTTTGTCCCGAAACAGGCTAAAACCGAGAAAACATTGATTCAAATCATTAAACAGCATTGTTACTGTTTCTAGGGTCAGAATGTGTGACATTCCAAAGCATTCGACGAATTGTAAGAGTTCGGAATGAATTTGGAGTGTTTAGACAACAGTTGAACCCGTTTTATCCCAAAATAGGCTTAAACCAAGAAAACATGCTAAAACCAAGAGAAAACATTGATTCGAAGCATTAAACAGCTATGTTACTCTTTCAAGGGTCAAAATATGTAACAATCTGAAACTGACTTTTTCTGTGGTGTGGTGAATGATGAATGGAATGATGATTTATGAATGAATGGATGTCAGGGTGTTTCAATTCCCCTTATGCAGTTGCAGTATAAGAGGTGTCAATCCTATCTGAGTGTTTGTGAACAATTAAGATGTGTATATGAATCTAAGTCAAGCCAGATATAAAGGATGTTTGTCACTAACAATCCTATAATGAAAATGCAAAGTGCAGAAAGCAAACTACAAGAACTAAGAACTAAATGCAAATGAAACAGAATGATTATAATAGCAAGAACAAAAATAGAAACTATGCTAATGAACTAATGCAAGACAAGTAATGAACAGAAAACTAAGTGAATGCAATGGAAATGAAACAGGACAACTACAAAGCATGAACACAAATTCTGGGGACAAACTCGAGCAGCACTCGACCGAGTGTAGGTCGAGTACAGGGTCGAGCTAGACTAAACGTGAAAACAGAGCAACACAATAAAAACAGAGCAATGCAAAAACGAATCAAACAACAAGCAAGCAATGATATTTAGACTAAGATATTAATAAACAAAGAAGGCCTTGAGGAGGGATTCATGGGCTGAGCTAATCATTGTGGTTATCTAACTTGGTCAACAAATCTCAAGCAAACTTTGAGCTAATCTCTAGACACACTATTCTAAGACATGTTTAATCCACTCTCATGGCAAGAAACAATCAAACCTATGCATTTCTAGACTTGTTCTCACAAAGTAAAGAATCTACACAAGCAGACATTAAGCAATACATCTCAAACCAAACAAGACTTCTAATCTCTTAGCAAGCCTAATGGTAAGCTCTAGATCTAGCCTTATCTATGCTCCTTAAACATTGGTGTGATGCTAAGATGCTTGAAATCAAACCCTACCTTCTCAGATATAGGATCAACATTAAGAACATCTAGCCTAGAAGAGATCTACAACAATCAAGCTTGACCAAATCAAACAAACCACAAGATCAACCCAGCCTAACCCATCCTCAAGGTCCTAAGCAAACTACTCACAAGAACACATGGTGAAATAAGTCAAAAACCCAGAAAATATTGAAACTTGCATCATTAGAAAGATGAAACAGAGATCTACAATATTGATGAAGAAATAAAACTCGAAATCTTAATATCTTGAAAGTTATGAAACCAACAAAATACAAGAATCTAGTCTTTCTTTCTTAAACAAGTACAAAATCTAAAAACAAGGGCCTTATATTGGAGGTGAGGTGGAAGTCCTAAAAATACAAAAAGTCAAAGCAGTCAACGGCTCGGTCAACTCGACCAGTGCTCGGTCGAGTGGCTGGTCGAGCTGGCTTCTCTCGGGCATCCTCCACTCGGTCGAGTCCTTCTTAGCACACGGTCGAGTGTCTGGTCGAGTGTGCGGTCGAGTTGGACTCCGGACCTTGATTCTTCAGCCTTAACTCTCTTGTTTTCTCCACAGGATTGCTTCACTTCTCCTCAGCATTGCTTCCATGCTCCTTAAGCTCCAAAATCACCTGTTTATGCATGAAAAGATGCAAATGCAATGCATCTATACTCTAATGCATGATTAGTCCTAAAGCTACACAATAATGGCCTAAATGGATAGCAAAAGATGCAAAAGTTGTGAATAAACTAAGGGAAAACAAGGTAAAATATATGAACATCAACACCCCCAAACTTAGTCTTTGCTTGCCCTCAAGCAAATAATCAAGACAAAAGAAGGTAGGTGAGGTTTGAAAGTGGGATCTCAGCTCCTAAAGCTTGCACATAGACTATCTAGAATCAATGTCCAAGTTACTAGTACTATGATGCAAGTTGAATGAGCTATACTTAAAGACTTTAGACAAGCATATCACAACCTTTATTGATTTGAGCCTTAGACATCCACATGCTTTCAAATCAACCATTTCCTTTAACATTCATTAATCAAGAACATGAATCAATTCTATGCAATGCTTAAACTCATTTGGCTTGGAAATAAAGGCTTTGAGACAATGATGGTCTCTTTTTAGAGTAGGGCTTATCAATACCAAGGTTCTCTCATGAAAATGGATTGAGCTTTAGAATAATGCTACAGGTAAGAACACCTAGAAACATATAAGAATAAAACCTTGTCTACCCAAAGGCTCCCAAAGTGTTTTATCCTAGCAATCTAAACCCAAATGATCCTAGTTCTACCCTTTAACTTCTTCTTTTATTTTTCACCCTTTTCTCTTTTGGTTTTGAAGTCTTAGGAGATGTTTCTTATTTGATCTTTCTAGTGGGATGAGGGATTCTTACTTATTTGCTATGGTTCTCTTTTCTTCTTATTCTTAAGACATATAAACACTTTGCTAGACTTTCCTTTTCTTTCTTTTCTTTTCTTTAATTAGAACCATTCTCAACATTTTTTTACTTCCCATCCTTTCACTAGACTTTTACTTAAACACATTCTCCTCTTAAAGACTCTACCCTCTTTTCTTTCTCTTTTTCCTCTTTTCTTTTCTTAACAGCCAAGTCCCAAACCCAACAAGTGAACCACCTAGTCCTATCTAGTTTGAAAAATGCAAACTAGAACTACACAAGGCTTTACTCTTGTCAGTTCAAACCTAACACTTTCTACCAAGCTCAATCCCAAAAAGGCCTCACACACACAAGAATAAACATGGCTTGAAAGAAGGTTTGGTTTAGGGGTAGGGGTAGGGGTACTGATTCTTAATGAGGAAATCAGCTACTTGGATCAACAAGAGTGGTAAAAAGGAAGAAGATGATCCAAATATCTATATGGTATCCATGAGTTTAAGGCAATGCACACATTGATAATTTAAAGTCAATATTAGGTTCTTATAAATAGGAAATGGTTTCAAATCTCAACATGCTTCAATTTAGACCAAATGCAATGTAGGAATTCAAGGCTTGGTTCAATCTTATGCTTCTAACCACTCAACTAGCATCAAAGTACTATTAACTTGGGCATTGATCCTAGTCTAGTGAATAAACAAGCTAACAAGGGAATACTCATCATAGATCCCTAATGCAAATACTATACAATCCTACATGAAACATGATAAACAAGATCCTAATATGCAATGCAAACTACATGAACACTCTTTTTTTTATAAAGAATTTTGCAAAAATTTTCAAATTTTTAGGGTTTTTCTATGCCTTAGATGCTATGCAAGTATTAACATGATGATGCAAAAAAATTGAAATAAGAAAATGATGTTCATATATTTTCCCATGTTTTCCCTTAGTTTATTCACATCTTTTGCATCTTTTGCTAACCATTTTCATCATTATTGTGTAGCTTTAGGACTAATCATGCATTAGAGTTTAGTTGCATTGCATTTGCATCTTTTCATGCATAAACAGGTGATTTTGGAGCTTAAGGACCACGGAAACAATCCTGAGGAGAAGTGAAGCAATCTTGAAGGGAAAGCAAGAGAGTTCAGGCTGAAGAACCAAGGTCCAGAGTCCAACTCGACCAAGCACTCGACCGAGTGGGTAGATGGACTCGACCGAGTGGAGTGTGCACGAGAGAAGCCAGCTCGACCATGGACTCGACCGAGCACTGGTCGAGTTGACCGAGCCGTTGACTACTTTGACTTTTTCTATTTTTAGGGCTTCCACCTCCTCACCTATATAAGGCCTTGTACCTGCAGCCACCAAAGAGTCCAACTTTTTAGATATTCCCTAAACCTAGTTTTTACCTTTTTTAGTTTTATTCCTTTTGCATTTTTATTTTTAAGATCTTGTACTTCCTTACGAAAGAAGACTAGATTCTTATATTTTGTTGGTTCTATAACTTTCAAGATATTGAGAATTTGAGTTTCATCCTTTCATCAATATTGAAGATCTTTGTTTAATCTTTCTAATAATGCAAGTTTCAATATTTTCTGGGTTTTTGACTTTGATCACCATGTATTGTTGTGAGTAGTTTCCTTAGGATCTTGATGATGGATTAGGATGGATTGATCTTGTGGTTTGTGTGACTTGGTCAAGCTTGATTGTTGTAGATCTCTTCTATGGTAGATGATCTTAATGCTGATTCTATATCTGAGAGGGTAGAGTCTGATTTCAAGCTTCTTAGCATCACACCAATGTTTAGGAAGCATAGATAAGGGTAGATCTAGAGCTTACCATTAGGCTTGCTAAGAGATTAGAGGTCTTGTTTGGTCTGAGATGTATTGCTTAATGCCTGCTTGTGTAGATTCTTTACTGTGTGAGAACAAGTCTAGAATTGCATAGGTTTGATTGTTTCTTGACCATGAGAGTGGGAGAAACTTGTCTTAGATTAATATGTCTAGAGGTTAGCTCAAAGTTTGCTTGAGATTTGTTGACCAAGTTAGATAACCACAATGATTAGTCCATCCCATGAATCCATCCTCAGGACCTTCTTTGTTTATTGAAATCTTAGTCTTAATCCTGTTGCTTGCTTGTTGTTTGATTGGATTTAGCATTACTCTGTTTTTATTGCATTGCTCTGTGTCTATGATTTGTGTTTGTCTTGTTTCATTCCTGTTTCATTCCAGTTGCATACATTTAGTTTTCAGTTCATTAATTATCTTGCATTAGTTCATTAGTAGTAGTCTCTGTTTCTGTTCTTGCTTTATCACTGTTTCAATCATTCAGTTTCATTTGCATCTAGTTGTTAGTTCTTGTAGTTTATTTTCTGCATTTTACATTTTCTTCCTAGGATTGTTAGTGACAAACAATCTTTACATTTGTCTTAACTTAGATTCATATGCATATCTTAATTGTTCACAAACACTCGTTTAGGATTGATACCTCTTGTACTGCAATAGCATAAGGGGAATTGAAACACCCATCCATCATTCCATTCATATCTCACCATTGCATACATCATCATTCACACCACAAAATAAACTTGTTTCAATTTGGCGTTGTTGCCCATTTGAGTGTGTTTTTGTGACAATTAGGATCAAAAGAAGTCTAAGATTAAGTTCGTTTATCCACTTGTTCACTACTGATCTCGTTTCTTCTACTGCTTGTCTGTGATTGAGTTTCAGGTACCAGCTCGACCACCAACTCGACCACCACTCGACCGAGCTGTGATCGAGCACTTGACCGAGCCAGAAGCCGGATCCAAATAGCCATTACTTCCCAGTCGACTCGACCACCCACTCGAGCCTGCGCTCGACCGAGTACCTGTTCGAGTCAGTAATGATGTACCACAACAGTATGTTCAATTATATACCCATGCAACATCAACCAGTCTACCAGACTGAATTGTATCCCTCTCCATGGTTCCAGACCTCACAAGCTCAAGAACCTGACTTAAGAGCTATGATGCAACAATTGTTGCTTGGGCAAGCTACTAAGCAGATTGAGGAAGCAAGGCAGTTTGCTGAGCTGCACCAAACGTTGAATTCTTATTCTACTGGACTGAATAACCAGTTGGAGAGACTGAGCTCTACAATCACGAACATGGAGAGTTGCATAGCTTCTACTTCCTCTCCTACACCAAACCAACTTCAACACCCAAGGGAATGCACTGCTAAGGCCATTCATCTCAATGAGGAAGTTGTCACTGAGGACAGTGAAATCCAAGTTTGGGGGAATTCATCAGTTACTAAAGCCCCAAGTGACATTTGTGCAAAGCAGAAGGAGGTCGACATTGCACTCGACCAGGAACTCGCGCAGCCACTCGACCGAGTGCATGCTCGAGTGGTCGATCGAGCTGGAGACTCCGAAGCTGTCAAACCTGTTAATTACATTCCTCCTGCTTACAAGCCTCCACTACCATTCCCAGGACGTTTCAAAGCACAAAAGCTGAAAGAACTCAGAGAAATCATTGAGAAAAGGGATCAGTTGGCTTTGCAACAAGAGAAGGAGTTAGCTTTACAACAAGGGGAAGTCATTGAGCAGGAAGAAGTCATGGCTTTGAAGGAAGAGGTTGTGATTGAAAAGAAGGAAGTGAGGGCCATTCAACAGGAGGTTGTCATTGAAGAGAAGGAAGCAGAGAGAGGACCAGCTTTGGAACAATATGCCCCATATCCTCTCTACAAAGGCATGTCACTTGACATATCCAAGCAGAAAGCTCATAATCAAAACAGGAGAGATCAAGAAGAGATTGGGACAGCTATTGTACCAACAAAACTTGAAGATCCAGGTCCATTCAATCTACCTTGCTCCATCAGCTACCTTCACTTCAACAAATGCTTGTGTGATCTTGGAGCATCTGTTAGTGTCATGCCCTACTCTATAGCAGAAAAGCTTGGACACACTGAATTCAAGCCAAGTAATCACTACATAAGTCTAGCTGATGGTTCACACAAGGATGTAGTTGGTAAATTGGAGAGCCTCCTAGTCAAGATAGGCAAGGCAAGAATTCCCACTGATTTCATCATAATAACGATGGATAAGGAGTTAGAAGATCCAATCTTGCTTGGGAGACCATTCCTTGCCACAGCAGGAGCAATCATTGATGTTAAGGAGGGGCTGATAAGGTTGAACATATCTGAAGGTTTGACTATGGACTTTGATATTACAAATCCATCTATCCTACCAACCATTGGAGGTCAACCATTTAAGATTGAAGATAAGGCTGATTTTGGGGTTTTGAGAGAAGAAGAGACTTCAACAGCTAAGGTCACATCTCATGAGGAATCAGTTCAAGGTCTTCAAGTTATGCTCACCAAGAGGTCTTTGAAGAAGACAAGACCAAGACTCAAGTTTAAGAAGAAACATGGTTCAAGTGCTAAAGAAGTAGTGATCAAGAAGGAGCACCAAGGTTACCAAGTAGAACCAGGGGGGATTTCATCACCTCCTTGGTCTCTAAAACAAGCCTGAAAAGGCATCAAAAATCAAGCTTAGTGACTTTAAACAAGCTCACTAGGGAGGAAGTCCCTAAGGTATCATTGTACATATGCTTTATTTTCCTTGTAGTTTTGATATTTTTGTTTTATGTTTGTGTTGGGCAGGCTGTTTAATGAGAGTGTAGATAGGTTTGGAGAGATTTGGACTTGGAAAAATAGACTCGCAGTCCAGCTCGACCCCCCCCACTCGAGCACGTACTCGACCGAGTCCCGGTCGATCCCCATCGTCGAGCTGCCCCAATCTCCACCTCCAAGTCACCAACAAGACCCCAACTACTCCTATGACAGCATGCAGATGGATGTGGACAACTACTTCCACAATCCCTAAGGTACCATTATCACCTTCCCTTGTAGATATCATTGCATTTGACATTGTGTTTTGTTTTTTGTTTTTCATCTTGAATCCTCAATCAAATTTCTTTCACACAGGGACTATGTGATTTAAGTTTGGGGGAGGGTTTGAGATAGCATTTGACATTGTGTTTTGTGATTCTTATTTCAAATTTTTAGCATAATCATGTTAATACTTGCATAGCATCTAAGGCATAGAAAAACCCTAAAAATTTGAAATTTTTTGCAAAAATCTTTATAAAAAAAAGAGTGTTCATGTAGTTTGCACTGCACATTAGGATCTTGTTTAGCATGTTTCATGTAGGATTGTATAGTATTTGCATTAGGGATCTATGATGAGTATTCCCTTGTTAGCTTGTTTATTCACTAGACTAGGATCAATGCCCAAGTTAATAGTACTTTGATGCTAGTTGAGTGGTTAGAATAAGATTGAACCAAGCCTTGAATTCCTACATTGCATTTGGTCTAAATTGAAGCATGTTGAGATTTGAAACCATTTCCTATTTATAAGAACCTAATATTGACTTTCAATTATCAATGTGTGCAATGCTTTAAACTCATGGATACCATAGATGTTAAACTTCATGGCTATATCTTCAGCAATGTTCAAGGTCACAAGACCCTCTTTGACATCGATAACTGCTCCAACAGTGGCTAAGAATGACCTTCCAAGAATGATTGGATCTTCAGGTTCCTTGTCCATCTCCAACACCACAAAATCAGTGTGAACCCTTGCCTTCCCTATCTTGACTGGGACATTCTCCAACCTTCCAACTATCTCCTTGTTTGACCCATCAGCTATACATATATGAAGGTTGGTGGATTTGAAATCAGTTCTCCCAAGCTTTTGTGCTATGGAGTATGGCTTCACACTTGTTGAAGCTCCCAAATCACAAAGGCATTGGTTGTAGTGAAGATAGCTAAGTGTGCAAGGCAGATAGAATGGACCTGGATCCTTAAGCTTGATTGGAATGATAACTCCTCCAAGGTCCTCAAGATCCTTCTCATCTTGAGCTTCAGCCTTTTTCTTTGACAAATCAAGCAAAAAATCTTTGTAGAGAGGATATGGATCATACTGTTCCAAGACAGGTCCTCTCTCTTCTTCTTGGTAAGCAATGGTGATCTCTTGTATGGCCATCACTTCTTCTTCTTTCTCAGTCACAACCACTTCCTTCAAAGCCTTCTCTTCCTCTTGTTGCTTAGCCATCATCTCCTTTCTCTCAATGATTTCCCTAAGCTCCTTAATCTTTTATGCTTTGAAACGTCCTGGGAATGGAAGAGGTGGCTTGTAAGCAGGAGGAATGTACTTAGCAGGCTTGGCAGCTTCTGAGTCTGCAACTCGATCGACCACTCGAGCATGCACTCGGTCGAGTGGCTGTTCGAGTACCTGGTCGAGTGCAATAGCGGACTCCAGTGAGTTTGAGTAAGAGTCTTAAGAGTTCTTGTAACCTTTTGAGTGTTTCAATAATAAAGTGGCTTTGCACAAACGTCACTTGGGGCTTCAGTAACTAATGAATTCCCCCAAACTTGGACTTCACTGTCCTCAGTGACTTCCTCATCAGAGATATGAATGGCTTTTGCAGTGAACTCCCTTGGATTTTGAACAGCTTTTCCAGGGAGTTGGTTGGGTTTAGGAGCTGAAGTAGAGGCAATGTTACTCTCCATATACTTTACTCTGGAGTTGAGACCTTCAAACTTCATGTTCAGATCATTGTACTGTGATGTGAGCCTTTGATTTAATTCAGCAAACTGTTTGGCTTCCTCAATCTTGCCTTGTGTTTGCCCAATCAACAACTGTTGCATTATTGCTCTTAAGTCTTGTTCCTGGCCTTGGTTAGTCTGAAACCTTGGTGGGGGACACAATTGGGGCTGGAACACTTGATGTTGTTGCTTGGGGATGTAGTTTTGTTGCTGTTGTTGAGGCTGAGGAGATGGATAGACTTGGTCTTGAGGGTTGGCCACATTGGTGCTCCTATAAGAGAGATTGTTGTTTTTGAAACCTCCTTGGTTGTAGCCTTTGAATCCTCCCTGGTTTTGCATGTAGCACAACTCAGCAAATTCAGGCTCCCCCTCTTGAACTGGAGCTTCTTCTTCACCAATGAAGTGAATGGACTTGGACTGACTTAGGAGTATCTTGTCAAGCTTCTCATTGACCATCTTCAAATCCTTCTTATACTTGTCCTCTTGATCAGTTGAGGAGCCCCTTATGGTCCTATCATAATCCTCATTATAATTGCCATCAGATTGAGCAAGATTCTCAACTAATTCCCATCCTTCTTCCACATTCTTGTTGAGAAAGTTTCCATTAGAGGCTCTATCAAGAAGCATTCTTATCTTGGGAAACACTGAGTCTGGAATCCTTTAAACCTCTCCCAAGCTTCACAAAAGCTCTCATTATTCCTTTGAGCAAACCCAGAAATTTCATTCCTCAACCTAGCAGTCCTTGCATTGGAGAAGAACTTGGCCAGAAAAGCTTTCTTGCATGCATCCCATGTGGTGATAGCTCCAGTAGGAAGAGTCTTCTCCCAAAGGTGAGCTTTGTCTCCAAGAGAAAATGGGAGTAGCCTCAACTTGAATCCATTTTCACTTACTCCATTGATCTTTGTGAGTCCACATATTCTGTCAAACTCATCAAGGTGATCTAGAGGATCCTCCATTGGCAACCCATGAAATTTGTTGGCCGGTATCATGGAGATTATTCCACTATTGATCTCAAAGTTATTGTTTGCTACTGAAGGTGGCACAATTCCAGCCCTTTGGTTGTGGGTATTGGGTGCATCTCCTGCACCAATGTGCCTTGGTCTCTGCTCATGGATAGCTGGTTGCTCCATGATGTCTTGATCTTCTTGTTGTTGAACTACTCTTCTTTGCTTATGTCTCAAACCCTTTTGTAGCTTGTGGATGTTATCAATAGGCCTTTGAAGACTTTCCTTGCCTTTTGACCATGTGTGCATCAACAAACTCGACTACAGACTCGAACAGGTACACGGTCGAGCGCAGGCTCGAGTGGGTGGTCGAGTCGACTGGGTAGTAATGGCTATTTGGTTTCGGCTTCTGGCTCGATCAAGTGCTCGATCACAGCTCGGTCGAGTGGTGGTCGAGTAGGTGGTCAAGTGGGTACCTGAAACTCAAGACAACCAAGCAAAGGAAGATTCGAGTTCAGTAACGTCACAAGTGTTTAAACGAACTTAATCTTAGACTAATAATGATCCTAAATGTCACAAAACACACTCAAATGGGCAACGACGCCAAATTGAAACAGACTTTTCTGTGGTGTGGTGAATGATGAATGGAATGATGATTTATGAATGAATGGATGTCAGGGTGTTTCAATTCCCCTTATGCAGTTGCAGTATAAGAGGTGTCAATCCTATCTGAGTGTTTGTGAACAATTAAGATGTGTATATGAATCTAAGTCAAGCCAGATATAAAGGATGTATGTCACTAACAATCCTATAATGAAAATGCAAAGTGCAGAAAGCAAACTACAAGAACTAAGAACTAAATGCAAATGAAACAGAATGATTATAATAGCAAGAACAGAAATAGAAACTATGCTAATGAACTAATGCAAGACAAGTAATGAACAGAAAACTAAGTGAATGCAATGGAAATGAAACAGGAATGAAACAAGAGATAAGACAGGACAACTACAAAGCATGAACACAAATTCTGGGGACGAACTCGAGCAGCACTCGACAGAGCAACACAATAAAAACAGAGCAATGCAAAAATGAATCAAACAACAAGCAAGCAATGATATTTAGACTAAGATATTAATAAACAAAGAAGGCCTTGAGGAGGGATTCATGGGCTGAGCTAATCATTGTGGTTATCTAACTTGGTCAACAAATCTCAAGCAAACTTTGAGCTAATCTCTAGACATACTATTCTAAGACATGTTTAATCCACTCTCATGGCAAGAAACAATCAAACCTATGCATTTCTAGACTTGTTCTCACAAAGTAAAGAATCTACACAAGCAGACATTAAGCAATACATCTCAAACCAAACAAGACTTCTAATCTCTTAGCAAGCCTAATGGTAAGCTCTAGATCTAGCCTTATCTATGCTCCTTAAACATTGGTGTGATGCTAAGATGCTTGAAATCAAACCCTACCTTCTCAGATATAGGATCAACATTAAGAACATCTAGCCTAGAAGAGATCTACAACAATCAAGCTTGACCAAATCAAACAAACCACAAGATCAACCCAGCCTAACCCATCCTCAAGGTCCTAAGCAAACTACTCACAAGAACACATGGTGAAATAAGTCAAAAACCCAGAAAATATTGAAACTTGCATCATTAGAAAGATGAAACAGAGATCTACAATATTGATGAAGAAATAAAACTCGAAATCTTAATATCTTGAAAGTTATGAAACCAACAAAATACAAGAATCTAGTCTTTCTTTCTTAAACAAGTACAAAATCTAAAAATAAAAGAAAGTGCAAAAGGAATAAATCTAAAAAAGGTAAAAACTAGGTTTTAGACTCTCTAAAAAGCTGGACTCTTTGGTGGCTGCAGGTACAAGGGCCTTATATAGGAGGTGAGGTGGAAGCCCTAAAAATACAAAAATTCAAAGCAGTCAACGGCTCGGTCAACTCGACCAGTGCTTGGTCGAGTGGCTGGTCGAGCTGGCTTCTCTCGGGCATCCTCCACTCGGTCGAGTCCTTCTTAGCACACGGTCGAGTGTCTGGTCGAGTGTGCGGTCGAGTTGGACTCCGGACCTTGATTCTTCAGCCTTAACTCTCTTGTTTTCTCCACAGGATTGCTTCACTTCTCCTCAGCATTGCTTCCATGCTCCTTAAGCTCCAAAATCACCTGTTTATGCATGAAAAGATGCAAATGCAATGCAACTATACTCTAATGCATGATTAGTCCTAAAACTACACAATAATGGTCTAAATGGATAGCAAAAGATGCAAAAGTTGTGAATAAACTAAGGGAAAACAAGGTAAAATATATGAACATCACAATCCAATGCATTTGACTAATTATAAGAGATCGGATTGAATTTGGAGTGTTTAGACACCACTCATACCCATTTTGTCCCGAAACAGGCTAAAACCGAGAAAACATTGATTCAAAGCAGAAAGCAGCTTTGTTAATGTTTCTAGGGTCAGAATGTGTGACAATCCAATGTATTTAACTAATTGTAAGAGTTCGGGATGAATTTGGAGTGTTTAGACAACAGTTAAACCCGTTTTATCCCAAAGCAGACTTAAATCTAGAAAACAGGCTAAAACCGAGAGAAAAAATTGATTCGATGCAGTAAACAGGTATGTTACTCTTTCTGTGGTCAAAATATGTAGCAATCCAATGCATTTGAGTAATTATAAGAGTTCGGGTTGAATTCGGAGTGTTTAGACTCCACTTTTACCTATTTTGTCCCGAAAAAGGCTAAAATCAAGAAAACATTGATTCTAAGCAGTAAACAGCTTTGTTAATATTTCTAGGGCCAGAATTTGTGACAATCCAATGCATTTAACTAATTGTAAGAGTTCAGGATGAATTTGGAGTGTTTAGACAACAGTTAAACCCGTTTTATCCCAAAGCAGACCTAAATCTAGAAAACAGGCTAAAACCGAGAGAAAACGTTGATTCGATGCAGTAAACAGGTATGTTACTCTTTCTATGGTCAAAATATGTAACAATCCAATGCATTTGAGTAATTATAAGAGTTCGGGTTGAATTTGGAGTGTTTAGACTCCACTTTTACCCATTTTGTCCCGAAAAAGGCTAAAATCAAGAAAACATTGATTCGAAGCAGTAAAGAATGTGTGACAATCCAATGCATTTAACTAATTGTAAGAGATTGGGATGAATTTGGAGTGTTTAGACAATAGTTAAACCCGTTTTATCCCAAAATAGGCTTTAACAGAGAAAACAGGCTAAAACCGAGAGAAAACATAGATTCAAAGCAGTAAAAAGCTATGTTACTCTTTATAGGATCAAAATATGTAACAATCTAATGCATTTGACTAATTATAAGAGTTCGGGTTGAATTTGGAGTATTTAGACACTACTTAGACCCATTTTGTCCCGAAACAGGCTAAAACCGAGAAAACATTGATTCAACGCATTAAACAGCGTTGTTACTGTTTCTAGGGTCAGAATGTGTGACATTCCAAAGCATTTGACAAATTGTAAGAGTTCGGAATGAATTTGGAGTGTTTAGACAACAGTTAAACCTGTTTTATCCCAAAATAGGCTTAAACCAAGAAAACATGCTAAAACCAAGAGAAAACATTGATTTGAAGCATTAAAAAGCTATGTTACTCTTTCAAGGGTCAAAATAGGTAACAATCCAATGCATTTGACTAATTATAAGAGTTCAGGTTGAATTTGGAGTGTTTAGACACCACTCATACCCATTTTGTCCCGAAACAGGCTAAAACCAAGAAAACGTTGATTCAAAGCAGTAAACAGCTTTGTTACTGTTTCTAGGGTCAGAATGTGTGACAATCCAATGCATTTAACTAATTGTAAGAGTTCGGGATGAATGTGGAGTGTTTAGACAACAGTTACACCCGTTTTATCCCAAAGGAGGCTTAAATCTAGAAAACAGGCTAAAACCGAGAGAAAACATTGATTCGAAGTAGTAAACAGGTATGTTACTCTTTCTAGGGTCAAAATATGTAACAATCCAATGCATTTGACTAATAATAAGAGTTCGGGTTGAATTTGGAGTGTTTAGACACCACTCATACCCATTTTGTCCCGAAAAAGGCTAAAACCGAGAAAACGTTGATTCAAAGCAGTAAATAGTTTTGTTACTGTTTCTAGGGTAAGAATGTGTGACAATCCAAGCATTTAACTAATTGTAAGAGTTTGAAATGAATTTGGAGTGTTTAGACAACAGTTAAACATGTTTTATCCCAAAACAGGCTAAAACCGGGAGAAAACATTGATTCGAAGCATTAAACAGCTATGTTACTCTTTCTAGGGTCAAAATATGTAACAATCCAATGCATTTGACTAATTATAAGAGTTCGGGTTGAATTTGGAGTGTTTAGACACCACTCATACCAATTTTGTCCCGAAACAGGCTAAAACCGAGAAAACGTTGAATCAAACCAGTAAACAGCTTTGTTACTGTTTCTAGTGTCAGAATGTGTGACAATCCAATGCATTTAACTAATTGTAAGAGTTCGGGATGAATTTAGAGTGTTTAGACAACAGTTAAACCCGTTTTATCCCAAACCAGGCTTAAATCTAGAAACCAGGCTAAAACCGAGAGAAAACATTGATTCGATGCAGTAAACAGGTATGTTACTCTCTCTAGGGTCAAAATATGTAACAATCCAATGCATTTGACTAATAATAAGAGATTGGGTTGAATTTGGAGTGTTTAGACACCACTCATACCCATTTTGTCCCGAAAAAGGCTAAAACAGAGAAAACGTTGATTCTAAGCAGTAAATAGTTTTGTTACTGTTTCTAGGGTAAGAATGTGTGACAATCCAAGCATTTAACTAATTGTAAGAGTTCGAAATGAATTTGGAGTGTTTAGACAACAGTTAAACACGTTTTATCACAAAACAGGCTAAAACCGGGAGAAAACATTGATTCGAAGCATTAAACAGCTATGTTACTCTTTCTAGGGTCAAAATATGTAACAATCCAATGCATTTGACTAATTATAAGAGTTCAGGTTGAATTTGGAGTGTTTAGACACCACTCATACCAATTTTGTCCCGAAACAGGCTAAAACCGAGAAAACGTTGATTCAAAGCAGTAAACAGCTTTGTTACTGTTTCTAGGGTCAGAATGTGTGACAATCCAATGCATTTAAGTAATTGTAAGAGTTCGGGATGAATTTGGAGTGTTTAGACAACAGTTACACCGTTTTATCCCAAAGGAGGCTTAAATCTAGAAAACAGGCTAAAACCGAGAGAAAACATTGTTTCGAAGCAGTAAACCGGTATGTTACTCTTTCTAGGGTCAAAATATGTAACAATCCAATGCATTTGACTAATAATAAGAGTTCGGGTTGAATTTGGAGTGTTTAGACACCACTCATACCCATTTTGTCCCGAAAAAGGCTAAAACCGAGAAAACGTTGATTCAAAGCAGTAAATAGTTTTGTTACTGTTTCTAGGGTAAGAATGTGTGACAATCCAAGCATTTAACTAATTGTAAGAGTTCGAAATGAATTTGGAGTGTTTAGACAACAGTTAAACACGTTTTATCCCAAAACAGGCTAAAACCGGGAGAAAACATTGATTTGAAGCATTAAACAGCTATGTTACTCTTTCTAGGGTCAAAATATGTAACAATCCAATGCATTTGACTAATTATAAGAGTTCGGGTTGAATTTGGAGTGTTTAGACACCACTCATACCAATTTTGTCCCGAAACAGGCTAAAACCGAGAAAACGTTGATTCAAACCAGTAAACAGCTTTGTTACTGTTTCTAGTGTCAGAATGTGTGACAATCCAATGCATTTAACTAATTGTAAGAGTTCGGGATGAATTTGGAGTGTTTAGACAACAGTTAAACCCGTTTTATCCCAAACCAGGCTTAAATCTAGAAACAAGGCTAAAACCGAGAGAAAACATTGATTCGATGCAGTAAACAGGTATGTTACTCTCTCTAGGGTCAAAATATGTAACAATCCAATGCATTTGACTAATAATAAGAGTTTGGGTTGAATTTGGAGTGTTTAGACACCACTCATACCCATTTTGTCCCGAAAAAGGCTAAAACAGAGAAAACGTTGATTCTAAGCAGTAAATAGTTTTGTTACTGTTTCTAGGATAAGAATGTGTGACAATCCAATGCATTTAACTAATTGTAAGAGCTTGAAATGAATTTGGAGTGTTTAGACAACAATTAAACACGTTTTATCCCAAAACAGGCTAAAACCGAGAGAAAACATTGATTCGAAGCATTAAACAGCTATGTTACCCTTTCTAGGGTCAAAATATGTAACAATCCAATGCATTTAACTAATTATAAGAGTTCGGGTTGAATTTGGAGTGTTTAGACACCACTCATACCAATTTTGTCCCGAAACAGGCTAAAACCGAGAAAACGTTGATTCAAAGCAGTAAACAGCTTTGTTACTGTTTCTAGGGTCAGAATGTGTGACAATTCAATGCATTTAACTAATTCTAAGAGTTCGGGATGAATTTGGAGTGTTTAGACAACAGTTACACCGTTTTATCCCAAAGGAGGCTTAAATCTAGAAAACAGGCTAAAACCGAGAGAAAACATTGTTTCGAAGCAGTAAACCGGTATGTTACTCTTTCTAGGGTCAAAATATGTAACAATCCAATGCATTTGACTAATAATAAGAGTTCGGGTTGAATTTGGAGTGTTTAGACACCACTCATACCCATTTTGTCCCGAAAAAGGCTAAAACCAAGAAAACGTTGATTCAAAGCAGTAAATAGTTTTGTTACTGTTTCTAGGGTAAGAATGTGTGACAATCCAAGCATTTAACTAATTGTAAGAGTTCGAAATGAATTTGGAGTGTTTAGACAACAGTTAAACACGTTTTATCACAAAACAGGCTAAACCCGGGAGAAAACATTGATTCGAAGCATTAAGCAGCTATGTTACTCTTTCTAGGGTCAAAATATGTAACAATCCAATGCATTTGACTAATTATAAGAGTTCGGGTTGAATTTGGAGTGTTTAGACACCACTCATACCAATTTTGTCCCGAAACAGGCTAAAACCGAGAAAACGTTGATTCAAACCAGTAAACAGCTTTGTTACTGTTTCTAGTGTCAGAATTTGTGACAATCCAATGCATTTAACTAATTGTAAGAGTTCGGGATGAATTTGGAGTGTTTAGACAACAGTTAAACCCGTTTTATCCCAAACCAGGCTTAAATCTAGAAACCAGGCTAAAACGGAGAGAAAACATTGATTCGATGCAGTAAACAGGTATGTTACTCTCTCTAGGGTCAAAATATGTAACAATCCAATGAATCTGACTAATAATAACAGTTTGGGTTGAATTTGGAGTGTTTAGACACCACTCATACCCATTTTGTCCCGAAAAAGGCTAAAACAGAGAAAACGTTGATTCAAAGCAGTAAATAGTTTTGTTACTGTTTCTAGGGTAAGAATGTGTGACAATCCAAGCATTTAACTAATTGTAAGAGTTCGAAATGAATTTGGAGTGTTTAGACAACAGTTAAACACGTTTTATCACAAAACAGGCTAAAACCGGGAGAAAACATTGATTCGAAGCATTAAACAGCTATGTTACTCTTTCTAGGGTCAAAATATGTAACAATCCAATGCATTTGACTAATTATAAGAGTTCGGGTTGAATTTGGAGTGTTTAGACACCACTCATACCAATTTTGTCCCGAAACAGGCTAAAACCGAGAAAACGTTGATTCAAACCAGTAAACAGCTTTGTTACTGTTTCTAGTGTCAGAATGTGTGACAATCCAATGCATTTAGCTAATTGTAAGAGTTCGGGATGAATTTGGAGTGTTTAGACAACAGTTAAACCCGTTTTATCCCAAACCAGGCTTAAATCTAGAAACCAGGCTAAAACGGAGAGAAAACATTGATTCGATGCAGTAAACAGGTATGTTACTCTCTCTAGGGTCAAAATATGTAACAATCCAATGAATCTGACTAATAATAAGAGTTTGGGTTGAATTTGGAGTGTTTAGACACCACTCATACCCATTTTGTCCCGAAAAAGGCTAAAACAGAGAAAACGTTGATTCAAAGCAGTAAATAGTATTGTTACTGTTTCTAGGGTAAGAATGTGTGACAATCCAAGCATTTAACTAATTGTAAGAGTTCGAAATGAATTTGGAGTGTTTAGACAACAGTTAAACACGTTTTATCCCAAAACAGGCTAAAACCGGGAGAAAACATTGATTCGAAGCATTAAACAGCTATGTTACTCTTTCTAGGGTCAAAATATGTAACAATCCAATGCATTTGACTAATTATAAGAGTTCGGGTTGAATTTGGAGTGTTTAGACACCACTCATACCAATTTTGTCCCGAAACAGGCTAAAACCGAGAAAACGTTGATTCAAAGCAGTAAACAGTTTAGTTACTGTTTCTAGGGTCAGAATGTGTGACAATCCAATGCATTTAACTAATTGTAAGAGTTCGGGATGAATTTGGAGTGTTTAGACAACAGTTACACCGTTTTATCCCAAAGGAGGCTTAAATCTAGAAAACAGGCTAAAACCGAGAGAAAACATTGTTTCGAAGCAGTAAACCGGTATGTTACTCTTTCTAGGGTCAAAATATGTAACAATCCAATGCATTTGACTAATAATAAGAGTTCGGGTTGAATTTGGAGTGTTTAGACACCACTCATACCCATTTTGTCCCGAAAAAGGCTAAAACCGAGAAAACGTTGATTCAAAGCAGTAAACAGTTTTGTTACTGTTTCTAGGGTAAGAATGTGTGACAATCCAAGCATTTAACTAATTGTAAGAGTTCGAAATGAATTTGGAGTGTTTAGACAACAGTTAAACACATTTTATCCCAAAACTGGCTAAAACCGGGAGAAAACATTGATTCGAAGCATTAAACAGCTATGTTACTCTTTCTAGGGTCAAAATATGTAACAATCCAATGCATTTGACTAATTATAAGAGTTCGGGTTTAATTTGGAGTGTTTAGACACCACTCATACCAATTTTATCCCGAAACTGGCTAAAACCGAGAAAACGTTGATTCAAACCAGTAAACAGCTTTGTTACTGTTTCTAGTGTCAGAATGTGTGACAATCCAATGCATTTAACTAATTGTAAGAGTTCGGGATGAATTTGGAGTGTTTAGACAACAGTTAAACCTGTTTTATCCCAAACCAGGCTTAAATCTAGAAACCAGGCTAAAACGGAGAGAAAACATTGATTCGATGCAGTAAACAGGTATGTTACTCTCTCTAGGGTCAAAATATGTAACAATCCAATGCATTTGACTAATAATAAGAGTTTGGGTTGAATTTGGAGTGTTTAGACACCACTCATACCCATTTTGTCCCGAAAAAGGCTAAAACAGAGAAAACGTTGATTCTAAGCAGTAAATAGTTTTGTTACTGTTTCTAGGGTAAGAATGTGTGACAATCCAATGCATTTAACTAATTGTAAGAGCTTGAAATGAATTTGGAGTGTTTAGACAACAATTAAACACGTTTTATCCCAAAACAGGCTAAAACCGAGAGAACACATTGATTCGAAGCATTAAACAGCTATGTTACTCTTTCTAGGGTCAAAATATGTAACAATCCAATGCATTTGACTAATTATAAGAGTTCGGGTTGAATTTGGAGTGTTTAGACACCACTCATACCAATTTTGTCCCGAAACAGGCTAAAACCGAGAAAACGTTGATTCAAAGCAGTAAACAGCTTTGTTACTGTTTCTAGGGTCAGAATGTGTGACAATTCAATGCATTTAACTAATTCTAAGAGTTCGGGATGAATTTGGAGTGTTTAGACAACAGTTACACCGTTTTATCCCAAAGGAGGCTTAAATCTAGAAAACAGGCTAAAACCGAGAGAAAACATTGTTTCGAAGCAGTAAACCGGTATGTTACTCTTTCTAGGGTCAAAATATGTAACAATCCAATGCATTTGTCTAATAATAAGAGTTCGGGTTGAATTTGGAGTGTTTAGACACCACTCATACCCATTTTGTCCCGAAAAAGGCTAAAACCGAGAAAACGTTGATTCAAAGCAGTAAATAGTTTTGTTACTGTTTCTAGGGTAAGAATGTGTGACAATCCAAGCATTTAACTAATTGTAAGAGTTCGAAATGAATTTGGAGTGTTTAGACAACAGTTAAACACGTTTTATCCTAAAACAGGCTAAAACCGGGAGAAAACATTGATTCAAAGCATTAAACAGCTATGTTACTCTTTCTAGGGTCAAAATATGTAACAATCCAATGCATTTGACTAATTATAAGAGTTCGGGTTGAATTTAGAGTGTTTAGACACCACTCATACCAATTTTGTTCCGAAACAGGCTAAAACCGAGAAAACGTTGATTCAAAGCAGTAAACAGCTTTGTTACTGTTTCTAGTGTCAAAATGTGTGACAATCCAATGCATTTAACTAATTGTAAGAGTTCGGGATGAATTTGGAGTGTTTAGACAACAGTTACACCGTTTTATCCCAAAGGAGGCTTAAATCTTGAAAACAGGCTAAAACCGAGAGAAAACATTGTTTCGAAGCAGTAAACCGGTATGTTACTCTTTCTAGGGTCAAAATATGTAACAATCCAATGCATTTGACTAATAATAAGAGTTCGGGTTGAATTTGGAGTGTTTAGACACCACTCATACCCATTTTGTCCCGAAAAAGGCTAAAACCGAGAAAACGTTGATTCAAAGCAGTAAATAGTTTTGTTACTGTTTCTAGGGTAAGAATGTGTGACAATCCAAGCATTTAACTAATTGTAAGAGTTCAAAATGAATTTGGAGTGTTTAGACAACAGTTAAACACGTTTTATCCCAAAACAGGCTAAAACCTGGAGAAAACATTGATTCGAAGCATTAAACAGCTATGTTACTCTTTCTAGGGTCAAAATATGTAACAATCCAATGCATTTGACTAATTATAAGAGTTCGGGTTGAATTTGGAGTGTTTAGACACCACTCATACCAATTTTGTCCCGAAACAGGCTAAAACCGAGAAAACGTTGATTCAAACCAGTAAACAGCTTTGTTACTGTTTCTAGTGTCAGAATGTGTGACAATCCAATGCATTTAACTAATTCTAAGAGTTCGGGATGAATTTGGAGTGTTTAGACAACAGTTAAACCCGTTTTATCCCAAACCAGGCTTAAATCTAGAAACCAGGCTAAAACCGAGAGAAAACATTGATTCGATGCAGTAAACAGGTATGTTACTCTCTCTCTAGGGTCAAAATATGTAACAATCCAATGCATTTGACTAATAATAAGAGTTTGGGTTGAATTTGGAGTGTTTAGACACCACTCATACCCATTTTGTCCCGAAAAAGGCTAAAACCGAGAAAACGTTGATTCAAAGCAGTAAATAGTTTTGTTACTGTTTCTAGGGTAAGAATGTGTGACAATCCAATGAATTTAACTAATTGTAAGAGCTTGAAATGAATTTGGAGTGTTTAGACAACAATTAAACACGTTCTATCCCAAAACAGGCTAAAACCGAGAGAAAACATTGATTCGAATCATTAAACAGCTATGTTACTCTTTCTAGGGTCAAAATATGTAACAATCCAATGCATTTGACTAATTATAAGAGTTTGGGTTGAATTTGGAGTGTTTAGACACCACTCATACCAATTTTGTCCCGAAACAGGCTAAAACCGAGAAAACGTTGATTCAAAGCAGTAAACAGCTTTGTACTGTTTCTAGGGTCAGAATGTGTGACAATCCAATGCATTTAACTAATTGTAAGAGTTCGGGATGAATTTGGAGTGTTTAGACAACAGTTACACCGTTTTATCCCAAAGGAGGCTTAAATCTAGAAAACAGGCTAAAACCGAGAGAAAACATTGTTTCGAAGCAGTAAACCGGTATGTTACTCTTTCTAGGGTCAAAATATGTAACAATCCAATGCATTTGACTAATAATAAGAGTTCGGGTTGAATTTGGAGTGTTTAGACACCACTCATACCCATTTTGTCCCGAAAAAGGCTAAAACCGAGAAAACGTTGATTCAAAGCAGTAAATAGTTTTGTTACTGTTTCGAGGGTAAGAATGTGTGACAATCCAAGCATTTAACTAATTGTAAGAGTTCGAAATGAATTTGGAGTGTTTAGACAACAATTAAACACGTTTTATCCTAAAACAGGCTAAAACCTGGAGAAAACATTATTTCAAAGCATTAAACAGCTATGTTACTCTTTATAGGGTCAAAATATGTAACAATCCAATGCATTTGACTAATTATAAGAGTTCGGGTTGAATTTAGAGTGTTTAGACACCACTCATACCAATTTTGTCCCGAAACAGGCTAAAACCGAGAAAACGTTGATTCAAAGCAGTAAACAGCTTTGTTACTGTTTCTAGTGTCAGAATGTGTGACAATCCAATGCATTTAACTAATTGTAAGAGTTCGGGATGAATTTGGAGTGTTTAGACAACAGTTACACCGTTTTATCCCAAAGGAGGCTTAAATCTTGAAAACAGGCTAAAACCGAGAGAAAACATTGTTTCGAAGCAGTAAACCGGTATGTTACTCTTTCTAGGGTCAAAATATGTAACAATCCAATGCATTTGGCTAATAATAAGAGTTCGGGTTGAATTTGGAGTGTTTAGACACCACTCATACCCATTTTGTCCCGAAAAAGGCTAAAACCGAGAAAACGTTGATTCAAAGCAGTAAATAGTTTTGTTACTGTTTCTAGGGTAAGAATGTGTGACAATCCAAGCATTTAACTAATTGTAAGAGTTCGAAATGAATTTGGAGTGTTTAGACAACAGTTAAACACGTTTTATCCCAAAACAGGCTAAAACCAGGAGAAAACATTGATTCGAAGCATTAAACAGCTATGTTACTCTTTCTAGGGTCAAAATATGTAACAATCCAATGCATTTGACTAATTATAAGAGTTCGGGTTGAATTTGGAGTGTTTAGACACCACTCATACCAATTTTGTCCCGAAACAGGCTAAAACCGAGAAAACGTTGATTCAAACCAGTAAACAGCTTTGTTACTGTTTCTAGTGTCAGAATGTGTGACAATCCAATTCATTTAACTAATTGTAAGAGTTCGGGATGAATTTGGAGTGTTTAGACAACAGTTACACCCGTTTTATCCCAAAAGAGGCTTAAATCTAGAAAACTGGCTAAAACCGAGAGAAAACATTGATTCGAAGCAGTAAACAGGTATGTTACTCTTTATAGGGTTAAAATATGTAACAATCCAATGCATTTGACTAATAATAAGAGTTTGGGTTGAATTTGGAGTGTTTAGACACCACTCATACCCATTTTGTCCCGAAAAAGGCTAAAACCGAGAAAACTTTGATTCAAAGCAGTAAACAGTTTTGTTACTGTTTCTAGGGTCAGAATGTGTGACAATCTGAAACAAGTTTATTTTGTGGTGTGAATGATGATGTATGCAATGGTGAGATATGAATGGAATGATGGATGGGTGTTTCAATTCCCCTTATGCTATTGCAGTACAAGAGGTATCAATCCTAAATGAGTGTTTGTGAACAATTAAGATATGCATATGAATCTAAGTTAAGACAAATGGAAAGATTGTTTGTCACTAACAATCCTAGGAAGAAAATGTAAAATGCAGAAAATAAACTACAAGAACTAACAACTAGATGCAAATGAAACTGAATGATTGAAACAGTGATAAAGCAAGAACAGAAACAGAGACTACTACTAATGAACTAATGCAAGATAATTAATAAACTGAAAACTAAATGTATGCAACTGGAATGAAACAGGAATGAAACAAGACAAACACAAATCATAGACACAGAGCAATGCAATAAAAACAGAGTAATGCTAAATCCAATCAAACAACAAGCAAGCAACAGGATTAAGACTAAGATTTCAATAAACAAAGAAGGTCCTGAGGATGGATTCATGGGATGGACTAATCATTGTGGTTATCTAACTTGGTCAACAAATCTCAAGCAAACTTTGAGCTAACCTCTAGACATATTAATCTAAGACAAGTTTCTCCCACTCTCATGGTCAAGAAACAATCAAACCTATGCAATTCTAGACTTGTTCTCACACAGTAAAGAATCTACACAAGCAGGCATTAAGCAATACATCTCAGACCAAACAAGACCTCTAATCTCTTAGCAAGCCTAATGGTAAGCTCTAGATCTACCCTTATCTATGCTTCCTAAACATTGGTGTGATGCTAAGAAGCTTGAAATCAGACTCTACCCTCTCAGATATAGAATCAGCATTAAGATCATCTACCATAGAAGAGATCTACAACAATCAAGCTTGACCAAGTCACACAAACCACAAGATCAATCCATCCTAATCCATCATCAAGATCCTAAGGAAACTACTCACAACAATACATGGTGATCAAAGTCAAAAACCCAGAAAATATTGAAACTTGCATTATTAGAAAGATTAAACAAAGATCTTCAATATTGATGAAAGGATGAAACTCAAATTCTCAATATCTTGAAAGTTATAGAACCAACAAAATATAAGAATCTAGTCTTCTTTCATAAGGAAGTACAAGATCTTAAAAATAAAAATGCAAAAGGAATAAAACTAAAAAAGGTAAAAACTAGGTTTAGGGAATATCTAAAAAGTTGGACTCTTTGGTGGCTGCAGGTACAAGGCCTTATATAGGTGAGGAGGTGGAAGCCCTAAAAATAGAAAAAGTCAAAGTAGTCAACGGCTCGGTCAACTCGACCAGTGCTCGGTCGAGTCCATGGTCGAGCTGGCTTCTCTCGTGCACACTCCACTCGGTCGAGTCCATCTACCCACTCGGTCGAGTGCTTGGTCGAGTTGGACTCTGGACCTTGGTTCTTCAGCCTTAACTCTCTTGCTTTCCCTTCAAGATTGCTTCACTTCTCCTCAGGATTGTTTCCGTGCTCCTTAAGCTCCAAAATCACCTGTTTATGCATGAAAAGATGCAAATGCAATGCAACTAAACTCTAATGCATGATTAGTCCTAAAGCTACACAATAATGATGAAAATGGCTAGCAAAAGATGCAAAAGATGTGAATAAACTAAGGGAAAACATGGTAAAATATATGAACATCAACACCCCCAAACTTAGTCTTTGCTTGCCCTCAAGCAAATAAACAAGACATAAGAAGGTAGATGAGGTTTGAAAGTGGGATCTCAGCTCCTAAAGCTTGCAAATAGACCATCTAGAATCAATGTCCAAGTTACTAGTACTATGATGCAAGTTGAATGAGCTATACTTAAAGACTTTAGACAAGCATATCACAACCTTCACTGATTTGAGCCTTAGACATCCACATGCATTCAAATCAACCATTTCCTTTAACATTCATTAATCAAGAACATGAATCAATTCTATGCAATGCTTAAACTCATTTGGCTTGGCAGTAAAAGGTTTAGAGACAATGATGGTCTCTTTTTAGAGTAGGGCTTATCAATATCAAGGTTCTCTCATAAAAAAAATGGATTGAGCTTTAGAAGAATGCTAAAGGTAAGAACACTTAGAAACATACAAGAACAAAACCTTGTCTACCCAAAGGCACCCAAAGTGTTTATCCTATCAATCTAAACCCAATTGGTCCTAGTGCTACCCTTTAACTTCTTTTCTTCTTTTTCACCCTTTTCTCTTTTGGTTTTAAAGTCTTAGGAGAGGTTTCTTATTTGATCTTTCTAGTGGAATGGGGGATTCTGACTTATTTGCTATGGTTCTCTTTTTTTCTTATTCTTAAGACATATAAGCATTTTGCTAGACTTCTCTTTTCTTTCTTTCTTTTCTTTAACTAGAACCATCTTTAAACAACCTTATTCTTCCCAATCTTTCACTAGACTTTAAATTTTCTTAAACACATTCCCCTCCTAAAGACTCTAACGTTTTATTTCTCTTTTTCCTCTTTTCTTTTTCATAATAGCCAAGTCCCAAACCCAACAAGTGAACCACCTAGTCCTATCTAGTTTGAAAAATGCAAACTAGAACTACACAAGGCTTTACTCTTGTCAGTTCAAACCAAACACTTTCTACCAAGCTCAATCCCAAAAATAGGCCTCACACACACAAGAATAAACATGGCTTGAAAGAAGGTTTGGTTTAGGGGTAGGGGAACTGATTCTTAATGAGGAAATCAGCTACTTGGATCAACAAGAGTGGTAAAAAGGAAGAAGATGATCCAAATATGTATGTGGTATCCATTAGTTTAAAGCATTGCACACATTGATAATTGAACGTCAATATTAGGTTCTTATAAAGAGGAAATGGTTTCAAATCTCAACATGCTTCAATTTAGACCAAATGCAATGTAGGAATTCAAGGCTTGGTTCAATCTTATTCTAACCACTCAACTAGCATCAAAGTACTATTAACTTGGGCATTGATCCTAGTCTAGTGAATAAACAAGCTAATAAGGGAATACTCATCATAGATCCCTAATGCAAGTACTATACAATCCTACATGAAACATGCTAAACAAGATCCTAATGTGCAGTGCAAACTACATGAACACTCTTTTTTTTATAAAGATTTTTGCAAAAAATTTCAAATTTTTAGGGTTTTTCTATGCCTTAGATGCTATGCAAATACTAACATGATTATGCTAAAAATTTGAAATAAGAAAACAAAACACAACATCAAATGCTATCTCAAACCCTCCCCCAAACTTAAATCACACAGTCCCTTGTGTGAAAGAAATTTGCTTGAGGATTCAAGACTGAAAACAAAACACAACATATGAAATGCTATGGTATATACAATGGTAATGTAATAATGTTACCTCAAGGATTGGAGAAGAAGCTGTCCACATCCTCCTGCATACTATCAAAGGTGTAGCTGGGGTCGAGCTGGTGACTGGAGGAAGGTGATTGGGGCAGCTCGACAATGCCAATCGACCGTGACTCGGTCGAGTGCATGTCCGAGTGGGGGGGTCGAGCTGGACCGCGAGTCTCCGTTAGCATCCAAGGCAATATGTACAGAGATACCTTAGGGATTTCCTCCCTAGTGAGCTTGTTTAAAGTCACTAAGCTTGACTTTGATTTCCTTCTTAGACTTGATCTAGATACCAAGGAGGTGATGAAATCCTCCCTGGAACCTCTTGGTCACTGTGAAGTTGATCCTTGATCACCTCACCCTTAGCACACAAACCATATTTCTTCTTGATTTTGAGCCTTGGTCTTGCTTTCCTCAAAGACCTCTTGTTCAGCTTTACTTGAAGATCCTCAACCATACTAGTCAACTCTTGAACTGACCTCTTAAGCTTTTCCACAGAATCCTCTTGAAGTGGGAGCTCAGCTTTTGGAGTTGCCTTATCACTTAACCCTTCTTGACCACCTTTGTCCTTGATAGTAAAAGGCTGGTCATCAATGGTGGGAAGGTTGGTTGGATTGTAGATACTGAACTTCATAACTACATCTTCAGCAATGTTCAAGGTCACAAAACCTTCCTTGACATCAATAACTGCTCCAACAGTAGCTAAGAATGGCCTCCCTAGTAAGATTGGATCTTCAGGCTCCTTGTCCATCTCTATCACCACAAAGTCAGTGTGGATCCTTGCTCTTCCTATCTTGATTGGGACATTCTCTAACCTCCCAACTACCTCTCTATTTGTCCCATCAGCTAGGCACACATGGAGTTTAGTAGATTTGAAGTCAGTTCTCCCAAGCTTTTGAGCTATGGAATATGGCATGACACTTGTTGAAGCTCTCAAATCACAAAGGCATTGATTGTAGTGAAGATAGCTAAGTGTGCAAGGCAGATAGAATGGACCTGGATCCTTAAGCTTGATTGGAATGATAACTCCTCCAAGGTCCTCAAGATCCTTCTCATCTTGAGTTTCAGCCTTCTTCTTTGACAAATCAAGCAAAAAGTCTTTGTAGAGAGGATATGGATCATACTGTTCCAAGGCAGGTCCTCTCTCTTCTTCTTGGTAAGCAATGGTGATCTCTTGTATGGCCAACACTTCCTCAACCACAGCTTCTTCCTTTAAAACCCTCTCTTCTTCTTGTTGCTTAGCCATCATCTCCTTTCTCTCAATGATTTCCCTAAGCTCCTTAATCTTTTGTGCTTTGAAACGTCCTGGGAATGGAAGAGGTGGCTTGTAAGCAGGAGGAGTGTACTTAGCAGGCTTGACAGCTTCGGACTGTCCAGCTCGATCGACCACTCGAGCACGCACTCGGTCGAGTGGCTGCTCGAGTCCATGGTCGAGCTCAGGTGCGAGCTCTAATTGCTTGTTACAAACATCACTTGGGGCTTCAGTAACTAATGAATTCCCCCAAACTTGAACTGCACTGTCCTCAGTGGCTTCTTCCTCATGAACTTGAATGGCTTTGGCTGTGAACTCCCTTGGATTTTGGACAGCTTTTCCAGGAAGTTGGTTGGGTTTTGGAGCTGAAGAAGAGGCTATGTTACTCTCCATGTACTTAACTCTGGAATTCAGACCCTCAAACTTCATATTCAGATCATTGTATTGAGATGTGAGCCTTTGGTTTAGCTCAGCAAACTGTTTGGCTTCCTCTATCTTCCCTTGTGTTTGACCAATCAACAGCTGTTGTACCATGGCTCTAAGGTCTTGTTCCTGGCCTTGGTTAGTCTGAAACCCTGGTGGGGGACACAACTGGGGCTGGAACACCTGTTGCTGTTGTTTGGGGACATAGTTTTGGTGCTGTTGAGGCTGTTGAGGAGGGTAGACTTGATCTTGTGGGTTGGCCACATTTGTGCTTCTATAGGACAGATTATTGTTCCTAAACCCTCCTTGGTTATAACCCTTGAAGCCTCCTTGGTTTTGCATATAGCATAACTCAGCAAACTCATTCTCTCCCTCTTGAACTGGAGGCTCCTCTTCACTAACAAAGTGGATAGACTTTTGCTGACTTAGCAAGATCCTATCAAGCTTTTCATTCACCATTTTCAGATCCTTCTTGTACTTGTCTTCTTGATCAGTTGATGATGACCTTATGGTTCTGTCATAGTCCTCATTGTAGTTCCCATCAGACTGTGCAAGGTTCTCTACTAACTTCCAGCCTTCTTCCACATTCTTGTTGAGGAAGTTTCCATTGGAGGCTGTATCAAGAAGCATTCTGAACTTGGGAAGCACTCCTCTATACAATGTGCTCAACAAAGACTCCACACTGAAACCATGATGAGGACATTGAGTTTGGTATCCCTTGAATCTCTCCCAAGCTTCACAAAAGCTTTCATTACTCCTTTGAGCAAATCCAGAGATCTCATTCCTTAGTCTTGCTGTCACTAGCATTGGAGAAAAAGTTGGCCAAGAAAGGCTTCTTGCATGCATCCCAAGTAGTGATTGCACCAGTAGGGAGAGTCTTTTCCCATAAATGAGCCTTGTCCCCAAGTGAGAAAGGGAACAACCTCAGCTTGAAACCATCTTCACTTACTCCATTGATCTTGGTAAGACCACAGATTCTATCAAACTCATCAAGATGATCTAGTGGATCTTCCATAGGCAATCCATGGAATTTATTGGCCTGAATCATTCAGATCAATCCACTCTTGATCTCAAAGTTGTTGTTGGCAACAGTTGGTGGCACAATGCCAGCTCTTTGGTTGTGAGTGTTGGGTGCATCTCCAGCACCAATGTTCCTTGGTCTCTGAACCTGATCCTGTTGATCCATAGCTACTATAACCTCTTGTTGTTGCTGAACAACTCTCCTTTGCTTAGCTCCTAAACTCTTGGTCTTTTTGTTGATGTTGTCAATAGGCCTAAGAAGATTGTCCTTTCCTTTAGACCTTGTGTGCATTAACAGACACAAACGATTTTTGCTAGGCAAGCGACTGAGCACAGGCTCAAGTAGGAGGTCAAGTCGACTGGAAAATGATGGTTATAGAGATCCGGCTTCTGGCTCGAGCAGGTGCTCGATCACGACTCGGTCGGGTGGTGGTCGAGTGACTGGTCGAGTGGTACCTGAAATGGAACTTCAACCCAGAAACAGAAGATTCGAGTACAGCAACCTCACAAGTGTATAAAAGAACTTAATCTTAGACCAATATGGATCCTAAATGTCACAAAAACACACTCAAATGGGCAACGACGCCAAATTGAAACAAGTTTATTTTGTGGTGTGAATGATGATGTATGCAATGGTGAGATATGAATGGAATGATGGATGGGTGTTTCAATTCCCCTTATGCTATTGCAGTACAAGAGGTATCAATCCTAAATGAGTGTTTGTGAACAATTAAGATATGCATATGAATCTAAGTTAAGACAAATGTAAAGATTGTTTGTCACTAACAATCCTAGGAAGAAAATGTAAAATGGAGAAAATAAACTACAAGAACTAACAACTAGATGCAAATGAAACTGAATGATTGAAACAGTGATAAAGCAAGAACAGAAACAGAGACTACTACTAATGAACTAATGCAAGATAATTAATGAACTGAAAACTAAATGTATGCAACTGGAATGAAACATGAATGAAACAAGACAAACACAAATCATAGACACAGAGTTCTGGGGATGAACTCGAGCAGCACTCGACCGAGTGTAGGTCGAGTGGGTGGTCGAGCTAGACTAGACGCAGAAACAGAGCAATGCAATAAAAACAGAGTAATGCTAAATCCAATCAAACAACAAGCAAGCAACAGGATTAAGACTAAGATTTCAATAAACAAAGAAGGTCCTGAGGATGGATTCATGGGATGGACTAATCATTGTGGTTATCTAACTTGGTCAACAAATCTCAAGCAAACTTTGAGCTAACCTCTAGACATATTAATCTAAGACAAGTTTCTCCCACTCTCATGGTCAAGAAACAATCAAACCTATGCAATTTAGACTTGTTCTCACACAGTAAAGAATCTACACAAGCAGGCATTAAGCAATACATCTCAGACCAAACAAGACCTCTAATCTCTTAGCAAGCCTAATGGTAAGCTCTAGATCTAGCCTTATCTATGCTTC
Organism: Camelina sativa; assembly: GCF_030686135.1. NCBI lineage: Eukaryota > Viridiplantae > Streptophyta > Magnoliopsida > Brassicales > Brassicaceae > Camelina > Camelina sativa. The sequence goes on along the minus strand of NC_141897.1, from coordinate 10,665,854 downwards.
CTAAACATTGGTGTGATGCTAAGAAGCTTGAAATCAGACTCTACCCTCTCAGATATAGAATCAGCATTAAGATCATCTACCCTAGAAGAGATCTACAACAATCAAGCTTGACCAAGTCACACAAACCACAAGATCAATCCATCCTAATCCATCCTCAAGATCCTAAGGAAACTACTCACAACAATACATGGTGATCAAAGTCAAAAACCCAGAAAATATTGAAACTTGCATTATTAGAAAGATTAAACAAAGATCTTCAATATTGATGAAAGGATGAAACTCAAATTCTCAATATCTTGAAAGTTATAGAACCAACAAAATATAAGAATCTAGTCTTCTTTCATAAGGAAGTACAAGATCTTAAAAATAAAAATGCAAAAGGAATAAAACTAAAAAAGGTAAAAACTAGGTTTAGGGAATATCTAAAAAGTTGGACTCTTTGGTGGCTGCAGGTACAAGGCCTTATATAGGTGAGGAGGTGGAAGCCCTAAAAATAGAAAAAGTCAAAGTAGTCAAACGGCTCGGTCAACTCGACCAGTGCTCAGTCGAGTCCATGGTCGAGCTGGCTTCTCTCGTGCACACTCCACTCGGTCGAGTCCATCTACCCACTCGGTCGAGTGCTTGGTCGAGTTGGACTCTGGACCTTGGTTCTTCAGCCTTAACTCTCTTGCTTTCCCTTCAAGATTGCTTCACTTCTCCTCAGGATTGTTTCCGTGCTCCTTAAGCTCCAAAATCACCTGTTTATGCATGAAAAGATGCAAATGCAATGCAACTAAACTCTAATGCATGATTAGTCCTAAAGCTACACAATAATGATGAAAATGGCTAGCAAAAGATGCAAAAGATGTGAATAAACTAAGGGAAAACATGGTAAAATATATGAACATCACAATCCAATGCATTTAACTAACTGTAAGAGTTCGAAATGAATTTGGAGTGTTTAGACTACAGTTAAACACGATTTATCCCAAAACAGGCTAAAACCGAGAGAAAACATTGATTTGTAGCATAAAACAGCTATGTTACTCTTTCTAGGGTATAAATATGTAACAATCCAATGCATTTGGCTAATTATAAGAGTTCAGGTTGAATTTGGAGTGTTTAGACACCACTCATACCCATTTTGTCCCGAAACAGGCTAAAACCAAGAAAACGTTGATTCAAAGCAGTAAACAGCTTTGTTACTGTTTCTAGGGTCAGAATGTGTGACAATCCAATGAATTTAACTATTTGTAAGAGTTCAGGATGAATTTGGAGTGTTTAGACAACAGTTACACCCGTTTTATCACAAAGGAGGCTTAAATCTTGAAAACAGGCTAAAACCGAGAGAAAACATTGATTCGAAGCAGTAAACAGGTATGTTACTCTTTCTAGGGTCAAAATATGTAACAATCCAATGTATTTGACTAATAATAAGAGTTCGGGTTGAATTTGGAGTGTTTAGACACCACTCATACCCATTTTGTCCCGAAAAAGGCTAAAACCGAGAAAACGTTGATTCAAAGCAGTAAATAGTTTCGTTACTGTTTCGAGGGTAAGAATGTGTGACAATCCAATGCATTTAACTAATTGTAAGAGTTCGAAATGAATTTGGAGTGTTTAGACAACAGTTAAACACATTTTATCCCAAAACAGGCTAAAACCGAGAGAAAACATTGATTCGAAGCATTAAACAGCTATGTTACTCTTTCTAGGGTCAAAATATGTAACAATCCAATGCATTTGACTAATTATAAGAGTTCGGGTTGAAATTGGAGTGTTTAGACACCACTCATACCAATTTTGTCCCGAAACAGGCTAAAACCGAGAAAACGTTGATTCAAAGCAGTAAACAGCTTTGTTACTGTTTCCAGTGTCAGAATGTGTGACAATCCAATGCATTTAACTAATTGTAAGAGTTCGGGATGAATTTGGAGTGTTTAGACAACAGTTAAACCCGTTTTATCCCAAAGCAGGCTTAAATCTATAAACCAGGCTAAAACCGAGAGAAAACATCGATTCGATGCAGTTAACAGGTATGTTACTCTTTCTATGGTCAAAATATGTAACAACCCAATGCATTTAAGTAATTATAAGAGTTCGGGTTGAATTTGGAGTGTTTATAGACCACTTAGACCCATTTTGTCCCTAAACAAGCTAAAACCGAGAAAACATTGATTCTAAGCAGTAAACAGCATTGTTACTGTTTCTAGGGTCAGAATGTGTGAATATCCAATGCATTTAACTAATTGTAAGAGTTTGAAATGAATTTGGAGTGTTTAGACAACAGTTAAACACGTTTTATCCCAAAACAGGCTAAAACCGAGAGAAAACTTGATTCGAAGCATTAAACAGCTATGTTACTCTTTCTAGGGTCAAAATATGTAACAATCCAATGCATTTGACTAATTATAAGAGTTCGGGTTGAATTTGGAGTGTTTAGACACCACTCATACCAATTTTGTCCCGAAACAGGCCAAAACCGAGAAAACATTGATTCAAAGCAGTAAACAGCTTTGTTACTGTTTCTAGGGTCACAATGTGTGACAATCCAATGAATTTAACTAATTGTAAGAGTTCGGGATGAATTTGGAGTGTTTAGACAACAGTTACACCCGTTTTATCCCAAAGGAGGCTTAAATCTAGAAAACAGGCTAAAACCGAGAGAAAACATTGATTCGAAGCAGTAAACAGGTATGTTACTCTTTCTAAGGTCAAAATATGTATTAATCCAATGCGTTTGACTAATAATAAGAGTTCGGGTTGAATTTGGAGTGTTTAGACACCACTCATACCCATTTTGTCCCGAAAAAGACTAAAACCGAGAAAACGTTGATTCAAAACGGTAAATAGTTTTGTTACTGTTTCTAGGGTAAGAATGTGTGACAATCCAATGCATTTAACTAATTGTAAGAGTTCGAAATGAATTTGGAGTGTTTAGACAACAGTTAAACACGTTTTATCCCAAAACAGGCTAAAACCGAGAGAAAACATTGATTCGAAGCATTAAACAGCGATGTTACTCTTTCTAGGGTCAAAATATGTAACAATCCAATGCATTTGACTAATTATAAGAGTTCGGGTTGAATTTGGAGTGTTTAGACACCACTCATACAAATTTTGTCCTGAAACAGGCTAAAACCGAGAAAACGTTGATTCAAAGCAGTAAACAGCTTTGTTACTGTTTCCAGTGTCAGAATGTGTGACAATCCAATGCATTTAACTAATTGTAAGTGTTCGGGATGAATTTGGAGTGTTTAGACAACATTTAAACCCGTTTTATCCCAAAGCAGGCTTAAATCTAGAAACCAGGCTAAAACTGAGAGAAAACATTGATTCGATGCAGTAAACAGGTATGTTACTCTTTCTATGGTCAAAATATGTAACAATCCAATGCATTTAAGTAATTATAAGAGTTCGGGTTGAATTTGGAGTGTTTAGAGACCACTTAGACCCATTTTCTCACTAAACAGGCTAAAATCGAGAAAACATTGACTCTAAGCAGTAAACAGCATTGTTACTGTTGCTAGGGTCAGAATGTGTGACATTCCAATGCATTTGACTAATAGTAAGAGTTCGCAATGAATTTGGAGTGTTTAGACAACAGTTAAACCCGTTTTATCTCAAAACCGGCTTAAACCGAGAAAACAGGCTAAAACCAAGAGAAAACATTGACTCGAAGCATTAAACAGCTATGTTACTCTTTCTAGGGTCAACATATGTAACAAGCCAATGTATTTAACTAATTGTAAGAGTTCGGGATGAATTTGGAGTGTTTAGACAACAGTTACATCCGTTTTTATCCCAAAAGAGGCTTAAATCTAGAAAACTGGCTAAAACCGAGAGAAAACATTGATTCGAAGCAGTAAACAGGTATGTTGCTCTTTATAGGGTTAAAATATGTAACAATCCAATGCATTTGACTAATAATAAGAGTTCGGGTTAAATTTGGAGTGTTTAGACACGACTCATACCCATTTTGTCCCGAAAAAGGCTAAAACCGAGAAAACGTTGATTCAAAGCAGTAAACAGTTTTGTTACTGTTTCTAGGGCCAGAATGTGTGACAATCCAATGCATTTAACTAATTGTAAGAGTTCGAAATGAATTTGGAGTGTTTAGACAACAGTTAAACACGTTTTATCCCAAAACAGGCTAAAACCGAGAGAAAACTTGATTCGAAGCATTAAACAGCTATGTTACTCTTTCTAGGGTCAAAATATGTAACAATCCAACGCATTTGACTAATTATAAGTGTTCGGGTTGAATTTGGAGTGTTTAGACACCACTCATACCCATTTTGTCCCGAAACAGGCTAAAACCAAGAAAACGTTGATTCAAAGCAGTAAACAGCTTTGTTACTGTTTCTAGGGTCAGAATGTGTGACAATCCAATGAATTTAACTAATTGTAACAGTTCGGGATGAATTTGGAGTGTTTAGACAACAGTTACACCCGTTTTATCACAAAGGAGGCTTAAATCTTGAAAACAGGCTAAAACCGAGAGAAAACATTGATTTGAAGCAGTAAACAGGTATGTTACTCTTTCTAGGGTCAAAATATGTAACAATCCAATGTATTTGACTAATAATAAGAGTTCGGGTTGAATTTGGAGTGTTTAGACACCACTCATACCAATTTTGTCCCGAAACAGGCTAAAACCGAGAAAACGTTGATTCAAAGCAGTAAACAGCTTTGTTACTGTTTCCAGTGTCAGAATGTGTGACAATCCAATGCATTTAACTAATTGTAAGAGTTCGGGATGAATTTGGAGTGTTGAGACAACAGTTAAACCCGTTTTATCCCAAAGCAGGCTTAAATCTATAAACCAGGCTAAAACCGAGAGAAAACATTGATTCGATAAAGTAAACAGGTATTTTACTCTTTCTATGGTCAAAATATGTAACAACCCAATGCATTTAAGTAATTATAAGAGTTCGGGTTGAATTTGGAGTGTTTATAGACCACTTAGACCCATTTTGTCCCTAAACAACCTAAAACCGAGAAAATATTGATTCTAAGCAGTAAAAAGCATTGTTACTGTTTCTAGGGTCAGAATGTGTGACGATCCAATGCATTTAACTAATTGTAAGAGTTCGAAATGAATTTGGAGTGTTTAGACAACAGTTAAACACGTTTTATCCCAAAACAGGCTAAAACCGAGAGAAAACTTGATTCGAAGCATTAAACAGCTATGTTAATCTTTCTAGGGTCAAAATATGTAACAATCCAATGCATTTGACTAATTATAAGAGTTCGGGATGAATTTGGAGTGTTTAGACACCACTAATACCAATTTTGTCCCGAAACAGGCCAAAACCGAGAAAACGTTGATTCAAAGCAGTAAACATCTTTGTTACTGTTTCTAGGGTCAGAATGTGTGACAATCCAATGAATTTAACTAATTGTAAGAGTTCGGGATGAATTTGGAGTGTTTAGACAACAGTTACACCCGTTTTATCCCAAAGGAGGTTTAAATCTAGAAAACAGGCTAAAACCGAGAGAAAACATTGATTCGAAGCAGTAAACAGGTATGTTACTCTTTCTAGGGTCAAAATATGTAACAATCCAATGCATTTGACTAATAATAAGAGTTCGGGTTGAATTTGGAGTGTTTAGACACCACTCATACCCAATTTGTCCCAAAAAAGACTAAAACCGAGAAAACGTTGATTCAAAGCAGTAAATAGTTTTGTTACTGTTTCTAGGGTCAGAATGTGTGACAATCCAATGCATTTAACTAATTGTAAGAGTTCGAAATGAATTTGGAGTGTTTAGACAACAGTTAAACACGTTTTATCCCAAAACAGGCTAAAACCGAGAGAAAACATTGATTCAAAGCATTAAACAGCTATGTTACTCTTTCTAGGGTCAAAATATGTAACAATCCAATGCATTTGACTAATTATAAGAGCTCGGGTTGAATTTGGAGTGTTTAGACACCACTCATACCAATTTTGTCCCGAAACAGGCTAAAACCGAGAAAACGTTGATTCAAAGCAGTAAACAGCTTTGTTACTGTTTCTAGTGTCAGAATATGTGACAATCCAATGCATTTAACTAATTTTAAGAGTTCGGGATGAATTTGGAGTGTTTAGACAACAGTTACACCCGTTTTATCACAAAGGAGGCTTAAATCTTGAAAACAGGCTAAAACCGAGAGAAAACATTGATTCGAAGCAGTAAACAGGTATGTTACTCTTTCTAGGGTCAAAATATGTAACAATCCAATGTATTTGACTAATAATAAGAGTTTGGGTTGAATTTGGAGTGTTAAGACACCACTCATACCCATTTTGTCCCGAAAAAGGCTAAAACCAAGAAAACGTTGATTCTAAGCAGTAAACAGAATTGTTACTGTTTCTAGGGTCAGAATGTGTGACAATCCAATTCATTTAACTAATTGTAAGAGTTCGAAATGAATTTGGAGTGTTTAGACAACAGTTAAACACGTTTTATCCCAAAACAGGCTAAAACCGAGAGAAAACTTGATTCGAAGCATTAAACAGCTATGTTACTCTTTCTAGGGTCAAAATATGTAACAATCCAATGCATTTGACTAATTATAAGAGTTTGGGTTGAATTTGGAGTGTTTAGACACCACTCATACCAATTTTGTCCCGAAACAGGCCAAAACCGAGAAAACGTTGATTCAAAGCAGTAAACAGCTTTGTTACTGTTTCTAGGGTCAGAATGTGTGACAATCCAATGAATTTAACTAATTGTAAGAGTTCGGGATGAATTTGGAGTGTTTAGACAACAGTTACACCCGTTTTATCCCAAAGGAGGCTTAAATCTAGAAAACAGGCTAAAACCGAGAGAAAACATTGATTCGAAGTAGTAAACAGGTATGTTACTCTTTCTAGGGTCAAAATATGTAACAATCCAATGCATTTGACTAATAATAAGAGTTCGGGTTGAATTTGGAGTGTTTAGACACCACTCATACCCATTTTGTCCCGAAAAAGACTAAAACCGAGAAAACGTTGATTCAAAGCAGTAAATAGTTTTGTTACTGTTTCTAGGGTCAGAATGTGTGACAATCCAATGCATTTACTAATTGTAAGAGTTCGAAATGAATTTGGAGTGTTTAGACAACAGTTAAACACGTTTTATCCCAAAACAGGCTAAAACCGAGACAAAACATTGAGTCAAAGCATTAAACAGCTATGTTACTCTTTCTAGGGTAAAAATATGTAACAATCCAATGCATTTGACTAATTATAAGAGCTCGGGTTGAATTTGGAGTGTTTAGACACCACTCATACCCATTTTGTCCCGAAACAGGCTAAAACCAAGAAAACGTTGATTCAAAGTAGTAAACAGCTTTGTTACTGTTTCTAGGGTCAGAATGTGTGACAATCCAATGAATTTAACTAATTGTAAGAGTTCGGGATGAATTTGGAGTGTTTAGACAACAGTTACACCCGTTTTATCACAAAGGAGGCTTAAATCTAGAAACCAGGCTAAAACCGAGAGAAAACATTGATTCAATGCAGTAAAAAGGTATGTTACTCTTTCTAGGGTCAAAATATGTAACAATCCAATGCATTTGACTAATAATAAGAGTTCGGGTTCAATTTGGAGTGTCTAGACACCACTCATACCCATTTTGTCCCGAAAAAGACTAAAACCGAGAAAACGTTGATTCAAAGCAGTAAATAGTTTTGTTACTGTTTCTAGGGTCAGAATGTGTGACAATCCAATGCATTTAACTAATTGTAAGAGTTCGAAATGAATTTGGAGTGTTTAGACAACAGTTAAACACGTTTTATCCCAAAACAGGCTAAAACCGAGACAAAACATTGATTCGAAGCATTAAACAGCTATGTTACTCTTTCTAGGGTAAAAATATGTAACAATCCAATGCATTTGACTAATTATAAGAGCTCGGGTTGAATTTGGAGTGTTTAGACACCACTCATACCCATTTTGTCCCGAAACAGGCTAAAACCAAGAAAACGTTGATTCAAAGCAGTAAACAGCTTTGTTACTGTTTCTAGGGTCAGAATGTGTGACAATCCAATGAATTTAACTAATTGTAAGAGTTCGGGATGAATTTGGAGTGTTTAGACAACAGTTACACCCGTTTTATCACAAAGGAGGCTTAAATCTTGAAAACAGGCTAAAACCGAGAGAAAACATTGATTCGAAGCAGTAAACAGGTATGTTACTCTTTCTAGGGTCAAAATATGTAACAATCTAATGTATTTGACTAATAATAAGAGTTCGGGTTGAATTTGGAGTGTTTAGACACCACTCATACCCATTTTGTCCCGAAACAGGCTAAAACCGAGAAAACGTTGATTCAAAGCAGTAAACAGCTTTGTTACTGTTTCTAGGGTCAGGAAATGTGACAATCCAATGCATTTAACTAATTGTATGAGTTCGAGATGAATTTGGAGTGTTTAGACAACAGTTAAACCCGTTTTATCCCAAAGCAGACTTAAATCTAGAAAACAGGCTAAAACCGAGAGAAAACATTGATTCGATGCATTAAACAGGTATGTTACTCTTTCTATGGTCAAAGTATGTAACAATCCAATGCATTTGACTAAGTATAAAAGTTCGGGTTGAATTTGGACTGTTTAGACACCACTCATACCTATTTTGTCCCGAAAAAAGATAAAATCGAGAAAACGTTGATTCAAAGATGTAAACAGCTGTGTTACTGTTTCTAGGGTCAGTATGTGTGATAATCCAATGCATTTAACTAATTGTAAGAGTTCGGGATGAATTTGGAGTGTTTAGACAACAGTTAAACCCGTTTTATCCCAAAGCAGGCTTAAATCTAGAAACCAGGCTAAAACCGAGAGAAAACATTGATTCCATGCAGTAAAAAGGTATGTTACTCTTTCTAGGGTCAAAATATGTAACAATCCAATGCATTTGACTAATTATAAGAGTTCGGGTTGAATTTGGAGTGTTTAGACACCACTCATACCCATTTTGTCCCGAAAAAGGCTAAAACCGAGAAAACTTTGATTCAAAGCAGTAAACAGTTTTGTTACTGTTTCTAGGGTCAGAATGTGTGACAATCCAATGCATTTAACTAATTGTAAGAGTTCAAAATGAATTTGGAGTGTTTAGACTACAGTTAAACACGATTTATCCCAAAACAGGCTAAAACCGAGAGAAAACATTGATTCGTAGCATTAAACAGCTATGTTACTCTTTATAGGGTCAAAACATGTAAAAATCCAATGCATTTGACTAATTATAAGAGCTCGGGTTGAATTTGGAGTGTTTAGACACCACTCATACCCATTTTGTCCCGAAACAGGCTAAAACCAAGAAAACGTTGATTCAAAGCAGTAAACAGCTTTGTTACTGTTTCTAGGGTCAGAATGTGTGACAATCCAATGAATTTAACTATTTGTAAGAGTTCGGGATGAATTTGGAGTGTTTAGACAACAGCTACACCCGTTTTATCACAAAGGAGGCTTAAATCATGAAAACAGGCTAAAACCGAGAGAAAACATTGATTCGAAGCAGTAAACAGGTATGTTACTCTTTCTAGGGTTAAAATATGTAACAATCCAATGCATTTGACTAATAATAAGAGTTCGGGTTAAATTTGGAGTGTTTAGACACAACTCATACCCATTTTGTCCCGAAAAAGGCTAAAACCGAGAAAACGTTGATTCAAAGCAGTAAATAGTTTTGTTACTGTTTTGAGGGTAAGAATGTGTGACTATCCAATGCATTTAACTAATTATAAGAGTTCGGGATGAATTTGGAGTGTTTAGACAACAGTTAAACACGTTTTATCCCAAAACAGGCTAAAACCGAGAGAAAACATTGATTCGAAGCATTAAACAGCTATGTTACTCTTTCTAGGGTCAAAATATGTAACAATCCAATGCATTTGACTAATTATAAGAGTTCGGGTTGAATTTGGAGTGTTTAGACACCACTCATACCAATTTTGTCCCGAAACAGGCTAAACCGAGAAAACCTTGATTCAAAGCAGTAAACAGCTTTGTTACTGTTTCCAGTGTCAGAATGTGTGACAATCCAATGCATTTAACTAATTGTAAGAGTTCGGGATGAATTTGGAGTGTTGAGACAACAGTTAAACCCGTTTTATCCCAAAGCAGGCTTAAATCTATAAACCAGGCTAAAACCGAGAGAAAACATTGATTCGATGCAGTAAACAGGTATTTTACTCTTTCTATGGTCAAAATATGTAACAACCCAATGCATTTAAGTAATTATAAGAGTTCGGGTTGAATTTGGAGTGTTTATAGACCACTTAGACCCATTTTGTCCCTAAACAAGCTAAAACCGAGAAAATATTGATTCTAAGCAGTAAAAAGCATTGTTACTGTTTCTAGGGTCAGAATGTGTGACAATCCAATGCATTTAACTAATTGTAAGAGTTCGAAATGAATTTGGAGTGTTTAGACAACAGTTAAACACGTTTTATCCCAAAACAGGCTAAAACCGAGAGAAAACTTGATTCGAAGCATTAAACAGCTATGTTACTCTTTCTAGGGTAAAAATATGTAACAATCCAATGCATTTGACTAATTATAAGAGTTCAGGTTGAATTTGGAGTGTTTAGACACCACTCATACCAATTTTGTCCCGAAACAGGCCAAAACCGAGAAAACGTTGATTCAAAGCAGTAAACAGCTTTGTTACTGTTTCTAGAGTCAGAATGTGTGACAATCCAATGAATTTAACTAATTGTATGAGTTTGGGATGAATTTGGAGTGTTTAGACAACAGTTACACCCGTTTTATCCCAAAGGAGGCTTAAATCTAGAAAACAGGCTAAAACCGAGAGAAAACATTGATTCGAAGCAGTAAACATGTATGTTACACTTTATAGGGTCAAAATATGTAACAATCCAATGCATTTGACTAATAATAAGAGTTCGGGTTGAATTTGGAGTGTTTAGACACCACTCATATCCATTTTGTCCCGAAAAAGACTAAAACCGAGAAAACGTTGATTCAAAGCAGTAAAAAGTTTTGTTACTGTTTCTAGGGTAAGAATGTGTGACAATCCAATGCATTTAACTAATTGTAAGAGTTCGAAATGAATTTGGAGTGTTAAGACAACATTTAAACCCGTTTTATCCCAAAGCAGGCTTAAATCTAGAAACCAGGCTAAAATCGAGAGAAAACATTGATTCGATGCAGTAAACAGGTATGTTACTCTTTCTATGGTCAAAATATGTAACAATCCAATGCATTTAAGTAATTATAAAAGTTCGGGTTGAATTTGGAGTGTTTAGAGACCACTTAGACCCATTTTCTCACTAAACAGGCTAAAATCGAGAAAACATTGACTCTAATCAGTAAACAGCATTGTTACTGTTGCTAGGGTCAGAATGTGTGACATTCCAATGCATTTGACTAATAGTAAGAGTTCGCAATGAATTTGGAGTGTTTAGACAACAGTTAAACCCGTTTTATCTCAAAACCGGCTTAAACCGAGAAAACAGGCTAAAACCAAGAGAAAACATTGACTCGAAGCATTAAACAGCTATGTTATTCTTTCTTGGGTCAAAATATGTAATAATCCAATGCATTTAACTAATTGTAAGAGTTCGGGATGAATTTGGAGTGTTTAGACAACAGTTACACCCGTTTTATCCCAAAAGAGGCTTAAATCTAGAAAACTGGCTAAAACCGAGAGAAAACATTGATTCGAAGCAGTAAACAGGTATGTTACTCTTTATAGGGTTAAAATATGTAACAATCCAATGCATTTGACTAATAATAAGAGTTCGGGTTAAATTTGGAGTGTTTAGACACAACTTATACCCATTTTGTCCCGAAAAAGGCTAAAACCGAGAAAACGTTGATTCAAAGCAGTAAACAGTTTTGTTACTGTTTCTAGGGTCAGAATGTGTGACAATCTAATTCATTTAACTAATTGTAAGAGTTCGAAATGAATTTGGAGTGTTTAGACAACAGTTAAACACGTTTTATCCCAAAACAGGCTTAAATCTAGAAAACTGGCTACAACCGAGAGAAAACATTGATTCGAAGCAGTAAACAGGTATGTTACTCTTTATAGGGTTAAAATATGTAACAATCCAATGCATTTGACTAATAATAAGAGTTTGGGTTAAATTTGGAGTGTTTAGACACAACTCCTACCCATTTTGTCCCGAAAAAGGCTAAAACCGAGAAAACGTTGATTCAAAGCAGTAAACAGTTTTGTTACTGTTTCTAGGGTCAGAATGTGTGACAATCTAATGCATTTAACTAATTGTAAGAGTTCGAAATGAATTTGGAGTGTTTAGACAACAGTTAAACACGTTTTAACCCAAAACAGGCTAAAACCGAGAGAAAACATTGATTCAAAGAATTAAACAGCTATGTTACTCTTTCTAGGGTAAAAATATGTAACAATCCAATGCATTTGACTAATTATAAGAGCTCGGGTTGAATTTGGAGTGTTTAGACACCACTCATACCCATTTTGTCCCGAAACAGGCTAAAACCAAGAAAACGTTGATTCAAAGCAGTAAACAGTTTTTTTAATGTTTCCAGTGTCAGAATGTGTGACAATCCAATGCATTTAACTAATTGTAAGTGTTCGAGATGAAGTTGGAGTGTTTAGACAACATTTAAACCCGTTTTATCCCAAAGCAGGCTTAAATCTAGAAACCAGGCTAAAACCGAGAGAAAACATTGATTCGATGCAGTAAACAGGTATGTTACTCTTTCTTTGGTCAAAATATGTAACAATCCAATGCATTTAAGTAATTATAAGAGTTCGGGTTGAATTTGGAGTGTTTAGAGACCACTTAGACCCATTTTCTCACTAAACAGGCTAAAACTGAGAAAACGTTGATTCAAAGCAGTAAACAGATTTGTTACTGTTTCTAGGGTCAGGATATGTGACAATCCAATGCATTTAACTAATTGTATGAGTTCGGGATGAATTTGGAGTGTTTAGACAACAGTTAAACCCGTTTTATCCCAAAGCAGACTTAAATCTAGAAAACAGGCTAAAACAGAAAGAAAACATTGATTCGATGCATTAAACAGGTATGTTACTCTTTCTATGGTCAAAGTATGTAACAATCCAATGCATTTGACTAATTATAAAAGTTCGGGTTGAATTTGGACTGTTTAGACACCACTCATACCCATTTTGTCCCGAAAAAGACTAAAACCGAGAAAACGTTGATTCAAAGCAGTAAATAGTTTTGTTACTATTTCTAGGGTAAGAATGTGTGACAATCCAATGCATTTAACTAATTGTAAGAGTTCGAAATGAATTTGGAGTGTTTAGACAACATTTAAACCCGTTTTATCCCAAAGCAGGCTTAAATCTAGAAACCAGGCTAAAACCGAGAGAAAACATTGATTCGATGCAGTAAACAGGTATGTTACTCTTTCTATGGTCAAAATATGTAACAATCCAATGCATTTAAGTAATTATAAGAGTTCGGGTTGAATTTGGAGTGTTTAGAGACCACTTAGACCCATTTTCTCACTAAACAGGCTAAAATCGAGAAAACATTGACTCTAAGCAGTAAACAGCATTGTTACTGTTGCTAGGGTCAGAATGTGTGACATTCCAATGCATTTGACTAATAGTAAGAGTTTGCAATGAATTTGGAGTGTTTAGACAGCAGTTAAACCTGTTTTATCTCAAAACCGGCTTAAACCGAGAAAACAGGCTAAAACCAAGAGAAAACATTGACTCGAAGCATTAAACAGCTATGTTATTCTTTCTTGGGTCAAAATATGTAATAATCCAATGCATTTAACTAATTGTAAGAGTTCGGGATGAATTTGGAGTGTTTAGACAACAGTTACACCCGTTTTATCCCAAAAGAGGCTTAAATCTAGAAAACTGGCTAAAACCGAGAGAAAACATTGATTCGAAGCAGTAAACAGGTATGTTACTCTTTATAGGGTTAAAATATGTAACAATCCAATGCATTTGACTAATAATAAGAGTTCGGGTTAAATTTGGAGTGTTTAGACACAACTTATACCCATTTTGTCCCGAAAAAGGCTAAAACCGAGAAAACGTTGATTCAAAGCAGTAAACAGTTTTGTTACTGTTTCTAGGGTCAGAATGTGTGACAATCTAATGCATTTAACTAATTGTAAGAGTTCGAAATGAATTTGGAGTGTTTAGACAACAGTTAAACACGTTTTATCCCAAAACAGGCTTAAATCTAGAAAACTGGCTAAAACCGAGAGAAAACATTGATTCGAAGCAGTAAACAGGTATGTTACTCTTTATAGGGTTAAAATATGTAACAATCCAATGCATTTGACTAATAATAAGAGTTCGGGTTAAATTTGGAGTGTTTAGACACAACTCATACCCATTTTGTCCCAAAAAAGGCTAAAACCGAGAAAACGTTGATTCAAAGCAGTAAACAGTTTTGTTACTGTTTCTAGGGTCAGAATGTGTGACAATCTAATGCATTTAACTAATTGTAAGAGTTCGAAATGAATTTGGAGTGTTTAGACAACAGTTAAACACGTTTTAACCCAAAACAGGCTAAAACCGAGAGAAAACATTGATTCAAAGAATTAAACAGCTATGTTACTCTTTCTAGGGTAAAAATATGTAACAATCCAATGCATTTGACTAATTATAAGAGCTCGGGTTGAATTTGGAGTGTTTAGACACCACTCATACCCATTTTGTCCCGAAACAGGCTAAAACCAAGAAAACGTTGATTCAAAGCAGTAAACAGTTTTTTTAATGTTTCCAGTGTCAGAATGTGTGACAATCCAATGCATTTAACCAATTGTAAGTGTTCGAGATGAAGTTGGAGTGTTTAGACAACATTTAAACCCGTTTTATCCCAAAGCAGGTTTAAATCTAGAAACCAGGCTAAAACCGAGAGAAAACATTGATTCGATGCAGTAAACAGGTATGTTACTCTTTCTTTGGTCAATATATGTAACAATCCAATGCATTTAAGTAATTATAAGAGTTCGGGTTGAATTTGGAGTGTTTAGAGACCACTTAGACCCATTTTCTCACTAAACAGGCTAAAACTGAGAAAACGTTGATTCAAAGCAGTAAACAGATTTGTTACTGTTTCTAGGGTCAGGATATGTGACAATCCAATGCATTTAACTAATTGTATGAGTTCGGGATGAATTTGGAGTGTTTAGACAACAGTTAAACCCGTTTTATCCCAAAGCAGACTTAAATCTAGAAAACAGGCTAAAACAGAAAGAAAACATTGATTCGATGCATTAAACAGGTATGTTACTCTTTCTATGGTCAAAGTATGTAACAATCCAATGCATTTGACTAATTATAAGAGCTCGGGTTGAATTTGGAGTGTTTAGACACCACTCATACCCATTTTGTCCCGAAACAGGCTAAAACCAAGAAAACGTTGATTCAAAGCAGTAAACAGTTTTTTTAATGTTTCCAGTGTCAGAATGTGTGACAATCCAATGCATTTAACCAATTGTAAGTGTTCGAGATGAAGTTGGAGTGTTTAGACAACATTTAAACCCGTTTTATCCCAAAGCAGGCTTAAATCTAGAAACCAGGCTAAAACCGAGAGAAAACATTGATTCGATGCAGTAAACAGGTATGTTACTCTTTCTTTGGTCAAAATATGTAACAATCCAATGCATTTAAGTAATTATAAGAGTTCGGGTTGAATTTGGAGTGTTTAGAGACCACTTAGACCCATTTTCTCACTAAACAGGCTAAAACTGAGAAAACGTTGATTCAAAGCAGTAAACAGATTTGTTACTGTTTCTAGGGTCAGGATATGTGACAATCCAATGCATTTAACTAATTGTATGAGTTCGGGATGAATTTGGAGTGTTTAGACAACAGTTAAACCCGTTTTATCCCAAAGCAGACTTAAATCTAGAAAACAGGCTAAAACAGAAAGAAAACATTGATTCGATGCATTAAACAGGTATGTTACTCTTTCTATGGTCAAAGTATGTAACAATCCAATGCATTTGACTAATTATAAAAGTTCGGGTTGAATTTGGACTGTTTAGACACCACTCATACCCATTTTGGCCCGAAAAAGACTAAAACCGAGAAAACGTTGATTCAAAGCAGTAAATAGTTTTGTTACTGTTTCTAGGGTAAGAATGTGTGACAATCCAATGCATTTAACTAATTGTAAGAGTTCGAAATGAATTTGGAGTGTTTAGACAACATTTAAACCCGTTTTATCCCAAAGCAGGCTTAAATCTAGAAACCAGGCTAAAACCGAGAGAAAACATTGAATCGATGCAGTAAACAGGTATGTTATTCTTTCTATGGTCAAAATATGTAACAATCCAATGCATTTAACTAATTGTAAGAGTTCGGGATGAATTTGGAGTGTTTAGACAACAGTTACACCCATTTTCTCACTAAACAGGCTTAAATCTAGAAAACTGGCTAAAACCGAGAGAAAACATTGATTCGAAGCAGTAAACAGGTATGTTACTCTTTATAGGGTTAAAATATGTAACAATCCAATGCATTTGACTAATAATAAGAGTTCGGGTTAAATTTGGAGTGTTTAGACACAACTTATACCCATTTTGTCCCGAAAAAGGCTAAAACCGAGAAAACGTTGATTCAAAGCAGTAAACAGTTTTGTTACTGTTTCTAGGGTCAGAATTTGTGACAATCTAATGCATTTAACTAATTGTAAGAGTTCGAAATGAATTTGGAGTGTTTAGACAACAGTTAAACACGTTTTATCCCAAAACAGGCTTAAATCTAGAAAACTGGCTAAAACCGAGAGAAAACATTGATTCGAAGCAGTAAACAGGTATGTTACTCTTTATAGGGTTAAAGTATGTAACAATCCAATGCATTTGACTAATAATAAGAGTTCGGGTTAAATTTGGAGTGTTTAGACACAACTCATACCCATTTTGTCCCAAAAAAGGCTAAAACCGAGAAAACGTTGATTCAAAGCAGTAAACAGTTTTGTTACTGTTTCTAGGGTCAGAATGTGTGATAATCTAATGCATTTAACCAATTGTAAGAGTTCGAAATGAATTTGGAGTGTTTAGACAACAGTTAAACACGTTTTAACCCAAAACAGGCTAAAACCGAGAGAAAACATTGATTCAAAGAATTAAACAGCTATGTTACTCTTTCTAGGGTAAAAATATGTAACAATCCAATGCATTTGACTAATTATAAGAGCTCGGGTTGAATTTGGAGTGTTTAGACACCACTCATACCCATTTTGTCCCGAAACAGGCTAAAACCAAGAAAACGTTGATTCAAAGCAGTAAACAGTTTTTTTAATGTTTCCAGTGTCAGAATGTGTGACAATCCAATGCATTTAACCAATTGTAAGTGTTCGAGATGAAGTTGGAGTGTTTAGACAACATTTAAACCCGTTTTATCCCAAAGCAGGCTTAAATCTAGAAACCAGGCTAAAACCGAGAGAAAACATTGATTCGATGCAGTAAACAGGTATGTTACTCTTTCTTTGGTCAATATATGTAACAATCCAATGCATTTAAGTAATTATAAGAGTTCGGGTTGAATTTGGAGTGTTTAGAGACCACTTAGACCCATTTTCTCACTAAACAGGCTAAAACTGAGAAAACGTTGATTCAAAGCAGTAAACAGATTTGTTACTGTTTCTAGGGTCAGGATATGTGACAATCCAATGCATTTAACTAATTGTATGAGTTCGGGATGAATTTGGAGTGTTTAGACAACAGTTAAACCCGTTTTATCCCAAAGCAGACTTAAATCTAGAAAACAGGCTAAAACAGAAAGAAAACATTGATTCGATGCATTAAACAGGTATGTTACTCTTTCTATGGTCAAAGTATGTAACAATCCAATGCATTTGACTAATTATAAGAGCTCGGGTTGAATTTGGAGTGTTTAGACACCACTCATACCCATTTTGTCCCGAAACAGGCTAAAACCAAGAAAACGTTGATTCAAAGCAGTAAACAGTTTTTTTAATGTTTCCAGTGTCAGAATGTGTGACAATCCAATGCATTTAACCAATTGTAAGTGTTCGAGATGAAGTTGGAGTGTTTAGACAACATTTAAACCCGTTTTATCCCAAAGCAGGCTTAAATCTAGAAACCAGGCTAAAACCGAGAGAAAACATTGATTCGATGCAGTAAACAGGTATGTTACTCTTTCTTTGGTCAAAATATGTAACAATCCAATGCATTTAAGTAATTATAAGAGTTCGGGTTGAATTTGGAGTGTTTAGAGACCACTTAGACCCATTTTCTCACTAAACAGGCTAAAACTGAGAAAACGTTGATTCAAAGCAGTAAACAGATTTGTTACTGTTTCTAGGGTCAGGATATGTGACAATCCAATGCATTTAACTAATTGTATGAGTTCGGGATGAATTTGGAGTGTTTAGACAACAGTTAAACCCGTTTTATCCCAAAGCAGACTTAAATCTAGAAAACAGGCTAAAACAGAAAGAAAACATTGATTCGATGCATTAAACAGGTATGTTACTCTTTCTATGGTCAAAGTATGTAACAATCCAATGCATTTGACTAATTATAAAAGTTCGGGTTGAATTTGGACTGTTTAGACACCACTCATACCCATTTTGGCCCGAAAAAGACTAAAACCGAGAAAACGTTGATTCAAAGCAGTAAATAGTTTTGTTACTGTTTCTAGGGTAAGAATGTGTGACAATCCAATGCATTTAACTAATTGTAAGAGTTCGAAATGAATTTGGAGTGTTTAGACAACATTTAAACCCGTTTTATCCCAAAGCAGGCTTAAATCTAGAAACCAGGCTAAAACCGAGAGAAAACATTGAATCGATGCAGTAAACAGGTATGTTATTCTTTCTATGGTCAAAATATGTAACAATCCAATGCATTTAACTAATTGTAAGAGTTCGGGATGAATTTGGAGTGTTTAGACAACAGTTACACCCATTTTCTCACTAAACAGGCTTAAATCTAGAAAACTGGCTAAAACCGAGAGAAAACATTGATTCGAAGCAGTAAACAGGTATGTTACTCTTTATAGGGTTAAAATATGTAACAATCCAATGCATTTGACTAATAATAAGAGTTCGGGTTAAATTTGGAGTGTTTAGACACAACTTATACCCATTTTGTCCCGAAAAAGGCTAAAACCGAGAAAACGTTGATTCAAAGCAGTAAACAGTTTTGTTACTGTTTCTAGGGTCAGAATTTGTGACAATCTAATGCATTTAACTAATTGTAAGAGTTCGAAATGAATTTGGAGTGTTTAGACAACAGTTAAACACGTTTTATCCCAAAACAGGCTTAAATCTAGAAAACTGGCTAAAACCGAGAGAAAACATTGATTCGAAGCAGTAAACAGGTATGTTACTCTTTATAGGGTTAAAATATGTAACAATCCAATGCATTTGACTAATAATAAGAGTTCGGGTTAAATTTGGAGTGTTTAGACACAACTCATACCCATTTTGTCCCAAAAAAGGCTAAAACCGAGAAAACGTTGATTCAAAGCAGTAAACAGTTTTGTTACTGTTTCTAGGGTCAGAATGTGTGATAATCTAATGCATTTAACCAATTGTAAGAGTTCGAAATGAATTTGGAGTGTTTAGACAACAGTTAAACACGTTTTAACCCAAAACAGGCTAAAACCGAGAGAAAACATTGATTCAAAGAATTAAACAGCTATGTTACTCTTTCTAGGGTAAAAATATGTAACAATCCAATGCATTTGACTAATTATAAGAGCTCGGGTTGAATTTGTAGTGTTTAGACACCACTCATACCCATTTTGTCCCGAAACAGGCTAAAACCAAAAAAACGTTGATTCAAAGCAGTAAACAGCTTTGTTACTGTTTCTAGGGTCAGAATGTGTGACAATCCAATGAATTTAACTAATTGTAAGAGTTCGGGATGGATTTGGAGTGTTTAGACAACAGTTACACCCGTTTTATCACAAAGGAGGCTTAAATCTTGAAAACAGGCTAAAACCGAGAGAAAACATTGATTCGAAGCAGTAAACAGGTATGTTACTCTTTCTAGGGTCAAAATATGTAACAATCCAATGTATTTGACTAATAATAAGAGTTCGGGTTGAATTTGGAGTGTTTAGACACCACTCATACCCATTTTGTTCCGAAAAAGGCTAAAACCGAGAAAACGTTGATTCAAAGCAGTAAACAGCTTTGTTACTGTTTCTAGTGTCAGAATGTGTGACAATCCAATGCATTTAACTAATTATAAGAGTTCAGGATGAATTTGGAGTGTTTAGACAACAGTTAAACCCGTTTTATCCCAAAGCAGGCTTAAATCTAGAAACCAGGCTAAAACCGAGAGAAAACATTGATTCAATGCAGTAAACAGGTATGTTACTCTTTCTAGGGTCAAAATATGTAACAATCCAATGCATTTGACTAATAATAAGAGTTCGGGTTGAATTTGGAGTGTTTAGACACCACTCATACCCATTTTGTCCCGAAAAAGGCTAAAACCGAGAAAACATTGATTCTAAGCAGTAAACAGCATTGTTACTGTTTCTAGGGTCAGAATATGTGACAATCCAAAGCATTTAACTAATTGTAATAGTTCGAAATGAATTTGGAGTGTTTAGACAACAGTTAAACACGTTTTATCCCAAAACAGGCTAAAACCGAGAGAAAACTTGATTCGAAGCATTAAACAGCTATGTTACTCTTTCTAGGGTCAAAATATGTAACAATCCAACGCATTTGACTAATTATAAGTGTTCGGGTTGAATTTGGAGTGTTTAGACACCACTCATACCAATTTTGTCCCGAAACAGGCCAAAACCGAGAAAACGTTGATTCAAAGCAGTAAACAGCTTTGTTACTGTTTCTAGGGTCACAATGTGTGACAATCCAATGAATTTAACTAATTGTAAGAGTTCGGGATGAATTTGGAGTGTTTAGACAACAGTTACACCCGTTTTATCCCAAAGGAGGCTTAAATCTAGAAAACAGGCTAAAACCGAGAGAAAACATTGATTCCAAGCAGTAAACAGGTATGTTACTCTTTCTAGGGTCAAAATATGTAACAATCCAATGCATTTGACTAATAATAAGAGTTCGGGTTGAATTTGGAGTGTTTAGACACCACTCATACCCATTTTGTCACTAAACAGGCTAAAATCGAGAAAACATTGATTCTAAGCAGTAAACAGCATTGTTACTGTTGCTAGGGTCACAATGTGTGACATTCCAATGCATTTGACTAATAGTAAGAGTTTGGAATGAATTTGGAGTGTTTAGACAACAGTTAAACCCGTTTTATCTCAAAACCGGCTTAAACCGAGAAAACAGGCTAAAACCAAGAGAAAACATTAACTCGAAGCATTAAACAGCTATGTTACTCTTTCTAGGGTCAAAATATGTAACAATCCAATGCATTTAACTAATTGTAAGAGTTTGGGATGAATTTGGAGTGTTTAGACAACAGTTACACCCGTTTTATCCCAAAAGAGGCTTAAATCTAGAAAACTGGCTAAAACCGAGAGAAAACATTGATTCGAAGCAGTAAACAGGCATGTTACTCTTTATAGGGTTCAAATATGTAACAATCCAATGCATTTGACTAATAATAAGAGTTCGGTTTAAATTTGGAGTGTTTAGACACCACTCATACCCATTTTGTCCCGAAAAAGGCTAAAACCGAGAAAACGTTGATTCAAAGCAGTAAACAGTTTTGTTACTGTTTCTAGGGTCAGAATGTGTGACAATCCAATGCATTTAACTAATTGTAAGAGTTCGAAATGAATTTGGAGTGTTTAGACAACAGTTAAACACGTTTTATCCCAAAACAGGCTAAAACCGAGAGAAAACATTGATTCAAAGCATTAAACAGCTATGTTACTCTTTCTAGGGTAAAAATATGTAACAATCCAATGCATTTGACTAATTATAGGAGCTCGGGTTGAATTTGGAGTGTTTAGACACCACTCATACCCATTTTGTCCCGAAACAGGCTAAAACCAAGAAAACGTTGATTCAAAGCAGTAAACAGCTTTGTTACTGTTTCTAGGGTCAGAATGTGTGACTATCCAATGAATTTAACTAATTGTAAGAGTTCGGGATGAATTTGGAGTGTTTAGACAACAGTTACACCCGTTTTATCACAAAGGAGGCTTAAATCTTGAAAACAGGCTAAAACCGAGAGAAAACATTGATTCGAAGCAGTAAACAGGTATGTTACTCTTTCTAGGGTCAAAATATGTAACAATCCAATGTATTTGATTAATAATAAGAGTTCGGGTTGAATTTGGAGTGTTTAGACACCACTCATACCCATTTTGTTCCGAAAAAGGCTAAAACCGAGAAAACGTTGATTCAAAGCAGTAAACAGCTTTGTTACTGTTTCTAGTGTCAGAATGTGTGACAATCCAATGCATTTAACTAATTATAAGAGTTCAGGATGAATTTGGAGTGTTTAGACAACAGTTAAACCCGTTTTATCCCAAAGCAGGCTTAAATCTAGAAACCAGGCTAAAACCGAGAGAAAACATTGATTCAATGCAGTAAACAGGTATGTTACTCTTTCTAGGGTCAAAATATGTAACAATCCAATGCATTTGACTAATAATAAGAGTTCGGGTTGAATTTGGAGTGTTTAGACACCACTCATACCCATTTTGTCCCGAAAAAGGCTAAAACCGAGAAAACATTGATTCTAAGCAGTAAACAGCATTGTTACTGTTTCTAGGGTCAGAATGTGTGACAATCCAAAGCATTTAACTAATTGTAATAGTTCGAAATGAATTTGGAGTGTTTAGACAACAGTTAAACACGTTTTATCCCAAAACAGGCTAAAACCGAGAGAAAACTTGATTCGAAGCATTAAACAGCTATGTTACTCTTTCTAGGGTCAAAATATGTAACAATCCAACGCATTTGACTAATTATAAGTGTTCGGGTTGAATTTGGAGTGTTTAGACACCACTCATACCAATTTTGTCCCGAAACAGGCCAAAACCGAGAAAACGTTGATTCAAAGCAGTAAACAGCTTTGTTACTGTTTCTAGGGTCACAATGTGTGACAATCCAATGAATTTAACTAATTGTAAGAGTTCGGGATGAATTTGGAGTGTTTAGACAACAGTTACACCCGTTTTATCCCAAAGGAGGCTTAAATCTAGAAAACAGGCTAAAACCGAGAGAAAACATTGATTCCAAGCAGTAAACAGGTATGTTACTCTTTCTAGGGTCAAAATATGTAACAATCCAATGCATTTGACTAATAATAAGAGTTCGGGTTGAATTTGGAGTGTTTAGACACCACTCATACCCATTTTGTCCCGAAAATGCTAAAACCGAGAAAACGTTGATTCAAAGCAGTAAACAGTTTTGTTACTGTTTCTAGGGTCAGAATGTGTGACAATCCAATACATTTAACTAATTGTAAGAGTTCGAAATGAATTTGGAGTGTTTAGACAACAGTTAAACACGTTTTATCCCAAAACAGGCTAAAACCGAGAGAAAACATTGATTCAAAGCATTAAACAGCTATGTTACTCTTTCTAGGGTAAAAATATGTAACAATCCAATGCATTTGACTAATTATAAGAGCTCGGGTTGAATTTGGATTGTTTAGACACCACTCATACCCATTTTGTCCCGAAACAGGCTAAAACCAAGAAAA
Organism: Camelina sativa; assembly: GCF_030686135.1. NCBI lineage: Eukaryota > Viridiplantae > Streptophyta > Magnoliopsida > Brassicales > Brassicaceae > Camelina > Camelina sativa. The sequence goes on along the minus strand of NC_141897.1, from coordinate 10,642,314 downwards.
CGTTGATTAAAAGCAGTAAACAGCTTACTTACTGTTTCTAGGGTCAGAATGTGTGACAATCCAATGAATTTAACTAATTGTAAGAGTTCGGGATGAATTTGGAGTGTTTAGACAACAGTTACACCCGTTTTATCACAAAGGAGGCTTAAATCTTGAAAACAGGCTAAAACCGAGAGAAAACATTGATTCGAAGCAGTAAACAGGTATGTTACTCTTTCTAGGGTCAAAATATGTAACAATCCAATGTATTTGACTAATAATAAGAGTTCGGGTTGAATTTGGAGTGTTTAGACACCACTCATACCCATTTTGTTCCGAAAAAGGCTAAAACCGAGAAAACGTTGATTCAAAGCAGTAAACAGCTTTGTTACTGTTTCTAGTGTCAGAATGTGTGACAATCCAATGCATTTAACTAATTGTAATAGTTCGAAATGAATTTGGAGTGTTTAGACAACAGTTAGACACGTTTTATCCCAAAACAGGCTAAAACCGAGAGAAAACATTGATTCAAAGCATTAAACAGCTATGTTACTCTTTCTAGGGTAAAAATATGTAACAATCCAATGCATTTGACTAATTATAAGAGCTCGGGTTGAATTTGGATTGTTTAGACACCACTCATACCCATTTTGTCCCGAAAAAGGCTAAAACCGAGAAAACATTGATTCTAAGCAGTAAACAGCATTGTTACTGTTTCTAGGGTCACAATGTGTGACAATCCAATGAATTTAACTAATTGTAAGAGTTCGGGATGAATTTGGAGTGTTTAGACAACAGTTACACCCGTTTTATCCCAAAGGAGGCTTAAATCTAGAAAACAGGCTAAAACCGAGAGAAAACATTGATTCCAAGCGGTAAACAGGTATGTTACTCTTTCTAGGGTCAAAATATGTAACAATCCAATGCATTTGACTAATAATAAGAGTTCGGGTTGAATTTGGAGTGTTTAGACACCACTCATACCCATTTTGTCCCGAAAAAGGCTAAAACCGAGAAAACATTGATTCTAAGCAGTAAACAGCATTGTTACTGTTTCTAGGGTCAGAATGTGTGACAATCCAAAGCATTTAACTAATTGTAATAGTTCGAAATGAATTTGGAGTGTTTAGACAACAGTTAAACACGTTTTATCCCAAAACAGGCTAAAACCGAGAGAAAACTTGATTCGAAGCATTAAACAGCTATGTTACTCTTTCTAGGGTCAAAATATGTAACAATCCAACGCATTTGACTAATTATAAGTGTTCGGGTTGAATTTGGAGTGTTTAGACACCACTCATACCAATTTTGTCCCGAAACAGGCCAAAACCGAGAAAACGTTGATTCAAAGCAGTAAACAGCTTTGTTACTGTTTCTAGGGTCACAATGTGTGACAATCCAATGAATTTAACTAATTGTAAGAGTTCGGGATGAATTTGGAGTGTTTAGACAACAGTTACACCCGTTTTATCCCAAAGGAGGCTTAAATCTAGAAAACAGGCTAAAACCGAGAGAAAACATTGATTCCAAGCAGTAAACAGGTATGTTACTCTTTCTAGGGACAAAATATGTAACAATCCAATGCATTTGACTAATAATAAGAGTTCGGGTTGAATTTGGAGTGTTTAGACACCACTCATACCCATTTTGTCCCGAAAAGGCTAAAACCGAGAAAACGTTGATTCAAAGCAGTAAACAGTTTTGTTACTGTTTCTAGGGTCAGAATGTGTGACAATCCAATACATTTAACTAATTGTAAGAGTTCGAAATGAATTTGGAGTGTTTAGACAACAGTTAAACACGTTTTATCCCAAAACAGGCTAAAACCGAGAGAAAACATTGATTCAAAGCATTAAACAGCTATGTTACTCTTTCTAGGGTAAAAATATGTAACAATCCAATGCATTTGACTAATTATAAGAGCTCGGGTTGAATTTGGATTGTTTAGACACCACTCATACCCATTTTGTCCCGAAACAGGCTAAAACCAAGAAAACGTTGATTAAAAGCAGTAAACAGCTTACTTACTGTTTCTAGGGTCAGAATGTGTGACAATCCAATGAATTTAACTAATTGTAAGAGTTCGGGATGAATTTGGAGTGTTTAGACAACAGTTACACCCGTTTTATCACAAAGGAGGCTTAAATCTTGAAAACAGGCTAAAACCGAGAGAAAACATTGATTCGAAGCAGTAAACAGGTATGTTACTCTTTCTAGGGTCAAAATATGTAACAATCCAATGTATTTGACTAATAATAAGAGTTCGGGTTGAATTTGGAGTGTTTAGACACCACTCATACCCATTTTGTTCCGAAAAAGGCTAAAACCGAGAAAACGTTGATTCAAAGCAGTAAACAGCTTTGTTACTGTTTCTAGTGTCAGAATGTGTGACAATCCAATGCATTTAACTAATTATAAGAGTTCAGGATGAATTTGGAGTGTTTAGACAACAGTTAAACCCGTTTTATCCCAAAGCAGGCTTAAATCTAGAAACCAGGCTAAAACCGAGAGAAAACATTGATTCAATGCAGTAAACAGGTATGTTACTCTTTCTAGGGTTAAAATATGTAACAATCCAATGCATTTGACTAATAATAAGAGTTCGGGTTGAATTTGGAGTGTTTATACACCACTCATACCCATTTTGTCCCGAAAAAGGCTAAAACCGAGAAAACATTGATTCTAAGCAGTAAACAGCATTGTTACTGTTTCTAGGGTCAGGATGTGTGACAATCCAATGCATTTAACTAATTGTAATAGTTCGAAATGAATTTGGAGTGTTTAGACAACAGTTAAACACGTTTTATCCCAAAACAGGCTAAAACCGAGAGAAAACTTGATTCGAAGCATTAAACAGCTATGTTACTCTTTCTAGGGTCAAAATATGTAACAATCCAACGCATTTGACTAATTATAAGTGTTCGGGTTGAATTTGGAGTGTTTAGACACCACTCATACCAATTTTGTCCCGAAACAGGCCAAAACCGAGAAAACGTTGATTCAAAGCAGTAAACAGCTTTGTTACTGTTTCTAGGGTCACAATGTGTGACAATCCAATGAATTTAACTAATTGTAAGAGTTCGGGATGAATTTGGAGTGTTTAGACAACAGTTACACCCGTTTTATCCCAAAGGAGGCTTAAATCTAGAAAACAGGCTAAAACCGAGAGAAAACATTGATTCCAAGCGGTAAACAGGTATGTTACTCTTTCTAGGGTCAAAATATGTAACAATCCAATGCATTTGACTAATAATAAGAGTTCGGGTTGAATTTGGAGTGTTTAGACACCACTCATACCCATTTTGTCCCGAAAAAGGCTAAAACCGAGAAAACGTTGACTCTAAGCAGTAAACAGCATTGTTACTGTTGCTAGGGTCAGAATGTGTGACATTCCAATGCATTTGACTAATAGTAAGAGTTCGGAATGAATTTGGAGTGTTTAGACAACAGTTAAACCCGTTTTATCTCAAAACCGGCTTAAACCGAGAAAACAGGCTAAAACCAAGAGAAAACATTGAATCGAAGCATTAAACAGCTATGTTACTCTTTCTAGGGTCAAAATATGTAACAATCCAATGCATTTAACTAATTGTAAGAGTTCGGGATGAATTTGGAGTGTTTAGACAACAGTTACACCCGTTTTATACCAAAAGAGGCTTAAATCTAGAAAACTGGCTAAAACCGAGAGAAAACATTGATTCGAAGCAGTAAACAGGCATGTTACTCTTTATAGGGTTAAAATATGTAACAATCCAATGCATTTGACTAATAATAACAGTTCGGGTTAAATTTGGAGTGTTTAGACACCACTCATACCCATTTTGTCCCGAAAAAGGCTAAAACCGAGAAAAGGTTGATTCAAAGCAGTAAACAGTTTTGTTACTGTTTCTAGGGTCAGAATGTGTGACAATCCAATGCACTTAACTAATTGTAAGAGTTCGAAATGAATTTGGAGTGTTTAGACAACAGTTAAACACGTTTTATCCCAAAACAGGCTAAAACCGAGAGAAAACATTGATTCAAAGCATTAAACAGCTATGTTACTCTTTCTAGGGTAAAAATATGTAACAATCCAACGCATTTGACTAATTATAAGTGTTCGGGTTGAATTTGGAGTGTTTAGACACCACTCATACCAATTTTGTCCCGAAACAGGCCAAAACCGAGAAAACGTTGATTCAAAGCAGTAAACAGCTTTGTTACTGTTTCTAGGGTCACAATGTGTGACAATCCAATGAATTTAACTAATTGTAAGAGTTCGGGATGAATTTGGAGTGTTTAGACAACAGTTACACCCGTTTTATCCCAAAGGAGGCTTAAATCTAGAAAACAGGCTAAAACCGAGAGAAAACATTGATTCCAAGCGGTAAACAGGTATGTTACTCTTTCTAGGGTCAAAATATGTAACAATCCAATGCATTTGACTAATAATAAGAGTTCGGGTTGAATTTGGAGTGTTTAGACACCACTCATACCCATTTTGTCCCGAAAAAGGCTAAAACCGAGAAAACGTTGACTCTAAGCAGTAAACAGCATTGTTACTGTTGCTAGGGTCAGAATGTGTGACATTCCAATGCATTTGACTAATAGTAAGAGTTCACAATGAATTTGGAGTGTTTAGACAACAGTTAAACCCGTTTTATCTCAAAACCGGCTTAAACCGAGAAAACAGGCTAAAACCAAGAGAAAACATTGAATCGAAGCATTAAACAGCTATGTTACTCTTTCTAGGGTCAAAATATGTAACAATCCAATGCATTTAACTAATTGTAAGAGTTCGGGATGAATTTGGAGTGTTTAGACAACAGTTACACCCGTTTTATCCCAAAAGAGGCTTAAATCTAGAAAACTGGCTAAAACCGAGAGAAAACATTGATTCGAAGCAGTAAACAGGCATGTTACTCTTTATAGGGTTAAAATATGTAACAATCCAATGCATTTGACTAATAATAACAGTTCGGGTTAAATTTGGAGTGTTTAGACACCACTCATACCCATTTTGTCCCGAAAAAGGCTAAAACCGAGAAAAGGTTGATTCAAAGCAGTAAACAGTTTTGTTACTGTTTCTAGGGTCAGAATGTGTGACAATCCAATGCATTTAACTAATTGTAAGAGTTCGGGATGAATTTGGAGTGTTTAGACAACAGTTACACCCGTTTTATCCCAAAGGAGGCTTAAATCTAGAAAACAGGCTAAAACCGAGAGAAAACATTGATTCCAAGCAGTAAACAGGTATGTTACTCTTTCTAGGGTCAAAATATGTAACAATCCAATGCATTTGACTAATAATAAGAGTTCGGGTTGAATTTGGAGTGTTTAGACACCACTCATACCCATTTTGTCCCGAAAAGGCTAAAACCAAGAAAACGTTGATTCAAAGCAGTAAACAGTTTTGTTACTGTTTCTAGGGTCAGAATGTGTGACAATCCAATACATTTAACTAATTGTAAGAGTTCGAAATGAATTTGGAGTGTTTAAACAACAGTTAAACACGTTTTATCCCAAAACAGGCTAAAACCGAGAGAAAACATTGATTCAAAGCATTAAACAGCTATGTTACTCTTTCTAGGGTAAAAATATGTAACAATCCAATGCATTTGACTAATTATAAGAGCTCAGGTTGAATTTGGATTGTTTAGACACCACTCATACCCATTTTGTCCCGAAACAGGCTAAAACCAAGAAAACGTTGATTAAAAGCAGTAAACAGCTTACTTACTGTTTCTAGGGTCAGAATGTGTAACAATCCAATGAATTTAACTAATTGTAAGAGTTCGGGATGAATTTGGAGTGTTTAGACAACAGTTACACCCGTTTTATCACAAAGGAGGCTTAAATCTTGAAAACAGGCTAAAACCGAGAGAAAACATTGATTCGAAGCAGTAAACAGGTATGTTACTCTTTCTAGGGTCAAAATATGTAACAATCCAATGTATTTGACTAATAATAAGAGTTCGGGTTGAATTTGGAGTGTTTAGACACCACTCATACCCATTTTGTTCCGAAAAAGGCTAAAACCGAGAAAACGTTGATTCAAAGCAGTAAACAGCTTTGTTACTGTTTCTAGTGTCAGAATGTGTGACAATCCAATGCATTTAATTAATTATAAGAGTTCAGGATGAATTTGGAGTGTTTAGACAACAGTTAAACCCGTTTTATCCCAAAGCAGGCTTAAATCTAGAAACCAGGCTAAAACCGAGAGAAAACATTGATTCAATGCAGTAAACAGGTATGTTACTCTTTCTAGGGTTAAAATATGTAACAATCCAATGCATTTGACTAATAATAAGAGTTCGGGTTGAATTTGGAGTGTTTATACACCACTCATACCCATTTTGTCCCGAAAAAGGCTAAAACCGAGAAAACATTGATTCTAAGCAGTAAACAGCATTGTTACTGTTTCTAGGGTCAGAATGTGTGACAATCCAATGCATTTAACTAATTGTAATAGTTCGAAATGAATTTGGAGTGTTTAGACAACAGTTAAACACGTTTTATCCCAAAACAGACTAAAACCGAGAGAAAACTTGATTCGAAGCATTAAACAGCTATGTTACTCTTTCTAGGGTCAAAATATGTAACAATCCAACGCATTTGACTAATTATAAGTGTTCGGGTTGAATTTGGAGTGTTTAGACACCACTCATACCAATTTTGTCCCGAAACAGGCCAAAACCGAGAAAACGTTGATTCAAAGCAGTAAACAGCTTTGTTACTGTTTCTAGGGTCACAATGTGTGACAATCCAATGAATTTAACTAATTGTAAGAGTTCGGGATGAATTTGGAGTGTTTAGACAACAGTTACACCCGTTTTATCCCAAAGGAGGCTTAAATCTAGAAAACAGGCTAAAACCGAGAGAAAACATTGATTCCAAGCGGTAAACAGGTATGTTACTCTTTCTAGGGTCAAAATATGTAACAATCCAATGCATTTGACTAATAATAAGAGTTCGGGTTGAATTTGGAGTGTTTAGACACCACTCATACCCATTTTGTCCCGAAAAAGGCTAAAACCGAGAAAACGTTGACTCTAAGCAGTAAACAGCATTGTTACTGTTGCTAGGGTCAGAATGTGTGACATTCCAATGCATTTGACTAATAGTAAGAGTTCGGAATGAATTTGGAGTGTTTAGACAACAGTTAAACCCATTTTATCTCAAAACCGGCTTAAACCGAGAAAACAGGCTAAAACCAAGAGAAAACATTGAATCGAAGCATTAAACAGCTATGTTACTCTTTCTAGGGTCAAAATATGTAACAATCCAATGCATTTAACTAATTGTAAGAGTTCGGGATGAATTTGGAGTGTTTAGACAACAGTTACACCCGTTTTATACCAAAAGAGGCTTAAATCTAGAAAACTGGCTAAAACCGAGAGAAAACATTGATTCGAAGCAGTAAACAGGCATGTTACTCTTTATAGGGTTAAAATATGTAACAATCCAATGCATTTGACTAATAATAACAGTACGGGTTAAATTTGGAGTGTTTAGACACCACTCATACCCATTTTGTCCCGAAAAAGGCTAAAACCGAGAAAAGGTTGATTCAAAGCAGTAAACAGTTTTGTTACTGTTTCTAGGGTCAGAATGTGTGACAATCCAATGCACTTAACTAATTGTAAGAGTTCGAAATGAATTTGGAGTGTTTAGACAACAGTTAAACACGTTTTATCCCAAAACAGGCTAAAACCGAGAGAAAACATTGATTCAAAGCATTAAACAGCTATGTTACTCTTTCTAGGGTAAAAATATGTAACAATCCAACGCATTTGACTAATTATAAGTGTTCGGGTTGAATTTGGAGTGTTTAGACACCACTCATACCAATTTTGTCCCGAAACAGGCCAAAACCGAGAAAACGTTGATTCAAAGCAGTAAACAGCTTTGTTACTGTTTCTAGGGTCACAATGTGTGACAATCCAATGAATTTAACTAATTGTAAGAGTTCGGGATGAATTTGGAGTGTTTAGACAACAGTTACACCCGTTTTATCCCAAAGGAGGCTTAAATCTAGAAAACAGGCTAAAACCGAGAGAAAACATTGATTCCAAGCGGTAAACAGGTATGTTACTCTTTCTAGGGTCAAAATATGTAACAATCCAATGCATTTGACTAATAATAAGAGTTCGGGTTGAATTTGGAGTGTTTAGACACCACTCATACCCATTTTGTCCCGAAAAAGGCTAAAACCGAGAAAACGTTGACTCTAAGCAGTAAACAGCATTGTTACTGTTGCTAGAGTCAGAATGTGTGACATTCCAATGCATTTGACTAATAGTAAGAGTTCGCAATGAATTTGGAGTGTTTAGACAACAGTTAAACCCGTTTTATCTCAAAACCGGCTTAAACCGAGAAAACAGGCTAAAACCAAGAGAAAACATTGAATCGAAGCATTAAACAGCTATGTTACTCTTTCTAGGGTCAAAATATGTAACAATCCAATGCATTTAACTAATTGTAAGAGTTCGGGATGAATTTGGAGTGTTTAGACAACAGTTACACCCGTTTTATCCCAAAAGAGGCTTAAATCTAGAAAACTGGCTAAAACCGAGAGAAAACATTGATTCGAAGCAGTAAACAGGCATGTTACTCTTTATAGGGTTAAAATATGTAACAATCCAATGCATTTGACTAATAATAACAGTTCGGGTTAAATTTGGAGTGTTTAGACACCACTCATACCCATTTTGTCCCGAAAAAGGCTAAAACCGAGAAAAGGTTGATTCAAAGCAGTAAACAGTTTTGTTACTGTTTCTAGGGTCAGAATGTGTGACAATCCAATGCATTTAACTAATTGTAAGAGTTCGAAATGAATTTGGAGTGTTTAGACAACAGTTAAACACGTTTTATCCCAAAACAGGCTAAAACCGAGAGAAAACATTGATTCAAAGCATTAAACAGCTATGTTACTCTTTCTAGGGTAAAAATATGAAACAATCCAACGCATTTGACTAATTATAAGTGTTCGGGTTGAATTTGGAGTGTTTAGACACCACTCATACCAATTTTGTCCCGAAACAGGCCAAAACCGAGAAAACGTTGATTCAAAGCAGTAAACAGCTTTGTTACTGTTTCTAGAGTCACAATGTGTGACAATCCAATGAATTTAACTAATTGTAAGAGTTCGGGATGAATTTGGAGTGTTTAGACAACAGTTACACCCGTTTTATCCCAAAGGAGGCTTAAATCTAGAAAACAGGCTAAAACCGAGAGAAAACATTGATTCCAAGCGGTAAACAGGTATGTTACTCTTTCTAGGGTCAAAATATGTAACAATCCAATGCATTTGACTAATAATAAGAGTTCGGGTTGAATTTGGAGTATTTAGACACCACTCATACCCATTTTGTCCCGAAAAAGGCTAAAACCGAGAAAACGTTGACTCTAAGCAGTAAACAGCATTGTTACTGTTGCTAGGGTCAGAATGTGTGACATTCCAATGCATTTGACTAATAGTAAGAGTTCGCAATGAATTTGGAGTGTTTAGACAACAGTTAAACCCGTTTTATCTCAAAACCGGCTTAAACCGAGAAAACAGGCTAAAACCAAGAGAAAACATTGAATCGAAGCATTAAACAGCTATGTTACTCTTTCTAGGGTCAAAATATGTAACAATCCAATGCATTTAACTAATTGTAAGAGTTCGGGATGAATTTGGAGTGTTTAGACAACAGTTACACCCGTTTTATCCCAAAAGAGGCTTAAATCTAGAAAACTGGCTAAAACCGAGAGAAAACATTGATTCGAAGCAGTAAACAGGCATGTTACTCTTTATAGGGTTAAAATATGTAACAATCCAATGCATTTGACTAATAATAAGAGTTCGGGTTAAATTTGGAGTGTTTAGACACCACTCATACCCATTTTGTCCCGAAAAAGGCTAAAACCGAGAAAAGGTTGATTCAAAGCAGTAAACAGTTTTGTTACTGTTTCTAGGGTCAGAATGTGTGACAATCCAATGCATTTAACTAATTGTAAGAGTTCGAAATGAATTTGGAGTGTTTAGACAACAGTTAAACACGTTTTATCCCAAAACAGGCTAAAACCGAGAGAAAACATTGATTCAAAGCATTAAACAGCTATGTTACTCTTTCTAGGGTAAAAATATGTAACAATCCAATGCATTTGACTAATTATAAGAGCTCGGGTTGAATTTGGAGTGTTTAGACACCACTCATACCCATTTTGTCCCGAAACAGGCTAAAACCAAGAAAACGTTGATTCAAAGCAGTAAACAGCTTAGTTACTGTTTCTAGGGTCAGAATGTGTGACAATACAATGAATTTAACTAATTGTAAGAGTTCGGGATGAATTTGGAGTGTTTAGACAACAGTTACACCCGTTTTATCACAAAGGAGGCTTAAATCTTGAAAACAGGCTAAAACCGAGAGAAAACATTGATTCGAAGCAGTAAACAGGTATGTTACTCTTTCTAGGGTCAAAATATGTATCAATCCAATGTATTTGACTAATAATAAGAGTTCGGGTTGAATTTGGAGTGTTTAGACACCACTCATACCCATTTTGTCCCGAAAAAGGCTAAAACCGAGAAAACGTTGATTCAAAGCAGTAAACTGCTTTGTTACTGTTTCTAGTGTCAGAATGTGTGACAATCCAATGCATTTAACTAATTATAAGAGTTCGGGATGAATTTGGAGTGTTTAGACAACAGTTAAACCCGTTTTATCAAGCAGGCTTAAATCTAGAAACCAAACTAAAACCGAGAGAAAAAATTTATTCAATGCAGTAAATAGGTATGTTACTCTTTCTAGGGTCAAAATATGTAACAATCCAATTCATTTGACTAATAATAAGAGTTCGGGTTGAATTTGGAGTGTTTAGACACCACTCATACCCATTTTGTCCCGAAAAAGGCTAAAACCGAGAAAACATTGATTCTAAGCAGTAAACAGCATTGTTACTATTTCTAGGGTCAGAATGTGTGACAATCCAATGCATTTAACTAATTGTAAGAGTTCGAAATGAATTTGGAGTGTTTAGACAACAGTTAAACACGTTTTATCCCAAAACAGGCTAAAACCGAGAGAAAACTTGATTCGAAGCATTAAACAGCTATGTTACTCTTTCTAGGGTCAAAATATGTAACAATCCAATGCATTTGACTAATTATAAGAGTTCGGGTTGAATTTGGAGTGTTTAGACACCACTCATACCAATTTTGTCCCGAAACAGGCCAAAACCGAGAAAACGTTGATTCAAAGCAGTAAACAGCTTTGTTACTGTTTCTAGGGTCAGAATGTGTGACAATCCAATGAATTTAACTAATTGTAAGAGTTCGGGATGAATTTGGAGTGTTTAGACAACAGTTACACCCGTTTTATCCCAAAGGAGGCTTAAATCTAGAAAACAGGCTAAAACCGAGAGAAAACATTGATTCCAAGCAGTAAACAGGTATGTTACTCTTTCTAGGGTCAAAATATGTAACAATCCAATGCATTTGACTAATAATAAGAGTTCGGGTTGAATTTGGAGTGTTTAGACACCACTCATACCCATTTTGTCCCGAAAAGGCTAAAACCGAGAAAACGTTGATTCAAAGCAGTAAATAGTTTTGTTACTGTTTCTAGGGTAAGAATGTGTGACAATCCAATACATTTAACTAATTGTAAGAGTTCGAAATGAATTTGGAGTGTTTAGACAACAGTTAAACACGTTTTATCCCAAAACAGGCTAAAACCGAGAGAAAACATTGATTCGAAGCATTAAACAGCTATGTTACTCTTTCTAGGGTCAAAATATGTAACAATCCAATGCATTTGACTAATTATAAGAGTTCGGGTTGAATTTGGAGTTTTTAGACACCACTCATACCAATTTTGTCCCGAAATAGGCTAAAACCGAGAAAACGTTGATTCAAAGCAGTAAACAGCTTTGTTACTGTTTCCAGTGTCAGAATGTGTGACAATCCAATGCATTTAACTAATTGTAAGTGTTCGGGATGCATTTGGAGTGTTTAGACAACATTTAAACCCGTTTTATCCCAAAGCAGGCTTAAATCTAGAAACCAGGCTAAAACCGGGAGAAAACATTGATTCGATGCAGTAAACAAGTATGTTACTCTTTCTATGGTCAAAATATGTAACAATCCAATGCATTTAAGTAATAATAAGAGTTCGGGTTGAATTTGGAGTGTTTAGACACCACTTATACCCATTTTGTCCCGAAAAAGGCTAAAACCGAGAAAACATTGATTCTAAGCAGTAAACAGCATTGTTACTGTTTCTAGGGTCAGAATGTGTGACAATCCAATGCATTTAACTAATTGTAAGAGTTCGAAATGAATTTGGAGTGTTTAGACAACAGTTAAACACGTTTTATCCCAAAACAGGCTAAAACCGAGAGAAAACTTGATTCGAAGCATTAAACAGCTATGTTACTCTTTCTAGGGTCAAAATATGTAACAATCCAATGCATTTGACTAATTATAAGAGTTCGGGTTGAATTTGGAGTGTTTAGACACCACTCATACCAATTTTGTCCCGAAACAGGCCAAAACCGAGAAAACGTTGATTCAAAGCAGTAAACAGCTTTGTTACTGTTTCTAGGGTCAGAATGTGTGACAATCCAATGAATTTAACTAATTGTAAGAGTTCGGGATGAATTTGGAGTGTTTAGACAACAGTTACACCCGTTTTATCCCAAAGGAGGCTTAAATCTAGAAAACAGGCTAAAACCGAGAGAAAACATTGATTCCAAGCAGTAAACAGGTATGTTACTCTTTCTAGGGTCAAAATATGTAACAATCCAATGCATTTGACTAATAATAAGAGTTCGGGTTGAATTTGGAGTGTTTAGACACCACTCATACCCATTTTGTCCCGAAAAAGGCTAAAACCGAGAAAACGTTGATTCAAAGCAGTAATTAGTATTGTTACTGTTTCTAGGGTAAGAATGTGTGACAATCCAATACATTTAACTAATTGTAAGAGTTCGAAATGAATTTGGAGTGTTTAGACAACAGTTAAACACGTTTTATCCCAAAACAGGCTAAAACCGAGAGAAAACATTGATTCGAAGCATTAAACAGCTATGTTACTCTTTCTAGGGTCAAAATATGTAGCAATCCAATGCATTTGACTAATTATAAGAGTTCGGGTTGAATTTGGAGTGTTTAGACACCACTCATACCAATTTTGTCCCGAAACAGGCTAAAAACCGAGAAAACGTTGATTCAAAGCAGTAAACAGCTTTGTTACTGTTTCCAGTGTCAGAATGTGTGACAATCCAATGCATTTAACTAATTGTAAGTGTTCGGGATGAATTTGGAGTGTTTAGACAACATTTAAACCCGTTTTATCCCAAAGCAGGCTTAAATCTAGAAACCAGGCTAAAACCGAGAGAAAACATTGATTCGATGCAGTAAACAAGTATGTTACTCTTTCTATGGTCAAAATATGTAACAATCCAATGCATTTAAGTAATTATAAGAGTTCGGGTTGAATTTGGAGTGTTTAGAGACCACTTAGACCCATTTTCTCACTAAACAGGCTAAAATCGAGAAAACATTGACTCTAAGCAGTAAACAGCATTGTTACTGTTGCTAGGGTCAGAATGTGTGACATTCCAATGCATTTGACTAATAGTAAGAGTTCGGAATAAATTTGGAGTGTTTAAACAACAGTTAAACCCGTTTTATCTCAAAACCGGCTTAAACCGAGAAAAGAGGCTAAAACCAAGAGAAAACATTGACTCGAAGCATTAAACAGCTATGTTACTCTTTCTAGGGTCAAAATATGTAATAATCCAATGCATTTAACTAATTGTAAGAGTTCGGGATGAATTTGGAGTGTTTAGACAACAGTTACACCCGTTTTATCCCAAAAGAGGCTTAAATCTAGAATACTGGCTAAAACCGAGACAAAACATTGATTCGAAGCAGTAAACAGGCATGTTACTCTTTATAGGGTTAAAATATGTAACAATCCAATGCATTTGACTAATAATAAGAGTTCGGGTTAAATTTGGAGTGTTTAGACACCACTCATACCCATTTTGTCCCGAAAAAGGCTAAAACCGAGAAAACGTTGATTCAAAGCAGTAAACAGTTTTGTTACTGTTTCTAGGGTCAGAATGTGTGACAATCCAATGCATTTAACTAATTGTAAGAGTTCGAAATGAATTTGGAGTGTTTAGACAACAGTTAAACACATTTTATCCCAAAACAGGATAAAACCGAGAGAAAACATTGATTCGAAGCATTAAACAGCTATGTTACTCTTTCTTGTGTCAAAATATGTAGCAATCCAATGCATTTGACTAATTATAAGAGTTCGGGTTGAATTTGGAGTGTTTAGACACCACTCGTACCAATTTTGTCCCGAAACAGGCTAAAACCGAGAAAACGTTGATTCAAAGCAGTAAACAGCTTTGTTACTGTTTCAAGTGTCAGAATGTGTGACAATCCAATGCATTTAACTAATTGTAAGTGTTCGGGATGAATTTGGAGTGTTTAGACAACATTTAAACCCGTTTTATCCCAAAGCAGGCTTAAATATAGAATACTGGCTAAAACCGAGAGAAAACATTGATTCGAAGCAGTAAACAGGCATGTTACTCTTTCTAGGGTCAAAATATGTAGCAATCCAATGCATTTGACTAATTATAAGAGTTCGGGTTGAATTTGGAGTGTTTAGACACCACTCGTACCAATTTTGTCCCGAAACAGGCTAAAACCGAGAAAACGTTGATTCAAAGCAGTAAACAGCTTTGTTACTGTTTCCAGTGTCAGAATGTGTGACAATCCAATGCATTTAACTAATTGTAAGTGTTCGGGATGAATTTGGAGTGTTTAGACAACAGTTACACCCGTTTTATCCCAAAGGAGGCTTAAATCTAGAAAACAGGCTAAAACCGAAAGAAAACATTGATTCGAAGCAGTAAACAGGTATGTTACTCTTTCTAGGGTCAAAATATGTAACAATCCAATGCATTTGACTAATAATAAGAGTTCGGGTTGAATTTGGAGTGTTTAGACACCACTCATACCCATTTTGTCCCGAAAAAGGCTAAAACCGAGAAAACGTTGATTCAAAGCAGTAAATAGTTTTGTTACTGTTTCTAGGGTAAGAATGTGTGACAATCCAATACATTTAACTAATTGTAAGAGTTCAAAATGAATTTGGAGTGTTTAGACAACAGTTAAAAACATTTTATCCCAAAACAGGATAAAACCGAGAGAAAACATTGATTCGAAGCATTAAACAGCTATGTTACTCTTTCTAGGGTCAAAATATGTAACAATCCAATGCATTTGACTAATTATAAGAGTTCGGGTTGAATTTGGAGTGTTTAGACACCACTCGTACCAATTTTGTCCCGAAACAGGCTAAAACCGAGAAAACGTTGATTCAAAGCAGTAAACAGCTTTGTTACTGTTTCCAGTGTCAGAATGTGTGACAATCCAATGCATTTAACTAATTGTAAGTGTTCGGGATGAATTTGGAGTGTTTAGACAACATTTAAACCCGTTTTATCCCAAAGCAGGCTTAAATCTAGAAACCAGGCTAAAACCGAGAGAAAACATTGATTCGATGCATTAAACAGGTATGTTACTCTTTCTATGGTCAAAATATGTAACAATCCAATGCATTTAAGTAATTATAAGAGTTCGGGTTGAATTTGGAGTGTTTAGAGACCACTTAGACCCATTTTCTCACTAAACAGGCTAAAACTGAGAAAACGTTGATTCAAAGAAGTAAACAGATTTGTTACTGTTTCTAGGGTCAGGATATGTGACAATCCAATGCATTTAACTAATTGTATGAGTTCGGGATGAATTTGGAGTGTTTAGACAACAGTTAAACCCGTTTTATCCCAAAGCAGACTTAAATCTAGAAAACAGGCTAAAACCGAGAGAAACCATTGATTCGATGCATTAAACAGGTATGTTACTCTTTCTATGGTCAAAGTATGTAACAATCCAATGCATTTGACTAATTATAAAAGTTCGGGTTGAATTTGGACTGTTTAGACACCACTCATACCCATTTTGTCCCAAAACAGGATAAAATCGAGAAAACGTTGATTCAAAGATGTAAACAGCTGTGTTACTGTTTCTAGGGTCAGTATGTGTGATAATCCAATGCAATTAACTAATTGTAAGAGTTCGGGATGAATTTGGAGTGTTTAGACAATAGTTAAACCCGTTTTATCCCAAAGCAGGCTTAAATCTAGAAAACAGGCTAAAACCGAGAGAAAACATTGATTCGAAGCAGTAAACAGGTATGTTACTCTTTCTATGGACAAAATATGTAACAATCCAATGCATTTAAGTAATTATAAGAGTTCGGGTTGAATTTGGAGTGTTTAGAGACCACTTAAACCCATTTTCTCACTAAACAGGCTAAAATCGAGAAAACATTGACTCTAAGCAGTAAACAGCATTGTTACTGTTGCTAGGGTCAGAATGTGTGACATTCCAATGCATTTGACTAATAGTAAGAGTTCGCAATCAATTTGGAGTGTTTAGACAACAGTTAAACCCGTTTTATATCAAAACCGGCTTAAACAGAGAAAACAGGCTAAAACCAAGAGAAAACATTGACTCGAAGCATTAAACAGCTATGTTACTATTTCTAGGGTCAAAATATGTAACAATCCAATGCATTTAACTAATTGTAAGAGTTCGGACTGAATTTGGAGTGTTTAGACAACAGTTACACCCGTTTTATCCCAAAAGAGGCTTAAATCTAGAAAACTGGCTAAAACTGAGAGAAAACATTGATTCGAAGCAGTAAACAGGTATGTTACTCTTTATAGGGTTAAAATATGTAACAATCCAATGCATTTGACTAATAATAAGAGTTCGGGTTAAATTTGGAGTGTTTAGACACCACTCATACCCATTTTGTCCCGAAAAAGGCTAAAACCGAGAAAACGTTGATTCAAAGCAGTAAACAGTTTTGTTACTGTTTCTAGGGTCAGAATGTGTGACAATCCAATGCATTTAACTAATTGTAAGAGTTCGAAATGAATTTGGAGTGTTTAGACAACAGTTAAACACGTTTTATCCCAAAACAGGCTAAAACCGAGAGAAAACATTGATTCAAAGCATTAAACAGCTATGTTACTCTTTCTAGGGTAAAAATATGTAAAAATCCAATGCATTTGACTAATTATAAGAGCTCGGGTTGAATTTGGAGTGTTTAGACACCACTCATACCCATTTTGTCCCGAAACAGGCTAAAACCAAGAAAACGTTGATTCAAAGCAGTAAACAGCTTTGTTACTGTTTCCAGTGTCAGAATGTGTGACAATCCAATGCATTTAACTAATTGTAAGTGTTCGGGATGAATTTGGAGTGTTTAGACAACATTTAAACCCGTTTTATCCCAAAGCAGGCTTAAATCTAGAAACCAGGCTAAAACCGAGAGAAAACATTGATTCGATGCAGTAAACAGGTATGTTACTCTTTCTTTGGTCAAAATATGTAACAATCCAATGCATTTAAGTAATTATAAGAGTTCGGGTTGAATTTGGAGTGTTTAGAGACCACTTAGACCCATTTTCTCACTAAACAGGCTAAAACTGAGAAAACGTTGATTCAAAGAAGTAAACAGATTTGTTACTGTTTCTAGGGTCAGGATATGTGACAATCCAATGCATTTAACTAATTGTATGAGTTCGGGATGAATTTGGAGTGTTTAGACAACAGTTAAACCCGTTTTATCCCAAAGCAGACTTAAATCTAGAAAACAGGCTAAAACCGAGAGAAAACATTGATTCGATGCATTAAACAGGTATGTTACTCTTTCTATGGTCAAAGTATGTAACAATCCAATGCATTTGACTAATTATAAAAGTTCGGGTTGAATTTGGACTGTTTAGACACCACTCATACCCATTTTGTCCCGAAACAGGATAAAATCGAGAAAACGTTGATTCAAAGATGTAAACAGCTGTGTTACTGTTTCTAGGGTCAGTATGTGTGATAATCCAATGCAATTAACTAATTGTAAGAGTTCGGGATGAATTTGGAGTGTTTAGACAATAGTTAAACCCGTTTTATCCCAAAGCAGGCTTAAATCTAGAAAACAGGCTAAAACCGAGAGAAAACATTGATTCGAAGCAGTAAACAGGTATGTTACTCTTTCTATGGACAAAATATGTAACAATCCAATGCATTTAAGTAATTATAAGAGTTCGGGTTGAATTTGGAGTGTTTAGAGACCACTTAAACCCATTTTCTCACTAAACAGGCTAAAATCGAGAAAACATTGACTCTAAGCAGTAAACAGCATTGTTACTGTTGCTAGGGTCAGAATGTGTGACATTCCAATGCATTTGACTAATAGTAAGAGTTCGCAATCAATTTGGAGTGTTTAGACAACAGTTAAACCCGTTTTATATCAAAACCGGCTTAAACAGAGAAAACAGGCTAAAACCAAGAGAAAACATTGACTCGAAGCATTAAACAGCTATGTTACTATTTCTAGGGTCAAAATATGTAACAATCCAATGCATTTAACTAATTGTAAGAGTTCGGACTGAATTTGGAGTGTTTAGACAACAGTTACACCCGTTTTATCCCAAAAGAGGCTTAAATCTAGAAAACTGGCTAAAACTGAGAGAAAACATTGATTCGAAGCAGTAAACAGGTATGTTACTCTTTATAGGGTTAAAATATGTAACAATCCAATGCATTTGACTAATAATAAGAGTTCGGGTTAAATTTGGAGTGTTTAGACACCACTCATACCCATTTTGTCCCGAAAAAGGCTAAAACCGAGAAAACGTTGATTCAAAGCAGTAAACAGTTTTGTTACTGTTTCTAGGGTCAGAATGTGTGACAATCCAATGCATTTAACTAATTGTAAGAGTTCGAAATGAATTTGGAGTGTTTAGACAACAGTTAAACACGTTTTATCCCAAAACAGGCTAAAACCGAGAGAAAACATTGATTCAAAGCATTAAACAGCTATGTTACTCTTTCTAGGGTAAAAATATGTAAAAATCCAATGCATTTGACTAATTATAAGAGCTCGGGTTGAATTTGGAGTGTTTAGACACCACTCATACCCATTTTGTCCCGAAACAGGCTAAAACCAAGAAAACGTTGATTCAAAGCAGTAAACAGCTTTGTTACTGTTTCCAGTGTCAGAATGTGTGACAATCCAATGCATTTAACTAATTGTAAGTGTTCGGGATGAATTTGGAGTGTTTAGACAACATTTAAACCCGTTTTATCCCAAAGCAGGCTTAAATCTAGAAACCAGGCTAAAACCGAGAGAAAACATTGATTCGATGCAGTAAACAGGTATGTTACTCTTTCTTTGGTCAAAATATGTAACAATCCAATGCATTTAAGTAATTATAAGAGTTCGGGTTGAATTTGGAGTGTTTAGAGACCACTTAGACCCATTTTCTCACTAAACAGGCTAAAACTGAGAAAACGTTGATTCAAAGAAGTAAACAGATTTGTTACTGTTTCTAGGGTCAGGATATGTGACAATCCAATGCATTTAACTAATTGTATGAGTTCGGGATGAATTTGGAGTGTTTAGACAACAGTTAAACCCGTTTTATCCCAAAGCAGACTTAAATCTAGAAAACAGGCTAAAACCGAGAGAAAACATTGATTCGATGCATTAAACAGGTATGTTACTCTTTCTATGGTCAAAGTATGTAACAATCCAATGCATTTGACTAATTATAAAAGTTCGGGTTGAATTTGGACTGTTTAGACACCACTCATACCCATTTTGTCCCGAAACAGGATAAAATCGAGAAAACGTTGATTCAAAGATGTAAACAGCTGTGTTACTGTTTCTAGGGTCAGTATGTGTGATAATCCAATGCAATTAACTAATTGTAAGAGTTCGGGATGAATTTGGAGTGTTTAGACAATAGTTAAACCCGTTTTATCCCAAAGCAGGCTTAAATCTAGAAAACAGGCTAAAACCGAGAGAAAACATTGATTCGAAGCAGTAAACAGGTATGTTACTCTTTCTATGGACAAAATATGTAACAATCCAATGCATTTAAGTAATTATAAGAGTTCGGGTTGAATTTGGAGTGTTTAGAGACCACTTAAACCCATTTTCTCACTAAACAGGCTAAAATCGAGAAAACATTGACTCTAAGCAGTAAACAGCATTGTTACTGTTGCTAGGGTCAGAATGTGTGACATTCCAATGCATTTGACTAATAGTAAGAGTTCGCAATCAATTTGGAGTGTTTAGACAACAGTTAAACCCGTTTTATATCAAAACCGGCTTAAACAGAGAAAACAGGCTAAAACCAAGAGAAAACATTGACTCGAAGCATTAAACAGCTATGTTACTATTTCTAGGGTCAAAATATGTAACAATCCAATGCATTTAACTAATTGTAAGAGTTCGGACTGAATTTGGAGTGTTTAGACAACAGTTACACCCGTTTTATCCCAAAAGAGGCTTAAATCTAGAAAACTGGCTAAAACTGAGAGAAAACATTGATTCGAAGCAGTAAACAGGTATGTTACTCTTTATAGGGTTAAAATATGTAACAATCCAATGCATTTGACTAATAATAAGAGTTCGGGTTAAATTTGGAGTGTTTAGACACCACTCATACCCATTTTGTCCCGAAAAAGGCTAAAACCGAGAAAACGTTGATTCAAAGCAGTAAACAGTTTTGTTACTGTTTCTAGGGTCAGAATGTGTGACAATCCAATGCATTTAACTAATTGTAAGAGTTCGAAATGAATTTGGAGTGTTTAGACAACAGTTAAACACGTTTTATCCCAAAACAGGCTAAAACCGAGAGAAAACATTGATTCAAAGCATTAAACAGCTATGTTACTCTTTCTAGGGTAAAAATATGTAAAAATCCAATGCATTTGACTAATTATAAGAGCTCGGGTTGAATTTGGAGTGTTTAGACACCACTCATACCCATTTTGTCCCGAAACAGGCTAAAACCAAGAAAACGTTGATTCAAAGCAGTAAACAGCTTTGTTACTGTTTCCAGTGTCAGAATGTGTGACAATCCAATGCATTTAACTAATTGTAAGTGTTCGGGATGAATTTGGAGTGTTTAGACAACATTTAAACCCGTTTTATCCCAAAGCAGGCTTAAATCTAGAAACCAGGCTAAAACCGAGAGAAAACATTGATTCGATGCAGTAAACAGGTATGTTACTCTTTCTTTGGTCAAAATATGTAACAATCCAATGCATTTAAGTAATTATAAGAGTTCGGGTTGAATTTGGAGTGTTTAGAGACCACTTAGACCCATTTTCTCACTAAACAGGCTAAAACTGAGAAAACGTTGATTCAAAGAAGTAAACAGATTTGTTACTGTTTCTAGGGTCAGGATATGTGACAATCCAATGCATTTAACTAATTGTATGAGTTCGGGATGAATTTGGAGTGTTTAGACAACAGTTAAACCCGTTTTATCCCAAAGCAGACTTAAATCTAGAAAACAGGCTAAAACCGAGAGAAAACATTGATTCGATGCATTAAACAGGTATGTTACTCTTTCTATGGTCAAAGTATGTAACAATCCAATGCATTTGACTAATTATAAAAGTTCGGGTTGAATTTGGACTGTTTAGACACCACTCATACCCATTTTGTCCCGAAACAGGATAAAATCGAGAAAACGTTGATTCAAAGATGTAAACAGCTGTGTTACTGTTTCTAGGGTCAGTATGTGTGATAATCCAATGCAATTAACTAATTGTAAGAGTTCGGGATGAATTTGGAGTGTTTAGACAATAGTTAAACCCGTTTTATCCCAAAGCAGGCTTAAATCTAGAAAACAGGCTAAAACCGAGAGAAAACATTGATTCGAAGCAGTAAACAGGTATGTTACTCTTTCTATGGACAAAATATGTAACAATCCAATGCATTTAAGTAATTATAAGAGTTCGGGTTGAATTTGGAGTGTTTAGAGACCACTTAAACCCATTTTCTCACTAAACAGGCTAAAATCGAGAAAACATTGACTCTAAGCAGTAAACAGCATTGTTACTGTTGCTAGGGTCAGAATGTGTGACATTCCAATGCATTTGACTAATAGTAAGAGTTCGCAATCAATTTGGAGTGTTTAGACAACAGTTAAACCCGTTTTATATCAAAACCGGCTTAAACAGAGAAAACAGGCTAAAACCAAGAGAAAACATTGACTCGAAGCATTAAACAGCTATGTTACTATTTCTAGGGTCAAAATATGTAACAATCCAATGCATTTAACTAATTGTAAGAGTTCGGACTGAATTTGGAGTGTTTAGACAACAGTTACACCCGTTTTATCCCAAAAGAGGCTTAAATCTAGAAAACTGGCTAAAACTGAGAGAAAACATTGATTCGAAGCAGTAAACAGGTATGTTACTCTTTATAGGGTTAAAATATGTAACAATCCAATGCATTTGACTAATAATAAGAGTTCGGGTTAAATTTGGAGTGTTTAGACACCACTCATACCCATTTTGTCCCGAAAAAGGCTAAAACCGAGAAAACGTTGATTCAAAGCAGTAAACAGTTTTGTTACTGTTTCTAGGGTCAGAATGTGTGACAATCCAATGCATTTAACTAATTGTAAGAGTTCGAAATGAATTTGGAGTGTTTAGACAACAGTTAAACACGTTTTATCCCAAAACAGGCTAAAACCGAGAGAAAACATTGATTCAAAGCATTAAACAGCTATGTTACTCTTTCTAGGGTAAAAATATGTAAAAATCCAATGCATTTGACTAATTATAAGAGCTCGGGTTGAATTTGGAGTGTTTAGACACCACTCATACCCATTTTGTCCCGAAACAGGCTAAAACCAAGAAAACGTTGATTCAAAGCAGTAAACAGCTTTGTTACTGTTTCCAGTGTCAGAATGTGTGACAATCCAATGCATTTAACTAATTGTAAGTGTTCGGGATGAATTTGGAGTGTTTAGACAACATTTAAACCCGTTTTATCCCAAAGCAGGCTTAAATCTAGAAACCAGGCTAAAACCGAGAGAAAACATTGATTCGATGCAGTAAACAGGTATGTTACTCTTTCTTTGGTCAAAATATGTAACAATCCAATGCATTTAAGTAATTATAAGAGTTCGGGTTGAATTTGGAGTGTTTAGAGACCACTTAGACCCATTTTCTCACTAAACAGGCTAAAACTGAGAAAACGTTGATTCAAAGAAGTAAACAGATTTGTTACTGTTTCTAGGGTCAGGATATGTGACAATCCAATGCATTTAACTAATTGTATGAGTTCGGGATGAATTTGGAGTGTTTAGACAACAGTTAAACCCGTTTTATCCCAAAGCAGACTTAAATCTAGAAAACAGGCTAAAACCGAGAGAAAACATTGATTCGATGCATTAAACAGGTATGTTACTCTTTCTATGGTCAAAGTATGTAACAATCCAATGCATTTGACTAATTATAAAAGTTCGGGTTGAATTTGGACTGTTTAGACACCACTCATACCCATTTTGTCCCGAAACAGGATAAAATCGAGAAAACGTTGATTCAAAGATGTAAACAGCTGTGTTACTGTTTCTAGGGTCAGTATGTGTGATAATCCAATGCAATTAACTAATTGTAAGAGTTCGGGATGAATTTGGAGTGTTTAGACAATAGTTAAACCCGTTTTATCCCAAAGCAGGCTTAAATCTAGAAAACAGGCTAAAACCGAGAGAAAACATTGATTCGAAGCAGTAAACAGGTATGTTACTCTTTCTATGGACAAAATATGTAACAATCCAATGCATTTAAGTAATTATAAGAGTTCGGGTTGAATTTGGAGTGTTTAGAGACCACTTAAACCCATTTTCTCACTAAACAGGCTAAAATCGAGAAAACATTGACTCTAAGCAGTAAACAGCATTGTTACTGTTGCTAGGGTCAGAATGTGTGACATTCCAATGCATTTGACTAATAGTAAGAGTTCGCAATCAATTTGGAGTGTTTAGACAACAGTTAAACCCGTTTTATATCAAAACCGGCTTAAACAGAGAAAACAGGCTAAAACCAAGAGAAAACATTGACTCGAAGCATTAAACAGCTATGTTACTATTTCTAGGGTCAAAATATGTAACAATCCAATGCATTTAACTAATTGTAAGAGTTCGGACTGAATTTGGAGTGTTTAGACAACAGTTACACCCGTTTTATCCCAAAAGAGGCTTAAATCTAGAAAACTGGCTAAAACTGAGAGAAAACATTGATTCGAAGCAGTAAACAGGTATGTTACTCTTTATAGGGTTAAAATATGTAACAATCCAATGCATTTGACTAATAATAAGAGTTCGGGTTAAATTTGGAGTGTTTAGACACCACTCATACCCATTTTGTCCCGAAAAAGGCTAAAACCGAGAAAACGTTGATTCAAAGCAGTAAACAGTTTTGTTACTGTTTCTAGGGTCAGAATGTGTGACAATCCAATGCATTTAACTAATTGTAAGAGTTCGAAATGAATTTGGAGTGTTTAGACAACAGTTAAACACGTTTTATCCCAAAACAGGCTAAAACCGAGAGAAAACATTGATTCAAAGCATTAAACAGCTATGTTACTCTTTCTAGGGTAAAAATATGTAAAAATCCAATGCATTTGACTAATTATAAGAGCTCGGGTTGAATTTGGAGTGTTTAGACACCACTCATACCCATTTTGTCCCGAAACAGGCTAAAACCAAGAAAACGTTGATTCAAAGCAGTAAACAGCTTTGTTACTGTTTCCAGTGTCAGAATGTGTGACAATCCAATGCATTTAACTAATTGTAAGTGTTCGGGATGAATTTGGAGTGTTTAGACAACATTTAAACCCGTTTTATCCCAAAGCAGGCTTAAATCTAGAAACCAGGCTAAAACCGAGAGAAAACATTGATTCGATGCAGTAAACAGGTATGTTACTCTTTCTATGGTCAAAATATGTAACAATCCAATGCATTTAAGTAATTATAAGAGTTCGGGTTGAATTTGGAGTGTTTAGAGACCACTTAGACCCATTTTCTCACTAAACAGGCTAAAACTGAGAAAACGTTGATTCAAAGAAGTAAACAGATTTGTTACTGTTTCTAGGGTCAGGATATGTGACAATCCAATGCATTTAACTAATTGTATGAGTTCGGGATGAATTTGGAGTGTTTAGACAACAGTTAAACCCGTTTTATCCCAAAGCAGACTTAAATCTAGAAAACAGGCTAAAACCGAGAGAAAACATTGATTCGATGCATTAAACAGGTATGTTACTCTTTCTATGGTCAAAGTATGTAACAATCCAATGCATTTGACTAATTATAAAAGTTCGGGTTGAATTTGGACTGTTTAGACACCACTCATACCCATTTTGTCCCGAAACAGGATAAAATCGAGAAAACGTTGATTCAAAGATGTAAACAGCTGTGTTACTGTTTCTAGGGTCAGTATGTGTGATAATCCAATGCAATTAACTAATTGTAAGAGTTCGGGATGAATTTGGAGTGTTTAGACAATAGTTAAACCCGTTTTATCCCAAAGCAGGCTTAAATCTAGAAAACAGGCTAAAACCGAGAGAAAACATTGATTCGAAGCAGTAAACAGGTATGTTACTCTTTCTATGGACAAAATATGTAACAATCCAATGCATTTAAGTAATTATAAGAGTTCGGGTTGAATTTGGAGTGTTTAGAGACCACTTAAACCCATTTTCTCACTAAACAGGCTAAAATCGAGAAAACATTGACTCTAAGCAGTAAACAGCATTGTTACTGTTGCTAGGGTCAGAATGTGTGACATTCCAATGCATTTGACTAATAGTAAGAGTTCGCAATCAATTTGGAGTGTTTAGACAACAGTTAAACCCGTTTTATATCAAAACCGGCTTAAACAGAGAAAACAGGCTAAAACCAAGAGAAAACATTGACTCGAAGCATTAAACAGCTATGTTACTATTTCTAGGGTCAAAATATGTAACAATCCAATGCATTTAACTAATTGTAAGAGTTCGGACTGAATTTGGAGTGTTTAGACAACAGTTACACCCGTTTTATCCCAAAAGAGGCTTAAATCTAGAAAACTGGCTAAAACTGAGAGAAAACATTGATTCGAAGCAGTAAACAGGTATGTTACTCTTTATAGGGTTAAAATATGTAACAATCCAATGCATTTGACTAATAATAAGAGTTCGGGTTAAATTTGGAGTGTTTAGACACCACTCATACCCATTTTGTCCCGAAAAAGGCTAAAACCGAGAAAACGTTGATTCAAAGCAGTAAACAGTTTTGTTACTGTTTCTAGGGTCAGAATGTGTGACAATCCAATGCATTTAACTAATTGTAAGAGTTCGAAATGAATTTGGAGTGTTTAGACAACAGTTAAACACGTTTTATCCCAAAACAGGCTAAAACCGAGAGAAAACATTGATTCAAAGCATTAAACAGCTATGTTACTCTTTCTAGGGTAAAAATATGTAACAATCCAATGCATTTGACTAATTATAAGAGCTCGGGTTGAATTTGGAGTGTTTAGACACCACTCATACCCATTTTGTCCCGAAACAGGCTAAAACCAAGAAAACGTTGATTCAAAGCAGTAAACAGCTTTGTTACTGTTTCCAGTGTCAGAATGTGTGACAATCCAATGCATTTAACTAATTGTAAGTGTTCGGGATGAATTTGGAGTGTTTAGACAACATTTAAACCCGTTTTATCCCAAAGCAGGCTTAAATCTAGAAACCAGGCTAAAACCGAGAGAAAACATTGATTCGATGCAGTAAACAGGTATGTTACTCTTTCTATGGTCAAAATATGTAACAATCCAATGCATTTAAGTAATTATAAGAGTTCGGGTTGAATTTGGAGTGTTTAGAGACCACTTAGACCCATTTTCTCACTAAACAGGCTAAAACTGAGAAAACGTTGATTCAAAGAAGTAAACAGATTTGTTACTGTTTCTAGGGTCAGGATATGTGACAATCCAATGCATTTAACTAATTGTATGAGTTCGGGATGAATTTGGAGTGTTTAGACAACAGTTAAACCCGTTTTATCCCAAAGCAGACTTAAATCTAGAAAACAGGCTAAAACCGAGAGAAAACATTGATTCGATGCATTAAACAGGTATGTTACTCTTTCTATGGTCAAAGTATGTAACAATCCAATGCATTTGACTAATTATAAAAGTTCGGGTTGAATTTGGACTGTTTAGACACCACTCATACCCATTTTGTCCCGAAACAGGATAAAATCGAGAAAACGTTGATTCAAAGATGTAAACAGCTGTGTTACTGTTTCTAGGGTCAGTATGTGTGATAATCCAATGCAATTAACTAATTGTAAGAGTTCGGGATGAATTTGGAGTGTTTAGACAATAGTTAAACCCGTTTTATCCCAAAGCAGGCTTAAATCTAGAAAACAGGCTAAAACCGAGAGAAAACATTGATTCGAAGCAGTAAACAGGTATGTTACTCTTTCTATGGACAAAATATGTAACAATCCAATGCATTTAAGTAATTATAAGAGTTCGGGTTGAATTTGGAGTGTTTAGAGACCACTTAAACCCATTTTCTCACTAAACAGGCTAAAATCGAGAAAACATTGACTCTAAGCAGTAAACAGCATTGTTACTGTTGCTAGGGTCAGAATGTGTGACATTCCAATGCATTTGACTAATAGTAAGAGTTCGCAATCAATTTGGAGTGTTTAGACAACAGTTAAACCCGTTTTATATCAAAACCGGCTTAAACAGAGAAAACAGGCTAAAACCAAGAGAAAACATTGACTCGAAGCATTAAACAGCTATGTTACTATTTCTAGGGTCAAAATATGTAACAATCCAATGCATTTAACTAATTGTAAGAGTTCGGACTGAATTTGGAGTGTTTAGACAACAGTTACACCCGTTTTATCCCAAAAGAGGCTTAAATCTAGAAAACTGGCTAAAACTGAGAGAAAACATTGATTCGAAGCAGTAAACAGGTATGTTACTCTTTATAGGGTTAAAATATGTAACAATCCAATGCATTTGACTAATAATAAGAGTTCGGGTTAAATTTGGAGTGTTTAGACACCACTCATACCCATTTTGTCCCGAAAAAGGCTAAAACCGAGAAAACGTTGATTCAAAGCAGTAAACAGTTTTGTTACTGTTTCTAGGGTCAGAATGTGTGACAATCCAATGCATTTAACTAATTGTAAGAGTTCGAAATGAATTTGGAGTGTTTAGACAACAGTTAAACACGTTTTATCCCAAAACAGGCTAAAACCGAGAGAAAACATTGATTCAAAGCATTAAACAGCTATGTTACTCTTTCTAGGGTAAAAATATGTAACAATCCAATGCATTTGACTAATTATAAGAGCTCGGGTTGAATTTGGAGTGTTTAGACACCACTCATACCCATTTTGTCCCGAAACAGGCTAAAACCAAGAAAACGTTGATTCAAAGCAGTAAACAGCTTTGTTACTGTTTCCAGTGTCAGAATGTGTGACAATCCAATGCATTTAACTAATTGTAAGTGTTCGGGATGAATTTGGAGTGTTTAGACAACATTTAAACCCGTTTTATCCCAAAGCAGGCTTAAATCTAGAAACCAGGCTAAAACCGAGAGAAAACATTGATTCGATGCAGTAAACAGGTATGTTACTCTTTCTATGGTCAAAATATGTAACAATCCAATGCATTTAAGTAATTATAAGAGTTCGGGTTGAATTTGGAGTGTTTAGAGACCACTTAGACCCATTTTCTCACTAAACAGGCTAAAACTGAGAAAACGTTGATTCAAAGAAGTAAACAGATTTGTTACTGTTTCTAGGGTCAGGATATGTGACAATCCAATGCATTTAACTAATTGTATGAGTTCGGGATGAATTTGGAGTGTTTAGACAACAGTTAAACCCGTTTTATCCCAAAGCAGACTTAAATCTAGAAAACAGGCTAAAACCGAGAGAAAACATTGATTCGATGCATTAAACAGGTATGTTACTCTTTCTATGGTCAAAGTATGTAACAATCCAATGCATTTGACTATTTATAAAAGTTCGGGTTGAATTTGGACTGTTTAGACACCACTCATACCCATTTTGTCCCGAAACAGGATAAAATCGAGAAAACGTTGATTCAAAGCAGTTAATAGTTTTGTTACTGTTTCTAGGGTAAGGATGTGTGACAATCCAATACATTTAACTAATTGTAAGAGTTTGAAATGAATTTGGAGTGTTTAGACAACAGTTAAACACGTTTTATCCCAAAACAGGCTAAAAGCAAGAGAAAACATTGATTCGAAGCATTAAACAGCTATGTTACTCTTTCTAGGGTCAAAATATGTAACAATCCAATGCATTTGACTAATTATAAGAGTTCGGGTTGAATTTGGAGTGTTTAGACACCACTCATACCAATTTTGTCCCGAAACAAGCTAAAACCGAGAAAACGTTGATTCAAAGCAGTAAACAGCTTTGTTACTGTTTCCAGTGTCAGAATGTGTGACAAAGAAATGCATTTAACTAATTGTAAGTGTTCGGGATGAATTTGGAGTGTTTAGACAACATTTAAACCTGTTTTATCCCAAAGCAGGCTTAAATCTAGAAACCAGGCTAAAACAGAGAGAAAACATTGATTCGATGCAGTAAACAGGTATGTTACTCTTTCTATGGTCAAAATATGTAACAATCCAATGCATTTAAGTAATTATAAGAGTTCGGGTTGAATTTGGAGTGTTTAGAGACCACTTAGACCCATTTTCTCACTAAACAGGCTAAAATCGAGAAAACATTGACTCTAAGCAGTAAACAGCATTGTTGATGTTGCTAGGGTCAGAATGTGTGACATTCCAATGCATTTGACTAATAGTATGAGTTCGCAATGAATTTGGAGTGTTTAGACAACAGTTAAACCCGTTTTATCTCAAAACCGGCTTAAACCGAGAAAACAGGCTAAAACCAAGAGAAAACATTGACTCGAAGCATTAAACAGCTATGTTACTCTTTCTAGGGTCAAAATATGTAACAATCCAATGTATTTAACTAATTGTAAGAGTTCGGGATGAATTTGGAGTGTTTAGACAACAGTTACACCCGTTTTATCCCAAAAGAGGCTTAAATCTAGAAAACTGGCTAAAACCGAGAGAAAACATTGATTTGAAGCAGTAAACAGGCATGTTACTCTTTATAGGGTTAAAATATGTAACAATCCAATGCATTTGACTAATAATAAGAGTTCGGGTTAAATTTGGAGTGTTTAGACACCACTCATACCCATTTTGTCCCGAAAAAGGCTAAAACCGAGAAAACGTTGATTCAAAGCACTAAACAGTTTTGTTACTGTTTCTAGGGTCAGAATGTGTGACAATCCAATGCATTTAACTAATTGTAAGAGTTCGAAATGAATTTGGAGTGTTTAGACAACAGTTAAACACGTTTTATCCCAAAACAGGCTAAAAACCGAGAGAAAACATTGATTCAAAGCATTAAACAGCTATGTTACTCTTTCTAGGGTAAAAATATGTAACAATCCAATGCATTTGACTAATTATAAGAGCTCGGGTTGAATTTGGAGTGTTTAGACACCACTCATACCTATTTTGTCCCGAAACAGGCTAAAACCAAGAAAACGTTGATTCAAAGCAGTAAACAGCTTTGTTACTGTTTCTAGGGTCAGAATGTGTGACAATCCAATGAATTTAACTAATTGTAAGAGTTCGGGATGAATTTGGAGTGTTTAGACAACAGATACACCCGTTTTATCACAAAGGAGGCTTAAATCTTGAAAACAGGCTAAAACCGAGAGAAAACATTGATTCGAAGCAGTAAACAGGTATGTTACTCTTTCTAGGGTCAAAATATGTAACAATCCAATGTATTTGACTAATAATAAGAGTTCGGGTTGAATTTGGAGTGTTTAGACACCACTCATACCCATTTTGTCCCGAAAAAGGCTAAAACCAAGAAAACATTGATTCTAAGCAGTAAACAGCATTGTTACTGTTTCTAGGGTCAGAATGTGTGACAATCCAATGCATTTAACTAATTGTAAGAGTTCGAAATGAATTTGGAGTGTTTAGACAACAGTTAAACACGTTTTATCCCAAAACAGGCTAAAACCGAGAGAAAACTTGATTCGAAGCATTAAACAGCTATGTTACTCTTTCTAGGGTCAAAATATGTAAGAATCCAATGCATTTGACTAATTATAAGAGTTCGGGTTAAATTTGGAGTGTTTAGACACCACTCATACCAATTTTGTCCCGAAACAGGCCAAAACCGAGAAAACGTTGATTCAAAGCAGTAAACAGCTTTGTTACTGTTTCTAGGGTCAGAATGTGTGACAATCCAATGAATTTAACTAATTGTCAGAGTTTGGGATGAATTTGGAGTGTTTAGACAACAGTTACACCCGTTTTATCCCAAAGGAGGCTTAAATCTAGAAAACAGGCTAAAACCGAGAGAAAACATTGATTCGAAGCAGTAAACAGGTATGTTACTCTTTCTAGGGTCAAAATATGTAACAATCCAATGCATTTGACTAATAATAAGAGTTCGGGTTGAATTTGGAGTGTTTAGACACCACTCATACCCATTTTGTCCCGAAACAGGATAAAATCGAAAAAACGTTGATTCAAAGATGTAAATAGTTTTGTTACTGTTTCTAGGGTCAGAATGTGTGACAATCCAATGCATTTAACTAATTGTAAGAGTTCGAAATGAATTTGGAGTGTTTAGACAACAGTTAAACACGTTTTATCCCAAAACAGGCTAAAACCGAGAGAAAACATTGATTCAAAGCATTAAACAGCTATGTTACTCTTTCTAGGGTCAAAATATGTAACAATCCAATGCATTTGAATAATTATAAGAGTTCGGGTTGAATTTGGAGTGTTTAGACACCACTCATACCAATTTTGTCCCGAAACAGGCCAAAACCGAGAAAACGTTGATTCAAAGCAGTAAACAGCTTTGTTACTGTTTCTAGGGTCAGAATGTGTGACAATCCAATGAATTTAACTAATTGTAAGAGTTCGGGATGAATTTGGAGTGTTTAGACAACAGTTACACCCGTTTTATCCCAAAGGAGGCTTAAATCTAGAAAACAGGCTAAAACCGAGAGAAAACATTGATTCGAAGCAGTAAACAGGTATGTTACTCTTTCTAGGGTCAAAATATGTAACAATCCAATGCATTTGACTAATAATAAGAGTTCGGGTTGAATTTGGAGTGTTTAGACACCACTCATACCCATTTTGTCCCGAAAAAGGCTAAAACCGAGAAAACGTTGATTCAAAGCAGTTAATAGTTTTGTTACTGTTTCTAGGGTAAGGATGTGTGACAATCCAATACATTTAACTAATTGTAAGAGTTCGAAATGAATTTGGAGTGTTTAGACAACAGTTAAACACGTTTTATCCCAAAACAGGCTAAAAGCAAGAGAAAACATTGATTCGAAGCATTAAACAGCTATGTTACTCTTTCTAGGGTCAAAATTTGTAACAATCCAATGCATTTGACTAATTATAAGAGTTCGGGTTGAATTTGGAGTGTTTAGACACCACTCATACCAATTTTGTCCCGAAACAAGCTAAAACCGAGAAAACGTTGATTCAAAGCAGTAAACAGCTTTGTTACTGTTTCCAGTGTTAGAATGTGTGACAATGAAATGCATTTAACTAATTGTAAGTGTTCGGGATGAATTTGGAGTGTTTAGACAACATTTAAACCTGTTTTATCCCAAAGCAGGCTTAAATCTAGAAACCAGGCTAAAACCGAGAGAAAACATTGATTCAAAGCATTAAACAGCTATGTTACTCTTTCTAGGGTCAAAATAAGTAAGAATCCAATGTATTTGACTAATAATAAGAGTTCGGGTTGAATTTGGAGTGTTTAGACACCACTCATACCCATTTTGTCCCGAAAAAGGCTAAAACCGAGAAAACGTTGATTCAAAGCAGTAAACAGCTTTGTTACTGTTTCTAGTGTCAGAATGTGTGACAGTCCAATGCATTTAACTAATTATAAGAGTTCGGGATGAATTTGGAGTGTTTAGACAACAGTTAAACCCGTTTTATCCCAAAGCAGGCTTAAATCTAGAAACCAGGCTAAAACCGAGAGAAAACATTGATTCAATGCATTAAACAGGTATGTTACTCTTTCTAGGGTCAAAATATGTAACAATCCAATGCATTTGACTAATAATAAGAGTTCGGGTTGAATTTGGAGTGTTTAGACACCACTCATACCCATTTTGTCCCGAAAAAGGCTAAAACCGAGAAAACATTGATTCTAAGCAGTAAACAGCATTGTTACTGTTTCTAGGGTCAGAATGTGTGACAATCCAATGCATTTAACTAATTGTAAGAGTTCGAAATGAATTTGGAGTGTTTAGACAACAGTTAAACACGTTTTATCCCAAAACAGGCTAAAACCGAGAGAAAACATTGATTCAAAGCATTAAACAGGTATGTTACTCTTTCTAGGGTCAAAATATGTAACAATCCAATGCATTTGACTAATAATAAGAGTTCGGGTTGAATTTGGAGTGTTTAGACACCACTCATACCCATTTTGTCCCGAAAAAGGCTAAAACCGAGAAAACATTGATTCTAAGCAGTAAACAACATTGTTACTGTTTCTAGGGTCAGAATGTGTGACAATCCAATGCATTTAACTAATTGTAAGAGTTCGAAATGAATTTGGAGTGTTTAGACAACAGTTAAACACGTTTTATCCCAAAACAGGCTAAAACCGAGAGAAAACATTGATTCAAAGCATTAAACAGCTATGTTACTCTTTCTAGGGTCAAAATATGTAACAATCCAATGCATTTGACTAATTATAAGAGTTCGGGTTGAATTTGGAGTGTTTAGACACCACTCATACCAATTTTGTCCCGAAACAGGCCAAAACCGAGAAAACGTTGATTCAAAGCAGTAAACAGCTTTGTTACTGTTTCTAGGGTCAGAATGTGTGACAATCCAATGAATTTAACTAATTGTAAGAGTTCGGGATGAATTTGGAGTGTTTAGACAACAGTTACACCCGTTTTATCCCAAAGGAGGCTTAAATCTAGAAAACAGGCTAAAACCGAGAGAAAACATTGATTCGAAGCAGTAAACAGGTATGTTACTCTTTCTAGGGTCAAAATATGTAACAATCCAATGCATTTGACTAATAATAAGAGTTCGGGTTGAATTTGGAGTGTTTAGACACCACTCATACCCATTTTGTCCCGAAAAAGGATA
The DNA here is from genome assembly GCF_030686135.1 of Camelina sativa. Lineage (NCBI taxonomy): Eukaryota > Viridiplantae > Streptophyta > Magnoliopsida > Brassicales > Brassicaceae > Camelina > Camelina sativa. Next base: position 10,608,181 of record NC_141897.1, on the reverse strand, counting down.
AAACCGAGAAAACGTTGATTCAAAGCAGTTAATAGTTTTGTTACTGTTTCTAGGGTAAGGATGTGTGACAATCCAATACATTTAACTAATTGTAAGAGTTCGAAATGAATTTGGAGTGTTTAGACAACAGTTAAACACGTTTTATCCCAAAACAGGCTAAAAGCAAGAGAAAACATTGATTCGAAGCATTAAACAGCTATGTTACTCTTTCTAGGGTCAAAATTTGTAACAATCCAATGCATTTGACTAATTATAAGAGTTCGGGTTGAATTTGGAGTGTTTAGACACCACTCATACCAATTTTGTCCCGAAACAAGCTAAAACCGAGAAAACGTTGATTCAAAGCAGTAAACAGCTTTGTTACTGTTTCCAGTGTTAGAATGTGTGACAATGAAATGCATTTAACTAATTGTAAGTGTTCGGGATGAATTTGGAGTGTTTAGACAACATTTAAACCTGTTTTATCCCAAAGCAGGCTTAAATCTAGAAACCAGGCTAAAACCGAGAGAAAACATTGATTCAAAGCATTAAACAGCTATGTTACTCTTTCTAGGGTCAAAATATGTAAGAATCCAATGTATTTGACTAATAATAAGAGTTCGGGTTGAATTTGGAGTGTTTAGACACCACTCATACCCATTTTGTCCCGAAAAAGGCTAAAACCGAGAAAACGTTGATTCAAAGCAGTAAACAGCTTTGTTACTGTTTCTAGTGTCAGAATGTGTGACAGTCCAATGCATTTAACTAATTATAAGAGTTCGGGATGAATTTGGAGTGTTTAGACAACAGTTAAACCCGTTTTATCCCAAAGCAGGCTTAAATCTAGAAACCAGGCTAAAACCGAGAGAAAACATTGATTCAATGCATTAAACAGGTATGTTACTCTTTCTAGGGTCAAAATATGTAACAATCCAATGCATTTGACTAATAATAAGAGTTCGGGTTGAATTTGGAGTGTTTAGACACCACTCATACCCATTTTGTCCCGAAAAAGGCTAAAACCGAGAAAACATTGATTCTAAGCAGTAAACAGCATTGTTACTGTTTCTAGGGTCAGAATGTGTGACAATCCAATGCATTTAACTAATTGTAAGAGTTCGAAATGAATTTGGAGTGTTTAGACAACAGTTAAACACGTTTTATCCCAAAACAGGCTAAAACCGAGAGAAAACATTGATTCAAAGCATTAAACAGGTATGTTACTCTTTCTAGGGTCAAAATATGTAACAATCCAATGCATTTGACTAATAATAAGAGTTCGGGTTGAATTTGGAGTGTTTAGACACCACTCATACCCATTTTGTCCCGAAAAAGGCTAAAACCGAGAAAACATTGATTCTAAGCAGTAAACAACATTGTTACTGTTTCTAGGGTCAGAATGTGTGACAATCCAATGCATTTAACTAATTGTAAGAGTTCGAAATGAATTTGGAGTGTTTAGACAACAGTTAAACACGTTTTATCCCAAAACAGGCTAAAACCGAGAGAAAACATTGATTCAAAGCATTAAACAGCTATGTTACTCTTTCTAGGGTCAAAATATGTAACAATCCAATGCATTTGACTAATTATAAGAGTTCGGGTTGAATTTGGAGTGTTTAGACACCACTCATACCAATTTTGTCCCGAAACAGGCCAAAACCGAGAAAACGTTGATTCAAAGCAGTAAACAGCTTTGTTACTGTTTCTAGGGTCAGAATGTGTGACAATCCAATGAATTTAACTAATTGTAAGAGTTCGGGATGAATTTGGAGTGTTTAGACAACAGTTACACCCGTTTTATCCCAAAGGAGGCTTAAATCTAGAAAACAGGCTAAAACCGAGAGAAAACATTGATTCGAAGCAGTAAACAGGTATGTTACTCTTTCTAGGGTCAAAATATGTAACAATCCAATGCATTTGACTAATAATAAGAGTTCGGGTTGAATTTGGAGTGTTTAGACACCACTCATACCCATTTTGTCCCGAAAAAGGCTAAAACCGAGAAAACGTTGATTCAAAGCAGTTAATAGTTTTGTTACTGTTTCTAGGGTAAGGATGTGTGACAATCCAATACATTTAACTAATTGTAAGAGTTCGAAATGAATTTGGAGTGTTTAGACAACAGTTAAACACGTTTTATCCCAAAACAGGCTAAAAGCAAGAGAAAACATTGATTCGAAGCATTAAACAGCTATGTTACTCTTTCTAGGGTCAAAATTTGTAACAATCCAATGCATTTGACTAATTATAAGAGTTCGGGTTGAATTTGGAGTGTTTAGACACCACTCATACCAATTTTGTCCCGAAACAAGCTAAAACCGAGAAAACGTTGATTCAAAGCAGTAAACAGCTTTGTTACTGTTTCCAGTGTTAGAATGTGTGACAATGAAATGCATTTAACTAATTGTAAGTGTTCGGGATGAATTTGGAGTGTTTAGACAACATTTAAACCTGTTTTATCCCAAAGCAGGCTTAAATCTAGAAACCAGGCTAAAACCGAGAGAAAACATTGATTCAAAGCATTAAACAGCTATGTTACTCTTTCTAGGGTCAAAATATGTAAGAATCCAATGTATTTGACTAATAATAAGAGTTCGGGTTGAATTTGGAGTGTTTAGACACCACTCATACCCATTTTGTCCCGAAACAGGCTAAAACCGAGAAAACGTTGATTCAAAGCAGTAAACAGCTTTGTTACTGTTTCTAGTGTCAGAATGTGTGACAGTCCAATGCATTTAACTAATTATAAGAGTTCGGGATGAATTTGGAGTGTTTAGACAACAGTTAAACCCGTTTTATCCCAAAGCAGGCTTAAATCTAGAAACCAGGCTAAAACCGAGAGAAAACATTGATTCAATGCATTAAACAGGTATGTTACTCTTTCTAGGGTCAAAATATGTAACAATCCAATGCATTTGACTAATAATAAGAGTTCGGGTTGAATTTGGAGTGTTTAGACACCACTCATACCCATTTTGTCCCGAAAAAGGCTAAAACCGAGAAAACATTGATTCTAAGCAGTAAACAGCATTGTTACTGTTTCTAGGGTCAGAATGTGTGACAATCCAATGCATTTAACTAATTGTAAGAGTTCGAAATGAATTTGGAGTGTTTAGACAACAGTTAAACACGTTTTATCCCAAAACAGGCTAAAACCGAGAGAAAACATTGATTCAAAGCATTAAACAGGTATGTTACTCTTTCTAGGGTCAAAATATGTAACAATCCAATGCATTTGACTAATAATAAGAGTTCGGGTTGAATTTGGAGTGTTTAGACACCACTCATACCCATTTTGTCCCGAAAAAGGCTAAAACCGAGAAAACATTGATTCTAAGCAGTAAACAACATTGTTACTGTTTCTAGGGTCAGAATGTGTGACAATCCAATGCATTTAACTAATTGTAAGAGTTCGAAATGAATTTGGAGTGTTTAGACAACAGTTAAACACGTTTTATCCCAAAACAGGCTAAAACCGAGAGAAAACATTGATTCAAAGCATTAAACAGCTATGTTACTCTTTCTAGGGTCAAAATATGTAACAATCCAATGCATTTGACTAATTATAAGAGTTCGGGTTGAATTTGGAGTGTTTAGACACCACTCATACCAATTTTGTCCTGAAACAGGCCAAAACCGAGAAAACGTTGATTCAAAGCAGTAAACAGCTTTGTTACTGTTTCTAGGGTCAGAATGTGTGACAATCCAATGAATTTAACTAATTGTAAGAGTTCGGGATGAATTTGGAGTGTTTAGACAACAGTTACACCCGTTTTATCCCAAAGGAGGCTTAAATCTAGAAAACAGGCTAAAACCGAGAGAAAACATTGATTCGAAGCAGTAAACAGGTATGTTACTCTTTCTAGGGTCAAAATATGTAACAATCCAATGCATTTGACTAATAATAAGAGTTCGGGTTGAATTTGGAGTGTTTAGACACCACTCATACCCATTTTGTCCCGAAAAAGGCTAAAACCGAGAAAACGTTGATTCAAAGCAGTTAATAGTTTTGTTACTGTTTCTAGGGTAAGGATGTGTGACAATCCAATACATTTAACTAATTGTAAGAGTTCGAAATGAATTTGGAGTGTTTAGACAACAGTTAAACACGTTTTATCCCAAAACAGGCTAAAAGCAAGAGAAAACATTGATTCGAAGCATTAAACAGCTATGTTACTCTTTCTAGGGTCAAAATTTGTAACAATCCAATGCATTTGACTAATTATAAGAGTTCGGGTTGAATTTGGAGTGTTTAGACACCACTCATACCAATTTTGTCCCGAAACAAGCTAAAACCGAGAAAACGTTGATTCAAAGCAGTAAACAGCTTTGTTACTGTTTCCAGTGTCAGAATGTGTGACAATGAAATGCATTTAACTAATTGTAAGTGTTCGGGATGAATTTGGAGTGTTTAGACAACATTTAAACCTGTTTTATCCCAAAGCAGGCTTAAATCTAGAAACCAGGCTAAAACCGAGAGAAAACATTGATTCAAAGCATTAAACAGCTATGTTACTCTTTCTAGGGTCAAAATATGTAAGAATCCAATGCATTTGACTAATTATAAGAGTTCGGGTTGAATTTGGAGTGTTTAGACACCACTCATACCAATTTTGTCCCGAAACAGGCCAAAACCGAGAAAACATTGATTCAAAGCTGTAAACAGCTTTGTTACTGTTTATAGGGTCAGAATGTGTGACAATCCAATGAATTTAACTAATTGTAAGAGTTCGGGATGAATTTGGAGTGTTTTGACAACAATTACACCCGTTTTATCACAAAGGAGACTTAAATCTTGAAAACAGGCTAAAACCGGGAGAAAATATTGATTCGAAGCAGTAAACAGGTATGTTACTCTTTCTAGGGTCAAAATATGTAACGATCCAATGTATTTGACTAATAATAAGAGTTCGGGTTGAATTTGGAGTGTTTAGACACCACTCATACCCATTTTGTCCCGAAAAAGGCTAAAACTGAGAAAACGTTGATTCAAAGCAGTAAACAGCTTTGTTACTGTTTCTAGTGTCAGAATGTGTGACAGTCCAATGCATTTAACTAATTATAAGAGTTCGGGATGAATTTGGAGTGTTTAGACAACAGTTACACCCGTTTTATCCCAAAAGAGGCTTAAATCTAGAAAACTGGCTAAAACCGAGAGAAAACATTGATTTGAAGCAGTAAACAGGCATGTTACTCTTTATAGGGTTAAAATATGTAACAATCCAATGCATTTGACTAATAATAAGAGTTCGGGTTAAATTTGGAGTGTTTAGACACCACTCATACCCATTTTGTCCCGAAAAAGGCTAAAACCGAGAAAACGTTGATTCAAAGCAGTAAACAGTTTTGTTACTGTTTCTAGGGTCAGAATGTGTGACAATCCAATGCATTTAACTAATTGTAAGAGTTCGAAATGAATTTGGAGTGTTTAGACAACAGTTAAACACGTTTTATCCCAAAACAGGCTAAAAACCGAGAGAAAACATTGATTCAAAGCATTAAACAGCTATGTTACTCTTTCTAGGGTAAAAATATGTAACAATACAATGCATTTGACTAATTATAAGAGCTCGGGTTGAATTTGGAGTGTTTAGACACCACTCATACCCATTTTGTCCCGAAAAAGGCTAAAACCGAGAAAACGTTGATTCAAAGCAGTAAACAGCTTTGTTACTGTTTCTAGGGTCAGAATGTGTGACAATCCAATGAATTTAACTAATTGTAAGAGTTCGGGATGAATTTGGAGTGTTTAGACAACAGTTACACCCGTTTTATCACAAAGGAGGCTTAAATCTTGAAAACAGGCTAAAACCGAGAGAAAACATTGATTCGAAGCAGTAAACAGGTATGTTACTCTTTCTAGGGTCAAAATATGTAACAATCCAATGTATTTGACTAATAATAAGAGTTCGGGTTGAATTTGGAGTGTTTAGACACCACTCATACCAATTTTGTCCCGAAACAGGCCAAAACCGAGAAAACGTTGATTCAAAGCAGTAAACAGCTTTGTTACTGTTTCTAGGGTCAGAATGTGTGACAATCCAATGAATTTAACTAATTGTAAGAGTTCGGGATGAATTTGGAGTGTTTAGACAACAGTGAAACCCGTTTTATCCCAAAGCAGGCTTAAATCTAGAAACCAGGCTAAAACCGAGAGAAAACATTGATTCAATGCAGTAAACAGGTATGTTACTCTTTCTAGGGTCAAAATATGTAACAATCCAATGCATTTGACTAATAATAAGAGTTCGGGTTGAATTTGGAGTGTTTAGACACCACTCATACCCATTTTGTCCCGAAAAAGGCTAAAACCGAGAAAACATTGATTCTAAGCAGTAAACAGCATTGTTACTGTTTCTAGGGTCAGAATGTGTGACAATCCAATGCATTTAACTAATTGTAAGAGTTCGAAATGAATTTGGAGTGTTTAGACAACAGTTAAACACGTTTTATCCCAAAACAGGCTAAAACCGAGAGAAAACATTGATTCGAAGCATTAAACAGCTATGCTACTCTTTCTAGGGTCAAAATATGCAACAATCCAATGCATTTGACTAATAATAAGAGTTCGGGTTGAATTTGGAGTGTTTAGACACCACTCATACCCATTTTGTCCCGAAAAAGGCTAAAACCGAGAAAACGTTGATTCAAAGCAGTAAACAGCTTTGTTACTGTTTCTAGTGTCAGAATGTGTGACAATCCAATGCATTTAACTAATTATAAGAGTTCGGGATGAATTTGGAGTGTTTAGACAACAGTTACACCCGTTTTATCCCAAAAGAGGCTTAAATCTAGAAAACTGGCTAAAACCGAGAGAAAACATTGATTTGAAGCAGTAAACAGGCATGTTACTCTTTATAGGGTTAAAATATGTAACAATCCAATGCATTTGACTAATAATAAGAGTTCGGGTTAAATTTTGAGTGTTTAGACACCACTCATACCCATTTTGTCCCGAAAAAGGCTAAAACCGAGAAAACGTTGATTCAAAGCAGTAAACAGTTTTGTTACTGTTTCTAGGGTCAGAATGTGTGACAATCCAATGCATTTAACTAATTGTAAGAGTTCGAAATGAATTTGGAGTGTTTAGACAACAGTTAAACACGTTTTATCCCAAAACAGGCTAAAAACCGAGAGAAAACATTGATTCAAAGCATTAAACAGCTATGTTACTCTTTCTAGGGTAAAAATATGTAACAATCCAATGCATTTGACTAATTATAAGAGCTCGGGTTGAATTTGGAGTGTTTAGACACCACTCATACCTATTTTGTCCCGAAACAGGCTAAAACCAAGAAAACGTTGATTCAAAGCAGTAAACAGCTTTGTTACTGTTTCTAGGGTCAGAATGTGTGACAATCCAATGAATTTAACTAATTGTAAGAGTTCGGGATGAATTTGGAGTGTTTAGACAACAGTTACACCCGTTTTATCCCAAAGGAGGCTTAAATCTAGAAAACAGGCTAAAACCGAGAGAAAACATTGATTCGAAGCAGTAAACAGGTATGTTACTCTTTCTAGGGTCAAAATATGTAACAATCCAATGCATTTGACTAATAATAAGAGTTCGGGTTGAATTTGGAGTGTTTAGACACCACTCATACCCATTTTGTCCCGAAACAGGATAAAATCGAGAAAACGTTGATTCAAAGATGTAAACAGTTTTGTTACTGTTTCTAGGGTCAGAATGTGTGACAATCCAATGCATTTAACTAATTGTAAGAGTTCGAAATGAATTTGGAGTGTTTAGACAACAGTTAAACACGTTTTATCCCAAAACAGGCTAAAACCGAGAGAAAACATTGATTCAAAGCATTAAACAGCTATGTTACTCTTTCTAGGGTAAAAATATGTAACAATCCAATGCATTTGACTAATTATAAGAGCTCGGGTTGAATTTGGAGTGTTTAGACACCACTCATACCCATTTTGTCCCGAAACAGGCTAAAACCAAGAAAACGTTGATTCAAAGCTGTAAACAGCTTTGTTACTGTTTCTAGGGTCAGAATGTGTGACAATCCAATGAATTTAACTAATTGTAAGAGTTCGGGTTGAATTTGGAGTGTTTAGACAACAGTTACACCCGTTTTATCACAAAGGAGGCTTAAATCTTGAAAACAGGCTAAAACAGGGAGAAAATATTGATTCGAAGCAGTAAACAGGTATGTTACTCTTTCTAGGGTCAAAATATGTAACAATCCAATGTATTTGACTAATAATAAGAGTTCGGATTGAATTTGGAGTGTTTAGACACCACTCATACCCATTTTGTCCCGAAAAAGGCTAAAACCGAGAAAACGTTGATTCAAAGCAGTAAACAGCTTTGTTACTGTTTCTAGTGTCAGAATGTGTGACAATCCAATGCATTTAACTAATTATAAGAGTTCGGGATGAATTTGGAGTGTTTAGACAACAGTTAAACCCGTTTTATCCCAAAGCAGGCTTAAATCTAGAAACCAGGCTAAAACAGAGAGAAAACATTGATTCAATGCAGTAAACAGGTATGTTACTCTTTCTAGGGTCAAAATATGTAACAATCCAATGCATTTGACTAATAATAAGAGTTCGGGTTGAATTTGGAGTGTTTAGACACCACTCATACCCATTTTGTCCCGAAAAAGGCTAAAACCGAGAAAACATTGATTCTAAGCAGTAAACAGCATTTTTACTGTTTCTAGGGTCAGAATGTGTGACAATCCAATGCATTTAACTAATTGTAAGAGTTCGAAATGAATTTGGAGTGTTTAGACAACAGTTAAACACGTTTTATCCCAAAACAGGGTAAAACCGAGAGAAAACATTGATTCGAAGCATTAAACAGCTATGCTACTCTTTCTAGGGTCAAAATATGTAACAATCCATTGCATTTGACTAATTATAAGAGTTCGGGTTGAATTTGGAGTGTTTAGACACCACTCATACCAATTTTGTCCCGAAACAGGCTAAAACCGAGAAAACGTTGATTCAAAGCTGTTTAGTAAACAGCTTTGTTACTGTTTCCAGTGTCAGAATGTGTGACAATCCAATGCATTTAACTAATTTTAAGAGTTCGGGATGAATTTGGAGTGTTTAGACAATAATTAAACCCGTTTTATCCCAAACCAGACTTAAATCTAGAAAACAGGCTAAAACCGAGAGAAAAATTGATTCGATGCAGTGAACAGGTATGTTACTCTTTCTATGGTCAAAATATGTAACAATCCAATGCATTTGACTAATTATAAGAGTTCAGGTTGAATTTGGAGTGTTTAGACACCACTCATACCAATTTTGTCCCGAAACAGGCTAAAACCGAAAAAACGTTGATTCAAAGCAGTAAACAGCTTTGTTACTGTTTCTAGTGTCAGAATGTGTGACAATCCAATGCATTTAACTAATTGTAAGAGTTCAGGATGAATTTGGAGTGTTTAGACAACATTTAAACCCGTTTTATCCCAAAGTAGGCTTAAATCTAGAAACCAGGCTAAAACCGAGAGAAAACATTGATTCGATGCAGTAAACAGGTATGTTACTCTTTCTATGGTCACTTAGACCCATTTTCTCACTAAACATGCTAAAATCAAGAAAACATTGACTCTAAGCAGTAAACAGCATTGTTACTGTTGCTAGGGTCAGAATGTGTGACATTCCAATGCATTTGACTAATAGTAAGAGTTCGGGATGAATTTGGAGTGTTTAGACAACAGTTAAACCCGTTTTATCTCAAAACCGGCTTAAACCGAGAAAACAGGCTAAAACTGATGTTCATATATTTTACCTTGTTTTCCCTTAGTTTATTCACAACTTTTGCATCTTTTGCTATCCATTTAGGCCATTATTGTGTAGCTTTAGGACTAATCATGCATTAGAGTGTAGTTGCATTGCATTTGCATCTTTTCATGCATAAACAGGTGATTTTGGAGCTTAAGGAGCATGGAAGCAATGCTGAGGAGAAGTGAAGCTGTCCTGAGGAGAAAACAAGAGAGTTAAGGCTGTAGAATCAAGGTCCGGAGTCCAACTCGACCACCACTCGACCGTGTGCTGAGGAGGACTCGACCGAGTGGAGAATGCACGAGAGAAGCCAGCTCGACCAGCCACTCGACCGAGCACTGGTCGAGTTGACCGAGCCGTTGACCACTTTGACTTTTTGTATTTTTAGGGCTTCCACCTCACCTCCTATATAAGGCCCTTGTACTTGCAGCCACAAAAGAGCCCAGCTTTTTACAGAGTCTAAAACCTAGTTTTTACCTTTTTTAGATTTTATTCCTTTTGCACTTTTCTATTATTTTAGATTTTGTACTTGTTTGAGAGAAAAAAATACTAGATTCTTATATTTTGTTTGTTTCATAACTTTCAAAGTATTAAGATTTCGAGTTTTCTTCCTTCATCAATATTGTAGATCTCTGTTTCATCTTTCTAATGATGCAAGTTTCATTATTTTCTGGGTTTTTGACATATTTCATCATGTGTTCTTGTGAGTAGTTTGTTTAGGACCTTGAGGATGGGTTAGGCTGGGTTGATCTTGTGGTTTGTTTGATTTGGTCAAGCTTGATTGTTGTAGATCTCTTCTAGGCTAGATGATCTTAATGCTGATCCTATATCTGAGAGGGTAGGGTTTGATTTCAAGCATCTTAGCATCACACCAATGTCTAAGGAGCATAGATAAGGCTAGATCTAGAGCTTACCATTAGGCTTGCTAAGAGATTAGGAGTCTTGTTTGGTTTGAGATGTATTGCTTAATGCCTGCTTGTGTAGATTCTTTTCTTTGTGAGAACAAGTCTAAAATTGCATAGGTTTGATTGTTTCTTGCCATGAGAGTGGATTAAACATGTCTTAGAATAGTATGTCTAGAGATCAGCTCAATGTTTGCTTGAGATTTGTTGACCAAGTTAGATAACCACAATGATTAGCTCAGCCCATGAATCCCTCCTCAAGGCCTTCTTTGTTTATTGAAATTTTAGTCTAAATATCATTGATTGCTTGTTGTTTGAATAGTTTTAGCATTGCTCTGTTTTTCTTGTGTTGTTCTGTTTTCACGTTCAAGTCTAGCTCGACCACGTCCTCGACCTACACTCGGTCGAGTGCTGCTCGAGTTCATCCCCAGAACTTGTGTTTTTGATTTGTGATTGTCTTGTTTCATTCCTGTTTCATTTCCATTGCATTCACGTAGTTTCCTGTTCATTACTTGTCTTGCATTAGTTCATTAGCATAGTTTCTATCTCTGTTCTAGTTTCATTATAGCTTTAATTTGTCTGTTTTGTTTGCATTTAGTATCTCATTTTAGGATTGTTAGTGACAAACAATCTTTACAATTGGCTTGACTTAGATTCATATGCACATCTTGATTGTTCACAATCACTCAGATAGGATTGACACCTCTTATACTGCAATTGCATAAGGGGAATTGAAACACCCTGACTTCTATTCATTCCATACACCATCATTCCATACATCATTCATTCATACACCACAAAGAAAGTCAGTTTCAAAAACCAAGAGAAAACATTGACTCGAAGCATTAAACAGCTATGTTACTCTTTCTAGGGTCAAAATATGTAACAATCCAATGCATTTAACTAATTGTAAGAGTTCAGGATGAATTTGGAGTGTTTAGACAACAGTTACACCCGTTTTATCCCAATGGAGGCTTAAATCTAGAAACCAGGCTAAAACCAAGAGAAAACATTGATTCGATGCAGTAAGCAGGTATGTTACTCTTTCTATGGTCAAAATATGTAACAATCCAATGCATTTAAGTAATTATAATAGTTCGAGTTGAATTTGGAGTGTTTAGACAACAGTTAAACACGTTTTATCCCAAAACAGGCTAAAACCGAGAGAAAACATTGATTCGAAGCATTAAACAGCTATGCTACTCTTTATAGGGTCAAAATATGTAACAATCCAATGCATTTGACTAATTATAAGAGTTCGGGTTGAATTTGGAGTGTTTAGACACCACCCATACCAATTTTGTCCTGAAACAGGCTAAAACCGAGAAAACGTTGATTCAAAGCAGTAAACAGCTTTGTTACTGTTTCTAGTGTCAGAATGTGTGACAATCCAATGTTTTTAACTAATTGTAAGAGTTCGGGATTAATTTGGAGTGTTTAGACAACATTTAAACCCGTTTTATCCCAAAGCAGGCTTAAATCTAGAAACCAGGCTAAAACCGAGAGAAAACATTGATTCGATGCAGTAAACAGGTATGTTACTCTTTCTATGGTCAAAATATGTAACAATCCAATGCATTTAAGTAATTATAAGAGTTCGGGTTGAATTTGGAGTGTTTAGAGACCACTTAGATCCATTTTCTCACTAAACAGGCTAAAATCGAGAAAACATTGACTCTAAGCAGTAAACAGCGTTGTTACTGTTTCTAGGGTCAGAATGTGTGACATTCCAATGCATTTGACTAATTGTAAGAGTTCGGGATGAATTTGGAGTGTTTAGACAACAGTTAAATCAATTTTATCCCAAAACCGGCTTAAACCGAGAAAACAGGCTAAAACCAAGAGAAAACATTGACTCGAAGCATTAAACAGCTATGTTACTCTTTCTAGGGTCAAAATATGTAACAATCCAATGCATTTGACTAATTATAAGAGTTCGGGTTGAATTTGGAGTGTTTAGACACCTCTTAGACCCATTTTGTCCTGGAACAGGCTAAAACCGAGAAAACGTTGATTCAAAGCAGTAAACAGCTTTGTTACTGTTTCTAGGGTCAGAATGTGTGACAATCCAATGCATTTGACTAATTGTAAGAGTTCGGGATGAATTTGGAGTGTTTAGACTACAGTTAAACACGTTTCATCCCAAAACAGGCTAAAACCGAGAGAAAACATTGATTCGAAGCATTAAACAGCTATGTTGATATGATCGTGGCCAGCAAGGAGACAGAAGCTGCAGAGAAACCGGAGATCGTGGGAAGGATCACTCGTTCAAGAGCTAAGGAGATGGCCAAGTAAGCTCATGCACTCATAGATGACGGGTCATTCAATCTACCGACGATCCAAGTCTTCAACATATCCACCCTGAAGACTTGACCCGGTAATGATAACTAGATAACTTAGGTGTGAAGTTTGTACTCTTTTTCCCATAGTTGAGTTTTGTCCCAATGGGTTTTCTCGGTATGGTTTTTAATGAAGCAAATGGATCACTACGTCGAGTTATCTAGAAGTCATTACCAATAGGGAATAATGTACTAATACAAGTGACTTCTGTACTACTACAGATCACCTAGACGCTTCGTTGTTTTCTTATTTCTTTTGCATGCCTTGTTGTTTTATTTTGAACTTCCTGTTGTTTGGAGTGTCGAACCCTAGGGTTGATTATAAAACCCAAAAGTGCACGCCTTCTTTGTTTGGTAGCGAAGAAGTTTTATGTAACAAGTATTGTTGAATCTTTCTTCTCTCAATCCGAACTCGTGAATACGGTCATGATTCCGAGTTTCTAAACACTTTGTGATTAAGTAACTCTTCACTTTATTTTCAAATCCATATAACCATCTAACACTTCTCACCATCGAATCATTGCTTTTCTCTCTCGAACATCACCTGCCGTCACTCGCAATCCACTTGTGCATCATCACCATCGATTCACGTCGCCACTTACCTATCATCACCCTCCATCAGAGTTTCATCCTAGGGAGTTCGTATTATGTGGTATCAGAGCCAACTCTGTGCCAAAGGCTGAGCGATTCTAAACCATAATCTCGTTTTGTGTTGTTTTGATTTTGTTCATTTGTTTAATTCTTTGTTGTGTTAGTCTCTGCTGTTTTAGCTTTCGTTGTGAGTCTTGTTTAGTTTTAGGATTTGTTTTTTTTGTTGTTCGTTTGTGTCTAGATTACGAGTCTTAGAGTTTATTTTGTTCTTTCACTCAAGGAACGTTTTACTTCGAGTTTTCTTCTTTATTTTGCAGGTACAATGGAGCTTTCTCCAGAAGCTATGGAAGCTTTGAACCAAGCCATGGCTAAGCAAATAACAGAAGCAAACAAGACAATGTCTACTCAGTTCCAGCAACAGATGGAGCAGCTCAGTAACAAGTTTGAGAAGAAGATCAAAGATATAGCTCAAGCAACTAGCGTTTCAGATCAGAGTTCTTTAGAACCGCCTAGTCCTAATGAGGCTCTCCGCTTAGCTAAAGGAAAGGCACACGTGGGAGCTTCTTCCATACACGGATCAGAACAGCGAAGTCACCTACTGGGGAAGAGAGACTTGTTTCAATCAGAGAAGAAACACTCAAAGCACAGAAAGAGAGCATCGAAGAATTGGTAGAGATCCTACACGCCCACGACGAGCTGAAAAAGTAGCTGGGCATCGAATATACATTGATACAGATAGAGAGTATTCAGAAGAAGAGGAAGCCTTAGATCATAGCCAAGAGACAATGAGGAGAAACAGAAACAGAGGTCACGGCAGGGATTATGATCCTTTGAGGCAGCAGCTGAATCATCTCAAGATTCAGTATCCTTCGTTCCATGGTACCAATGATCCAGAGACTTATCTAGACTGGGAAAGGAAGATGGAGTCAAACTTTCAAGTTCAAGGTACCTATGAGTTGAACAAGGTGAAGATAGCCATATCTGAATTCAATGGCTATGCTTTGTTGTGGTGGGAGCAGTTGGGACTCACTAGACATCGACAGAGAGAGCCTGCTATCACTACATGGGAACAGTTAGTCACGCAGATGAGAAAGAAGTTTGTGCCTACACACTACCAGAGAGAGATTCTTAACAAGCTAAGGCGTCTCACTCAAGGCACTAAGTCTGTAAGAGACTACTATCAGGAGCTGGAAACACTTATGATCAGGGCTGATCTGAGAGAAAGTGAAGACATGGTTATGTCTAGGTTTCTTGGAGGTTTGAACAGAGAGATTCAAGACAAGATAGAGCTGCAGAACTATGAAGATGTGCAAGAAATGGTACATAAGGAATAGCTAATTGAATCACAGATCAAGAGAAAGGGAGTGAGGTCAACGTTTACGCCTAACATTTCCAAGCCAAGAGAGTTCAGTAAACCCGCCTTCACCAAGGGCAGGAAACCCGCGACAGCCACAATCAAAGAGGAAGTTAAGATCAATTTCAAGCCCAAGAGTAGCACCTCTACAAGTCATATCAGGTGTTTCAAATGCCAAGGGATGGGGCATTATTCCAGAGACTGTCCTAACAAGAAGATGTTTCTTCTTCAAGAAGGAGGAGAGATTGTGCCTGTAGACAGTTCAGAGAGTGAACCAGAGTCTGATTTAGGTGAAGAAGGTGAACCAGCAGTTATGGGAGAGATGTTAGTAGCACGCAGAGCTTTAAGTGTTCAGACTCATCCAGATGATCGAGGGCAGCATGAGAATCTCTTCCACACCCGGTGTATGGTTCAAGACAAGGTCTGCACCTTGATCATTGATGGTGGTAGCTGTACTAATGCTGCTAGTGAAGAGATGGTACAGAAGCTTAATCTCAAGACCACTTCACATCCAAGACCTTATCAGCTACAGTGGTTCAATAACAAAGGAGCTTTAACAGTTTCGCAGCAAGTGGTAGTGAAACTCACAATTGGGAAGTATGAAGATGAGCTGCTTTGTGATGTGATTCTGATGAAGTCCAGTCATATTCTTTTGGGAAGACCATGGCAGTTTGACAGAAGAGTGTTTCATGATGGCTACACCAACATGCAGTCATTTGAGTTCAAAGGACGCAAGGTCACTCTTCTACCACTTACACCCAGCAAGATCTACAAGGATCAGCTTCACATGAACAGCAAGGAAACAGAGAAAGTGTCTCACAGCCTGTACATCAATCACAACGAGTTCAATAAGCTATTTGACCCAGAGATGACCACATTCATGTTTGTCTACAAAGAGACACTCGCTAGTACCAAGCCAGCAGAAGAGCTTCCACGCGAGATGATAGAGATTATAGAGGAGTACAAGGATGTATTTCCAGAAGAGATAACTCCAGGCTTGCCTCCAATACGTGGGATAGAGCATCAGATCGATTTGGTACCAGGGTCAGCTCTACCGAACAGACCAGCTTACAGAACCAATCCTGTAGAGACTAAAGAGCTGCAGAAACAAGTAGAAGAGTTGATGAACAAGGGACACATCAGATAGAGTCTCAGTCCAAGCGCAGTACCAGTCTTGCTCGTACCAAAGAAAGATGGTTCATGGAGGATGTGTGTTGACTGCAGAGCTATTAACAATATCACAGTGAAGTACAGACATCCGATCCCGAGATTAGATGACATGCTGGACGAGCTATGTGGGTCAACAGTCTTCTCAAAGATCAATTTGAAGAGTGGGTATCATCAGATCAGAATGAAGGAAGGAGATGAATGGAAAACAACTTTCAAGACCAAGCAAGGGCTCTACGAATGGCTAGTCATGCCGTTTGGTCTCACCAATGCTCCTAGCACCTTCATGCGTTTAATCAATCATGCTCTCAGACCTTTCGTTGGCGTCTTTGTGGTTGTGTACTTCAACGACATCCTCATCTACAGCAAAGGTCTAGAAGAACACTTAGAACACATCCGCCAAGTTCTAAATGTTCTTCGTTCTCAATCCCTCTTTGCTAATTTTTCTAAATGTCCGTTCTGTACTACTGAGGTTGTCTTTCTAGGCTTTGTTGTCAGTGCAGAAGGAGTTAGAGTGGACGATGAGAAGGTCAAGGCTATTAAGTAGTGGCCAACACCCAAAAACGTGGCAGAAGTCAGGAGCTTTCATGGACTAGCAGGATTCTACAGGCGATTTGTCCAAGACTTCAGTACTATTGCAGCGCCACTTACAGAAGTTATCAAGAAGGATGTAGGATTCAGATGGGAGGAAGCACAAGAGAAGGCGTTTTCAGCCTTAAAAGAGAAGCTTATCACTGCCCCTATTCTCTTACTTCCTGATTTTATGAAAACTTTTGAGATTGAATGTGATGCCTCCGGAGTGGGTATAGGTGCTGTTTTGATGCAGGATAGGAAGCCAGTAGCTTACTTCAGTGAGAAGCTAGGAGGATCGACGCTAAACTATCCTACATATGACAAGGAGCTGTACGCCTTGGTTCGGGCTCTTCAAACGTGGCAGCATTACCTGTGGCCAAAGGAGTTCGTTATTCATACTGATCATGAGTCCTTGAAGCATCTTAAAGGACAACAGAAGATCAATAAGAGACATGCCATATGGATGGAGTTCATAGAAACTTTTCCCTACACGGTTAAATACAAGAAAGGTAAGGATAATGTAGTCGCAGATGCATTATCCAGGAGGTACACTCTCGTTTCTACTTTGTCTTCTAAGCTTGAAGGTTTTGATAAAATAGTAGAACTTTATGAGACTGACATCGATTTTGCTGAGAGTTATGGCAAATGCCATAAGTTTGCTTTTGAAAACTACTATAGGCAGGATGGATATCTATTTTATAAGGATCGATTGTGCATACCAAGAGGATCCATAAGGGAACTGTTGATTAGAGAAGCTCACGGAGGTGGACTAGCTGGACATTTCGGAGTGTCAAAGACTCTACTTGGACTGCAAGAACACTTCTATCGGCCTCAAATGTAGAAAGATGTTGAGAAAGTCTGTTCTAGGTGCCATATCTGCAAAATGGCCAAGGGTAAAGTACAGACCAACGGCTTGTACACTCCTCTCCCTATCCCTTCTCAACCTTGGACTCATATTTCTATGGATTTTGTTCTTGGCTTACCTCGAACCAGAAATGGTAGAGATTCGATTTTCGTTGTGGTTGACAGGTTTAGCAAAATGGCTCACTTCATTGCCAGTCACAAGACGGATGATGCTGTTATTGTAGCTAACTTGTTTTTCAGGGAAGTAGTACGTCTGCATGGAATACCTCAAGTAATCGTTTCATACCAAGATACTAAGTTTCTAGGACACTTCTGGAGAACGCTATGGGCTAAACTCGGAACCAAGCTATCATTCTCAACCACATGTCATCCGCAAACAGATGGGCAAACCGAAGTGGTGAACAGGATGCTATCTACACTCCTCAG
This sequence comes from Camelina sativa, assembly GCF_030686135.1. Taxonomy (NCBI): domain Eukaryota; kingdom Viridiplantae; phylum Streptophyta; class Magnoliopsida; order Brassicales; family Brassicaceae; genus Camelina; species Camelina sativa. Next base: position 10,590,233 of record NC_141897.1, on the reverse strand, counting down.
GACCTTAGTGAAAAGCAATCTCAAGTCATGGGAAGAATGTTTACCACACGTAGAGTTCGCATATAATCACGCTAAGCATTCTGCTACTCTATTCTCTCCTTTTGAAATTGTTTATGGTTTTAATCCACAATCACCTGTAGACTTGATTCCTTTACCTTTAAGTGTGAAGTGTAGCTTTGATGGCAAAGAAAAGGCTGAACAGGTCAGGAGGATACATGCTAAAGCTAAGGAGAACATAGAGAGAAAACATTGATTTGAATCATTAAACAGCTATGTTACTCTTTCTAGGGTCAAAATATGTAACAATCCAATGCATTTGACTAATTATAAGAGTTCGGGTTGAATTTGGAGTGTTTAGACACCACTCATACCCATTTTGTCCCGAAACAGGCTAAAACCAAGAAAACGTTGATTCAAAGCAGTAAACAGCTTTGTTACTGTTTCTAGGGTCAGAATGTGTGAAAATCCAATGCATTTAAATAATTCTAAGAGTTCGGGATGAATTTGGAATGTATAGACAACAGTTACACCCGTTTTATCCCAAAGTAGGCTAAAATCTAGAAAACAGGCTAAAACCGAGAGAAAACATTGATTCGAAGCAGTAAACAGGTATGTTACTCTTTCTAGGGTCAAAATATGTAATAATCCGATGCATTTGACTAATTATAAGAGTTCGGGTTGAATATGGAGCCTTTAGACACCACTCATACCCATTTTGTCCCGAGCTAGGCTAAAACTGAGAAAACGTTGATTCAAAGCATTAAACAGCTTTGTTACTGTTTCTAGGGTCAAAATGTGTGACAATCCAATGCATTTAACTAATTGTAATAGTTCGGGATGAATTTGGAGTGTTTAGACAATAGTTAAACCCGTTTTATCCCAAAAAAGGCTTAAACCGAGAAAACATGCTAAAACCGAGAGAAAACATTGATTTGAAGCAGTAAACAGATATGATACTCTTTCTAGGGTCAAAATATGTAACAATCCAATGCATTTGACTAATTATAAGAGTTCGGGTTGAATTTGGAGTGTTTAGACACCACTTAGACCCATTTTGTCCCTAAACAGGCTAAAACCGAGAAAACATTGATTCTAAGCAGTAAACAGCGTTGTTATTGTTTCTAGTTTTAGAATGTGTGACATTCCAATGCATTTGACTAATTGTAAGAGTTCGGGATGAATTTGGAGTGTTTAGACAACAATTAAACCCTTTTATCCCAAAATCGGCATAAACCGAGAAAACAGGCTAAAACCGAGAGAAAACATTGATTCTATGCATTAAACAGGTATGCTACTCTTTCTATGGTCAAAATATGTAACAATCCAATTCATTTGATTAATTATAAAAGTTCGGGTTGAATTTGGAGTGTTTAGACACCACTCATACCCATTTTGTCCCGAAACAGGATAAAATCGAGAAAACGTTGATTCAAAGCAATAAACAGCTTTGTTACTGTTTCTAGGGTTAAAATGTGTGACAATCCAATGCATTTAACTAATTGTAAGAGTTCTGGATGAATTTGGAGTGTTTAGCCAACAGTTAAACCCGTTTTATCCCAAAGGAGGCTTAAATCTAGAAAACAGGCTAAAACCCAGAGAAAACAATGATTCGAAGCAGTAAACAGGTATGTTACTCTTTCTAGGGTCAAAATATGTAACAATCCAATGCATTTGACTAATTATAAGAGTTCGGGTTGAATTTGGAGTGTTTAGACACCACTCATACCCATTTTGTCCTGAAAAAGGTTAAAACCGAGAAAACGTTGATTCAAAGCAGTAAACAGTTTTGTTACTGTTTCTAGGGTCCGAATGTGTGACAATCCAATGCATTTAACTAATTGTAAGAGTTCGAAATGAATTTGGAGTGTTTAGACTACAGTTAAACACGTTTTATCCCAAAACAGGCTAAAACCGTGAGAAAACATTGATTCGAAGCATTAAACAGCTATGTTACTCTTTCTAGGGTCAAAATATGTAACAATCCAATGCATTTGACTAATTATAAGAGTTCGGTGATGTTCATATATTTTACTTTGTTTTCCCTTAGTTTATTCACAACTTTTGCATCTTTTGCTATCCATTTAGGCCATTATTGTGTAGCTTTAGGATTAATCATGGATTAGAGTATAGTTGCATTGCATTTGCATCTTTTCATGCATAAACAGGTGATTTTGGAGCTTAAGGAGCATGGAAGCAATGCTGAGGAGAAGTGAAGCAATCATGAGGAGAAAACAAGAGAGTTAAGGCTGAAGAATCAAGGTCCAGAGTCCAACTCGACCGCACACTCGACTAGACACTCGACCGTGTGCTGAGAAGGACTCGACCGAGTGGAGAATGCACGAGAGAAGCCAGCTCGACCAGCCACTCGACCGAGCACTGGTCGAGTTGACCGAGCCGTTGACTGCTTTGACTTTTTGTATTTTTAGGGCTTCCACCTCATCTCCTATATAAGGCCCTTGTACCTGCAGCCACCAGAGGGCAGCTTTTTAGAGAGTCTAAAACCTAGTTTTTACCTTTTTTAGATTTATTCCTTTTGCACTTTCTTTTATTTTTAGATTTTGTACTTGTTTAAGAAAGAAAGACTAGATTCTTGTATTTTGTTGGTTACATAACTTTCAAGATATTAAGATTTCGAGTTTCATTTCTTCATCAATATTGTAGATCTGTGTTTCATCTTTCTAATAATGCAAGTTTCAATATTTTCTGGGTTTTTGACTTATTTCACCATGTGTTCTTGTGAGTAGTTTGCTTAGGACCTTGAGGATGGGTTAGGCTAGGTTGATCTTGTGGTTTATTTGATTTGGTCAAGCTTGATTGTTGTAGATCTCTTCTAGGCTAGATGTTCTTAATGCTGATCCTATATCTGAGAAGGTAGGATTTGATTTCAAGCATCTTAGCATCACACCAATGTTTAAGGAGCATAGATAAGGCTAGATCCAGAGCTTACCATTAGGCTTGCTAAGAGATTAGAGGTCTTGTTTGGTTTTAGATGTATTGCTTAATGCCTGCTTGTGTAGATTCTTTACTTTGTGAGAACAAGTCTAGAAATGCATAGGTTTGATTGTTTCTTGCCATGAGAGTGGATTAAACATGTCTTAGAATAGTATGTCTAGAGATTAGCTCAAAGTTTGCTTGAGATTTGTTGACCAAGTTAGATAACCACAATGATTAGTTCAGCCCATGAATCCCTCCTCAAGGCCTTCTTTGTTTATTAATATCTTAGTCTAAATATCATTGCTTGCTTGTTGTTTGATTCGTTTTTGCATTGCTCTGCTTTTATTGTGTTGCTCTGTTTTCACGTTTAGTCTAGCTCGACCCTGTACTCGACCTACACTCGGTCGAGTGCTTGCTCGAGTTCGTCCCCAGAACTTATGTTTATGATTTGTGATTGTCCTGTTTAATTCCTCTTTTATTTCTATTGCATTCATTTAGCTTTCTGTTCATTACTTATCTTGCATTAGTTCTTCATCAACATAGTTTCTATTTCTGTTCTTGCTATTATAATCACTCTGTTCCATTTGCATTTAGCTCCTAGTTCTTGTAGTTTTACTTTCTGCATTTTCCATTTCATAATAGGATTGTTAGTGACAAACAACCTTTACATCTGGCTTGACTTAGACTCATATGCACATCTTGATTGTTCACAATCACTCATATAGGATTGACACCTCTTATACTGCAACTGCATAAGGGGAATTGAAACACCCTGACTTCTATTCATTCATAAGTCATCATTCTATTCATCATTCACCACACCACAAAAATAGTCAGTTTCAATTTGGCACTGTTGCCCATTTGAGTGTGTTTTTGTGACAATTAGGATCAAAAGAAGTCTAAGATTAAGTTCGTTTATCCACTTGTTCACTACTGATCTCGTTTCTTCTACTGCTTGTCTGTGATTGAGTTTCAGGTACCAGCTCGACCACCAACTCGACCACCACTCGACCGAGTGCGTGATCGAGTACTTGAATGAGTCAGAAGCCGGATTCAAATAGACTTCACATCTCAGTCTACTCGACCTTCAACTCGTGCCAGTGCTCGACCGAGTGTCCGTTCGAGTCTGTACATGTTTCAAAGCAGTCAGTTCCATTATGCACCCATGCACCATCAACAAGGTTTCCAGACTCAATGGTGTCACCCTCCAGCGTTTCCGACCTACCAAGCCCAAGAACCTGACTTAAGAGCTATGCTGCAACAGCTGTTGCTTGGGCAAGCCAATAAGCAGATTGAGGAAGCAAGGCAGTTTGAAAAGCTGACCCAGAAGTTGAATTCTTATCCTAATGACCTGAGTAACGAGCTTGAAAGTCTGACCTCTACATTCCAGTACATGGAGAGCTCCATTGCTTCTACTTCAACTCCTAAGCCCCACCAATTTCCTGAACAAGCTAGTCAAAACCAAAGGGAGTTCACTGTTAACGCCATCCATCTCCATGAGGAAAATGTCACTGAGGACAGTGCGATTCAAGGTGGGGAGGATTCGTCACTAATTGAAGCCCAGAGTGAAGGTTTTACTGAGCAGATTGAAGCAGAAGAACAACTCGACCAGGTGCTCGACCACACACACGGCCGAGTACCTGATCGAGTGGTCGATCGAGTTGAAGACACAGAAGCTGTTAAGCCTGCTAAGTACATTCCTCCTGCTTACAAGCCACCTCTACCATTCCCAGGATGTTTCAAGGCACAAAAGATAAGGGAACTGAGGGAGATCATTGAGCAAAAGGAAAAGATGGCTTTACAACAAGCGGAAGAGAAAGCTTTGAAGGAAGAAGCTGTGATTGAGAAGAAGGAAGTGATGGCCATACAAGAGATCATCATTGCTTACCAAGAAGAAGAGAGAGGACCTGCCTTGGAACAGTATACTCCATATCCTCTGTATCAAGATTTTTTGCTTGAGATGTGAAAGAAGAAGGCTCATGATCAAGACATGAGGGATTTGAAAAAGATTGGGAAAGCTGTTATCCCAACAAAGCTTAAGGATCCATGCTCATTCAACCTACCCTGCTCCATCAGCTACATGCATTTCAACAAGTGCCTTTGTGATTTAGGGGCTTCAGTGAGTTTGATGCCATACTCAGTGGCTGAGAAGTTAGGTTATGAAGATTTCAAGGCAAGCAACTTCTATATCACTCTAGCAGATGGGTCCAAGAGGGATGTGGTTGGAGTGATCGAGAGTTTCCCAGTCAAGATAGGAGAAGCAAGGATCCCAACTGATTTTGCAATCATGAGCATGGAACATGAGCCTGAAGACCCTCTTATCTTGGGAAGGTCATTCGTAGCCACAACTGGGGCTGTAATTGATGTGAAGATGGGGACTATCAAGCTCCACCTGACTGAAGATTTCACTATGAAATTTGACATTAACAACCCTACTAATCTGCCTTCCATCAATGATCCACCTTAGACTATCAAAAGAAACGAGGATCATGAGGTCTCAAGTAAAGAAACACCTTCAAGTGCTAAGCTATCCTTTCAAGAAGAATATGTGGAGAGGCTTAAGAATTCTCTTCAAGAACTGACTAATTTGGTGAAGGAACTCCAAGTTAAGCTGAACAAGAGGTCTTTGAAGAAGGCAAGACTAAAACTCAAGCTTAAGAAGAAACAAAGTTCAAGTGTTAAGGAAGTAGTGATCAAGAAGGAACACCAAGGTTACCAAGTCGAACCAGGGGGGATTTCATCACCTCCTTGGTATCTAAACAAAGCCTAAGAAGGCAATCAAAAGTCAAGCTTAGTGACTCTAAACAAGCTAACTAGGGAGGAAGTCCCTAAGGTATCCATGTACATATTGTTTAAGGTTTTTGGTATTTTGATTTTAGTTTTGGTATTTTCATGATCAGGGAAGCAAGGGAGGCCAGATAGAAGAAGAAAAGGAGACTCGCGGTCTAGCTCGACCCCCCCACTCGAGCACGTACTCGACCGAGTCGTGGTCGATTCCCATCGTCGAGCTGCCCCAATCTCCACCTCCAAGTCGTCAACAAGACCCCAACTACACTTTTGACAGCATGCAAAAGGATGTGGACAGTTTCTTCTCCAATCCTTGAGGTACCACTATCACCTTCCCTTGTAAATACCATTGCATTTGATGTTGTGTTTTGTGTTTGATCTTCAATCCTCTTACAAATTTCTTTCACACAGAGGACTATGTGATTTAAGTTTGGGGGAGGGTTTGAGATAGCATTTGATGTTGTGTTTTGTTTTCTTATTTCAAATTTTTAGCATCATCATGTTAATACTTGCATAGCATCTAAGGCATAGAAAAACCCTAAAAATTTGAAATTTTTTGCAAAATTCTTTATAAAAAAAAAGAGTGTTCATGTAGTTTGCATTGCATAGTAGCATCTTGTTTAGCATGTTTCATGTAGGATTGTATAATATTTGCATTAGGGATCTATGATGAGTTTTGCCTTGTTAGCTTGTTTAATTCACTAGACTAGGATCAATGCCCAAGTTAATAGTACTTTGATGCTAGTTGAGTGGTTAGAAGCGTAAGATTAAACCAAGCCTTGAATTCCTGTATTGCATTTGGTCTAAATTGAAGCATGTTGTGATTTGATGCCATTTCCTACTTATAAGAACTTAATATTGACTGTTAAATATCAATGTGTGCATTGCTTTAAACTCATGGATACCATATACATATTTGGATCATCTTCTTCCTTTTTACCACTCTTGTTGATCCAAGTAGCTGATTTCCTCATTAAGAATCAGTTCCCCTACCCCTAAACCAAACCTTCTTTCAAGCCATGTTTATTCTTGTGTGTGTGAGGCCTATTTTTGGGATTGAGCTTGGTAGAAAGTGTTAGGTTTGAACTGACAAGAGTAAAGCCTTGTGTAGTTCTAGTTTGCATTTTTCAAACTAGATAGGACTAGGTGGTTCACTTGTTGGGTTTGGGACTTGGCTGTTATGAAAAGAAAAGAGGAAAAAGAGAAAGAAAAGAGGGTAGAGTCTTTAAGAGGAGAATGTGTTTAAGTAAAAGTCTAGTGAAAGGATGGGAAGTAAAAATTGTTGAAGATGGGTTAGGCTGGGTTGAAAACCAAAAGAGAAAAGGGTGAAAAAGAAAAGAAGAAGTTAAAGGGTAGAACTAGGATCATTTGGGTTTAGACTGCTAGGATAAAACACTTTGGGAGCCTTTGGGTAGACAAGGTTTTATTCTTGTATGTGTCTAGGTGTTCTTACCTTTAGCATTCTTCTAAAGCTCAATCCATTTTCATGAGAGAACCTTGGTATTGATAAGCCCTACTCTAAAAAGAGACCATCATTGTCTCAAAGCCTTTATTTCCAAGCCAAATGAGTTTAAGCATTGCATAGAATTGATTCATGTTCTTGATTAATGAATGTTAAAGGAAATGGTTGATTTGAATGCATGTGGATGTCTAAGGCTCAAATCAATAAAGGTTGTGATATGCTTGTCTAAAGTCTTTAAGTATAGCTCATTCAACTTGCATCATAGTACTAGTAACTTGGACACTGATTCTAGATAGTCTATTTGCAAGCTTTAGGAGCTGAGATCCCACTTTCAACCTCACCTACCTTCTTTTGTCTTGATTATTTTCTTGAGGGCAAGCAAAGACTAAGTTTGGGCGTGTTGATGTTCATATATTTTACCTTGTTTTCCCTTAGTTTATTCACAACTTTTGCATCTTTTGCTATCCATTTAGGCCATTATTGTGTAGCTTTAGGACTAATCATGCATTAGAGTATAGTTGCATTGCATTTGCATCTTTTCATGCATAAACAGGTGATTTTGGAGCTTAAGGAGCATGGAAGCAATGCTGAGGAGAAGTGAAGCAATAATGAGGAGAAAACAAGAGAGTTAAGGCTGAAGAATCAAGGTCCAAAGTCCAACTCGACCGCACACTCGACCAGACACTCGACCGTGTGCTGAGAAGGACTCGACCGAGTGGAGAATGCACGAGAGAAGCCAGCTCGACCAGCCACTCGACCGAGCCGTTGACTGCTTTGACTTTTTGTATTTTTAGGGCTTCCACCTCATCTCCTATATAAGGCCTTTGTACCTGCAGCCACCATAGGGCAGCTTTTTAGAGAGTCTAAAACCTAGTTTTTACCTTTTTTAGATTTATTCCTTTTGCACTTTCTTCTATTTTTAGATTTTGTACTTGTTTAAGAAAGAAAGACTAGATTCTTGTATTTTGTTGGTTACATAACTTTCAAGATATTAAGATTTCGAGTTTCATTTCTTCATCAATATTGTAGATCTGTGTTTCATCTTTCTAATAATGCAAGTTTCAATATTTTCTGGGTTTTTGACTTATTTCACCATGTGTTCTTGTGAGTAGTTTGCTTAGGACCTTGAGGATGGGTTAGTCTGGGTTGATCTTGTGGTTTATTTGATTTGGTCAAGCTTGATTGTTGTAGATCTCTTCTAGGCTAGATGTTCTTAATGCTGATCCTATATCTGAGAAGGTAGGATTTGATTTCAAGCATCTTAGCATCACACCAATGTTTAAGGAGCATAGATAAGGCTAGATCTAGAGCTTACCATTAGGCTTGCTAAGAGATTAGAGGTCTTGTTTGGTTTGAGATGTATTTCTTAATGCCTGCTTGTGTAGATTCTTTACTTTGTGAGAACAAGTCTAGAAATGCATAGGTTTGATTGTTTCTTGCCATGAGAGTGGATTAAACATGTCTTAGAATAGTATGTCTAGAGATTAGCTCAAAGTTTGCTTGAGATTTGTTGACCAAGTTAGATAACCACAATGATTAGTTCAGCCCATGAATCCCTCCTCAAGGCCTTCTTTGTTTATTAATATCTTAGTCTAAATATCATTGCTTGCTTGTTGTTTGATTCGTTTTTGCATTGCTCTGTTTTTATTGTGTTGCTCTGTTTTCACGTTTAGTCTAGCTCGACCCTGTACTCGACCTACACTCGGTCGAGTGCTTGCTCGAGTTCGTCCCTAGAACTTGTGTTTATGATTTGTGATTGTCCTGTTTAATTCCTGTTTTATTTCTGTTGCATTCATTTAGCTTTCTGTTCATTACTTATCTTGCATTAGTTCTTCATCAACATAGTTTCTATTTCTTTTCTTGCTATTATAATCACTATGTTCCATTTGCATTTAGCTCCTAGTTCTTGTAGTTTTACTTTCTGCACTTTTCATTTCATAATAGGATTGTTAGTGAAAAACAACCTTTACATCTGGCTTGACTTAGACTCATATGCACATCCACTACAAGAAAACAAGCCTTTTGCGAGGACACATTGCGACGGAGTACAGCTCTCGCAAATTTGCGATAGATTTGCGAGGAAGTTACTAGGAAATAAAAAACCATAGCACATCCCTCGCAAATTTGCGAGGAATTCTGTTGTCGCAAATCCGCTGGTCATTTGCGACGCATTTACGACAAATTCCCTGGGGAGGTCCCTTTCCTCGCAAATCCATCGCAACATTGCGACGATTTTGCGAGAACAAACTCCATAGCAAATTTGCTATGGAGTTGCGAGTGATTTGCGAAAGCCATAGCAAATCCATTGCAAAGTTAGGATAATAAGTTTTTATAAATATTACAAAACTTAATAGAATTATTCTGAAATACATTTGAATGTGTTCATAAGGTGAATTTACTAATTTTTAACATTATTTTGATGGTTTTTACAAATTAGATATTCAAGGTTTGCGACAAATATGCGACTGATTTGCTAGAGCCATAGCAAATGCGTTGCCAATCCATTGCAAAGGACTCAAAACATAGCAATTCCCTCGCAAAAAAACTTTAAACCCTTAACCCTAAACCCTAAACCCTAAAGACTTATTACATTACTATTAATGATTAAAAAAGATGAATCCAAAACTATTAATCAAAGATAGCAGTCTCAATGTATTGAACATATATGTGATATAGTGTAGAACATCATCATGTTTAGAGTAAGATGCAAAATTGGACAATTTTGGAAAGTTTGATGATAGAAAAGAGTATACTTGAAAGTTAATTTGACTAATTTGTTACAATTATTTTGATGGTTTTTTCAAATTAGATATTGAAGGTTTGCGACAAATTTGCGACAAATTTGCGACTGATTTGCTAGAGCCATAGCAAGTTCGTCGCAAATCCATTGCAAAAGACTCAATACATAGCAATTCCCTCGCAAATAACAACCCTAAACCCTTGAACCTTAACCTTTAAGACTAATTACATTACTAATAATTATTAAATTGATATAATTCAATATTTATAATATAAGATAGGGCACTAATGACAATTGCAAATCCTAAACCCTAAAGATTTTGCGAGGGATTTGCTACGTTCCCTCGCAAATTGGTCGCAAAAAACTCTAAATAAGAAAATTTATATTAATTATTGTTTGCGATGCTTTTGCGAGGGACTCTAGTAAATCCCTCGCAAATTTTGCGTTGGAATTGCGACGCCATTAATTTCCTATATAAGTAAAAAACCTAGTTTGAGCGAAGCTCAAACCAACACCCGCAGCCGACAAACCCTAAAAACTTCTTTTCTTCTTCCGATTTCATTCTTCTCCGGTTGTCTTCTCCGGTTGTTTACTCCTTTCTCCGGTTGTCTACTCCTCCTCTCATCTCTTCTCCGGTGTCTACTCCTCCTCCCATCCCTTCTCAGGATAGTCTTGTCCTCCTCTCATCCCTTCTCCGACTAATCTCCTCCTCCTCTCTCTTCTTCTGTTGTTTTTTAGATGGGTTTCGAGTTAGGGTTTGTCGATTTAGGGGTTTCGATTCGATTTGATTAGGGTTTCGATTAGGGTTTCGATTTAGGGTTTGTCGATTTAGGGGTTTCGATTTAGGGTTTTCGATTAGGTTTCGATTCGATTTGATTAGGGTTTCGATTGGGGTTTCGATTAGGGTTTCGATTAGGATTTCAATTAGGGTTTCGATTAGGGTTTCGATTAGGGTTTCGATTCGATTTTAGGGGTTTTTCGATTCGATTGGGATTAGGGTTTCGACTGGGATTAGGGTTTCAATTCGATTCGATTGGAATTAGGGGTTTTAATTCGATTCGATTGGGATTAGGGTTTCGATTCGATTTTAAGGTTTTCCGATTTAGGGTTATATCGATTTAGGGTTCTAATTATATCGATTTAGGGTTTTCCGATTTAGGTTATATCGATTTAGGGTTTTTCGATTTTGGGTTCTAATTATATCTTTTTTTTGGACTTGTTTTTTAGATGTCTTCACAAGAGAACCAAAATCATTCTCGGAGCCAAAACGTTTACAGAAGATTTATATCTTCTCAAGGGTTATCTCCTCCCATCCCTTCTCGAAGGTTACCTTCTTCTGCCTCTGCTCCAAGGGTAGCTTCTCCCGCCTCCTCGCAAGGTACCTCACCGGTGATCCAAGAGAATCGTCAAGGAACCTCACCGGCGGTGGAAGATCATCTTCCACCACAGCAATCGACTTCGCGTGTCAACGATGAGTCTACTCAGCTCTCTTTTTTTTCTTTGGAAGAGCTACTTGCAAGTCCCGGTCATGCTAGCTTAAAGAAATTGGACCCTAAACGCCCTCCGGGTACTCTATGGTAAGAATGTAGTTAGCGTTGTCTAATTTTTTAGATATATTTTCATTGATCCTCATTCCTTTTTTTCTTGTGTTTTGTAGGTTTGATGAGGATCCTTCGGTTGCTGCTACTGTTCGGGCCATCTTTGAAAGAGATTTCAAAGGAGCTCATGCCAATTGGACCCAAACACCAGCTGCGGTTGTAAACCGGTGGTTTGAAACGTTTGCAGTAAGTTAAATGTTTGTTGATGTGTTTAAATTATAGATTTTGTTTTTACTTACTTGATTCTGATTTTGATTCATGTTATGTTTTTACAAGCAAACATATAACTGGGACCAGTCCATCAATGGGAGAGTTCGAGCCGAGTTTGAAAGCAAGTTGAAGATCCGGATGACTGATCAAGTGTCTCGGTGGAAGTCTAAGTGGAGAGTAAAAGGTGATGATGCAAAGCCGCGGTGGCTTGATCCGACAGTATGGGACGGCTTGGTCAAGTTTTGGTGTGAACCAAAATCTGAGGAAAAGAGCATCAATAGTTGAAATGCTCGATACAGTGATCCTGATTGCACTGGAATGCATAAACACCGGTCTGGTCAGACCTCCTTTAAAGCTCGTGCACGAAAACATGTAAGTATGTTTAGTTAGTTATTTAGTACAATTACCTATAAATTCTTGCTTTAGTCTAATACTTTGTTGTTTCATATCTTTGTTAAGTCGGAGATTACTGGTGAGGCACTTCCTGATTTCTTGAAAGTCCTAGAAGATACTCATAGGAAACCTGATGGGTCGTTTGTGGATGGATTATCTGAGAAAGTATACCATGAAGTGTCATCGAGGATAACTGAGGGTGAAACTGGGCTATGCTCAGGGGACAACATAGAGAGTAGTGCTTCTGGCGGATTGTCAGTTAGTATGAAGAACCGAATTTTTGCTGAGGTAAATTCTTGAACTTTACATACTGTTTTGTTTTATCTCTTTGAACTTTACATTGTGTCTCTGTTTTTTGTTGTTTGCAGGTTGCTCCGAAGAAGAAAAATAGGATATATGGAGTCGGTACTATGCAAACTGAAGCATCTTCAGCTCAAGTTGTTCTGACGCCTACTCCGACTGAAGATCTAGTCATTCTAGATGAGAAGCTTTCTCAGGCCGAAGCTGCTCTTGCGAGTCAGTCTACTCAGCTAGAAGATTATGCATTGAAGTTGCAACAAAATACTCAGAAGATGCATTGCTATGATGCCTACTTCGATTATCTATCTGAGAAGGACCCTGAATTTGCTGCAAGATTTCCCCGACCTGAGACTGCTGCCACCAATGAGACCGGAGCAGGAGATACCGGACCTGAGACCGGAGCAGGAGGTATCACCAGACCAACTTAGGATCTCTTGTGTTTATGTGTTTATGTGTTTATGTGTTTGTATCCGAGAACTTGTGTTTGTATATTCAGAAGATGTGTCTGATTTTTGTTTTGAACTTATATTATTATGTTTATGTAAGTTTAACAACATTTTGTATTACAATTTTAATTTCAGTTTTCATTCAAAGTTTTTTTGGGCTAATTATGAATTTTAGTTTGCCTAATTAGAAATTAATCATAATTAATTTGCATAATTAAAAATAAACATAATTACAAAATGAATAATTCCTAATTCAAATCTCAGCTGTTGCGACAGACATAAATGTTGCAAATCCATCGCAAATTTGCGAGGGATTAGCTTGAACCAAATTGCGAGGAATCTGCTATTGATATTGTCCCTCGCAATTTGCGTTGATTTTGCGACGACATTTTTTTCCTCGCAAAATTTGCGAGGGATTTGCGATGTTAACCAATTTGCAAGAAGCGATTTGCGAGGGAAGTGTGTTCCTCGCAATTCCATCGTTTTTGCCTATTTGCGAGGGATTTGCTATGAATTCTTCCATCGCAAAAGGCTTGTTTTCTAGTAGTGATCTTAATTGTTCACAAACACTCAGATTGGATTGACACCTCTTATACTACAATTGCATAAGGGGAATTGAAATACCCTGACATCCATTCATTCATAAGTCAACATTCTATTCATCATTCACCACACCACAAACATAGTCAGTTTCATTCGGGTTGAATTTAGAGTGTTTAGACACCACTCATACCCATTTTGTCCCGAAAAAGGCTAAAACCGAGAAAACGTTGATTCAAAGCAGTAAACAGTTTTGTTACTGTTTCTAGGTTCAGAATGTGTGACAATCCAATGCATTTAACTAATTGTAAGAATTCGAAATGAATTTGGAGTGTTTAGACAACAGTTAAACACGTTTTATCCCAAAACAGGCTAAAACCGAGAGAAAACATTGATTCGAAGCATTAAACAGCTATGTTACTCTTTCTAGGGTCAAAATATGTAGCAATCCAATGCATTTGACTAATTATAAGAGTTCGGGTTGAATTTGGAGTGTTTAGACAACACTTAAACCCGTTTTATCCCAAAACAGGCTTAAACCGAGAAAACAGGCTAAAACCGAGGGAAAACATTGATTCGAAGAATTAAACAGCTATGTTACTCTTTCTAGGGTCAAAATATGTAACAATCCGATGCATTTGACTAATTATAAGAGTTCGGGTTGAATTTGCGTCCTTTAGACACCACTCATACCCATTTCGTCCCGAGCTAGGCTAAAATTGAGAAAACGTTGATTCAAAGCAGTAAACAGCTTTGTTACTGTTTCTAGGGTCAGAATGTGTGACAATCCAATGCATTTAACTAATTGTAATAGTTTGGGATGAATTTGGAGTGTTTAGACAACAGTTAAACCCGTTTTATCCCAAAAAAGGCTTAAACCGAGAAAACATGCTAAAACCGAGAAAAAAACATTGAATCGATGCAGTACACAGGTATGTTACTCTTTATTTGGTCAAAATATGTAACAATCCAATGCATTTGACTAATTATAAGAGTTCGGGTTGAATTTGGACTGTTTAAACACCATTTTTACCCATTTTGTCCCGAAACAGGCTAAAAACTAGAAAACATTGATTCTAAGCAGTAAACAGCTTTGTTAATGTTTCTAGGGCCAGAATGTGTGTCAATCCAAAGCATTTAACTAATTGTAAGAGTTCGGGATGAATTTGGAGTGTTTAGACAACAATTAAACCCGTTTTATCCCATAACAGGCTTAAACCAAGAAAACAGGCTAAAACTGAGAGAAAACATTGATTCGAAGCAGTAAACAGATATGATACTCTTTCTAGGGTCAAAATATGTAAAAATCCAATGCATTTGACTAATTATAAGAGTTCGGGTTGAATTTGGAGTGTTTAGACACCTCTTAGACCCATTTTGTCCCGAAACAGGCTAAAACCAAGAAAACGTTGATTCAAAGCAGTAAACAGATTTGTTACTGTTTCTAAGGTCAGAATGTGTGACAATCCAATGCATTTAAATAATTCTAAGAGTTCGGGATGAATTTGGAGTGTTTAGACAACAGTTACACCCATTTTATCCCAAAGTAGGCTTAAATCTAGAAAACAGGCTAAAACCGAGAGAAAACATTGATTCGATGCATTAAACAGGTATGTTACTCTTTCTATGGTCAAAATATGTAACAATCCAATGCATTTGACTAATTATAAAAGTTCGGGTTGAATTTGGAGTGTTTAGACACCACCCATACCTATTTTGTCCCGAAAAAGGCTAAAACCAAGAAAACGTTGATTCAAAGCAGTAAACAGTTTAGTTACTGTTTCTAGGTTCAGAATGTGTGACAATCCAATGCATTTAACTAATTGTAAGAATTCGAAATGAATTTGGAGTGTTTAGACAACAGTTAAACACGTTTTGTCCCGAAACAGGCTAAAAACTAGAAAACATTGATTCTAAGCAGTAAACAGCTTTGTTAATGTTTCTAGGGCCAGAATGTGTGACAATCCAATGCATTTAACTAATTGTAAGAGTTCGGGATGAATTTGGAGTGTTTAGACAACAATTAAACCCGTTTTATCCCATAACAGGCTTAAACCAAGAAAACAGGCTAAAACTGAGAGAAAACATTGATTCGAAGCAGTAAACAGATATGATACTCTTTCTAGGGTCAAAATATGTAACAATCCAATGCATTTGACTATTTATAAGAGTTCGGGTTGAATTTGGAGTGTTTAGACACCTCTTAGACCCATTTTGTCCCGAAACAGGCTAAAACCAAGAAAACGTTGATTCAAAGCAGTAAACAGATTTGTTACTGTTTCAAAGGTCAGAATGTGTGACAATCCAATGCATTTAAATAATTCTAAGAGTTCGGGATGAATTTGGAGTGTTTAGACAACAGTTACACCCATTTTATCCCAAAGCAGGCTTAAATCTAGAAAACAAGCTAAAACCGAGAGAAAATATTGATTCGAAGCAGTAAACAGGTATGTTACTCTTTCTAGGGTCAAAATATGTAACAATCCAATGCATTTGACTAATAATAAGAGTTCGGGTTGAATTTGGAGTGTTTAGAGACCACTCATACCAATTTTGTCCCGAAACAGGCTAAAACCGAGAAAATATTGATTCTAATATAAGAGTTAGGGTTGAATTTGGAGTGTTTAGACACCACTTAGACCCATTTTGTTCCTAAACAGGCCAAAACCGAAAAAACATTGATTCTCTAAGCAGTAAAAAGCGTTGTTACTGTTTCTAGGGTCAGAATGTGTGACATTCCAATGCATTTGACTAATTGTAAGAGTTTGGAATGAATTTGGATTGTTTAGACAACAGTTAAACTCGTTTTATCCCAAAACCAGCTTAAACCGAGAAAACAGGCTAAAACCGAGAGAAAACATTGATTTGATGCATTAAACAGGTATGTTACTCTTTCTATGGTCAAAATATATAACAATCCAATGCATTTGACTAGTTATAAGAGTTCGGGTTGAATTTGGAGTGTTTAGACACCACTCATACCCATTTTGTCCCGAAACAGGCTAAAACCAAGAAAATGTTGAGTCAAAGTAGTAAACAGCTTTGTTACTGTTTCTAGGGTCAGAATGGGTGACAATCCAATGCATTTAACTAAATGTAAGAGTTCGAAATGAATTTGGAGTGTTTAGACAACAGTTACACCCGTTTTATCCCAAAGCAGGCTTAAATCTAGAAAACAGGCTAAAACCGAGAGAAAACATTGATTCGAAGCAGTAAACAGGTATGTTACTCTTTCTAGGGTCAAAATATGCAACAATCCAATGCATTTGACTAATAATAAGGGTTCGGGTTGAATTTGGAGTGTTTAGACACCACTTATACCCATTTTGTCCCGAAAAAGGCTAAAACCAAGAAAACGTTGATTCAAAGCAGTAAACAGTTTAGTTAATGTTTCTAGGGTCAGAATGTGTGACATCCAATGCATTTAACTAATTGTAAGAGTTTGAAATGAATTTGGAATGTTAAGACAACAGTTAAACACGTTATATCCCAAAACACGCTAAAACCGAGAGAAAACATTGATTCGAAGCATTAAACAGCTATGTTACTCTTTCTAGGGTCAAAATATGTAGCAATCCAATGCATTTGACTAATTATAAGAGTTTGGGTTGAATTTGGAGTGTTTAGAGACCACTCATACCAATTTTGTCCCGAAACAGGCTAAAACCAAGAAAACATTGATTCTAAGCAGTAAACAGCGTTGTTACTGTTTCTAGGGTCAGAATGTGTGACATTCCAATGCATTTGACTAAATGTAAGAGTTCGGGATGAATTTGGATTGTTTAGACAACAGTTAAACTCGTTTTATCCCAAAACCGGCTTAAACCGAGAAAACAGGCTAAAACCAAGAGAAAACATTGACTCGAAGCATTAAACAGCTATGTTGCTCTTTCTAGGGTCAAAATATGTTACAATCCAATGCATTTGACCAATTATAAGAGTTCGGGTTGAATTTGGTGTGTTTAGACACCTCTTAGACCCATTTAGTCCTGAAACTGGCTAAAACCGAGAAAACGTTGATTCAAAGCAGTAAACAGCTTTGTTACTGTTTCTAGGGTCAAAATGTGTGACAATCCAATGCATTTAACTAAATGTAAGAGTTCGAAATGAATTTGGAGTGTTTAGACAACAGTTAAACCCGTTTTATCCCAAAGCAGACATAAATCTAGAAAACATGCTAAAACTGAGAGAAAACATAGATTTGATGCATTAAACAGGTATGTTACTCTTTCTAGGGTCAAAATATGCAACAATCCAATGCATTTGACTAATAATAAGGGTTCGGGTTGAATTTGGAGTGTTTAGACACCACTTATACCCATTTTGTCCCGAAAAAGGCTAAAACCAAGAAAACGTTGATTCAAAGCAGTAAACAGTTTAGTTAATGTTTCTAGGGTCAGAATGTGTGACATCCAATGCATTTAACTAATTGTAAGAGTTTGAAATGAATTTGGAGTGTTAAGACAACAGTTAAACACGTTATATCCCAAAACAGGCTAAAACCGAGAGAAAACATTGATTCGAAGCATTAAACAGCTATGTTACTCTTTCTAGGGTCAAAATATGTAGCAATCCAATGCATTTGACTAATTATAAGAGTTTGGGTTGAATTTGGAGTGTTTAGAGACCACTCATACCAATTTTGTCCCGAAACAGGCTAAAACCGAGAAAACATTGATTCTAAGCAGTAAACAGCGTTGTTACTGTTTCTAGGGTCAGAATGTGTGACATTCCAATGCATTTGACTAAATGTAAGAGTTCGGGATGAATTTGGATTGTTTAGACAACAGTTAAACTCGTTTTATCCCAAAACCGGCTTAAACCGAGAAAACAGGTAAAACCAAGAGAAAACATTGACTCGAAGCATTAAACAGCTATGTTGCTCTTTCTAGGGTCAAAATATGTAACAATCCAATGCATTTGACCAATTATAAGAGTTCGGGTTGAATTTGGAGTGTTTAGACACCACTCATACCCATTTTGTCCCGAAAAAGGCTAAAACCGAGAAAACGTTGATTCAAAGCAGTAACCAGTTTTGTTACTGTTTCTAGGGTCATAATGTGTGGCAATCCAATGCATTTAACTAGTTGTAAGAGTTCGAAATGAATTTGGAGTGTTTAGACTATAGTTAAACACGTTTTATCCCAAAACTGGCTAAAACCGAGAGAAAACATTGATTCGAAGCATTAAACAGCTATGTTACTCTTTCTAGGGTCAAAATATGTAGCAATCCAATGCATTTGACTAATTATAAGAGTTTGGGTTGAATTTGGAGTGTTTAGACACCACTCATACCAATTTTGTCCCGAAACAGGCTAAAACCGAGAGAAAACATTGATTTGATGCATTAAACAGGTATGTTACTCTTTCTATGGTCAAAATATGTAACAATCCAATGCATTTGACTAGTTATAAGAGTTCGGGTTGAATTTGGAGTGTTTAGACACCACTCATACCCATTTTGTCCCGAAACAGGCTAAAACCAAGAAAACGTTGAGTCAAAGCAGTAAACAGCTTTGTTACTGTTTCTAGGGTCAGAATGTGTGACAATCCAATGCATTTAACTAAATGTAAGAGTTCGAAATGAATTTGGAGTGTTTAGACAACAGTTACACCCGTTTTATCCCAAAGCAGGCTTAAATCTAGAAAACAGGCTAAAACCGAGAGAAAACATTGATTCGAAGCAGTAAACAGGTATGTTACTCTTTCTAGGGTCAAAATATGTAACAATCCAATGCATTTGACTAATAATAAGGGTTCGGGTTGAATTTGGATTTTTAGACACCACTCATACCCATTTTGTCCCGAAAAAGGCTATAACCAAGAAAACGTTGATTCAAAGCAGTAAACAGTTTAGTTACTGTTTCTAGGGTCAGAATGTGTGACATCCAATGCATTTAACTAATTGTACGAGTTTGAAATGAATTTGGAGTGTTTAGACAACAGTTAAACACGTTTTATCCCAAAACAGGCTAAAACCGAGAGAAAACATTGATTCGAAGCATTAAACAGCTATGTTACTCTTTCTAGGGTCAAAATATGTAGCAATCCAATGCATTTGACTAATTATAAGAGTTTGGGTTGAATTTGGATTGTTTAGAGACCACTCATACC
The DNA here is from genome assembly GCF_030686135.1 of Camelina sativa. Classification (NCBI taxonomy): domain Eukaryota; kingdom Viridiplantae; phylum Streptophyta; class Magnoliopsida; order Brassicales; family Brassicaceae; genus Camelina; species Camelina sativa. The sequence goes on along the minus strand of NC_141897.1, from coordinate 10,570,709 downwards.
AATTTTGTCCCGAAACAGGCTAAAACCGAGAAAACATTGATTCTAAGCAGTAAACAGCGTTGTTACTGTTTCTAGGGTCAGAATGTGTGACATTCCAATGCATTTGACTAAATGTAAGAGTTCGGGATGAATTTGGATTGTTTAGACAACAATTAAACTCGTTTTATCCCAAAACCGGCTTAAACCGAGAACACAGGCTAAAACCAAGAGAAAACATTGACTCGAAGCATTAAACAGCTATGTTACTCTTTCTAGGGTCAAAATATGTAACAATCCAATGCATTTGACCAATTATAAGAGTTCGGGTTGAATTTGGAGTGTTTAGACACCTCTTAGACCCATTTAGTCCCGAAACAGGCTAAAACCGAGAAAACGTTGATTCAAAGCAGTAAACAGCTTTGTTACTGTTTCTAGGGTCAAAATGTGTGACAATCCAATGCATTTAACTAAATGTAAGAGTTCGAAATGAATTTGGAGTGTTTAGACAACAGTTACACCCGTTTTATCCCAAAGCAGGCTTAAATCTAGAAAACAGGCTAAAACCGAGAGAAAACATTGATTCGAAGCAGTAAACAGGTATGTTACTTTTTCTAGGGTCAAAATATGTAACAATCCAATGCATTTGACTAATTATAAAAGTTCGGGTTGAATTTGGAGTGTTTAGACACCACCCATACCTATTTTGTCCCGAAAAAGGCTAAAACCAAGAAAACGTTGATTCAAAGCAGTAAACAGTTTAGTTACTGTTTCTAGGTTCAGAATGTGTGACAATCCAATGCATTTAACTAATTGTAAGAATTCGAAATGAATTTGGAGTGTTTAGACAACAGTTAAACACGTTTTGTCCCATAACAGGCTTAAACCAAGAAAACAGGCTAAAACTGAGAGAAAACATTGATTCGAAGCAGTAAACAGATATGATACTCTTTCTAGGGTCAAAATATGTAACAATCCAATGCATTTGACTATTTATAAGAGTTCGGGTTGAATTTGGAGTGTTTAGACACCTCTTAGACCCATTTTGTCCCGAAACAGGCTAAAACCAAGAAAACGTTGATTCAAAGCAGTAAACAGATTTGTTACTGTTTCAAAGGTCAGAATGTGTGACAATCCAATGCATTTAAATAATTCTAAGAGTTCGGGATGAATTTGGAGTGTTTAGACAACAGTTACACCCATTTTATCCCAAAGCAGGCTTAAATCTAGAAAACAAGCTAAAACCGAGAGAAAATATTGATTCGAAGCAGTAAACAGGTATGTTACTCTTTCTAGGGTCAAAATATGTAACAATCCAATGCATTTGACTAATAATAAGAGTTCGGGTTGAATTTGGAGTGTTTAGAGACCACTCATACCAATTTTGTCCCGAAACAGGCTAAAACCGAGAAAATATTGATTCTAATATAAGAGTTAGGGTTGAATTTGGAGTGTTTAGACACCACTTAGACCCATTTTGTTCCTAAACAGGCCAAAACCGAAAAAACATTGATTCTCTAAGCAGTAAAAAGCGTTGTTACTGTTTCTAGGGTCAGAATGTGTGACATTCCAATGCATTTGACTAATTGTAAGAGTTTGGAATGAATTTGGATTGTTTAGACAACAGTTAAACTCGTTTTATCCCAAAACCGGCTTAAACCGAGAAAACAGGCTAAAACCGAGAGAAAACATTGATTTGATGCATTAAACAGGTATGTTACTCTTTCTATGGTCAAAATATATAACAATCCAATGCATTTGACTAGTTATAAGAGTTCGGGTTGAATTTGGAGTGTTTAGACACCACTCATACCCATTTTGTCCCGAAACAGGCTAAAACCAAGAAAATGTTGAGTCAAAGTAGTAAACAGCTTTGTTACTGTTTCTAGGGTCAGAATGGGTGACAATCCAATGCATTTAACTAAATGTAAGAGTTCGAAATGAATTTGGAGTGTTTAGACAACAGTTACACCCGTTTTATCCCAAAGCAGGCTTAAATCTAGAAAACAGGCTAAAACCGAGAGAAAACATTGATTCGAAGCAGTAAACAGGTATGTTACTCTTTCTAGGGTCAAAATATGCAACAATCCAATGCATTTGACTAATAATAAGGGTTCGGGTTGAATTTGGAGTGTTTAGACACCACTTATACCCATTTTGTCCCGAAAAAGGCTAAAACCAAGAAAACGTTGATTCAAAGCAGTAAACAGTTTAGTTAATGTTTCTAGGGTCAGAATGTGTGACATCCAATGCATTTAACTAATTGTAAGAGTTTGAAATGAATTTGGAATGTTAAGACAACAGTTAAACACGTTATATCCCAAAACACGCTAAAACCGAGAGAAAACATTGATTCGAAGCATTAAACAGCTATGTTACTCTTTCTAGGGTCAAAATATGTAGCAATCCAATGCATTTGACTAATTATAAGAGTTTGGGTTGAATTTGGAGTGTTTAGAGACCACTCATACCAATTTTGTCCCGAAGCAGGCTAAAACCGAGAAAACATTGATTCTAAGCAGTAAACAGCGTTGTTACTGTTTCTAGGGTCAGAATGTGTGACATTCCAATGCATTTGACTAAATGTAAGAGTTCGGGATGAATTTGGATTGTTTAGACAACAGTTAAACTCGTTTTATCCCAAAACCGGCTTAAACCGAGAAAACAGGCTAAAACCAAGAGAAAACATTGACTCGAAGCATTAAACAGCTATGTTGCTCTTTCTAGGGTCAAAATATGTAACAATCCAATGCATTTGACCAATTATAAGAGTTCGGGTTGAATTTGGAGTGTTTAGACACCACTCATACCCATTTTGTCCCGAAAAAGGCTAAAACCGAGAAAACGTTGATTCAAAGCAGTAACCAGTTTTGTTACTGTTTCTAGGGTCATAATGTGTGGCAATCCAATGCATTTAACTAGTTGTAAGAGTTCGAAATGAATTTGGAGTGTTTAGACTATAGTTAAACACGTTTTATCCCAAAACTGGCTAAAACCGAGAGAAAACATTGATTCGAAGCATTAAACAGCTATGTTACTCTTTCTAGGGTCAAAATATGTAGCAATCCAATGCATTTGACTAATTATAAGAGTTTGGGTTGAATTTGGAGTGTTTAGACACCACTCATACCAATTTTGTCCCGAAACAGGCTAAAACCGAGAGAAAACATTGATTTGATGCATTAAACAGGTATGTTACTCTTTCTATGGTCAAAATATGTAACAATCCAATGCATTTGACTAGTTATAAGAGTTCGGGTTGAATTTGGAGTGTTTAGACACCACTCATACCCATTTTGTCCCGAAACAGGCTAAAACCAAGAAAACGTTGAGTCAAAGCAGTAAACAGCTTTGTTACTGTTTCTAGGGTCAGAATGTGTGACAATCCAATGCATTTAACTAAATGTAAGAGTTCGAAATGAATTTGGAGTGTTTAGACAACAGTTACACCCGTTTTATCCCAAAGCAGGCTTAAATCTAGAAAACAGGCTAAAACCGAGAGAAAACATTGATTCGAAGCAGTAAACAGGTATGTTACTCTTTCTAGGGTCAAAATATGTAACAATCCAATGCATTTGACTAATAATAAGGGTTCGGGTTGAATTTGGATTTTTAGACACCACTCATACCCATTTTGTCCCGAAAAAGGCTATAACCAAGAAAACGTTGATTCAAAGCAGTAAACAGTTTAGTTACTGTTTCTAGGGTCAGAATGTGTGACATCCAATGCATTTAACTAATTGTACGAGTTTGAAATGAATTTGGAGTGTTTAGACAACAGTTAAACACGTTTTATCCCAAAACAGGCTAAAACCGAGAGAAAACATTGATTCGAAGCATTAAACAGCTATGTTACTCTTTCTAGGGTCAAAATATGTAGCAATCCAATGCATTTGACTAATTATAAGAGTTTGGGTTGAATTTGGATTGTTTAGAGACCACTCATACCAATTTTGTCCCGAAACAGGCTAAAACCGAGAAAACATTGATTCTAAGCAGTAAACAGCGTTGTTACTGTTTCTAGGGTCAGAATGTGTGACATTCCAATGCATTTGACTAAATGTAAGAGTTCGGGATGAATTTGGATTGTTTAGACAACAATTAAACTCGTTTTATCCCAAAACCGGCTTAAACCGAGAACACAGGCTAAAACCAAGAGAAAACATTGACTCGAAGCATTAAACAGCTATGTTACTCTTTCTAGGGTCAAAATATGTAACAATCCAATGCATTTGACCAATTATAAGAGTTCGGGTTGAATTTGGAGTGTTTAGACACCTCTTAGACCCATTTAGTCCCGAAACAGGCTAAAACCGAGAAAACGTTGATTCAAAGCAGTAAACAGCTTTGTTACTGTTTCTAGGGTCAAAATGTGTGACAATCCAATGCATTTAACTAAATGTAAGAGTTCGAAATGAATTTGGAGTGTTTAGACAACAGTTACACCCGTTTTATCCCAAAGCAGGCTTAAATCTAGAAAACAGGCTAAAACCGAGAGAAAACATTGATTCGAAGCAGTAAACAGGTATGTTACTTTTTCTAGGGTCAAAATATGTAACAATCCAATGCATTTGACCAATAATAAGGGTTCGGGTTGAATTTGGAGTGTTTAGACACCACTTATACCCATTTTGTCTCGAAAAAGGCTAAAACCAAGAAAACGTTGATTCAAAGCAGTAAACAGTTTAGTTAATGTTTCTAGGGTCAGAATGTGTGACATCCAATGCATTTAACTAATTGTAAGAGTTTGAAATGAATTTGGAGTGTTAAGACAACAGTTAAACACGTTATATCCCAAAACAGGCTAAAACCGAGAGAAAACATTGATTCGAAGCATTAAACAGCTATGTTACTCTTTCTAGGGTCAAAATATGTAGCAATCCAATGCATTTGACTAATTATAAGAGTTTGGGTTGAATTTGGAGTGTTTAGAGACCACTCATACCAATTTTGTCCCGAAACAGGCTAAAACCGAGAAAACATTGATTCTAAGCAGTAAACAGCATTGTTACTGTTTCTAGGGTCAGAATGTGTGACATTCCAATGCATTTGACTAAATGTAAGAGTTCGGGATGAATCTGGATTGTTTAGACAACAGTTAAACTCGTTTTATCCCAAAACCGGCTTAAACCGAGAAAACAGGCTAAAACCAAGAGAAAACATTGACTCGAAGCATTAAACAGCTATGTTGCTCTTTCTAGGGTCAAAATATGTTACAATCCAATACATCTGACCAATTATAAGAGTTCGGGTTGAATTTGGTGTGTTTAGACACCTCTTAGACCCATTTAGTCCTGAAACTGGCTAAAACCGAGAAAACGTTGATTCAAAGCAGTAAACAGCTTTGTTACTGTTTCTAGGGTCAAAATGTGTGACAATCCAATGCATTTAACTAAATGTAAGAGTTCGAAATGAATTTGGAGTGTTTAGACAACAGTTAAACCCGTTTTATCCCAAAGCAGACATAAATCTAGAAAACATGCTAAAACCGAGAGAAAACATAGATTTGATGCATTAAACAGGTATGTTACTCTTTCTATGGTCAAAATATGTAACAATCCAATGCATTTGACTAATTATAAAAGTTCGGGTTGAATTTGGAGTGTTTAGACACCACTCATACCCATTTTGTCCCGAAAAAGGCTAAAACCGAGAAAACGTTGATTCAAAGCAGTAACCAGTTTTGTTACTGTTTCTAGGGTCATAATGTGTGGCAATCCAATGCATTTAACTAGTTGTAAGAGTTCGAAATGAATTTGGAGTGTTTAGACTACAGTTAAACACGTTTTATCCCAAAACTGGCTAAAACCGAGAGAAAACATTGATTCGAAGCATTAAACAGCTATGTTACTCTTTCTAGGGTAAAAATATGTAGCAATCCAATGCATTTGACTAATTATAAGAGTTTGGGTTGAATTTGGAGTGTTTAGACACCACTCATACCAATTTTGTCCCGAAACAGGCTAAAACCGAGAGAAAACATTGATTTGATGCATTAAACAGGTATGTTACTCTTTCTATGGTCAAAATATGTAACAATCCAATGCATTTGACTAGTTATAAGAGTTCGGGTTGAATTTGGAGTGTTTAGACACCACACATACCCATTTTGTCCCGAAACAGGCTAAAACCAAGAAAACATTGAGTCAAAGCAGTAAACAGCTTTGTTACTGTTTCTAGGGTCAGAATGTGTGACAATCCAATGCATTTAACTAAATGTAAGAGTTCGAAATGAATTTGGAGTGTTTAGACAACAGTTACACCCGTTTTATCCCAAAGCAGGCTTAAATCTAGAAAACAGGCTAAAACCGAGAGAAAACATTGATTCGAAGCAGTAAACAGGTATGTTACTCTTTCTAGGGTCAAAATATGTAACAATCCAATGCATTTGACCAATTATAAGAGTTCGGGTTGAATTTGGAGTGTTTAGACACCTCTTAGACCCATTTTGTCCCGAAACAGGCTAAAACCGAGAAAACGTTGATTCAAAGCAGTAAACAGCTTTGTTACTGTTTCTAGGGTCAAAATGTGTGACAATCCAATGCATTTAACTAAATGTAAGAGTTCGAAATGAATTTGTAGTGTTTAGACAACAGTTACACCCGTTTTATCCCAAAACAGGCTAAAACCGAGAGAAAACATTGATTCGAAGCATTAAACAGCTATGTTACTCTTTCTAGGGTCAAAATATGTAGCAATCCAATGCATTTGACTAATTATAAGAGTTTGGGTTGAATTTGGAGTGTTTAGAGACCACTCATACCAATTTTGTCCCGAAATAGGCTAAAATCGAGAAAACATTGATTCTAAGCAGTAAACAGCGTTGTTACTGTTTCTAGGGTCAGAATGTGTGACATTCCAATGCATTTGACAAATTGTAAGAGTTCGGGATGAATTTGGATTGTTTAGACAACAGCTAAACTCGTTTTATCCCAAAACCGGCTTAAACTGAGAAAACAGGCTAAAACCAAGAGAAAACATTGACTCGAAGCATTAAACAGCTATGTTACTCTTTCTAGGGTCAAAATATGTAACAATCCAATGCATTTGACCAATTATAAGAGTTCGGGTTGAATTTGGAGTGTTTAGACACCTCTTAGACCCATTTAGTCCCGAAACAGGCTAAAACCGAGAAAACGTTGATTCAAAGCAGTAAACAGCTTTGTTACTGTTTCTAGGGTCAAAATGTGTGACAATCCAATGCATTTAACTAAATTTAAGAGTTCGAAATGAATTTGGAGTGTTTAGACAACAGTTACACCCGGTTTATCCCAAAGCAGGCTTAAATCTAGAAAACAGGCTAAAACCGAGAGAAAACATTGATTCGAAGCAGTAAACAGGTATGTTACTCTTTCTAGGGTCAAAATATGTAACAATCCAATGCATTTGACTAATAATAAGGGTTCGGGTTGAATTTGGAGTGTTTAGACACCACTCATACCCATTTTGTCCCGAAAAAGGCTAAAACCAAGAAAACGTTGATTCAAAGCAGTAAACAGTTTAGTTACTGTTTCTAGGGTCAGAATGTGTGACATCCAATGCATTTAACTAATTGTAAGAGTTTGAAATGAATTTGGAGTGTTTAGACAACAGTTAAACACGTTTTATCCCAAAACAGGCTAAAACCGAGAGAAAACATTGATTCGAAGCGTTAAACAGCTATGTTACTCTTTCTAGGGTCAAAATATGTAGCAATCCAATGCATTTGACTAATTATAAGAGTTTGGGTTGAATTTGGAGTGTTTAGAGACCACTCATACCAATTTTGTCCCGAAATAGGCTAAAATCGAGAAAACATTGATTCTAAGCAGTAAACAGCGTTGTTACTGTTTCTAGGGTCAGAATGTGTGACATTCCAATGCATTTGACAAATTGTAAGAGTTTGGGATGAATTTGGATTGTTTAGACAACAGTTAAACTCGTTTTATCCCAAAACCGGCTTAAACCGAGAAAACAGGCTAAAACCAAGAGAAAACATTGACTCGAAGCATTAAACAGCTATGTTACTCTTTCTAGGGTCAAAATATGTAACAATCCAATGCATTTGACCAATTATAAGAGTTCGGGTTGAATTTGGAGTGTTTAGACACCTCTTAGACCCATTTTGTCCTGAAACAGGCTAAAACCGAGAAAACGTTGATTCAAAGCAGTAAACAGCTTTGTTACTGTTTCTAGGGGTAGAATGTGTGACAATCCAATGCATTTGACTAATTGTAAGAGTTCGAGATGAATTTGGAGTGTTTAGACAACAGTTAAACCCGTTTTATCCCAAAGCAGACATAAATCTAGAAAACGGGCTAAAACTGAGAGAAAACATAGATTTGATGCATTAAACAGGTATGTTACTCTTTCTATGGTCAAAATATGTAACAATCCAATGCATTTGGAGTGTTTAGACACCACTCATACCCATTTTGTCCCGAAAAAGGCTAAAACCGAGAAAATGAAACTGACTTTGTTTGTGGTGTATGAATGAATGATGTATGGAATGATGATGTATGGAGTGAATAGAAGTCAGGGTGTTTCAATTCCCCTTATGCAGTTGCAGTATAAGAGGTGTCAATCCTATCTGAGTGATTGTGAACAATTAAGATGTGCATATGAGTCTAAGTCAAGCCAATTGTAAAGATTGTTTATCACTAACAATCCTAAAATGAGATATGAAATGCAGAAAGTAAAAACAACTAGAACAAGATACTAAATGCAAACAGAACAGACAAATTAAAGCTATAATGAAACTAGAACAGAGATAGAAACTATGCTAATGAACTAATGCAAGACAAGTAATGAACAGGAAACTACGTGAATGCAATGGAAATGAAACAGGAATGAAATAAGACAATCACAAATCAAAAACACAAGTTCTGGGGATGAACTCGAGCAGCACTCGACCGAGTGTAGGTCGAGTACGTGGTCGAGCTAGACTTGAACGTGAAAACAGAGGAACACAAGAAAAACAGAGCAATGCTAAAACTAATCAAACAACAAGCAAGCAAATGATATTTAGACTAAGATTTCAATAAACAAAGAAGGCCTTGAGGAGGGATTCATGGGCTGAGCTAATCATTGTGGTTATCTAACTTGGTCAACAAATCTCAAGCAAACATTGAGCTGATCTCTAGACATACTATTCTAATACATGTTTAATCCACTCTCATGGCAAGAAACAATCAAACCTATGCAATTCTAGACTTGTTCTCACAAAGAAAAGAATCTACACAAGCAGGCATTAAGCAATACATCTCAAACCAAACAAGACTTCTAATCTCTTAGCAAGCCTAATGGTAAGCTCTAGATCTAGCCTTATCTATGCTCCTTAGACATTGGTGTGATGCTAAGATGCTTGAAATCAAACCCTACCTTCTCAGATATAGGATCAGCATTAAGATCATCTAGCCTAGAAGAGATCTACAACAATCAAGCTTGACCAAATCAAACAAACCACAAGATCAACCCAGCCTAACCCATCCTCAAGGTCCTAAACAAACTACTCACAAGAACACATGGTGAAATATGTCAAAAACCCAGAAAATAATGAAACTTGCATCATTAGAAAGATGAAACAGAGATCTACAATATTGATGAAGGAATAAAACTCGAAATCTTAATACTTTGAAAGTTATGAAACAAACAAAATGTAAGAATCTAGTATTTCTCTCTCAAACAAGTACAAAATCTAAAATAAAAGAAAAGTGCAAAAGGAATAAAATCTAAAAAAGGTAAAAACTAGGTTTTAGACTCTCAAAAAGGCTGGGCTCTTTGGTGGCTGCAGGTACAAGGGCTTTATATAGGAGATGAGGTGGAAGCCCTAAAAATACAAAAAGTCAAAGTAGTCAACGGCTCGGTCAACTCGACCAGTGCTCGGTCGAGTGGCTGGTCGAGCTGGCTTCTCTCGTGCGTTCTCCACTCGGTCGAGTCCTCCTCAGCACACGGTCGAGTGGTGGTCGAGTGGTGCGGTCGAGTTGGACTCCGGACCTTGATTCTACAGCCTTAACTCTCTTGTTTTCTCCTCAGGACAGCTTCACTTCTCCTCAGCATTGCTTCCATGCTCCTTAAGCTCCAAAATCACCTGTTTATGCATGAAAAGATGCAAATGCAATGCAACTATACTCTAATGCATGATTAGTCCTAAAGCTACACAATAATGGCCTAAATGGATAGCAAAAGATGCAAAAGTTGTGAATAAACTAAGGGAAACAAGGTAAAATATATGAACATCAACACCCCCAAACTTAGTCTTTGCTTGCCCTCAAGCAAATAATCAAGACAAAAGAAGGTAGGTGAGGTTTGAAAGTGGGATCTCAGCTTCTAAAGCTTGCAAATAGACTATCTAGAATCAATGTCCAAGTTACTAGTACTATGATGCAAGTTGAATGAGCTATACTTAAAGACTTTAGACAAGCATATCACAACCTTCACTGATTTGGGCCTTAGACATCCACATGCATTCAAATCAACCATTTCCTTTAACATTCATTAATCAAGAACATGAATCAATTCTATGCAATGCTTAAACTCATTTGGCTTGGCAGTAAAAGGTTTAGAGACAATGATGGTCTCTTTTTAGAGTAGGGCTTATCAATATCAAGGTTCTCTCATAAAAAATGGATTGAGCTTTAGAAGAATGCTAAAGGTAAGAACACTTAGACAAATACAAGAACAAAACCTTGTCTACCCAAAGGCACCCAAAGTGTTTATCCTATCAATCTAAACCCAATTGATCCTAGTGCTACCCTTTAACTTCTTTTCTTCTTTTACACCCTTTTCTCTTTTGGTTTTAAAGTCTTAGGAGAGGTTTCTTATTTGATCTTTCTAGTGGAATGGGGGATTCTTACTTATTTGCTATGGTTCTCTTTTCTTCTTATTCTTAAGACATATAAGCATTTTGCTAGACTTCTCTTTTCTTTCTTTCTTTTCTTTAACTAGAACCATCTTTAAACAACCTTATTCTTCCCATTCTTTCACTAGACTTTAAATTTTCTTAAACACATTCCCCTCCTAAAGACTCTAACCTTTTCTTTCTTTTTTTCCTCTTTTCTTTTCATAATAGCCAAGTCCCAAACCCAACAAGTGAATCACCTAGTCCTATCTAGTTTGAAAAATGCAAACTAGAACTACACAAGGCTTTACTCTTGTCAGTTCAAACCTAACACTTTCTACCAAGCTCAATCCCAAAAATAGGCCTCACACACACATGAATAAACATGGCTTGAAAGAAGGTTTGGTTTAGGGGTAGGGGAACTGATTCTTAATGAGGAAATCAGCTACTTGGATCAACAAGAGTGGTAAAAAGGAAGAGGATGATCCAAATATGTATGTGGTATCCATGAGTTTAAAGCATTGCACACATTGATAATTGAAAGTCAATATTAGGTTCTTATAAATAGGAAATGGTTTCAAATCTCAACATGCTTCAATTTAGACCAAATGCAATGTAGGAATTCAAGGCTTGGTTCAATCTTATTCTAACCACTCAACTAGCATCAAAGTACTATTAACTTGGGCATTGATCCTAGTCTAGTGAATAAACAAGCTAATAAGGGAATACTCATCATAGATCCCTAATGCAAATACTATACAATCCTACATGAAACATGCTAAACAAGATCCTAATGTGCAGTGCAAACTACATGAACACTCTTTTTTTATAAAGATTTTTGCAAATTTTTTTAAATTTTTAGGGTTTTTCTATGTCTTAGATGCTATGCAAGTATTAACATGATTATGCTAAAAATTTGAAATAAGAATCACAAAACACAATGTCAAATGCTATCTCAAACCCTCCCCCAAACTTAAATCACACAGTCCCTGTGTGAAAAAAATTTGATTGAGGATTCAAGATGAAAAACAAAAAACAAAACACAATGTCAAATGCAATGATATCTACAAGGGAAGGTGATAGTGGTACCTTAGGGGTTGTGGAAGTAGTTGTCCACATCCATCTGCATGTTGTCATAGGAGGTGGAGATTGGGACAGCTCGAGTGGGGGGGTCGAGTACGTGCTCGAGTGGGGGGGTCGAGCTGGACCACGAGTCTCAAAATGTTGACCTTGCTGCTGGTAGAACTGCTGGTAGAGTGCTGGATCCATGAAGTACTGGGGGGGGGATGGGAGGGTAACCTTGATATCCTGGATAAGCAGCTGGAGGTGGGAAACCATAGGGTGATCTGGGCTGGAACTCGGCCGAGTGCATTGGAGGTGCTCGGTCGAGTGGGTGCTCGAGTGACCCGGTCGAGTACCTTGAAAAGGGTTGTTCTCGGGTACTTGAGCTCCTCTTCCTCCTTGGCTAGGATGAGAGTAGAGGTGAGGTAGCTAGAGTCAATCCATCTTGGTGAAACCCTTTCTCCTCTAAGTGGAACCTTAGAAGCTTGAAGGATTGGAGTAATGATGCCTCCAATGGTTAGTGCTCCTCTTGATCCTTTATTCTCCAACTTGCCTACCCAACTTCTCAAGTAAATCATGTGATCAATGAGCACCATTGCTAGGTTAGTCTCCACAGTTCTCCCAAGAATGATGGTGCCATTTCTTGCTTGGAAGATGACTCCATTGAGAGCCAAATCAATCATCTTTAGCTCCCCCTCATTAATATTCCCAGTTTCCTTCCCAGCAAAGAAGGTGTTGGCAAGAGCTTTGTGGAAGTACCTTAGGACTGGGCTCCTTATCCTTGAACTCTTGGAATTGGAGGATGAGTAGTATTTGTTGTCCCCAATGGTTTTCCACACAGCATAGAGCTCTTCTCTTGGAATCATCAAACTCCTATTGCTCCCAACCTCAAAACCAAACACATTGGTTATCTTCTTCATTGAAAGTTCATACCTTTTCCCCTTGATTGTGAAATCAATGTGACCAGCTCCAAACTCAGCATCCTTCCTTGCATATGTATGCAGCTTGACTGTGGCTAGAAACTCACAACTCTCTTCTTTGTAGCCCTCCATGCAAAGCCCCATAAACTTGGTTAGGTTGCTCTTCTCAAAGAGATACTCCACATCTTCACCAATGGCTAGCTTCTCCATGGTTTCCTTGTGTGGATATCTAGTCCCTAAGAACTCCATTCTCATGAAAGCATCATAGAGTTACCTCTTTGACAACCCACAGGACTCAGCTTCTCCATCATCCTCTATCTCTTCTTTTTCACTTTCTTCCTCACTCTCATTCTCACTCTCCTCTTGTTCAACCTCAACTGCTGGCCTCTTCCCTTTGGCCTTGTGTCTCCTCATGAACTCATTGAGAGTTGACTCCCTTTCCTCCTCACTCTCAGTCCTCTCAGGATCTTCCTCAACTCTCTCTCTCCTTGGACACGGCATCTGGCTCGACCGGCTGCTCGAACCACCACTCGGTCGAGTGCATGATCGAGTGGGGCGTCGAGTGGCCCTTCCAGCTTCTCCTCTTGATTCAAGGCTAGCATCATGACATTCCATGGAGGTTGCAGCGGTTTGTTGAGACTTCCTAGTGATTCTTGAAGACATTTTTCAAATAGAACTGAAGGGAATAGACTCAAAGATCAAAGTTAATAGGTTAGTGAACCAAAAACTTGAAAGAACTAAGCTTGAGCAAAAGATAAGCTATGAGAGAGACTTTAAAACTTGAATTCAATGGTTTTGAGCAAATGAGAGAATGTGAGAGGTATAATTTCGTGCAAAGTCTATATAAAGAAGCTAAGGGGACAAAGAGACAAGGGTGGAGCGTCCATACCATTCAAATTTGAAATGGGAATCTTTGACCTGCTTTTTGCTGCCACTCGACCCCACACTCGACTGTACACGGTCGAGCACCTTGACCAAACTTTGAAATTTCAAATTTTTTCTTCTTGTTCTTCCCTCCACTTGATCGTTCTAGCGATTCGAAGATCAAATGGGCCTCAATTCCTTTCCAGCTCGGTCGAGTACCTCTCGTGGGTAGGTCGAGTGGGCTTGCGAGTCTCCTTCTCCAAGTCTAATTCCCTCCTTACCCAACTACATTCTCACCTAAAGGCCTGTCCAACACAAACAAAAAAGAAAACACATCAAAACTACAAGGAAAATAAACCATATTTACAAAGGATACCTTAGGGACTTCCTCCCTAGTGAGCTTGTTTAAAGTCACTAAGCTTGACTTTGGTGTCCTTTTTAGACTTGGTTTAGATACCAAGGAGGTGATGAAATCCTCCCTGGAACCTCTTGATCACTGTGAAGTTGATCCTTGATTACCTCACCCTTAACACACAAACCATGTTTCTTCTTGATTTTGAGCCTTGGTCTTGCCTTCCTTAAGGACCTCTTGTTCAGCTTAACTTGAAGATCCTCAACCATACTAGTCAACTCTTGAACTGACCTCTTAAGCTTTTCCACAGAATCATCTTGAAAGGAGAGCTTAGCCTTTGGAGTAGCTTCACCACTTGAACCTTCTTGACCTCCTTTGTCTTTGATAGTAAAAGGTTGATCATCAATGGTAGGAAGGTTGGTTGGGTTATAGATGTTAAACTTCATGGCTATATCTTCAGCAATGTTCAAGGTCACAAGACCCTCTTTGACATCAATAACTGCTCCAACAGTGGCTAGGAATGACCTTCCAAGAATGATTGGATCTTCAGGTTCCTTGTCCATCTCCAACACCACAAAATCAGTGTGAACCCTTGCCTTCCCTATCTTGACTGGGACATTCTCCAACCTTCCAACTATCTCCTTGTTTGACCCATCAGCTAAACATATATGAAGGTTGGTGGACTTGAAATCAGTTCTCCCAAGCTTTTGTGCTATGGAGTATGGCATCACACTTGTTGAAGCTCCCAAATCACAAAGGCATTGGTTGTAGTGAAGATAGCTAAGTGTGCAAGGCAGATAGAATGGACCTGGATCCTAAAGCTTGATTGGAATGATAACTCCTCCAAGGTCCTCAAGATCCTTTTCATCTTGAGCTTCAGCCTTCTTCTTTGACAAATCAAGCAAAAAATCTTTGTAGAGAGGATATGGATCATACTGTTCCAAGGCAGGTCCTCTCTCTTCTTCTTGGTAAGCAATGGTGATCTCTTGTATGGCCAACACTTCCTCAACCACAACTTCTTCTTTTAAAACCCTCTCTTCTTCTTGTTGCTTAGCTATCATCTCCTTTCTCTCAATGATTTCCCTAAGCTCCTTAATCTTTTGTGCTTTGAAACGTCCTAGGAATGGAAGAGGTGGCTTGTAAGCAGGAGGAGTGTACTTAGCAGGCTTGACAGCTTCTGAGTCTGCAACTCGATCGACCACTCGAGCATGCACTCGATCGAGTGGCTGTTCGAGTACTTGGTCGAGTGCAATAACGGACTCCAGTTGCTTTGCACAAACGTCACTTGGGGCTTCAGTAACTAATGAATTCCCCCAAACTTGGACTTCACTGTCCTCAGTGACTTCCTCATCAGAGATATGAATGGCTTTTGCAGTGAACTCCCTTGGATTTTGAACAGCTTTTCCAGGGAGTTGGTTGGGTTTAGGAGCTGAAGTAGAGGCAATGTTACTCTCCATATACTTCATTCTGGAGTTGAGACCTTCAAACTTCATGTTCAGATCATTGTACTGTGACGTGAGCCTTTGATTCAATTCAGCAAACTGCTTGGCTTCCTCAATCTTGCCTTGTGTTTGCCCAATCAACAACTGTTGCATCATTGCTCTTAAGTCTTGTTCCTGGCCCTCGTTAGTCTGAAACCCTGGTGGGGGACACAATTGGGGCTGGAACACTTGGTGTTGTTGCTTCGGGATGTAGTTTTGTTGCTGTTGAGGTTGAGGAGGTGGATAGACCTGGTCTGGAGGGTTGGCCACATTGGTGCTCCTATAAGAGAGATTGTTGTTCTTGAAACCTCCTTGGTTGTAGCCTTTGAATCCTCCCTGGTTTTGCATGTAGCACAACTCAGCAAATTCAGGCTCCCCCTCTTGAACTGGAGCTTCCTCTTCACCAATGAAGTGAATGGACTTGGATTGGCTGAGGAGGATCTTGTCAAGCTTCTCATTGACCATCTTCAAATCCTTCTTATACTTGTCCTCTTGATCAGTTGAGGAGCTCCTTATGGTCCTATCATAGTCCTCATTATAATTGCCATCAGATTGAGCAAGATTCTCAACTAATTCCCATCCTTCTTCCACATTCTTGTTGAGGAAATTGCCATTAGAGGCTGTGTCAAGAAGCATTCTTATCTTGGGAAGCACTCCTCTATACAAGGTGCTTAGAAGTGACTCATTGTTGAAGCCATGGTGACGACACTGAGTTTGGAATCCTTTAAACCTCTCCCAAGCTTCACAAAAGCTCTCATTATTCCTTTGAGCAAACCCAGAAATTTCATTTCTCAACCTAGCAGTCCTTGCATTGGAGAAGAACTTGGCCAAAAAAGCTTTCTTGCATGCATCCCATGTTGTGATAGCTCCAGTAGGTAGAGTCTTCTCCCAAAGGTAAGCTTTGTCTCCAAGAGAAAATGGGAAGAGCCTTAATTTGAATCCATCTTCACTCACTCCATTGATCTTAGTGAGTCCACATATTCTGTCAAACTCATCAAGGTGATCTAGTGGATCCTCCATTGGCAACCCATGAATCTTGTTTGCTTGTATCATTGAGATCAATCCACTCTTGATCTCAAAGTTATTGTTTGCTACTGAAGGTGGCACAATTCCAGCCCTTTGGTTGTGGGTATTGGGTGCATCTCCTGCACCAATGTGTCTTGGTCTTTGCTCATGGATAGCTTGTTGCTCCATGATGTCTTGACCTTGTTGTTGTTGAACTACTCTTGCTTCCTTATGTCTCAAACCCTTTTGTAGCCTGTGGATGTTGTCAATAGGCTGTTGAAGACTATCTTTGCCTTTTGACCTTGTGTGCATCAACAAACTCTACTACAGACTCGAACAAGTACACGGTCGAGCGCAGACTCGAGTGGGTGGTCGAGTCGACTAGGAAGTAATGGCTAATTTGATCCGGCTTCTGGCTCGATCAAGTGCTCGATCACAGCTCGGTCGAGTAGGTGGTCGAGTGGGTACCTGAAACACAAAACAGCCAAGCAAAGGAAGATTCCAGTTCAGTAACTTCACAAGTGTTTAAAACGAACTTAATCTTAGACTAATAATGATCCTAAATGTCACAAAACACACTCAAATGGGCAACGACGCCAAATTGAAACTGACTTTGTTTGTGGTGTATGAATGAATGATGTATGGAATGATGATGTATGGAATGAATAGAAGTCAGGGTGTTTCAATTCCCCTTATGCAGTTGCAGTATAAGAGGTGTCAATCCTATCTGAGTGATTGTGAACAATTAAGATGTGCATATGAGTCTAAGTCAAGCCAATTGTAAAGATTGTTTGTCACTAACAATCCTAAAATGAAATATGAAATGCAGAAAGTAAAAACAACTAGAACAAGATACTAAATGCAAACAGAACAGACAAATTAAAGCTATAATGAAACTAGAACAGAGATAGAAACTATGCTAATGAACTAATACAAGACAAGTAATGAACAGGAAACTACGTGAATGCAATGGAAATGAAACAGGAATGAAACAAGACAATCACAAATCAAAAACACAAGTTCTGGGGATGAACTCGAGCAGCACTCGACCGAGTGTAGGTCGAGTACGTGGTCGAGCTAGACTTGAACGTGAAAACAGAGCAACACAAGAAAAACAGAGCAATGCAAAAACGAATAAAACAACAAGCAAGCAATGATATTTAGACTAAGATTTCAATAAACAAAGAAGGCCTTGAGGAGGGATTCATGGGCTGAGCTAATCATTGTGGTTATCTAACTTGGTCAACAAATCTCAAGCAAACATTGAGCTGATCTCTAGACATACTATTCTAATACATGTTTAATCCATTCTCATGGCAAGAAACAATCAAACCTATGCAATTCTAGACTTGTTCTCACAAAGAAAAGAATCTACACAAGCAGGCATTAAGAAATACATCTCAAACCAAACAAGACTTCTAATCTCTTAGCAAGCCTAATGGTAAGCTCTAGATCTAGCCTTATCTATGCTCCTTAGACATTGGTGTGATGCTAAGATGCTTGAAATCAAACCCTACCTTCTCAGATATAGGATCAGCATTAAGATCATCTAGCCTAGAAGAGATCTACAACAATCAAGCTTGACCAAATCAAACAAACCACAAGATCAACCCAGCCTAACCCATCCTCAAGGTCCTAAACAAACTACTCACAAGAACACATGGTGAAATATGTCAAAAACCCAGAAAATAATGAAACTTGCATCATTAGAAAGATGAAACAGAGATCTACAATATTGATGAAGGAATAAAACTCGAAATCATAATACTTTGAAAGTTATGAAACAAACAAAATATAAGAATCTAGTCTTTCTCTCTCAAACAAGTACAAAATCTAAAATAAAAGAAAAGTGCAAAAGGAATAAAATCTAAAAAAGGTAAAAACTAGGTTTTAGACTCTCTAAAAAGCTGGACTTTTTGGTGGCTGCAGGTACAAGGGCTTTATATAGGAGATGAGGTGGAAGCCCTAAAAATACAAAAAGTCAAAGTAGTCAACGGCTCGGTCAACTCGACCAGTGCTCGGTCGAGTGGCTGGTCGAGCTGGCTTCTCTCGTGCGTTCTCCACTCGGTCGAGTCCTCCTCAGCACACGGTCGAGTGGTGCGGTCGAGTTGGACTCTGGACCTTGATTCTACAGCCTTAACTCTCTTGTTTTCTCCTCAGGACAGCTTCACTTCTCCATAGCATTGCTTCCATGCTCCTTAAGCTCCAAAATCACCTGTTTATGCATGAAAAGATGCAAATGCAATGCAACTATACTCTAATGCATGATTAGTCCTAAAGCTACACAATAATGGCCTAAATGGATAGCAAAAGATGCAAAAGTTGAGAATAAACTAAGGGAAAACAAGGTAAAATATATGAACATCAGAAAACGTTGATTCAAAGCAGTAAACAGTTTAGTTACTGTTTCTAGGGTCAGAATGTGTGACAATCCAATGCATTTAACTAATTGTAAGAGTTCGAAATGAATTTGGAGTGTTTAGACAACAGTTAAACACGTTTTATCCCAAAACAGGCTAAAACCGAGAGAAAATATTGATTCGAAGCATTAAACAGCTATCTTACTCTTTCTAGGGTCAAAATATGTAACAATCCAACGCATTTGACTAATAATAAGGGTTCGGGCTGAATTTGGAGTGTTTAGACACCACTCATACCCATTTTGTCCTGAAAAAGGCTAAAACCGAGAAAACATTGATTTTAAGCAGTAAACAGTTTAGTTACTGTTTCCAGGGTCAGAATGTGTGACAATCCAATGCATTTAACAAATTGTAAGAGTTCGAAATGAATTTGGAGTGTTTAGACAACAGTTAAACACGTTTTATCCCAAAACAGGCTAAAACCGAGAGAAAACATTGATTCGAAGCATTAAACAGCTATGTTACTCTTTCTAGGGTCAAAATATGTAGCAATCCAATGCATTAGACTAATTATAAGAGTTTGGGGTTGAATTTGGAGTGTTTAGACACCACTCATACCAATTTTGTCCCGAAACAGGCTAAAATCGAGAAAACATTGATTCTAAGCAGTAAACAGCGTTGTTACTGTTTCTAGGGTCAGAATGTGTGACATTCCAATGCATTTGACTAATTGTAAGAGTTCGGGATGAATTTGGAGTGTTTAGACAACAGTTAAACTCGTTTTATCCCAAAACCGGCTTAAACCGAGAAAATCGGCTTAAACCAAGAGAAAACATTGACTCGAAGCATTAAACAGATATGTTACTCTTTCTAGGGTCAAAATATGTAACAATCCAATGCATTTGACTAATTATAAGAGTTCGGGTTGAATTTGGAGTGTTTAGACACCTCTTAGACCCATTTTGTCACGAAACAGGCTAAAACCGAGAAAACGTTGATTCAAAGCAGTAAACAGATTTGTTACTTTTTCTAGGGACAAAATGTGTGACAATCCAATGCATTTGACTAATTGTAAGAGTTCGGGATGAATTTGGAGTGTTTAGACAACAGTTAAACCCGTTTTATCCCAAAGCAGATTTAAATTTAGAAAACAGGCTAAAACCGAGAGAAAATATTGATTCGAAGCATTAAACAGCTATCTTACTCTTTCTAGGGTCAAAATATGTAACAATCCAATGCATTTGACTAATAATAAGGGTTCGGGCTGAATTTGGAGTGTTTAGACACCACTCATACCCATTTTGTCCTGAAAAAGGCTAAAACCGAGAAAACATTGATTTTAAGCAGTAAACAGTTTAGTTACTGTTTCCAGGGTCAGAATGTGTGACAATCCAATGCATTTAACAAATTGTAAGAGTTCGAAATGAATTTGGAGTGTTTAGACAACAGTTAAACACGTTTTATCCCAAAACAGGCTAAAACCGAGAGAAAACATTGATTCGAAGCATTAAACAGCTATGTTACTCTTTCTAGGGTCAAAATATGTAGCAATCCAATGCATTAGACTAATTATAAGAGTTTGGGGTTGAATTTGGAGTGTTTAGACACCACTCATACCAATTTTGTCCCGAAACAGGCTAAAATCGAGAAAACATTGATTCTAAGCAGTAAACAGCGTTGTTACTGTTTCTAGGGTCAGAATGTGTGACATTCCAATGCATTTGACTAATTGTAAGAGTTCGGGATGAATTTGGAGTGTTTAGACAACAGTTAAACTCGTTTTATCCCAAAACCGGCTTAAACCGAGAAAATCGGCTTAAACCAAGAGAAAACATTGACTCGAAGCATTAAACAGATATGTTACTCTTTCTAGGGTCAAAATATGTAACAATCCAATGCATTTGACTAATTATAAGAGTTCGGGTTGAATTTGGAGTGTTTAGACACCTCTTAGACCCATTTTGTCACGAAACAGGCTAAAACCGAGAAAACGTTGATTCAAAGCAGTAAACAGATTTGTTACTTTTTCTAGGGACAAAATGTGTGACAATCCAATGCATTTGACTAATTGTAAGAGTTCGGGATGAATTTGGAGTGTTTAGACAACAGTTAAACCCGTTTTATCCCAAAGCAGATTTAAATTTAGAAAACAGGCTAAAACCGAGTGAAAACATTGATTGGATGCATTAAACAGGTATGTTACTCTTTCTATGGTCAAAATATGTAACAATCCAATGCATTTGACTAATTATAAAAGTTCGGGTTGAATTTGGAGTGTTTAGACACCACTCATACCCATTTTGTCCCGAAAAAGGCTAAAACAGAGAAAACGTTGATTCAAAGCAGTACACAGTTTTGTTACTGTTTCTAGGGTCAGAATGTGTGACAATCCAATGCATTTAACTAATTGTAAGAGTTCGAAATGAATTTGGAGTGTTTAGACTACAGTTAAACACGTTTTATCCCAAAACAGGCTAAAACCGAGAGAAAACATTGATTCGAAGCTTTAAACAGCTATGTTACTCTTTCTAGGTCAAAATATGTAACAATCCAATGCATTTGACTAATTATAAGAGTTCGGGTTGAATTTGGAGTGTAAGCAGTAAACAGCGTTGTTACTGTTTCTAGGGTCAGAATGTGTGCATTCCAATGCATTTGACTAATTGTAAGAGTTCGGGATGAATTTGGATTGTTTAGACAACAGTTAAACTCGTTTTATCCCAAAACCGGCTTAAACCGAGAAAACAGACTAAAACCAAGAGAAAACATTGACTCGAAGCATTAAACAGCTATGTTACTCTTTCTAGGGTCAAAATATGTAACAATCCAATGCATTTGACTAATTATAAGAGTTCGGGTTGAATTTGGAGTGTTTAGACACCTCTTAGACCCATTTTGTCCCGAAACAGGCTAAAACCAAGAAAATGTTGATTCAAAGCAGTAAACAAATTTGTTACTGTTTCTAGGGTCAAAATGTGTGACAATCCAATGCATTTGACTAATTGTAAGAGTTCGGGATGAATTTGGAGTGTTTAGACAACAGTTAAACCCGTTTTATCCCAAAGCAGACTTAAATTTAGAAAACAGGCTAAAACCGAGTGAAAACATTGATTTGATGCATTAAACAGGTATGTTACTCTTTCTATGGTCAAAATATGTAACAATCCAAGGCATTTGACTAATTATAAAAGTTCGGGTTGAATTTGGAGTGTTTAGACACCACTCATACCCATTTTGTCCTGAAAAAGGCTAAAACAGGGAAAACGTTGATTCAAAGCAGTAAACAGTTTTGTTACTGTTTCTAGGGTCAGAATGTGTGACAATCCAATGCTTTTAACTAATTGTAAGAGTTTGGGGTTGAATTTGGAGTGTTTAGACACCACTCATACCAATTTTGTCCCGAAACAGGCTAAAATCAAGAAAACATTGATTCTAAGCAGTAAACAGCGTTGTTACTGTTTCTAGGGTCAGAATGTGTGACATTCCAATGCATTTGACTAATTGTAAGAGTTCGGGATGAATTTGGAGTGTTTAGACAACAGTTAAACTCGTTTTATCCCAAAACCAGCTTAAACCGAGAAAATCGGCTTAAACCAAGAGAAAACATTGACTCGAAGCATTAAACAGATATGTTACTCTTTCTGGGGTCAAAATATGTAACAATCCAATGCATTTGACTAATTATAAGAGTTCGGGTTGAATTTGGAGTGTTTAGACACCTCTTAGACCCATTTTGTCCCGAAACAGGCTAAAACCGAGAAAACGTTGATTCAAAGCAGTAAACAGATTTGTTACTCTTTCTAGGGTCAAAATGTGTGACAATCCAATGCATTTGACTAATTGTAAGAGTTCGGGATGAATTTGGAGTGTTTAGACAACAGTTAAACCCGTTTTATCCCAAAGCAGACTTAAATTTAGAAAACAGGCTAAAACCGAGTGAAAACATTGATTTGATGCATTAAACAGGTATGTTACTCTTTCTATGGTCAAAATATGTAACAATCCAATGCATTTGACTAATTATAAAAGTTCGGGTTGAATTTGTTACTGTTTGTTACTGTTTCTAGGGTCAGAATGTGTGACAATCCAATGCATTTAACTAATTGTAAGAGTTCGAAATGAATTTGGAGTGTTTAGACTACAGTTAAACATGTTTTATCCCAAAACAGGCTAAAACCGAGAGAAAACATTGATTCGAAGCTTTAAACAGATATGTTACTCTTTCTAGGTCAAAATATGTAACAATCCAATGCATTTGACTAATTATAAGAGTTCGGGTTGAATTTTGAGTGTTTAGACACCACCCATACCTATTTTGTCCCGAAACAGGTTACAACCAAGAAAACGTTGATCCAAAGCAGTAAATAGCTTTGTTACTGTTTCTAGGGTCAGAATGTGTGACAATCCAATGCATTTAACTAAATGTAAGAGTTCGAAATGAATTTGGAGTGTTTAGACAACAGTTACACCCGTTTTATCCCAAAGCAAGCTTAAATCTAGAAAACAGGCTAAAACCGAGAGAAAACATTGATTTGAAGCAGTAAACAGGTATGTTACTCTTTCTAGGGTCAAAATATGTAACAATCCAATGCATTTGACTAATAATAAGGGTTCGGGTTGAATTTGGAGTGTTTAGATACCACTCATACCCATTTTGTCCCGAAAAAGGCTAAAACCAAGAAAACGTTGATTCAAAGCAGTAAACAGTTTAGTTACTGTTTCTAGGGTCAGAATGTGTGACAATCCAATGCATTTAACTAATTGTAAGAGTTTGAAATGAATTTGGAGCGTTTAGACAACAGTTAAACACGTTTTATCCCAAAACAGGCTAAAACCGAGAGAAAACATTGATTCGAAGCATTAAACAGCTATGTTAATCTTTCTAGGGTCAAAATATGTAGCAATCCAATGCATTTGACTAATTATAAGAGTTTGGGTTGAATTTGGAGTGTTTAGAGACCACTCATACCAATTTTGTCCCGAAACAGGCTAAAACCGAGAAAACATTGATTCTAAGCAGTAAACAGCGTTGTTACTGTTTCTAGGGTCAGAATGTGTGACATTCCAATGCATTTGACTAATTGTAAGAGTCCGGGATGAATTTGGATTGTTTAGACAACAGTTAAACTCGTTTTATCCGAAAACCGGCTTAAACCGAGAAAACAGGCTAAAACCAAGAGAAAACATTGACTCGAAGCATTAACCAGCTATGTTACTCTTTCTAGGGTCAAAATATGTAACAATCCAATGCATTTGACCAATTATAAGAGTTTGGGTTGAATTTGGAGTGTTTAGACACCTCTTAGACCCATTTTGTCCCGAAACAGGCTAAAACCGAGAAAACGTTGATTCAAAGCAGTAAACAGCTTTGTTATTGTTTCTAGGGTTAGAATGTGTGACAATCCAATGCATTTGACTAATTGTAAGAGTTCGAGATGAATTTGGAGTGTTTAGACAACAGTTAAACCCGTTTTATCCCAAAGTAGACATAAATCTAGAAAACAGGCTAAAACTGAGAGAAATCATAGATTTGATGCATTAAACAGGTATGTTACTCTTTCTATGGTCAAAATATGTAACAATCCAATGCATTTGACTAATTATAAAAGTTCGGGTTGAATTTGGAGTGTTTAGACACCACTCATACCCATTTTGTCCCGAAAAAGGCTAAAACCGAGAAAACGTTGATTCAAAGCAGTAAACAGTTTTGTTACTGTTTCTAGGGTCAGAATGTGTGACAATCCAATGCATTTAACTAATTGTAAGAGTTCGAAATGAATTTGGAGTGTTTAGACTACAGTTAGACACGTTTTATCCCAAAATAGGCTAAAACCGAGAGAAAACATTAATTCGAAGCATTAAACAGCTATGTTACTCTTTCTAGGGTCAAAATATGTAACAATCCAATGCATTTGACTAGTTATAAGAGTTCGGGTTGAATTTGGAGTGTTTAGACACCACTCATACCCATTTTGTCCCGAAATAGGCTAAAACCAAGAAAACGTTGATTCAAAGCAGTAAACAGTTTAGTTACTGTTTCTAGGGTCAGAATGTGTGACAATCCAATGCATTTAACTAATTGTAAGAGTTCGAAATGAATTTGGAGTGTTTAGACAACAGTTAAACACGTTTTATCCCAAAATAGGCTAAAACCGAGAGAAAACATTGATTCGAAGCATTAAACAGCTATGTTACTTTTTCTAGGGTCAAACTATGTAACAATCCAATGCATTTGACTAATAATAAGGGTTCGGGTTGAATTTGGAGTGTTTAGACACCACTCATACCCATTTTGTCCCGAAATAGGCTAAAACCGAGAAAACATTGATTCTAAGCAGTAAACAGCGTTGTTACTGTTTCTAGGGTCAGAATGTGTGACATGCCAATGCATTTGACTAATTGTAAGAGTTCGGGATGAATTTGGAGTGTTTAGACAACAGTTAAACTCGTTTTATCCCAAAACCGGCTTAAACCGAGAAAATCGGCTTAAACCAAGAGAAAACATTGACTCGAAGCATTAAACAGATATGTTACTCTTTCTAGGGTCAAAATATGTAACAATCCAATGCATTTAACTAATTATAAGAGTTCGGGTTGAATTTGGAGTGTTTAGACACCTCTTAGACCCATTTTGTCCCGAAACAGGCTAAAACCGAGAAAACGTTGATTCAAAGCAGTAAACAGATTTGTTACTGTTTCTAGGGTCAAAATGTGTGACAATCCAATGCATTTGACTAATTGTAAGAGTTCGGGATGAATTTGGAGTGTTTAGACAACAGTTAAACCCATTTTATCCCAAAGCAGACTTAAATTTAGAAAACAGGCTAAAACCGAGTGAAAACATTGATTTGATGCATTAAACAGGTATGTTACTCTTTCTAGGGTCAAAATATGTAACAATCCAATGCATTTGACTAGTTATAAGAGTTCGGGTTGAATTTGGAGTGTTTAGACACCACTCATACCCATTTTGTCCCGAAAAAGGCTAAAACAGAGAAAACGTTGATTCAAAGCAGTAAACAGTTTTGTTACTGTTTCTAGGGTCAGAATATGTGACAATCCAATGCATTTAACTAATTGTAAGAGTTCGAAATGAATTTGGAGTGTTTAGACTACAGTTAAACATGTTTTATCCCAAAACAGGCTAAAACCGAGAGAAAACATTGATTCGAAGCTTTGAACAGCTATGTTACTCTTTCTAGGTCAAAATATGTAACAATCCAATGCATTTGACTAGTTATAAGAGTTCGGGTTGAATTTGGAGTGTTTAGACACCACTCATACCCATTTTGTCCCGAAATAGGCTAAAACCAAGAAAACGTTGATTCAAAGCAGTAAACAGTTTAGTTACTGTTTCTAGGGTCAGAATGTGTGACAATCCAATGCATTTAACTAATTGTAAGAGTTTGAAATGAATTTGGAGCGTTTAGACAACAGTTAAACACGTTTTATCCCAAAACAGGCTAAAACCGAGAGAAAACATTGATTCGAAGCATTAAACAGCTATGTTACTCTTTCTAGGGTCAAAATATGTAGCAATCCAATGCATTTGACTAATTATAAGAGTTTGGGTTGAATTTGGAGTGTTTAGAGACCACTCATACCAATTTTGTCCCGAAACAGGCTAAAACCGAGAAAACATTGATTCTAAGCAGTAAACAGCGTTGTTACTGTTTCTAGGGTCAGAATGTGTGACATTCCAATGCATTTGACTAATTGTAAGAGTCCGGGATGAATTTGGATTGTTTAGACAACAGTTAAACTCGTTTTATCCGAAAACCGGCTTAAACCGAGAAAACAGGCTAAAACCAAGAGAAAACATTGACTCGAAGCATTAACCAGCTATGTTACTCTTTCTAGGGTTAAAATATGTAACAATCCAATGCATTTGACCAATTATAAGAGTTCGGGTTGAATTTGGAGTGTTTAGACACCTCTTAGACCCATTTTGTCCCGAAACAGGCTAAAACCGAGAAAACGTTGATTCAAAGCAGTAAACAGCTTTGTTATTGTTTCTAGGGTTAGAATGTGTGACAATCCAATGCATTTGACTAATTGTAAGAGTTCGAGATGAATTTGGAGTGTTTAGACAACAGTTAAACCCGTTTTATCCCAAAGTAGACATAAATCTAGAAAACAGGCTAAAACTGAGAGAAATCATAGATTTGATGCATTAAACAGGTATGTTACTCTTTCTATGGTCAAAATATGTAACAATCCAATGCATTTGACTAATTATAAAAGTTCGGGTTGAATTTGGAGTGTTTAGACACCACTCATACCCATTTTGTCCCGAAAAAGGCTAAAACCGAGAAAACGTTGATTCAAAGCAGTAAACAGTTTTGTTACTGTTTCTAGGGTCAGAATGTGTGACAATCCAATGCATTTAACTAATTGTAAGAGTTCGAAATGAATTTGGAGTGTTTAGACTACAGTTAGACACGTTTTATCCCAAAATAGGCTAAAACCGAGAGAAAACATTAATTCGAAGCATTAAACAGCTATGTTACTCTTTCTAGGGTCAAAATATGTAACAATCCAATGCATTTGACTAGTTATAAGAGTTCGGGTTGAATTTGGAGTGTTTAGACACCACTCATACCCATTTTGTCCCGAAATAGGCTAAAACCAAGAAAACGTTGATTCAAAGCAGTAAACAGTTTAGTTACTGTTTCTAGGGTCAGAATGTGTGACAATCCAATGCATTTAACTAATTGTAAGAGTTCGAAATGAATTTGGAGTGTTTAGACAACAGTTAAACACGTTTTATCCCAAAATAGGCTAAAACCGAGAGAAAACATTGATTCGAAGCATTAAACAGCTATGTTACTTTTTCTAGGGTCAAACTATGTAACAATCCAATGCATTTGACTAATAATAAGGGTTCGGGTTGAATTTGGAGTGTTTAGACACCACTCATACCCATTTTGTCCCGAAATAGGCTAAAACCGAGAAAACATTGATTCTAAGCAGTAAACAGCATTGTTACTGTTTCTAGGGTCAGAATGTGTGACATTCCAATGCATTTGACTAATTGTAAGAGTTCGGGATGAATTTGGAGTGTTTAGACAACAGTTAAACTCGTTTTATCCCAAAACCGGCTTAAACCGAGAAAATCGGCTTAAACCAAGAGAAAACATTGACTCGAAGCATTAAACAGATATGTTACTCTTTCTAGGGTCAAAATATGTAACAATCCAATGCATTTAACTAATTATAAGAGTTCGGGTTGAATTTGGAGTGTTTAGACACCTCTTAGACCCATTTTGTCCCGAAACAGGCTAAAACCGAGAAAACGTTGATTCAAAGCAGTAAACAGATTTGTTACTGTTTCTAGGGTCAAAATGTGTGACAATCCAATGCATTTGACTAATTGTAAGAGTTCGGGATGAATTGGAGTGTTTAGACAACAGTTAAACCCATTTTATCCCAAAGCAGACTTAAATTTAGAAAACAGGCTAAAACCGAGTGAAAACATTGATTTGATGCATTAAACAGGTATGTTACTCTTTCTAGGGTCAAAATATGTAACAATCCAATGCATTTGACTAGTTATAAGAGTTCGGGTTGAATTTGGAGTGTTTAGACACCACTCATTCCCATTTTGTCCCGAAAAAGGCTAAAACAGAGAAAACGTTGATTCAAAGCAGTAAACAGTTTTGTTACTGTTTCTAGGGTCAGAATATGTGACAATCCAATGCATTTAACTAATTGTAAGAGTTCGAAATGAATTTGGAGTGTTTAGACTACAGTTAAACATGTTTTATCCCAAAACAGGCTAAAACCGAGAGAAAACATTGATTCGAAGCTTTAAACAGCTATGTTACTCTTTCTAGGTCAAAATATGTAACAATCCAATGCATTTGACTAGTTATAAGAGTTCGGGTTGAATTTGGAGTGTTTAGACACCACTCATACCCATTTTGTCCCGAAATAGGCTAAAACCAAGAAAACGTTGATTCAAAGCAGTAAACAGTTTAGTTACTGTTTCTAGGGTCAGAATGTGTGACAATCCAATGCATTTAACTAATTGTAAGAGTTCGAAATGAATTTGGAGTGTTTAGACAACAGTTAAACACGTTTTATCCCAAAATAGGCTAAAACCGAGAGAAAACATTGATTTGAAGCATTAAACAGCTATGTTACTTTTTCTAGGGTCAAACTATGTAACAATCCAATGCATTTGACTAATAATAAGGGTTCGGGTTGAATTTGGAGTGTTTAGACACCACTCATACCCATTTTGTCCCGAAATAGGCTAAAACCGAGAAAACATTGATTCTAAGCAGTAAACAGCGTTGTTACTGTTTCTAGGGTCAGAATGTGTGACATTCCAATGCATTTGACTAATTGTAAGAGTTCGGGATGAATTTGGAGTGTTTAGACAACAGTTAAACTCGTTTTATCCCAAAACCGGCTTAAACCGAGAAAATCGGCTTAAACCAAGAGAAAACATTGACTCGAAGCATTAAACAGATATGTTACTCTTTCTAGGGTCAAAATATGTAACAATCCAATGCATTTAACTAATTATAAGAGTTCGGGTTGAATTTGGAGTGTTTAGACACCTCTTAGACCCATTTTGTCCCGAAACAGGCTAAAACCGAGAAAACGTTGATTCAAAGCAGTAAACAGATTTGTTACTGTTTCTAGGGTCAAAATGTGTGGCAATCCAATGCATTTGACTAATTGTAAGAGTTCGGGATGAATTGGAGTGTTTAGACAACAGTTAAACCCATTTTATCCCAAAGCAGACTTAAATTTAGAAAACAGGCTAAAACCGAGTGAAAACATTGATTTGATGCATTAAACAGGTATGTTACTCTTTCTAGGGTCAAAATATGTAACAATCAAATGCATTTGACTAGTTATAAGAGTTCGGGTTGAATTTGGAGTGTTTAGACACCACTCATACCCATTTTGTCCCGAAAAAGGCTAAAACAGAGAAAACGTTGATTCAAAGCAGTAAACAGTTTTGTTACTGTTTCTAGGGTCAGAATATGTGACAATCCAATGCATTTAACTAATTGTAGGAGTTCGAAATGAATTTGGAGTGTTTAGACTACAGTTAAACATGTTTTATCCCAAAACAGGCTAAAACCGAGAGAAAACATTGATTCGAAGCTTTAAACAGCTATGTTACTCTTTCTAGGTCAAAATATGTAACAATCCAATGCATTTGACTAGTTATAAGAGTTCGGGTTGAATTTGGAGTGTTTAGACACCACTCATACCCATTTTGTCCCGAAATAGGCTAAAACCAAGAAAACGTTGATTCAAAGCAGTAAACAGTTTAGTTACTGTTTCTAGGGTCAGAATGTGTGACAATCCAATGCATTTAACTAATTGTAAGAGTTCGAAATGAATTTGGAGTGTTTAGACAACAGTTAAACACGTTTTATCCCAAAATAGGCTAAAACCGAGAGAAAACATTGATTCGAAGCATTAAACAGCTATGTTACTTTTTCTAGGGTCAAACTATGTAACAATCCAATGCATTTGACTAATAATAAGGGTTCAGGTTGAATTTGGAGTGTTTAGACACCACTCATACCCATTTTGTCCCTAAATAGGCTAAAACCGAGAAAACATTGATTCTAAGCAGTAAACAGCGTTGTTACTGTTTCTAGGTCAGAATGTGTGACATTCCAATGCATTTGACTAATTGTAAGAGTTCGGGATGAATTTGGAGTGTTTAGACAACAGTTAAACTCGTTTTATCCCAAAACCGCCTTAAACCGAGAAAATCGGCTTAAACCAAGAGAAAACATTGACTCGAAGCATTAAACAGATATGTTACTCTTTCTAGGGTCAAAATATGTAACAATCCAATGCATTTAACTAATTATAAGAGTTCGGGTTGAATTTGGAGTGTTTAGACACCTCTTAGACCCATTTTGTCCCGAAACAGGCTAAAACCGAGAAAACGTTGATTCAAAGCAGTAAACAGATTTGTTACTGTTTCTAGGGTCAAAATGTGTGACAATCCAATGCATTGGACTAATTGTAAGAGTTCGGGATGAATTTGGAGTGTTTAGACAACAGTTAAACCCATTTTATCCCAAAGCAGACTTAAATTTAGAAAACAGGCTAAAACCGAGTGAAAACATTGATTTGATGCATTAAACAGGTATGCTACTCTTTCTAGGGTCAAAATATGTAACAATCCAATGCATTTGACTAGTTATAAGAGTTCGGGTTGAATTTGGAGTGTTTAGACACCACTCATACCCATTTTGTCCCGAAAAAGGCTAAAACAGAGAAAACGTTGATTCAAAGCAGTAAACAGTTTTGTTACTGTTTCTAGGGTCAGAATATGTGACAATCCAATGCATTTAACTAATTGTAAGAGTTCGAAATGAATTTGGAGTGTTTAGACTACAGTTAAACATGTTTTATCCCAAAACAGGCTAAAACCGAGAGAAAACATTGATTCGAAGCTTTAAACAGCTATGTTACTCTTTCTAGGTCAAAATGTGTAACAATCCAATGCATTTGACTAATTATAAGAGTTCGGGTTGAATTTGGAGTGTTTAGACACCACCCATACCTATTTTGTCCCGAAACAGGCTACAACCAAGAAAACGTTGATTCAAAGCAGTAAACAGCTTTGTTACTGTTTCTAGGGTCAGAATGTGTGACAATCCAATGCATTTAACTAAATGTAAGAGTTCGAAATGAATTTGGAGTGTTAAGACAACAGTTACACCCGTTTTATCCCAAAGAAAGCTTAAATCTAGAAAACAGGCTAAAACCGAGAGAAAACATTGATTCGAAGCAGTAAACAGGTATGTTACTCTTTCTAGGGTCAAAATATGTAACAATCCAATGCATTTGACTAATAATAAGGGTTCGGGTTGAATTTGGAGTGTTTAGACACCACTCATACCCATTTTGTCCCGAAATAGGCTAAAACCGAGAAAACATTGATTCTAAGCAGTAAACAGCGTTGTTACTGTTTCTAGGGTCAGAATGTGTGACATTCCAATGCATTTGACTAATTGTAAGAGTTCGGGATGAATTTGGAGTGTTTAGACAACAGTTAAACTCGTTTTATCCCAAAACCGGCTTAAACCGAGAAAATCGGCTTAAACCAAGAGAAAACATTGACTCGAAGCATTAAACAGATATGTTACTCTTTCTAGGGTCAAAATATGAAACAATCCAATGCATTTAACTAATTATAAGAGTTCGGGTTGAATTTGGAGTGTTTAGACACCTCTTAGACCCATTTTGTCCCGAAACAGGCTAAAACCGAGAAAACGTTGATTCAAAGCAGTAAACAGATTTGTTACTGTTTCTAGGGTCAAAATGTGTGACAATCCAATGCATTTGACTAATTGTAAGAGTTCGGGATGAATTGGAGTGTTTAGACAACAGTTAAACCCATTTTATCCCAAAGCAGACTTAAATTTAGAAAACAGGCTAAAACCGAGTGAAAACATTGATTTGATGCATTAAACAGGTATGTTACTCTTTCTAGGGTCAAAATATGTAACAATCCAATGCATTTGACTAGTTATAAGAGTTCGGGTTGAATTTGGAGTGTTTACACACCACTCATACCCATTTTGTCCCGAAAAAGGCTAAAACAGAGAAAACGTTGATTCAAAGCAGTAAACAGTTTTGTTACTGTTTCTAGGGTCAGAATATGTGACAATCCAATGCATTTAACTAATTGTAAGAGTTCGAAATGAATTTGGAGTGTTTAGACTACAGTTAAACATGTTTTATCCCAAAACAGGCTAAAACCGAGAGAAAACATTGATTCGAAGCTTTAAACAGCTATGTTACTCTTTCTAGGTCAAAATATGAAACAATCCAATGCATTTGACTAGTTATAAGAGTTCGGGTTGAATTTGGAGTGTTTAGACACCACTCATACCCATTTTGTCCCGAAATAGGCTAAAACCAAGAAAACGTTGATTCAAAGCAGTAAACAGTTTAGTTACTGTTTCTAGGGTCAGAATGTGTGACAATCCAATGCATTTAACTAATTGTAAGAGTTCGAAATGAATTTGGAGTGTTTAGACAACAGTTAAACACGTTTTATCCCAAAATAGGCTAAAACCGAGAGAAAACATTGATTCGAAGCATTAAACAGCTATGTTACTTTTTCTAGGGTCAAACTATGTAACAATCCAATGCATTTGACTAATAATAAGGGTTCGGGTTGAATTTGGAGTGTTTAGACACCACTCATACCCATTTTGTCCCGAAATAGGCTAAAACCGAGAAAACATTGATTCTAAGCAGTAAACAGCGTTGTTACTGTTTCTAGGGTCAGAATGTGTGACATTCCAATGCATTTGACTAATTGTAAGAGTTCGGGATGAATTTGGAGTGTTTAGACAACAGTTAAACTCGTTTTATCCCAAAACCGGCTTAAACCGAGAAAATCGGCTTAAACCAAGAGAAAACATTGACTCGAAGCATTAAACAGATATGTTACTCTTTCTAGGGTCAAAATATGTAACAATCCAATGCATTTAACTAATTATAAGAGTTCGGGTTGAATTTGGAGTGTTTAGACACCTCTTAGACCCATTTTGTCCCGAAACAGGCTAAAACCGAGAAAACGTTGATTCAAAGCAGTAAACAGATTTGTTACTGTTTCTAGGGTCAAAATGTGTGACAATCCAATGCATTTGACTAATTGTAAGAGTTCGGGATGAATTGGAGTGTTTAGACAACAGTTAAACCCATTTTATCCCAAAGCAGACTTAAATTTAGAAAACAGGCTAAAACTGAGTGAAAACATTGATTTGATGCATTAAACAGGTATGTTACTCTTTCTAGGGTCAAAATATGTAACAATCCAATGCATTTGACTAGTTATAAGAGTTCGGGTTGAATTTGGAGTGTTTAGACACCACTCATACCCATTTTGTCCCGAAAAAGGCTAAAACAGAGAAAACGTTGATTCAAAGCAGTAAACAGTTTTGTTACTGTTTCTAGGGTCATAATATGTGACAATCCAATGCATTTAACTAATTGTAAGAGTTCGAAATGAATTTGGAGTGTTTAGACTACAGTTAAACATGTTTTATCCCAAAACAGGCTAAAACCGATAGAAAACATTGATTCGAAGCTTTAAACAGCTATGTTACTCTTTCTAGGTCAAAATATGTAACAATCCAATGCATTTGACTAGTTATAAGAGTTCGGGTTGAATTTGGAGTGTTTAGACACCACTCATACCCATTTTGTCCCGAAATAGGCTAAAACCAAGAAAACGTTGATTCAAAGCAGTAAACAGTTTAGTTACTGTTTCTAGGGTCAGAATGTGTGACAATCCAATGCATTTAACTAATTGTAAGAGTTCGAAATGAATTTGGAGTGTTTAGACAACAGTTAAACACGTTTTATCCCAAAATAGGCTAAAACCGAGAGAAAACATTGATTCGAAGCATTAAACAGCTATGTTACTTTTTCTAGGGTCAAACTATGTAACAATCCAATGCATTTGACTAATAATAAGGGTTCAGGTTGAATTTGGAGTGTTTAGACACCACTCATACCCATTTTGTCCCGAAATAGGCTAAAACCGAGAAAACATTGATTCTAAGCAGTAAACAGCGTTGTTACTGTTTCTAGGTCAGAATGTGTGACATTCCAATGCATTTGACTAATTGTAAGAGTTCGGGATGAATTTGGAGTGTTTAGACAACAGTTAAACTCGTTTTATCCCAAAACCGGCTTAAACCGAGAAAATCGGCTTAAACCAAGAGAAAACATTGACTCGAAGCATTAAACAGATATGTTACTCTTTCTAGGGTCAAAATATGTAACAATCCAATGCATTTAACTAATTATAAGAGTTCGGGTTGAATTTGGAGTGTTTAGACACCTCTTAGACCCATTTTGTCCCGAAACAGGCTAAAACCGAGAAAACGTTGATTCAAAGCAGTAAACAGATTTGTTACTGTTTCTAGGGTCAAAATGTGTGACAATCCAATGCATTGGACTAATTGTAAGAGTTCGGGATGAATTTGGAGTGTTTAGACAACAGTTAAACCCATTTTATCCCAAAGCAGACTTAAATTTAGAAAACAGGCTAAAACCGAGTGAAAACATTGATTTGATGCATTAAACAGGTATGCTACTCTTTCTAGGGTCAAAATATGTAACAATCCAATGCATTTGACTAGTTATAAGAGTTCGGGTTGAATTTGGAGTGTTTAGACACCACTCATACCCATTTTGTCCCGAAAAAAGGCTAAAACAGAGAAAACGTTGATTCAAAGCAGTAAACAGTTTTGTTACTGTTTCTAGGGTCAGAATATGTGACAATCCAATGCATTTAACTAATTGTAAGAGTTCGAAATGAATTTGGAGTGTTTAGACTACAGTTAAACATGTTTTATCCCAAAACAGGCTAAAACCGAGAGAAAACATTGATTCGAAGCGTTAAACAGCTATGTTACTCTTTCTAGGTCAAAATATGTAACAATCCAATGCATTTGACTAATTATAAGAGTTCGGGTTGAATTTGGAGTGTTTAGACACCACCCATACCTATTTTGTCCCGAAACAGGCTACAACCAAGAAAACGTTGATTCAAAGCAGTAAACAGCTTTGTTACTGTTTCTAGGGTCAGAATGTGTGACAATCCAATGCATTTAACTAAATGTAAGAGTTCGAAATGAATTTGGAGTGTTTAGACAACAGTTACACCCGTTTTATCCCAAAGCAAGCTTAAATCTAGAAAACAGGCTAAAACCGAGAGAAAACATTGATTCGAAGCAGTAAACAGGTATGTTACTCTTTCTAGGGTCAAAATATGTAACAATCCAATGCATTTGACTAATAATAAGGGTTCGGGTTGAATTTGGAGTGTTTAGATACCACTCATACCCATTTTGTCCCGAAAAAGGCTAAAACCAAGAAAACGTTGATTCAAAGCAGTAAACAGTTTAGTTACTGTTTCTAGGGTCAGAATGTGTGACAATCCAATGCATTTAACTAATTGTAAGAGTTTCAAATGAATTTGGAGCGTTTAGACAACAGTTAAACACGTTTTATCCCAAAACAGGCTAAAACCGAGAGAAAACATTGATTCGAAGCATTAAACAGCTATGTTACTCTTTCTAGGGTCAAAATATGTAGCAATCCAATGCATTTGACTAATTATAAGAGTTTGGGTTGAATTTGGAGTGTTTACAGACCACTCATACCAATTTTGTCCCGAAACAGGCTAAAACCGAGAAAACATTGATTCTAAGCAGTAAACAGCGTTGTTACTGTTTCTAGGGTCAGAATGTGTGACATTCCAATGCATTTGACTAATTGTAAGAGTCCGGGATGAATTTGGATTGTTTAGACAACAGTTAAACTCGTTTTATCTGAAAACCGGCTTAAACCGAGAAAACAGGCTAAAACCAAGAGAAAACATTGACTCGAAGCATTAACCAGCTATGTTACTCTTTCTATGGTCAAAATATGTAACAATCCAATGCATTTGACCAATTATAAGAGTTCGGGTTGAATTTGGAGTGTTTAGACACCTCTTAGACCCATTTTGTCCCGAAACAGGCTAAAACCGAGAAAACGTTGATTCAAAGCAGTAAACAGCTTTGTTACTGTTTCTAGGGTTAGAATGTGTGACAATCCAATGCATTTGACTAAATGTAAGAGTTCGAAATGAATTTGGAGTGTTTAGACAACAGTTACACCCGTTTTATCCCAAAGTAGACATAAATCTAGAAAACAGGCTAAAACTGAGAGAAAACATTGATTCGAAGCAGTAAACAGGTATGTTACTCTTTCTAGGGTCAAAATATGTAACAATCCAATGCATTTGACTAATTATAAAAGTTCGGGTTGAATTTGGAGTGTTTAGACACCACTCATACCCATTTTGTCCCGAAAAAGGCTAAAACCGAGAAAACGTTGATTCAAAGCAGTAAACAGTTTTGTTACTGTTTCTAGGGTCAGAATATGTGACAATCCAATGCATTTAACTAATTGTAAGAGTTCGAAATGAATTTGGAGTGTTTAGACTACAGTTAGACATGTTTTATCCCAAAACAGGCTAAAACCGAGAGAAAACATTGATTCGAAGCTTTAAACAGCTATGATACTCTTTCTAGGTCAAAATATGTAACAATCCAATGCATTTGACTAATTATAAGAGTTCGGGTTGAATTTGGAGTGTTTAGACACCACCCATACCTATTTTGCCCCGAAACAGGCTACAACCAAGAAAACGTTGATTCAAAGCAGTAAACAGCTTTGTTACTGTTTCTAGGGTCAGAATGTGTGACAATCCAATGCATTTAACTAAATGTAAGAGTTCGAAATGAATTTGGATTGTTTAGACAACAGTTAAACACGTTTTATCCCAAAGCAAGCTTAAATCTAGAAAACAGGCTAAAACCGAGAGAAAACATTGATTCGAAGCAGTAAACAGGTATGTTACTCTTTCTAGGGTCAAAATATGTAACAATCCAATGCATTTGACTAATAATAAGGGTTCGGGTTGAATTTGGAGTGTTTAGATACCACTCATACCCATTTTGTCCCGAAAAAGGCTAAAACCAAGAAAACGTTGATTCAAAGCAGTAAACAGTTTAGTTACTGTTTCTAGGGTCAGAATGTGTGACAATCCAATGCATTTAACTAATTCTAAGAGTTTGAAATGAATTTGGAGCGTTTAGACAACAGTTAAACACGTTTTATCCCAAAACAGGCTAAAACCGAGAGAAAACATTGATTCGAAGCATTAAACAGCTATGTTACTCTTTCTAGGGTCAAAATATGTAGCAATCCAATGCATTTGACTAATTATAAGAGTTTGGGTTGAATTTGGAGTGTTTAGAGACCACTCATACCAATTTTGTCCCGAAACAGGCTAAAACCGAAAAAACATTGATTCTAAGCAGTAAACAGCGTTGTTACTGTTTCTAGGGTCAGAATGTGTGACATTCCAATGCATTTGACTAATTGTAAGAGTCCGGGATGAATTTGGATTGTTTAGACAACAGTTAAACTCGTTTTATCCGAAAACCGGCTTAAACCGAGAAAACAGGCTAAAACCAAGAGAAAACATTGACTCGAAGCATTAACCAGCTATGTTACTCTTTCTAGGGTCAAAATATGTAACAATCCAATGCATTTGACCAATTATAAGAGTTCGGGTTGAATTTGGAGTGTTTAGACACCTCTTAGACCCATTTTGTCCCGAAACAGGCTAAAACCGAGAAAACGTTGATTCAAAGCAGTAAACAGCTTTGTTACTGTTTCTAGGGTTAGAATGTGTGACAATCCAATGCATTTGACTAATTGTAAGAGTTCGAGATGAATTTGGAGTGTTTAGACAACAGTTAAACCCGTTTTATCCCAAAGTAGACATAAATCTAGAAAACAGGCTAAAACTGAGAGAAATCATAGATTTGATGCATTAAACAGGTATGTTACTCTTTCTATGGTCAAAATATGTAACAATCCAATGCATTTGACTAATTATAAAAGTTCGGGTTGAATTTGGAGTGTTTAGACACCACTCATACCCATTTTGTCCCGAAAAAGGCTAAAACCGAGAAAACGTTGATTCAAAGCAGTAAACAGTTTTGTTACTGTTTCTAGGGTCAGAATGTGTGACAATCCAATGCATTTAACTAATTGTAAGAGTTCGAAATGAATTTGGAGTGTTTAGACTACAGTTAAACACGTTTTATCCCAAAATAGGCTAAAACCGAGAGAAAACATTAATTCGAAGCATTAAACAGCTATGTTACTCTTTCTAGGGTCAAAATATGTAACAATCCAATGCATTTGACTAGTTATAAGAGTTCGGGTTGAATTTGGAGTGTTTAGATACCACTCATACCCATTTTGTCCCGAAATAGGCTAAAACCAAGAAAACGTTGATTCAAAGCAGTAAACAGTTTAGTTACTGTTTCTAGGGTCAGAATGTGTGACAATCCAATGCATTTAACTAATTGTAAGAGTTCGAAATGAATTTGGAGTGTTTAGACAACAGTTAAACACGTTTTATCCCAAAATAGGCTAAAACCGAGAGAAAACATTGATTCGAAGCATTAAAAAGCTATGTTACTTTTTCTAGGGTCAAACTATGTAACAATCCAATGCATTTAACTAATAATAAGGGTTCGGGTTGAATTTGGAGTGTTTAGACACCACTCATACCCATTTTGTCCCGAAATAGGCTAAAACCGAGAAAACATTGATTCTAAGCAGTAAACAGCGTTGTTACTGTTTCTAGGGTCAGAATGTGTGACATTCCAATGCATTTGACTAATTGTAAGAGTTCGGGATGAATTTGGAGTGTTTAAACAACAGTTAAACTCGTTTTATCCCAAAACCGGCTTAAACCGAGAAAATCGGCTTAAACCAAGAGAAAACATTGACTCGAAGCATTAAACAGATATGTTACTCTTTCTAGGGTCAAAATATGTAACAATCCAATGCATTTAACTAATTATAAGAGTTCGGGTTGAATTTGGAGTGTTTAGACACCTCTTAGACCCATTTTGTCCCGAAACAGGCTAAAACCGAGAAAACGTTGATTCAAAGCAGTAAACAGATTTGTTACTGTTTCTAGGGTCAAAATGTGTGACAATCCAATGCATTTGACTAATTGTAAGAGTTCGGGATGAATTTGGAGTGTTTAGACAACAGTGAAACCCGTTTTATCCCAAAGCAGACTTAAATTTAGAAAACAGGCTAAAACCGAGAGAAAACATTGATTTGAAGCATTAAATACCTATGTTACTCTTTCTAGGGTCAAACTATGTAACAATCCAATGCATTTGACTAGTTATAAGAGTTCGGGTTGAATTTGGAGTGTTTAGACACCACTCATACCCATTTTGTCCCGAAAAAGGCTAAAACAGAGAAAACGTTGATTCAAAACAGTAAACAGTATTGTTACTGTTTCTAGGGTCAGAATGTGTGACAATCCAATGCATTTAACTAATTGTAAGAGTTCGAAATGAATTTGGAGTGTTTAGACTACAGTTAAACACGTTTTATCCCAAAACAGGCTAAAACCAAGAGAAAACATTGATTCGAAGCTTTAAACAGCTATGTTACTCTTTCTAGGTCAAAATATGTAACAATCCAATGCATTTGACTAATTATAAGAGTTCGGGTTGAATTTGGAGTGTTTAGACACCACCCATACCTATTTTGTCCCGAAACAGGCTACAACCAAGAAAACGTTGATTCAAAGCAGTAAACAGCTTTGTTACTGTTTCTAGGGTCAGAATGTGTGACAATCCAATGCATTTAACTAAATGTAAGAGTTCGAAATGAATTTGGAGTGTTTAGACAACAGTTACACCCGTTTTATCCCAAAGCAAGCTTAAATTTAGAAAACAGGCTAAAACTGAGAGAAAACATTGATTCGAAGCAGTAAACAGGTATGTTACTCTTTCTAGGGTCAAAATATGTAACAATCCAATGTATTTGACTAATAATAAGGATTCGGGTTGAATTTGGAGTGTTTAGACACCACTCATACCCATTTTGTCCCGAAAAAGGCTAAAACCAAGAAAACGTTGATTCAAAGCAGTAAACAGATTAGTTACTGTTTCTAGGGTCAGAATGTGTGACAATCCAATGCATTTAACTAATTGTAAGAGTTTGAAATGAATTTGGAGTGTTTAGACAACAGTTAAACACGTTTTATCCCAAAACAGGCT
Source organism: Camelina sativa (assembly GCF_030686135.1). Classification (NCBI taxonomy): domain Eukaryota; kingdom Viridiplantae; phylum Streptophyta; class Magnoliopsida; order Brassicales; family Brassicaceae; genus Camelina; species Camelina sativa. The sequence goes on along the minus strand of NC_141897.1, from coordinate 10,530,202 downwards.
AAAACCGAGAGAAAACATTGATTCGAAGCATTAAACAGCTATGTTACTCTTTCTAGGGTCAAAATATGTAGCAATCCAATGCATTTGACTTATTATAAGATTTCGGGTTGAATTTGGAGTATTTAGAGACCACTCATACCAATTTTGTCCCGAAACAGGCTAAAACCGAGAAAACATTGATTCTAAGCAGTAAACAGCGTTGTTACTGTTTCTAGGGTCAGAATGTATGATATTCCAATGCATTTGACTAATTGTAAGAGTTCGGGATGAATTTGGATTGTTTAGACAACAGTTAAACTCGTTTTATCCTAAAACCGGCTTAAACCGAGAAAACAGGCTAAAACCAAGAGAAAACATTGACTCGAAGCATTAAACAGCTATGTTACTCTTTCTAGGGTCAAAATATGTAACAATCCAATGCATGACTAATTATAAAAGTTCGGGTTGAATTTGGAGTGTTTAGACACCACTCATACCCATTTTGTCCCGAAACAGGCTAAAACCAAGAAAACGTTGATTCAAAGCAGTAAACAGCTTTGTTACTGTTTCTAGGGTTAGAATGTGTGACAATCCAATGCATTTGACTAATTGTAAGAGTTCGTGATGAATTTGGAGTGTTTAGACAACAGTTACACCCGTTTTATCCCAAAGCAAGCTTAAATCTAGAAAACAGGCTAAAACCGAGAGAAAACATTGATTCGAAGCAGTAAACAGGTATGTTACTCTTTCTAGGGTCAAAATATGTAACAATCCAATGCATTTGACTAATAATAAGGGTTCGGGTTGAATTTGGAGTGTTTAGATACCACTCATACCCATTTTGTCTCGAAAAAGGCTAAAACCAAGAAAACGTTGATTCAAAGCAGTAAACAGTTTAGTTACTGTTTCTAGGGTCAGAATGTGTGACAATCCAATGCATTTAACTAATTCTAAGAGTTTGAAATGAATTTGGAGCGTTTAGACAACAGTTAAACACGTTTTATCCCAAAACAGGCTAAAACCGAGAGAAAACATTGATTCGAAGCATTAAACAGCTATGTTACTCTTTCTAGGGTCAAAATATGTAGCAATCCAATGCATTTGACTAATTATAAGAGTTTGGGTTGAATTTGGAGTGTTTAGAGACCACTCATACCAATTTTGTCCCGAAACAGGCTAAAACCGAAAAAACATTGATTCTAAGCAGTAAACAGCGTTGTTACTGTTTCTAGGGTCAGAATGTGTGACATTCCAATGCATTTGACTAATTGTAAGAGTCCGGGATGAATTTGGATTGTTTAGACAACAGTTAAACTCGTTTTATCCGAAAACCGGCTTAAACCGAGAAAACAGGCTAAAACCAAGAGAAAACATTGACTCGAAGCATTAACCAGCTATGTTACTCTTTCTAGGGTCAAAATATGTAACAATCCAATGCATTTGACCAATTATAAGAGTTCGGGTTGAATTTGGAGTGTTTAGACACCTCTTAGACCCATTTTGTCCCGAAACAGGCTAAAACCGAGAAAACGTTGATTCAAAGCAGTAAACAGCTTTGTTACTGTTTCTAGGGTTAGAATGTGTGACAATCCAATGCATTTGACTAATTGTAAGAGTTCGAGATGAATTTGGAGTGTTTAGACAACAGTTAAACCCGTTTTATCCCAAAGTAGACATAAATCTAGAAAACAGGCTAAAACTGAGAGAAATCATAGATTTGATGCATTAAACAGGTATGTTACTCTTTCTATGGTCAAAATATGTAACAATCCAATGCATTTGACTAATTATAAAAGTTCGGGTTGAATTTGGAGTGTTTAGACACCACTCATACCCATTTTGTCCCGAAAAAGGCTAAAACCGAGAAAACGTTGATTCAAAGCAGTAAACAGTTTTGTTACTGTTTCTAGGGTCAGAATGTGTGACAATCCAATGCATTTAACTAATTGTAAGAGTTCGAAATGAATTTGGAGTGTTTAGACTATAGTTAAACACGTTTTATCCCAAAATAGGCTAAAACCGAGAGAAAACATTAATTCGAAGCATTAAACAGCTATGTTACTCTTTCTAGGGTCAAAATATGTAACAATCCAATGCATTTGACTAGTTATAAGAGTTCGGGTTGAATTTGGAGTGTTTAGATACCACTCATACCCATTTTGTCCCGAAATAGGCTAAAACCAAGAAAACGTTGATTCAAAGCAGTAAACAGTTTAGTTACTGTTTCTAGGGTCAGAATGTGTGACAATCCAATGCATTTAACTAATTGTAAGAGTTCGAAATGAATTTGGAGTGTTTAGACAACAGTTAAACACGTTTTATCCCAAAATAGGCTAAAACCGAGAGAAAACATTGATTCGAAGCATTAAAAAGCTATGTTACTTTTTCTAGGGTCAAACTATGTAACAATCCAATGCATTTAACTAATAATAAGGGTTCGGGTTGAATTTGGAGTGTTTAGACACCACTCATACCCATTTTGTCCCGAAATAGGCTAAAACCGAGAAAACATTGATTCTAAGCAGTAAACAGCGTTGTTACTGTTTCTAGGGTCAGAATGTGTGACATTCCAATGCATTTGACTAATTGTAAGAGTTCGGGATGAATTTGGAGTGTTTAAACAACAGTTAAACTCGTTTTATCCCAAAACCGGCTTAAACCGAGAAAATCGGCTTAAACCAAGAGAAAACATTGACTCGAAGCATTAAACAGATATGTTACTCTTTCTAGGGTCAAAATATGTAACAATCCAATGCATTTAACTAATTATAAGAGTTCGGGTTGAATTTGGAGTGTTTAGACACCTCTTAGACCCATTTTGTCCCGAAACAGGCTAAAACCGAGAAAACGTTGATTCAAAGCAGTAAACAGATTTGTTACTGTTTCTAGGGTCAAAATGTGTGACAATCCAATGCATTTGACTAATTGTAAGAGTTCGGGATGAATTTGGAGTGTTTAGACAACAGTGAAACCCGTTTTATCCCAAAGCAGACTTAAATTTAGAAAACAGGCTAAAACCGAGAGAAAACATTGATTTGAAGCATTAAATACCTATGTTACTCTTTCTAGGGTCAAACTATGTAACAATCCAATGCATTTGACTAGTTATAAGAGTTCGGGTTGAATTTGGAGTGTTTAGACACCACTCATACCCATTTTGTCCCGAAAAAGGCTAAAACAGAGAAAACGTTGATTCAAAACAGTAAACAGTATTGTTACTGTTTCTAGGGTCAGAATGTGTGACAATCCAATGCATTTAACTAATTGTAAGAGTTCGAAATGAATTTGGAGTGTTTAGACTACAGTTAAACACGTTTTATCCCAAAACAGGCTAAAACCAAGAGAAAACATTGATTCGAAGCTTTAAACAGCTATGTTACTCTTTCTAGGTCAAAATATGTAACAATCCAATGCATTTGACTAATTATAAGAGTTCGGGTTGAATTTGGAGTGTTTAGACACCACCCATACCTATTTTGTCCCGAAACAGGCTACAACCAAGAAAACGTTGATTCAAAGCAGTAAACAGCTTTGTTACTGTTTCTAGGGTCAGAATGTGTGACAATCCAATGCATTTAACTAAATGTAAGAGTTCGAAATGAATTTGGAGTGTTTAGACAACAGTTACACCCGTTTTATCCCAAAGCAAGCTTAAATTTAGAAAACAGGCTAAAACTGAGAGAAAACATTGATTCGAAGCAGTAAACAGGTATGTTACTCTTTCTAGGGTCAAAATATGTAACAATCCAATGCATTTGACTAATAATAAGGGTTCGGGTTGAATTTGGAGTGTTTAGATACCACTCATACCCATTTTGTCTCGAAAAAGGCTAAAACCAAGAAAACGTTGATTCAAAGCAGTAAACAGTTTAGTTACTGTTTCTAGGGTCAGAATGTGTGACAATCCAATGCATTTAACTAATTCTAAGAGTTTGAAATGAATTTGGAGCGTTTAGACAACAGTTAAACACGTTTTATCCCAAAACAGGCTAAAACCGAGAGAAAACATTGATTCGAAGCATTAAACAGCTATGTTACTCTTTCTAGGGTCAAAATATGTAGCAATCCAATGCATTTGACTAATTATAAGAGTTTGGGTTGAATTTGGAGTGTTTAGAGACCACTCATACCAATTTTGTCCCGAAACAGGCTAAAACCGAAAAAACATTGATTCTAAGCAGTAAACAGCGTTGTTACTGTTTCTAGGGTCAGAATGTGTGACATTCCAATGCATTTGACTAATTGTAAGAGTCCGGGATGAATTTGGATTGTTTAGACAACAGTTAAACTCGTTTTATCCGAAAACCGGCTTAAACCGAGAAAACAGGCTAAAACCAAGAGAAAACATTGACTCGAAGCATTAACCAGCTATGTTACTCTTTCTAGGGTCAAAATATGTAACAATCCAATGCATTTGACCAATTATAAGAGTTCGGGTTGAATTTGGAGTGTTTAGACACCTCTTAGACCCATTTTGTCCCGAAACAGGCTAAAACCGAGAAAACGTTGATTCAAAGCAGTAAACAGCTTTGTTACTGTTTCTAGGGTTAGAATGTGTGACAATCCAATGCATTTGACTAATTGTAAGAGTTCGAGATGAATTTGGAGTGTTTAGACAACAGTTAAACCCGTTTTATCCCAAAGTAGACATAAATCTAGAAAACAGGCTAAAACTGAGAGAAATCATAGATTTAATGCATTAAACAGGTATGTTACTCTTTCTATGGTCAAAATATGTAACAATCCAATGCATTTGACTAATTATAAAAGTTCGGGTTGAATTTGGAGTGTTTAGACACCACTCATACCCATTTTGTCCCGAAAAAGGCTAAAACCGAGAAAACGTTGATTCAAAGCAGTAAACAGTTTTGTTACTGTTTCTAGGGTCAGAATGTGTGACAATCCAATGCATTTAACTAATTGTAAGAGTTCGAAATGAATTTGGAGTGTTTAGACTACAGTTAAACACGTTTTATCCCAAAATAGGCTAAAACCGAGAGAAAACATTAATTCGAAGCATTAAACAGCTATGTTACTCTTTCTAGGGTCAAAATATGTAACAATCCAATGCATTTGACTAGTTATAAGAGTTCGGGTTGAATTTGGAGTGTTTAGATACCACTCATACCCATTTTGTCCCGAAATAGGCTAAAACCAAGAAAACGTTGATTCAAAGCAGTAAACAGTTTAGTTACTGTTTCTAGGGTCAGAATGTGTGACAATCCAATGCATTTAACTAATTGTAAGAGTTCGAAATGAATTTGGAGTGTTTAGACAACAGTTAAACACGTTTTATCCCAAAATAGGCTAAAACCGAGAGAAAACATTGATTCGAAGCATTAAAAAGCTATGTTACTTTTTCTAGGGTCAAACTATGTAACAATCCAATGCATTTAACTAATAATAAGGGTTCGGGTTGAATTTGGAGTGTTTAGACACCACTCATACCCATTTTGTCCCGAAATAGGCTAAAACCGAGAAAACATTGATTCTAAGCAGTAAACAGCGTTGTTACTGTTTCTAGGGTCAGAATGTGTGACATTCCAATGCATTTGACTAATTGTAAGAGTTCGGGATGAATTTGGAGTGTTTAAACAACAGTTAAACTCGTTTTATCCCAAAACCGGCTTAAACCGAGAAAATCGGCTTAAACCAAGAGAAAACATTGACTCGAAGCATTAAACAGATATGTTACTCTTTCTAGGGTCAAAATATGTAACAATCCAATGCATTTAACTAATTATAAGAGTTCGGGTTGAATTTGGAGTGTTTAGACACCTCTTAGACCCATTTTGTCCCGAAACAGGCTAAAACCGAGAAAACGTTGATTCAAAGCAGTAAACAGATTTGTTACTGTTTCTAGGGTCAAAATGTGTGACAATCCAATGCATTTGACTAATTGTAAGAGTTCGGGATGAATTTGGAGTGTTTAGACAACAGTGAAACCCGTTTTATCCCAAAGCAGACTTAAATTTAGAAAACAGGCTAAAACCGAGAGAAAACATTGATTTGAAGCATTAAATACCTATGTTACTCTTTCTAGGGTCAAACTATGTAACAATCCAATGCATTTGACTAGTTATAAGAGTTCGGGTTGAATTTGGAGTGTTTAGACACCACTCATACCCATTTTGTCCCGAAAAAGGCTAAAACAGAGAAAACGTTGATTCAAAACAGTAAACAGTATTGTTACTGTTTCTAGGGTCAGAATGTGTGACAATCCAATGCATTTAACTAATTGTAAGAGTTCGAAATGAATTTGGAGTGTTTAGACTACAGTTAAACACGTTTTATCCCAAAACAGGCTAAAACCAAGAGAAAACATTGATTCGAAGCTTTAAACAGCTATGTTACTCTTTCTAGGTCAAAATATGTAACAATCCAATGCATTTGACTAATTATAAGAGTTCGGGTTGAATTTGGAGTGTTTAGACACCACCCATACCTATTTTGTCCCGAAACAGGCTACAACCAAGAAAACGTTGATTCAAAGCAGTAAACAGCTTTGTTACTGTTTCTAGGGTCAGAATGTGTGACAATCCAATGCATTTAACTAAATGTAAGAGTTCGAAATGAATTTGGAGTGTTTAGACAACAGTTACACCCGTTTTATCCCAAAGCAAGCTTAAATTTAGAAAACAGGCTAAAACTGAGAGAAAACATTGATTCGAAGCAGTAAACAGGTATGTTACTCTTTCTAGGGTCAAAATATGTAACAATCCAATGTATTTGACTAATAATAAGGATTCGGGTTGAATTTGGAGTGTTTAGACACCACTCATACCCATTTTGTCCCGAAAAAGGCTAAAACCAAGAAAACGTTGATTCAAAGCAGTAAACAGATTAGTTACTGTTTCTAGGGTCAGAATGTGTGACAATCCAATGCATTTAACTAATTGTAAGAGTTTGAAATGAATTTGGAGTGTTTAGACAACAGTTAAACACGTTTTATCCCAAAACAGGCTAAAACCGAGAGAAAACATTGATTCGAAGCATTAAACAGCTATGTTACTCTTTCTAGGGTCAAAATATGTAGCAATCCAATGCATTTGACTTATTATAAGATTTCGGGTTGAATTTGGAGTATTTAGAGACCACTCATACCAATTTTGTCCCGAAACAGGCTAAAACCGAGAAAACATTGATTCTAAGCAGTAAACAGCGTTGTTACTGTTTCTAGGGTCAGAATGTATGATATTCCAATGCATTTGACTAATTGTAAGAGTTCGGGATGAATTTGGATTGTTTAGACAACAGTTAAACTCGTTTTATCCTAAAACCGGCTTAAACCGAGAAAACAGGCTAAAACCAAGAGAAAACATTGACTCGAAGCATTAAACAGCTATGTTACTCTTTCTAGGGTCAAAATATGTAACAATCCAATGCATGACTAATTATAAAAGTTCGGGTTGAATTTGGAGTGTTTAGACACCACTCATACCCATTTTGTCCCGAAACAGGCTAAAACCAAGAAAACGTTGATTCAAAGCAGTAAACAGCTTTGTTACTGTTTCTAGGGTTAGAATGTGTGACAATCCAATGCATTTGACTAATTGTAAGAGTTCGTGATGAATTTGGAGTGTTTAGACAACAGTTACAGCCGTTTTATCCCAAAGCAGGCTTAAATCTAGAAAACAGGCTAAAACCGAGAGAAAACATTGATTCGAAGCAGTAAACAGGTATGTTACTCTTTCTAGGGTCAAAATATGTAACAATCCAATGCATTTGACTAATAATAAGGGTTCGGGTTGAATTTGGAGTGTTTAGATACCATTCATACCCATTTTGTCCCGAAAAAGGCTAAAACCAAGAAAACGTTGATTCAAAGCAGTAAACAGTTTAGTTACTGTTTATAGGGTCAGAATGTGTGACAATCCAATGCATTTAACTAATTGTAAGAGTTTGAAATGAATTTAGAGTGTTTAGACAATAGTTAAACACGTTTTATCCCAAAACAGGCTACAACCGAGAGAAAACATTGATTCGAAGCATTAAATAGCTATGTTACTCTTTCTAGGGTCCAAATATGTAGCAATCCAATGCATTTGGCTAATTATAAGAGTTTGGGTTGAATTTGGAGTGTTTAGAGACCACTCATACCCATTTTGTCCCGAAACAGGCTAAAACCGAGAAAACATTGATTCTAAGCAGTAAACAGCATTGTTACTGTTTCTAGGGTCAGAATGTGTGACATTCCAATGCATTTGACTAATTGTAAGAGTTCGGGATGAATTTGGAGTGTTTAGACAACAGTTAAACTCGTTTTATCCCAAAACCGGCTTAAACCGAGAAAATCGGCTTAAACCAAGAGAAAACATTGACTCGAAGCATTAAACAGATATGTTACTCTTTCTAGGGTCAAAATATGTAACAATCCAATGCATTTGACTAATTATAAGAGTTCGGGTTGAATTTGGAGTGTTTAGACACCTCTTAGACCCATTTTGTCCCGAAACAGGCTAAAACCGAGAGAAAACATTGATTCGAAGCAGTAAACAGGTATGTTACTCTTTCTAGGGTCAAAATATGTAACAATCCAATGCATTTGACTAATAATAAGGGTTCGGGTTGAATTTGGAGTGTTTAGATACCACTCATACCCATTTTGTCCCGAAAAAGGCTAAAACCAAGAAAACGTTGATTCAAAGCAGTAAACAGTTTAGTTACTGTTTATAGGGTCAGAATGTGTGACAATCCAATGCATTTAACTAATTGTAAGAGTTTGAAATGAATTTGGAGTGTTTAGACAATAGTTAAACACGTTTTATCCCAAAACAGGCTACAAACGAGAGAAAACATTGATTCGAAGCATTAAATAGCTATGTTACTCTTTCTAGGGTCAAAATATGTAGCAATCCAATGCATTTGGCTAATTATAAGAGTTTGGGTTGAAGTTGGAGTGTTTAGACACCACTCATACCCATTTTGTCCCGAAACAGGCTACAACCGAGAAAACATTGATTCTAAGCAGTAAACAGCGTTGTTACTGTTTCTAGGGTCAAAATATGTAACAATCCAATGCATTTAACTAATTATAAGAGTTCGGGTTGAATTTGGAGTGTTTAGACACCTCTTAGACCCATTTTGTCCCGAAACAGGCTAAAACCGAGAAAACGTTGATTCAAAGCAGTAAACAATTTGTTACTGTTTCTAGGGTCAAAATGTGTGACAATCCAATGCATTTGACTAATTGTAAGAGTTCAGGATGAATTTGGAGTGTTTAGACAACAGTGAAACCCGTTTTATCCCAAAGCAGACTTAAATTTAGAAAACAGGCTAAAACCAAGAGAAAACATTGATTTGAAGCATTAAATACCTATGTTACTCTTTCTAGGGTCAAAATATGTAACAATCCAATGCATTTGACTAGTTATAAGAGTTCGGGTTGAATTTGGAGTGTTTAGACACCACTCATACCCATTTTGTCCCGAAAAAGGCTAAAACAGAGAAAACGTTGATTCAAAGCAGTAAACAGTTTTGTTACTGTTTCTAGGGTCAGAATGTGTGACAATCCAATGCATTTAACTAATTGTAAGAGTTCGAAATGAATTTGGAGTGTTTAGACTACAGTTAAACACGTTTTATCCCAAAATAGGCTAAAACCGAGAGAAAACATTGATTCGAAGCTTTAAACAGCTATGTTACTCTTTCTAGGTCAAAATATGTAACAATCCAATGCATTTGACTAATTATAAGAGTTCGGGTTGAATTTGGAGTGTTTAGACACCACCCATACCTATTTTGTCCCGAAACAGGCTACAACCAAGAAAACGTTGATTCAAAGCAGTAAACAGCTTTGTTACTGTTTCTAGGGTCAGAATGTGTGACAATCCAATGCATTTAACTAAATGTAAGAGTTCGAAATGAATTTGGAGTGTTTAGACAACAGTTACACCCGTTTTATCCCAAAGCAAGCTTAAATTTAGAAAACAGGCTAAAACCGAGAGAAAACATTGATTCGAAGCAGTAAACAGGTATGTTACTCTTTCTAGGGTCAAAATATGTAACAATCCAATGCATTTGACTAATAATAAGGATTCGGGTTGAATTTGGAGTGTTTAGACACCACTCATACCCATTTTGTCCCGAAAAAGGCTAAAACCAAGAAAACGTTGATTCAAAGCAGTAAACAGATTAGTTACTGTTTCTAGGGTCAGAATGTGTGACAATCCAATGCATTTAACTAATTGTAAGAGTTTGAAATGAATTTGGAGTGTTTAGACAACAGTTAAACACGTTTTATCCCAAAACAGGCTAAAACCGAGAGAAAACATTGATTCGAAGCATTAAAAAGCTATGTTACTTTTTCTAGGGTCAAACTATGTAACAATCCAATGCATTTAACTAATAATAAGGGTTCGGGTTGAATTTGGAGTGTTTAGACACCACTCATACCCATTTTGTCCCGAAATAGGCTAAAACCGAGAAAACATTGATTCTAAGCAGTAAACAGCGTTGTTACTGTTTCTAGGGTCAGAATGTGTGACATTCCAATGCATTTGACTAATTGTAAGAGTTCGGGATGAATTTGGAGTGTTTAAACAACAGTTAAACTCGTTTTATCCCAAAACCGGCTTAAACCGAGAAAATCGGCTTAAACCAAGAGAAAACATTGACTCGAAGCATTAAACAGATATGTTACTCTTTCTAGGGTCAAAATATGTAACAATCCAATGCATTTAACTAATTATAAGAGTTCGGGTTGAATTTGGAGTGTTTAGACACCTCTTAGACCCATTTTGTCCCGAAACAGGCTAAAACCGAGAAAACGTTGATTCAAAGCAGTAAACAGATTTGTTACTGTTTCTAGGGTCAAAATGTGTGACAATCCAATGCATTTGACTAATTGTAAGAGTTCGGGATGAATTTGGAGTGTTTAGACAACAGTGAAACCCGTTTTATCCCAAAGCAGACTTAAATTTAGAAAACAGGCTAAAACCGAGAGAAAACATTGATTTGAAGCATTAAATACCTATGTTACTCTTTCTAGGGTCAAACTATGTAACAATCCAATGCATTTGACTAGTTATAAGAGTTCGGGTTGAATTTGGAGTGTTTAGACACCACTCATACCCATTTTGTCCCGAAAAAGGCTAAAACAGAGAAAACGTTGATTCAAAACAGTAAACAGTATTGTTACTGTTTCTAGGGTCAGAATGTGTGACAATCCAATGCATTTAACTAATTGTAAGAGTTCGAAATGAATTTGGAGTGTTTAGACTACAGTTAAACACGTTTTATCCCAAAACAGGCTAAAACCAAGAGAAAACATTGATTCGAAGCTTTAAACAGCTATGTTACTCTTTCTAGGTCAAAATATGTAACAATCCAATGCATTTGACTAATTATAAGAGTTCGGGTTGAATTTGGAGTGTTTAGACACCACCCATACCTATTTTGTCCCGAAACAGGCTACAACCAAGAAAACGTTGATTCAAAGCAGTAAACAGCTTTGTTACTGTTTCTAGGGTCAGAATGTGTGACAATCCAATGCATTTAACTAAATGTAAGAGTTCGAAATGAATTTGGAGTGTTTAGACAACAGTTACACCCGTTTTATCCCAAAGCAAGCTTAAATTTAGAAAACAGGCTAAAACTGAGAGAAAACATTGATTCGAAGCAGTAAACAGGTATGTTACTCTTTCTAGGGTCAAAATATGTAACAATCCAATGTATTTGACTAATAATAAGGATTCGGGTTGAATTTGGAGTGTTTAGACACCACTCATACCCATTTTGTCCCGAAAAAGGCTAAAACCAAGAAAACGTTGATTCAAAGCAGTAAACAGATTAGTTACTGTTTCTAGGGTCAGAATGTGTGACAATCCAATGCATTTAACTAATTGTAAGAGTTTGAAATGAATTTGGAGTGTTTAGACAACAGTTAAACACGTTTTATCCCAAAACAGGCTAAAACCGAGAGAAAACATTGATTCGAAGCATTAAACAGCTATGTTACTCTTTCTAGGGTCAAAATATGTAGCAATCCAATGCATTTGACTTATTATAAGATTTCGGGTTGAATTTGGAGTATTTAGAGACCACTCATACCAATTTTGTCCCGAAACAGGCTAAAACCGAGAAAACATTGATTCTAAGCAGTAAACAGCGTTGTTACTGTTTCTAGGGTCAGAATGTATGATATTCCAATGCATTTGACTAATTGTAAGAGTTCGGGATGAATTTGGATTGTTTAGACAACAGTTAAACTCGTTTTATCCTAAAACCGGCTTAAACCGAGAAAACAGGCTAAAACCAAGAGAAAACATTGACTCGAAGCATTAAACAGCTATGTTACTCTTTCTAGGGTCAAAATATGTAACAATCCAATGCATGACTAATTATAAAAGTTCGGGTTGAATTTGGAGTGTTTAGACACCACTCATACCCATTTTGTCCCGAAACAGGCTAAAACCAAGAAAACGTTGATTCAAAGCAGTAAACAGCTTTGTTACTGTTTCTAGGGTTAGAATGTGTGACAATCCAATGCATTTGACTAATTGTAAGAGTTCGTGATGAATTTGGAGTGTTTAGACAACAGTTACAGCCGTTTTATCCCAAAGCAGGCTTAAATCTAGAAAACAGGCTAAAACCGAGAGAAAACATTGATTCGAAGCAGTAAACAGGTATGTTACTCTTTCTAGGGTCAAAATATGTAACAATCCAATGCATTTGACTAATAATAAGGGTTCGGGTTGAATTTGGAGTGTTTAGATACCATTCATACCCATTTTGTCCCGAAAAAGGCTAAAACCAAGAAAACGTTGATTCAAAGCAGTAAACAGTTTAGTTACTGTTTATAGGGACAGAATGTGTGACAATCCAATGCATTTAACTAATTGTAAGAGTTTGAAATGAATTTAGAGTGTTTAGACAATAGTTAAACACGTTTTATCCCAAAACAGGCTACAACCGAGAGAAAACATTGATTCGAAGCATTAAATAGCTATGTTACTCTTTCTAGGGTCCAAATATGTAGCAATCCAATGCATTTGGCTAATTATAAGAGTTTGGGTTGAATTTGGAGTGTTTAGAGACCACTCATACCCATTTTGTCCCGAAACAGGCTAAAACCGAGAAAACGTTGATTCTAAGCAGTAAACAGCATTGTTACTGTTTCTAGGGTCAGAATGTGTGACATTCCAATGCATTTGACTAATTGTAAGAGTTCGGGATGAATTTGGAGTGTTTAGACAACAGTTAAACTCGTTTTATCCCAAAACCGGCTTAAACCGAGAAAATCGGCTTAAACCAAGAGAAAACATTGACTCGAAGCATTAAACAGATATGTTACTCTTTCTAGGGTCAAAATATGTAACAATCCAATGCATTTGACTAATTATAAGAGTTCGGGTTGAATTTGGAGTGTTTAGACACCTCTTAGACCCATTTTGTCCCGAAACAGGCTAAAACCGAGAGAAAACATTGATTCGAAGCAGTAAACAGGTATGTTACTCTTTCTAGGGTCAAAATATGTAACAATCCAATGCATTTGACTAATAATAAGGGTTCGGGTTGAATTTGGAGTGTTTAGATACCACTCATACCCATTTTGTCCCGAAAAAGGCTAAAACCAAGAAAACGTTGATTCAAAGCAGTAAACAGTTTAGTTACTGTTTATAGGGTCAGAATGTGTGACAATCCAATGCATTTAACTAATTGTAAGAGTCTGAAATGAATTTGGAGTGTTTAGACAATAGTTAAACACGTTTTATCCCAAAACAGGCTACAACCGAGAGAAAACATTGATTCGAAGCATTAAATAGCTATGTTACTCTTTCTAGGGTCAAAATATGTAGCAATCCAATGCATTTGGCTAATTATAAGAGTTTGGGTTGAAGTTGGAGTGTTTAGACACCACTCATACCCATTTTGTCCCGAAACAGGCTACAACCGAGAAAACATTGATTCTAAGCAGTAAACAGCGTTGTTACTGTTTCTAGGGTCAGAATGTGTGACATTCCAATGTATTTGACTAATTGTAAGAGTTCGGGATGAATTTGGAGTGTTTAGACACCTCTTAGACCCATTTTGTCCCGAAACAGGCTAAAACCGAGAAAACGTTGATTCAAAGCAGTAAACAATTTGTTACTGTTTCTAGGGTCAAAATGTGTGACAATCCAATGCATTTGACTAATTGTAAGAGTTCAGGATGAATTTGGAGTGTTTAGACAACAGTGAAACCCGTTTTATCCCAAAGCAGACTTAAATTTAGAAAACAGGCTAAAACCAAGAGAAAACATTGATTTGAAGCATTAAATACCTATGTTACTCTTTCTAGGGTCAAAATATGTAACAATCCAATGCATTTGACTAGTTATAAGAGTTCGGGTTGAATTTGGAGTGTTTAGACACCACTCATACCCATTTTGTCCCGAAAAAGGCTAAAACAGAGAAAACGTTGATTCAAAGCAGTAAACAGTTTTGTTACTGTTTCTAGGGTCAGAATGTGTGACAATCCAATGCATTTAACTAATTGTAAGAGTTCGAAATGAATTTGGAGTGTTTAGACTACAGTTAAACACGTTTTATCCCAAAATCGGCTTAAACCAAGAGAAAACATTGACTCGAAGCATTAAACAGATATGTTACTCTTTCTAGGGTCAAAATATGTAACAATCCAATGCATTTGACTAATTATAAGAGTTCGGGTTGAATTTGGAGTGTTTAGACACCTCTTAGACCCATTTTGTCCCGAAACAGGCTAAAACCGAGAAAACGTTGATTCAAAGCAGTAAACAGATTTGTTACTGTTTCTAGGGTCAGAATGTGTGACATTCCAATGCATTTGACTAATTGTAAGAGTTCGGGATGAATTTGGAGTGTTTAGACAACAGTTAAACTCGTTTTATCCCAAAACCGGCTTAAACCGAGAAAATCGGCTTAAACCAAGAGAAAACATTGACTCGAAGCATTAAACAGATATGTTACTCTTTCTAGGGTCAAAATATGTAACAATCCAATGCATTTGACCAATTATAAGAGTTCGGGTTGAATTTGGAGTGTTTAGACACCTCTTAGACCCATTTTGTCCCGAAACAGGCTAAAACCGAGAAAACGTTGATTCAAAGCAGTAAACAGCTTTGTTACTGTTTCTAGGGTTAGAATGTGTGACAATCCAATGCATTTGACTAATTGTAAGAGTTCGAGATGAATTTGGAGTGTTTAGACAACAGTTAAACCCGTTTTATCCCAAAGTAGACATAAATCTAGAAAACAGGCTAAAACTGAGAGAAAACATAGATTTGATGCATTAAACAGGTATGTTACTCTTTCTATGGTCAAAATATGTAACAATCCAATGCATTTGACTAATTATAAAAGTTCGGGTTGAATTTGGAGTGTTTAGACACCACTCATACCCATTTTGTCCCGAAAAACGCTAAAACCGAGAAAACGTTGATTCAAAGCAGTAAACAGTTTTGTTACTGTTTCTAGGGTCAGAATGTGTGACAATCCAATGCATTTAACTAATTGTAAGAGTTTGAAATGAATTTGGAGTGTTTAGACTACAGTTAAACACGTTTTATCCCAAAATAGGCTAAAACCGAGAGAAAACATTAATTCGAAGCATTAAACAGCTATGTTACTCTTTCTAGGGTCAAAATATGTAACAATCCAATGTATTTGACTAGTTATAAGAGTTCGGGTTGAATTTGGAGTGTTTAGACACCACTCATACCCATTTTGTCCCGAAACAGGCTAAAACCAAGAAAACGTTGATTCAAAGCAGTAAACAGTTTAGTTACTGTTTCTAGGGTCAGAATGTGTGACAATCCAATGCATTTAACTAATTGTAAGAGTTCGAAATGAATTTGGAGTGTTTAGACAACAGTTAAACACGTTTTATCCCAAAACAGGCTAAAACCGAGAGAAAACATTGATTCGAAGCATTAAACAGCTATGTTACTCTTTCTAGGGTCAAAATATGTAACAATCCAATGCATTGGACTAATAATAAGGGTTCGGGTTGAATTTGGAGTGTTTAGACACCACTCATACCCATTTTGTCCCGAAACAGGCTAAAACCGAGAAAACATTGATTCTAAGCAGTAAACAGCATTGTTACTGTTTCTAGGGTCAGAATGTGTGACATTCCAATGCATTTGACTAATTTTAAGAGTTCGGGATGAATTTGGAGTGTTTAGACAACAGTTAAACTCGTTTTATCCCAAAACCGGCTTAAACCGAGAAAATCGGCTTAAACCAAGAGAAAACATTGACTCGAAGCATTAAACAGATATGTTACTCTTTCTAGGGTCAAAATATGTAACAATCCAATGCATTTGACTAATTATAAGAGTTCGGGTTGAATTTGGAGTGTTTAGACACCTCTTAGACCCATTTTGTCCCGAAACAGGCTAAAACCGAGAAAACCTTGATTCAAAGCAGTAAACAGATTTGTTACTGTTTCTAGGGTCAAAATGTGTGACAATTCAATGCATTTGACTAATTGTAAGAGTTCGGGATGAATTTGGAGTGTTAAGACAACAGTTAAACCCGTTTTATCCCAAAACCGGCTTAAACCGAGAAAATCGGCTTAAACCAAGAGAAAACATTGATTCGAAGCAGTAAACAGGTATGTTACTCTTTCTAGGGTCAAAATATGTAACAATCCAATGCATTTGACTAATAATAAGGGTTCTGGTTGAATTTGGAGTGTTTAGACACCACTCATACCCATTTTGTCCCGAAACAGGCTAAAACCGAGAAAACATTGATTCTAAGCAGTAAACAGCATTGTTACTGTTTCTAGGGTCAGAATGTGTGACATTCCAATGCATTTGACTAATTGTAAGAGTTCGGGATGAATTTGGAGTGTTTAGACAACAGTTAAACTCGTTTTATCCCAAAACCGGCTTAAACCGAGAAAATCGGCTTAAACCAAGAGAAAACATTGACTCGAAGCATTAAACAGATATGTTACTCTTTCTAGGGTCAAAATATGTAACACTCCAATGCATTTGACTAATTATAAGAGTTCGGGTTGAATTTGGAGTGTTTAGACACCTCTTAGACCCATTTTGTCCCGAAACAGGCTAAAACCGAGAAAACGTTGATTCAAAGCAGTAAACAGATTTGTTACTGTTTCTAGGGTCAAAATGTGTGACAATCCAATGCATTTGACTAATTGTAAGAGTTCGGGATGAATTTGGAGTGTTTAGACAACAGTTAAACTCGTTTTATCCCAAAACCGGCTTAACCCGAGAAAATCGGCTTAAACCAAGAGAAAACATTGATTCGAAGCAGTAAACAGGTATGTTACTCTTTCTAGGGTCAAAATATGTAACAATCCAATGCATTTGACTAATAATAAGGGTTCTAGTTGAATTTGGAGTGTTTAGACACCACTCATACCCATTTTGTCCCGAAACAGGCTAAAACCGAGAAAACATTGATTCTAAGCAGTAAACAGCATTGTTACTGTTTCTAGGGTCAGAATGTGTGACATTCCAATGCATTTGACTAATTGTAAGAGTTCGGGATGAATTTGGAGTGTTTAGACAACAGTTAAACTCGTTTTATCCCAAAACCGGCTTAAACCGAGAAAATCGGCTTAAACCAAGAGAAAACATTGACTCGAAGCATTAAACAGATATGTTACTCTTTCTAGGGTCAAAATATGTAACAATCCAATGCATTTGACTAATTGTAAGAGTTCGGGTTGAATTTGGAGTGTTTAGACACCTCTTAGACCCATTTTGTCCCGAAACAGGCTAAAACCGAGAAAACCTTGATTCAAAGCAGTAAACAGATTTGTTACTGTTTCTAGGGTCAAAATGTGTGACAATTCAATGCATTTGACTAATTGTAAGAGTTCGGGATGAATTTGGAGTGTTAAGACAACAGTTAAACCCGTTTTATCCCAAAGCAGACTTAAATTTAGAAAACAGGCTAAAACCGAGAGAAAACATTGATTTGTAGCATTAAATACCTATGTTACTCTTTCTAGGGTCAAAATATGTAACAATCCAATGCATTTGACTAGTTATAAGAGTTCAGGTTGAATTTGGAGTGTTTAGACACCACTCATACCCATTTTGTCCCGAAAAAGGCTAAAACAGAGAAAACGTTGATTCAAAGCAGTAAACAGTTTTGTTACTGTTTCTAGGGTCAGAATGTGTGACAATCCAATGCATTTAACTAATTCTAAGAGTTCGGGATGAATTTGGAGTGTTTAGACAACAGTTACACCCGTTTTATCACAAAGGAGGCTTAAATCTTGAAAACAGGCTAAAACCGAGAGAAAACATTGATTTGAAGCATTAAATACCTATGTTACTCTTTCTAGGGTCAAAATATGTAACAAACCAATGCATTTGACTAGTTATAAGAGTTCGGGTTGAATTTGGAGTGTTTAGACACCACTCATACCCATTTTGTCCCGAAAAAAGGCTAAAACCGAGAAAACGTTGATTCAAAGCAGTAAACAGTTTTGTTACTGTTTCTAGGGTCATAATGTGTGACAATCCAATGCATTTAACTAATTGTAAGAGTGTGAAATGAATTTGGAGTGTTTAGACAACAGTTAAACACGTTTTATCCCAAAATAGGCTAAAACCGAGAGAAAACATTAATTCGAAGCATTAAACGGCTATGTTACTCTTTCTAGGGTCAAAATATGTAACAATCCAATGCATTTGACTAGTTATAAGAGTTCGGGTTGAATTTGGAGTGTTTAGACACCACTCATACCCATTTTGTCCCGAAACAGGCTAAAACAAAGAAAACGTTGATTCAAAGCAGTAAACAGTTTAGTTACTGTTTCTAGGGTCAGAATGTGTGAAAATCCGATGCATTTAACTAATTGTAAGAGTTCGAAATGAATTTGGAGTGTTTAGACAACAGTTAAACACGTTTTATCCCAAAACAGGCTATAACCGAGAGAAAACATTGATTCGAAGCATTAAACAGCTATGTTACTCTTTCTAGGGTCAAAATATGTAACAATCCAATGCATTTGACTAATAATAAGGGTTCGGGTTGAATTTGGAGTGTTTAGACACCACTTATACCCATTTTGTCCCGAAACAGGCTAAAACCGAGAAAACATTGATTCTAAGCAGTAAACAACGTTGTTACTGTTTCTAGGGTCAGAATGTGTGACATTCCAATGCATTTGACTAATTGTAAGAGTTCGGGATGAATTTGGAGTGTTTAGACAACAGTTAAACTCGTTTTATCCAAAAACCGGCTTAAACCGAGAAAATCGGCTTAAACCAAGAGAAAACATTGACTCGAAGCATTAAACAGATATGTTACTCTTTCTAGGGTCAAAATATGTAACAATCCAATGCATTTGACTAATTATAAGAGTTCGGGTTGAATTTGGAGTGTTTAGACACCTCTTAGACCCATTTTGTCCCGAAACAGGCTAAAACCGAGAAAACGTTGATTCAAAGCAGTAAACAGATTTGTTACTGTTTCTAGGGTCAAAATGTGTGACAATCCAATGCATTTGACTAATTGTAAGAGTTCGGGATGAATTTGGAGTGTTTAGACAACAGTTAAACCCGTTTTATCCCAAAGCAGACTTAAATTTAGAAAACAGGCTAAAACCGAGAGAAAACATTGATTTGAAGCATTAAATACCTATGTTACTCTTTCTAGGGTCAAAATATGTAATAATCCAATGCATTTGACTAGTTATAAGAGTTCGGGTTGAATTTGGAGTGTTTAGACACCACTCATACCCATTTTGTCCCGAAAAAGGCTAAAACAGAGAAAACGTTGATTCAAAGCAGTAAACAGTTTTGTTACTGTTTCTAGAGTCAGAATGTGTGACAATCCAATGCATTTAACTAATTGTAAGAGTTCGAAATGAATTTGGAGTTTAGACTACAGTTAAACACGTTTTATCCCAAAATAGGCTAAAACCGAGAGAAAACATTAATTCGAAGCATTAAACGGCTATGTTACTCTTTCTAGGGTCAAAATATGTAACAATCCAATACATTTGACTAGTTATAAGAGTTCGGGTTGAATTTGGAGTGTTTAGACACCACTCATACCCATTTTGTCCCGAAACAGGCTAAAACCAAGAAAACGTTGATTCAAAGCAGTAAACAGTTTAGTTACTGTTTCTAGGGTCAGAATGTGTGACAATCCAATGCATTTAACTAATTGTAAGAGTTCGAAATGAATTTGGAGTGTTTAGACAACAGTTAAACACGTTTTATCCCAAAACAGGCTAAAACCGAGAGAAAACATTGATTCGAAGCATTAAACAGCTATGTTACTCTTTCTAGGGTCAAAATATGTAGCAATCCAATGCATTTGACTAATAATAAGGGTTCGGGTTGAATTTGGAGTGTTTAGACACCACTCATACCCATTTTGTCCCGAAACAGGCTAAAACCGAGAAAACATTGATTCTAAGAAGTAAACAGCGTTGTTACTGTTTCTAGGGTCAGAATGTGTGACATTCCAATGCATTTGACTAATTGTAAGAGTTCGGGATGAATTTGGAGTGTTTACACAACAGTTAAACTCGTTTTATCCCAAAACCGGCTTAAACCAAGAAAATCGGCTTAAACCAAGAGAAAACATTGACTCGAAGCATTAAACAGATATGTTACTCTTTCTAGGGTCAAAATATGTAACAATCCAATGCATTTGACTAATTATAAGTGTTCGGGTTGAATTTGGAGTGTTTAGACACCTCTTAGACCCATTTTGTCCCGAAACAGGCTAAAACCGAGAAAACGTTGATTCAAAGCAGTAAACAGATTTGTTACTGTTTCTAGGGTCAAAATGTGTGACAATCCAATGCATTTGACTAATTGTAAGAGTTCGGGATGAATTTGGAGTGTTTAGACAACACTTAAACCCGTTTTATCCCAAAGCAGACTTAAATTTAGAAAACAGGCTAAAACCGAGAGAAAACTTTGATTTGAAGCATTAAATACCTATGTTATTGTTTCTAGGGTCAAAATATGTAACAATCCAATGCATATGACTAGTTATAAGAGTTCGGGTTGAATTTGGAGTGTTTAGACACCACTCATACCCATTTTGTCCCGAAAAAGGCTAAAACGGAGAAAACGTTGATTCAAAGCAGTAAACAGTTTTGTTACTGTTTCTAGGGTCAGAATGTGTGACAATCCAATGCATTTAACTAATTGTAAGAGTTCGAAATGAATTTGGAGTGTTTAGACTACAGTTAAACACGTTTTATGCCAAAATAGGCTAAAACCGAGAGAAAATATTAATTCGAAGCATTAAACAGCTATGTTACTCTTTCTAGGGTCAAAATATGTAACAATCCAATGCATTTGACTAGTTATAAGAGTTCGGGTTGAATTTGGAGTGTTTAGACACCACTCATACCCATTTTGTCCCGAAACAGGCTAAAACCAAGAAAACGTTGATTCAAAGCAGTAAACAGTTTAGTTACTGTTTCTAGGGTCAGAATGTGTGACAATCCAATGCATTTAGCTAATTGAAGAGTTCGAAATGAATATGGAGTGTTTAGACAACAGTTAAACACGTTTTATCCCAAAACAGGCTAACACCGAGAGAAAATATTGATTCGAAGCATTAAACAGCTATGTTACTCTTTCTAGGGTCAAAAACTGTAACAATCCAATGCATTTGACTAATAATAAGGGTTCGGGTTGAATTTGGAGTGTTTAGACACCACTCATACCCATTTTGTCCCGAAACAGGCTAAAACCGAGAAAACATTGATTCTAAGCAGTAAACAGCGTTGTTACTGTTTCTAGGGTCAGAATGTGTGACATTCCATTGCATTTGACTAATTGTAAGAGTTCGGGATGAATTTGGAGTGTTTAGACAACAGTTAAACTCGTTTTATTCCAAAACCGGCTTAAACCGAGAAAATCGGCTTAAACCAAGAGAAAACATTGACTCGAAGCATTAAACAGATATGTTACTCTTTCTAGGGTCAAAATATGTAACAATCCAATGCATTTTACTAATTATAAGAGTTCGGGTTGAATTTGGAGTGTTTAGACACCTCTTAGACCCATTTTGTCCCGAAACAGGCTAAAACCGAGAAAACGTTGATTCAAAGCAGTAAACAGATTTGTTACTGTTTCTAGGGTCAAAATGTGTGACAATCCAATGCATTTGACTAATTGTAAGAGTTCGGGATGAATTTGGAGTGTTTAGACAACAGTTAAACTCGTTTTATCCCAAAGCAGACTTAAATTTAGAAAACAGGCTAAAACCGAGAGAAAACATTGATTTGAAGCATTAAATACCTATGTTACTCTTTCTAGGGTCAAAATATATAACAATCCAATGCATTTGACTAGTTATAAGAGTTTGGGGTTAATTTGGAGTGTTTAGACACCACTCATACCCATTTTGTCCCGAAAAGGGTAAAACAGAGAAAACGTTGATTCAAAGCAGTAAACAGTTTTGTTACTGTTTCTAGGGTCAGAATGTGTGACAATCCAATACATTTAACTAATTGTAAGAGTTTGAAATGAATTTGGAGTGTTTAGACAACAGTTACACCCGTTTTATCACAAAGGAGGCTTAAATCTTGAAAACAGGCTAAAACCGAGAGAAAACATTGATTTGAAGCATTAAATACCTAAGTTACTCTTTTTAGGGTCAAAATATGTAACAATCCAATGCATTTGACTAGTTATAAGAGTTCGGGTTGAATTTGGAGTATTTAGACACCACTCATACCCATTTTGTCCCGAAAAAGGCTAAAACCGAGAAAACGTTGATTCAAAGCAGTAAACAGTTTTATTACTGTTTCTAGGGTCAGAATGTGTGACAATCCAATGCATTTAACTAATTGTAAGAGTTCGAAATGAATTTGGAGTGTTTAGACAACAGTTAAACACGTTTTATCCCAAAACAGGCTAAAACCGAGAGAAAACATTGATTCGAAGCATTAAACAGCTATGTTACTCTTTCTAGGGTCAAAATATGTAACAATCCAATGCATTTGACTAATAATAAGGGTTCAGGTTGAATTTGGAGTGTTTAGACACCACTTATACCCATTTTGTCCCGAAACAGGCTAAAACCGAGAAAACATTGATTCTAAGCAGTAAACAGCGTTGTTACTGTTTCTAGGGTCAGAATGTGTGACATTCCAATGCATTTGACTAATTGTAAGAGTTCGGGATGAATTTAGAGTGTTTAGACAACAGTTAAACTCGTTTTATCCCAAAACCGGCTTAAACCGAGAAAATCGGCTTAAACCAAGAGGAAACATTGACTCGAAGCATTAAACAGATATGTTACTCTTTCTAGGGTCAAAATATGTAACAATCCAATGCATTTGACTAATTATAAGAGTTCGGGTTGAATTTGGAGTGTTTAGACACCTCTTAGACCCATTTTGTCCCGAAACAGGCTAAAACCGAGAAAACGTTGATTCAAAGCAGTAAACAGATTTGTTACTGTTTCTAGGGTCAAAATGTGTGACAATCCAATGCATTTGACTAATTGTAAGAGTTCGGGATGAATTTGGAGTGTTTAGACAACAGCTAAACCCGTTTTATCCCAAAGCAGACTTAAATTTAGAAAACAGGCTAAAACCGAGAGAAAACATTGATTTGAAGCATTAAATACCTATGTTACTCTTTCTAGGGTCAAAATATGTAACAATCCAATGCATTTGACCAATTATAAGAGTTCGGGTTGAATTTGGAGTGTTTAGACACCTCTTAGACCCATTTTGTCCCGAAACAGGCTAAAACCGAGAAAACGTTGATTCAAAGCAGTAAACAGCTTTGTTACTGTTTCTAGGGTTAGAATGTGTGACAATCCAATGCATTTGACTAATTGTAAGAGTTCGAGATGAATTTGGAGTGTTTAGACAACAGTTAAACCCGTTTTATCCCAAAGTAGACATAAATCTAGAAAACAGGCTAAAACCAAGAGAAAACATTGATTTGAAGCATTAAATAACTATGTTACTCTTTCTAGGGTCAAAATATGTAACAATCCAATGCATTTGACTAGTTATAAGAGTTCGGGTTGAATTTGGAGTGTTTAGACACCACTCATACCCATTTTGTCCCGAAAAAGGCTAAAACCGAGAAAATGTTGATTTTAAGCAGTAAACAGTTTTGTTACTGTTTCTAGGGTCATAATGTGTGACAATCCAATGCATTTAACTAATTGTAAGAGTTCGAAATGAATTTGGAGTGTTTAGACAACAGTTAAACACGTTTTATCCCAAAACAGGCTAAAACCGAGAGAAAACATTGATTCGAAGCATTAAACAGCTATGTTACTCTTTCTAAGGTAAAAATATGTAACAATCCAATGCATTTGACTAATTATAAGAGTTTGGGTTGAATTTGGGGTGTTTAGACACCACCCATACCTATTTTGTCTCGAAACAGGCTAAAACCAAGAAAACGTTGATTCAAAGCAGTAAACAGTTTAGTTACTGTTTCTAGGGTCAGAATGTGTGACAATCCAATGCATTTAACTAATTGTAAGAGTTCGAAATGAATTTGGAGTGTTTAGACAACAGTTAAACACGTTTTATCCCAAAACAGGCTAAAACCGAGAGAAAACATTGATTCGAAGCATTAAACAGCTATGTTACTCTTTCTAGGGTCAAAATATGTAACAATCCAATGCATTTGACTAATAATAAGGGTTCGGGTTGAATTTGGAGTGTTTAGACACCACTCATACCCATTTTGTCCCGAAACAGGCTAAAACCGAGAAAACATGATTCTAAGCAGTAAACAGCATTGTTACTGTTTCTAGGGTCAGAATGTGTGACATTCCAATGCATTTGACTAATTGTAAGAGTTCGGGATGAATTTGGAGTGTTTAGACAACAGTTAAACTCGTTTTATCCCAAAACCGGCTTAAACCGAGAAAATCGGCTTAAACCAAGAGAAAACATTGACTCGAAGCATTAAACAGATATGTTACTCTTTCTAGGGTCAAAATATGTAACAATCCAATGCATTTGACTAATTATAAGAGTTCGGGTTGAATTTGGAGTGTTTAGACACCTCTTAGACCCATTTTGTCCCGAAACAGGCTAAAACCGAGAAAACGTTGATTCAAAGCAGTAAACAGATTTGTTACTGTTTCTAGGGTCAAAATGTGTGACAATCCAATGCATTTGACTAATTGTAAGAGTTTGGGATGAATTTGGAGTGTTTAGACAACAGTTAAACCCGTTTTATCCCAAAGTAGACTTAAATTTAGAAAACAGGCTAAAACCGAGAGAAAACATTGATTTGAAGCATTAAATACCTATGTTAATCTTTCTAGGGTCAAAATATATAACAATCCAATGCATTTGACTAGTTATAAGAGTTCGGGTTGAATTTGGAGTGTTTAGACACCACTCATACCCATTTTGTCCCGAAAAAGGCTAAAACAGAGAAAACGTTGATTCAAAGCAGTAAACAGTTTTGTTACTGTTTCTAGGGTCAGAATGTGTGACAATCCAATGCATTTAACTAATTGTAAGAGTTTGAAATGAATTTGGAGTGTTTAGACAACAGTTACACCCGTTTTATCACAAAGGAGGCTTAAATCTTGAAAACAGGCTAAAACCGAGAGAAAACATTGATTTGAAGCATTAAATACCTACGTTACTCTTTTTAGGGTCAAAATATGTAACAATCCAATGCATTTGACTAGTTATAAGAGTTCGGGTTGAATTTGGAGTGTTTAGACACCACTCATACCCTTTTTGTCCCGAAAAAGGCTAAAACCGAGAAAACGTTGATTCAAAGCAGTAAACAGTTTTGTTACTGTTTCTAGGGTCAGAATGTGTGACAATCCAATGCATTTAACTAATTGTAAGAGTTCGAAATGAATTTGGAGTGTTTAGACAACAGTTAAACACGTTTTATCCCAAAACAGGCTAAAACCGAGAGAAAACATTGATTCGAAGCATTAAACAGCTATGTTACTCTTTCTAGGGTCAAAATATGTAACAATCCAATGCATTTGACTAATAATAAGGGTTCAGGTTGAATTTGGAGTGTTTAGACACCACTTATACCCATTTTGTCCCGAAACAGGCTAAAACCGAGAAAACATTGATTCTAAGCAGTAAACAGCGTTGTTACTGTTTCTAGGGTCAGAATGTGTGACATTCCAATGCATTTGACTAATTGTAATAGTTCGGGATGAATTTGGAGTGTTTAGACAACAGTTAAACTCGTTTTATCCCAAAACCGGCTTAAACCGAGAAAATCGGCTTAAACCAAGAGAAAATATTAATTCGAAGCATTAAACAGATATGTTACTCTTTCTAGGGTCAAAATATGTAACAATCCAATGCATTTGACTAGTTATAAGAGTTCGGGTTGAATTTGGAGTGTTTAGACACCACTCATACCCATTTTGTCCCGAAACAGGCTAAAACCAAGAAAACGTTGATTCAAAGCAGTAAACAGTTTAGTTACTGTTTCTAGGGTCAGAATGTGTGACAATCCAATGCATTTAGCTAATTGAAGAGTTCGAAATGAATATGGAGTGTTTAGACAACAGTTAAACACGTTTTATCCCAAAACAGGCTAACACCGAGAGAAAACATTGATTCGAAGCATTAAACAGCTATGTTACTCTTTCTAGGGTCAAAAACTGTAACAATCCAATGCATTTGACTAATAATAAGGGTTCGGGTTGAATTTGGAGTGTTTAGACACCACTCATACCCATTTTGTCCCGAAACAGGCTAAAACCGAGAAAACATTGATTCTAAGCAGTAAACAGCGTTGTTACTGTTTCTAGGGTCAGAATGTGTGACATTCCATTGCATTTGACTAATTGTAAGAGTTCGGGATGAATTTGGAGTGTTTAGACAACAGTTAAACTCGTTTTATTCCAAAACCGGCTTAAACCGAGAAAATCGGCTTAAACCAAGAGAAAACATTGACTCGAAGCATTAAACAGATATGTTACTCTTTCTAGGGTCAAAATATGTAACAATCCAATGCATTTTACTAATTATAAGAGTTCGGGTTGAATTTGGAGTGTTTAGACACCTCTTAGACCCATTTTGTCCCGAAACAGGCTAAAACCGAGAAAACGTTGATTCAAAGCAGTAAACAGATTTGTTACTGTTTCTAGGGTCAAAATGTGTGACAATCCAATGCATTTGACTAATTGTAAGAGTTCGGGATGAATTTGGAGTGTTTAGACAACAGTTAAACTCGTTTTATCCCAAAGCAGACTTAAATTTAGAAAACAGGCTAAAACCGAGAGAAAACATTGATTTGAAGCATTAAATACCTATGTTACTCTTTCTAGGGTCAAAATATATAACAATCCAATGCATTTGACTAGTTATAAGAGTTTGGGGTTAATTTGGAGTGTTTAGACACCACTCATACCCATTTTGTCCCGAAAAGGGTAAAACAGAGAAAACGTTGATTCAAAGCAGTAAACAGTTTTGTTACTGTTTCTAGGGTCAGAATGTGTGACAATCCAATACATTTAACTAATTGTAAGAGTTTGAAATGAATTTGGAGTGTTTAGACAACAGTTACACCCGTTTTATCACAAAGGAGGCTTAAATCTTGAAAACAGGCTAAAACCGAGAGAAAACATTGATTTGAAGCATTAAATACCTAAGATACTCTTTTTAGGGTCAAAATATGTAACAATCCAATGCATTTGACTAGTTATAAGAGTTCGGGTTGAATTTGGAGTATTTAGACACCACTCATACCCATTTTGTCCCGAAAAAGGCTAAAACCGAGAAAACGTTGATTCAAAGCAGTAAACAGTTTTATTACTGTTTCTAGGGTCAGAATGTGTGACAATCCAATGCATTTAACTAATTGTAAGAGTTCGAAATGAATTTGGAGTGTTTAGACAACAGTTAAACACGTTTTATCCCAAAACAGGCTAAAACCGAGAGAAAACATTGATTCGAAGCATTAAACAGCTATGTTACTCTTTCTAGGGTCAAAATATGTAACAATCCAATGCATTTGACTAATAATAAGGGTTCAGGTTGAATTTGGAGTGTTTAGACACCACTTATACCCATTTTGTCCCGAAACAGGCTAAAACCGAGAAAACATTGATTCTAAGCAGTAAACAGCGTTGTTACTGTTTCTAGGGTCAGAATGTGTGACATTCCAATGCATTTGACTAATTGTAAGAGTTCGGGATGAATTTAGAGTGTTTAGACAACAGTTAAACTCGTTTTATCCCAAAACCGGCTTAAACCGAGAAAATCGGCTTAAACCAAGAGGAAACATTGACTCGAAGCATTAAACAGATATGTTACTCTTTCTAGGGTCAAAATATGTAACAATCCAATGCATTTGACTAATTATAAGAGTTCGGGTTGAATTTGGAGTGTTTAGACACCTCTTAGACCCATTTTGTCCCGAAACAGGCTAAAACCGAGAAAACGTTGATTCAAAGCAGTAAACAGATTTGTTACTGTTTCTAGGGTCAAAATGTGTGACAATCCAATGCATTTGACTAATTGTAAGAGTTCGGGATGAATTTGGAGTGTTTAGACAACAGCTAAACCCGTTTTATCCCAAAGCAGACTTAAATTTAGAAAACAGGCTAAAACCGAGAGAAAACATTGATTTGAAGCATTAAATACCTATGTTACTCTTTCTAGGGTCAAAATATGTAACAATCCAATGCATTTGACCAATTATAAGAGTTCGGGTTGAATTTGGAGTGTTTAGACACCTCTTAGACCCATTTTGTCCCGAAACAGGCTAAAACCGAGAAAACGTTGATTCAAAGCAGTAAACAGCTTTGTTACTGTTTCTAGGGTTAGAATGTGTGACAATCCAATGCATTTGACTAATTGTAAGAGTTCGAGATGAATTTGGAGTGTTTAGACAACAGTTAAACCCGTTTTATCCCAAAGTAGACATAAATCTAGAAAACAGGCTAAAACCAAGAGAAAACATTGATTTGAAGCATTAAATAACTATGTTACTCTTTCTAGGGTCAAAATATGTAACAATCCAATGCATTTGACTAGTTATAAGAGTTCGGGTTGAATTTGGAGTGTTTAGACACCACTCATACCCATTTTGTCCCGAAAAAGGCTAAAACCGAGAAAATGTTGATTTTAAGCAGTAAACAGTTTTGTTACTGTTTCTAGGGTCATAATGTGTGACAATCCAATGCATTTAACTAATTGTAAGAGTTCGAAATGAATTTGGAGTGTTTAGACAACAGTTAAACACGTTTTATCCCAAAACAGGCTAAAACCGAGAGAAAACATTGATTCGAAGCATTAAACAGCTATGTTACTCTTTCTAAGGTAAAAATATGTAACAATCCAATGCATTTGACTAATTATAAGAGTTTGGGTTGAATTTGGGGTGTTTAGACACCACCCATACCTATTTTGTCCCGAAACAGGCTAAAACCAAGAAAACGTTGATTCAAAGCAGTAAACAGTTTAGTTACTGTTTCTAGGGTCAGAATGTGTGACAATCCAATGCATTTAACTAATTGTAAGAGTTCGAAATGAATTTGGAGTGTTTAGACAACAGTTAAACACGTTTTATCCCAAAACAGGCTAAAACCGAGAGAAAACATTGATTCGAAGCATTAAACAGCTATGTTACTCTTTCTAGGGTCAAAATATGTAACAATCCAATGCATTTGACTAATAATAAGGGTTCGGGTTGAATTTGGAGTGTTTAGACACCACTCATACCCATTTTGTCCCGAAACAGGCTAAAACCGAGAAAACATGATTCTAAGCAGTAAACAGCATTGTTACTGTTTCTAGGGTCAGAATGTGTGACATTCCAATGCATTTGACTAATTGTAAGAGTTCGGGATGAATTTGGAGTGTTTAGACAACAGTTAAACTCGTTTTATCCCAAAACCGGCTTAAACCGAGAAAATCGGCTTAAACCAAGAGAAAACATTGACTCGAAGCATTAAACAGATATGTTACTCTTTCTAGGGTCAAAATATGTAACAATCCAATGCATTTGACTAATTATAAGAGTTCGGGTTGAATTTGGAGTGTTTAGACACCTCTTAGACCCATTTTGTCCCGAAACAGGCTAAAACCGAGAAAACGTTGATTCAAAGCAGTAAACAGATTTGTTACTGTTTCTAGGGTCAAAATGTGTGACAATCCAATGCATTTGACTAATTGTAAGAGTTTGGGATGAATTTGGAGTGTTTAGACAACAGTTAAACCCGTTTTATCCCAAAGCAGACTTAAATTTAGAAAACAGGCTAAAACCGAGAGAAAACATTGATTTGAAGCATTAAATACCTATGTTAATCTTTCTAGGGTCAAAATATATAACAATCCAATGCATTTGACTAGTTATAAGAGTTCGGGTTGAATTTGGAGTGTTTAGACACCACTCATACCCATTTTGTCCCGAAAAAGGCTAAAACAGAGAAAACGTTGATTCAAAGCAGTAAACAGTTTTGTTACTGTTTCTAGGGTCAGAATGTGTGACAATCCAATGCATTTAACTAATTGTAAGAGTTTGAAATGAATTTGGAGTGTTTAGACAACAGTTACACCCGT
Source organism: Camelina sativa (assembly GCF_030686135.1). Taxonomy (NCBI): domain Eukaryota; kingdom Viridiplantae; phylum Streptophyta; class Magnoliopsida; order Brassicales; family Brassicaceae; genus Camelina; species Camelina sativa. The sequence goes on along the minus strand of NC_141897.1, from coordinate 10,499,754 downwards.
TTTATCACAAAGGAGGCTTAAATCTTGAAAACAGGCTAAAACCGAGAGAAAACATTGATTTGAAGCATTAAATACCTACGTTACTCTTTTTAGGGTCAAAATATGTAACAATCCAATGCATTTGACTAGTTATAAGAGTTCGGGTTGAATTTGGAGTGTTTAGACACCACTCATACCCATTTTGTCCCGAAAAAGGCTAAAACCGAGAAAACGTTGATTCAAAGCAGTAAACAGTTTTGTTACTGTTTCTAGGGTCAGAATGTGTGACAATCCAATGCATTTAACTAATTGTAAGAGTTCGAAATGAATTTGGAGTGTTTAGACAACAGTTAAACACGTTTTATCCCAAAACAGGCTAAAACCGAGAGAAAACATTGATTCGAAGCATTAAACAGCTATGTTACTCTTTCTAGGGTCAAAATATGTAACAATCCAATGCATTTGACTAATAATAAGGGTTCGGGTTGAATTTGGAGTGTTTAGACACCACTCATACCCATTTTGTCCCGAAACAGGCTAAAACCGAGAAAACATGATTCTAAGCAGTAAACAGCATTGTTACTGTTTCTAGGGTCAGAATGTGTGACATTCCAATGCATTTGACTAATTGTAAGAGTTCGGGATGAATTTGGAGTGTTTAGACAACAGTTAAACTCGTTTTATCCCAAAACCGGCTTAAACCGAGAAAATCGGCTTAAACCAAGAGAAAACATTGACTCGAAGCATTAAACAGATATGTTACTCTTTCTAGGGTCAAAATATGTAACAATCCAATGCATTTGACTAATTATAAGAGTTCGGGTTGAATTTGGAGTGTTTAGACACCTCTTAGACCCATTTTGTCCCGAAACAGGCTAAAACCGAGAAAACGTTGATTCAAAGCAGTAAACAGATTTGTTACTGTTTCTAGGGTCAAAATGTGTGACAATCCAATGCATTTGACTAATTGTAAGAGTTTGGGATGAATTTGGAGTGTTTAGACAACAGTTAAACCCGTTTTATCCCAAAGCAGACTTAAATTTAGAAAACAGGCTAAAACCGAGAGAAAACATTGATTTGAAGCATTAAATACCTATGTTAATCTTTCTAGGGTCAAAATATATAACAATCCAATGCATTTGACTAGTTATAAGAGTTCGGGTTGAATTTGGAGTGTTTAGACACCACTCATACCCATTTTGTCCCGAAAAAGGCTAAAACAGAGAAAACGTTGATTCAAAGCAGTAAACAGTTTTGTTACTGTTTCTAGGGTCAGAATGTGTGACAATCCAATGCATTTAACTAATTGTAAGAGTTTGAAATGAATTTGGAGTGTTTAGACAACAGTTACACCCGTTTTATCACAAAGGAGGCTTAAATCTTGAAAACAGGCTAAAACCGAGAGAAAACATTGATTTGAAGCATTAAATACCTACGTTACTCTTTTTAGGGTCAAAATATGTAACAATCCAATGCATTTGACTAGTTATAAGAGTTCGGGTTGAATTTGGAGTGTTTAGACACCACTCATACCCATTTTGTCCCGAAAAAGGCTAAAACCGAGAAAACGTTGATTCAAAGCAGTAAACAGTTTTGTTACTGTTTCTAGGGTCAGAATGTGTGACAATCCAATGCATTTAACTAATTGTAAGAGTTCGAAATGAATTTGGAGTGTTTAGACAACAGTTAAACACGTTTTATCCCAAAACAGGCTAAAACCGAGAGAAAACATTGATTCGAAGCATTAAACAGCTATGTTACTCTTTCTAGGGTCAAAATATGTAACAATCCAATGCATTTGACTAATAATAAGGGTTCAGGTTGAATTTGGAGTGTTTAGACACCACTTATACCCATTTTGTCCCGAAACAGGCTAAAACCGAGAAAACATTGATTCTAAGCAGTAAACAGCGTTGTTACTGTTTCTAGGGTCAGAATGTGTGACATTCCAATGCATTTGACTAATTGTAATAGTTCGGGATGAATTTGGAGTGTTTAGACAACAGTTAAACTCGTTTTATCCCAAAACCGGCTTAAACCGAGAAAATCGGCTTAAACCAAGAGGAAACATTGACTCGAAGCATTAAACAGATATGTTACTCTTTCTAGGGTCAAAATATGTAACAATCCAATGCATTTGACTAATTATAAGAGTTCGGGTTGAATTTGGAGTGTTTAGACACCTCTTAGACCCATTTTGTCCCGAAACAGGCTAAAACCGAGAAAACGTTGATTCAAAGCAGTAAACAGATTTGTTACTGTTTCAAGGGTCAAAATGTGTGACAATCCAATGCATTTGACTAATTGTAAGAGTTCGAGATGAATTTGGAGGGTTTAGACAACAGTTAAACCCGTTTTATCCCAAAGAAGACATAAATCTAGAAAACAGGCTAAAACCGAGAGAAAACATTGATTTGAAGCATTAAATACCTATGTTACGCTTTCTAGGGTCAAAATATGCAACAATCCAATGCATTTGACTAGTTATAAGAGTTCGGGTTGAATTTGGAGTGTTTAGACACCACTCATACCCATTTTGTCCCGAAAAAGGCTAAAACCGAGAAAACATTGATTCAAAGCAGTAAACAGTTTTGTTACTGTTTCTAGGTTCAGAATGTGTGACAATCCAATGCATTTAACTAATTGTAAGAGTTCGAAATGAATTTGGAGTGTTTAGACAACAGTTAAACACGTTTTATCCCAAAACAGGCTAAAACCGAGAGAAAATATTAATTCGAAGCATTAAACAGCTATGTTACTCTTTCTAGGGTCAAAATATGTAACAATCCAATGCATTTGACTAGTTATAAGAGTTCGGGTTGAATTTGGAGTGTTTAGACACCACTCATACCCATTTTGTCCCGAAACAGGCTAAAACCAAGAAAACGTTGATTCAAAGCAGTAAACAGTTTAGTTACTGTTTCTAGGGTCAGAATGTGTGACAATCCAATGCATTTAACTAATTGTAAGAGTTCGAAATGAATTTGGAGTGTTTAGACAACAGTTAAACACGTTTTATCCCAAAACAGGCTAACACCGAGAGAAAACATTGATTCGAAGCATTAAACAGCTATGTTACTCTTTCTAGGGTCAAAATATGTAACAATCCAATGCATTTGACTAATAATAAGGGTTCGGGTTGAATTTGGAGTGTTTAGACACCACTCATACCCATTTTACCCCGAAACAGGCTAAAACCGAGAAAACATTGATTCTAAGCAGTAAACAGCGTTGTTACTGTTTCTAGGGTCAGAATGTGTGACAATCCAATGCATTTAACTAATTGTAAGAGTTTGAAATGAATTTGGAGTGTTTAGACAACAGTTAAACACGTTTTATCCCAAAACAGGCGAAAACCGAGAGAAAACATTGATTTGAAGCATTAAACAGCTATGTTACTTTTTCTAGGGTCAAAATATGTAACAATCCAATGCATTTGACTAATAATAAGGGTTCGAGTTGAATTTGGAGTGTTTAGTCACCACTCATACCCATTTTGTCCCGAAACAGGCTAAAACCGAGAAAACATTGATTCTAAGCAGTAAACAGCGTTGTTACTGTTTCTAGGGTCAGAATGTGTGACATTCCAATGCATTTGACTAATTGTAAGAGTTCGGGATGAATTTGGAGTGTTTAGACAACAGTTAAACTCGTTTTATCCAAAAACCGACTTAAACCGAGAAAATCGGCTTAAACCAAGAGAAAACATTGACTTGAAGCATTAAACATATATGTTACTCTTTCTAGGGTCAAAATATGTAACAATCCAATGCATTTGACTAATTATAAGAGTTCGGGTTGAATTTGGAGTGTTTAGACACCTCTTAGACCCATTTTGTCCCGAAACAGGCTAAAACCGAGAAAACGTTGATTCAAAGCAGTAAACAGATTTGTTACTGTTTCTAGGGTCAAAATGTGTGACAATCCAATGCATTTGACTAATTGTAAGAGTTCGGGATGAATTTGGAGTGTTTAGACAACAGTTAAACCCATTTTATCCCAAAGCAGACTTAAATTTAGAAAACAGGCTAAAACCGAGAGAAAACATTGATTTGAAGCATTAAATACCTATGTTACTCTTTTTAGGGTCAAAATATATAACAATCCAATGCATTTGACTAGTTATAAGAGTTCGGGTTGAATTTGGAGTGTTTAGACACCACTCATACCCATTTTGTCCCGAAAAAGGCTAAAATAGAGAAAACGTTGATTCAAAGCAGTAAACAGTTTTGTTACTGTTTCTAGGGTCAGAATGTGTGACAATCCAATGCATTTAACTAATTGTAAGAGTTTGAAATGAATTTGGAGTGTTTAGACAACAGTTACACCCGTTTTATCACAAAGGAGGCTTAAATCTTGAAAACAGGCTAAAACCGAGAGAAAACATTGATTTGAAGCATTAAATACCTATGTTACTCTTTCTAGGGTCAAAATATGTAACAATCCAATGCATTTGACTAGTTATAAGAGTTCGGGTTGAATTTGGAGTGTTTAGACACCACTCATACCCATTTTATCCCGAAAAAGGCTAAAACCGAGAAAACGTTGATTCAAATCAGTAAACAGTTTTGTTACTGTTTCTAGGGTCAGAATGTGTGACAATCCAATGCATTTAACTAATTGTAAGAGTTCGAAATGAATTTGGAGTGTTTAGACAACAGTTAAACACGTTTTATCCCAAAACAGGCTAAAACCGAGAGAAAACATTGATTCGAAGCATTAAACAGCTATGTTACTCATTCTAGGGTCAACATATGTAACAATCCAATGCATTTGACTAATTATAAGAGTTCGGGTTGAATTTGGAGTGTTTAGACACCACCCATACCTATTTTGTCCCGAAACAGGCTAAAACAGAGAAAACGTTGATTCAAAGCAGTAAACAGTTTAGTTACTGTTTCTAGGGTCAGAATGTGTGACAATCCAATGCATTTAACTAATTGTAAGAGTTCGAAATGAATTTGGAGTGTTTAGACAACAGTTAAACACGTTTTATCCCAAAACAGGCTAAACCCGAGAGAAAACATTGATTCGAAGCATTAAACAGCTATGTTACTCTTTCTAGGGTCAAAATATGAAACAATCCAATGCATTTGACTAATAATAAGGGTTCGGGTTGAATTTGGAGTGTTTAGACACCACCTATACCCATTTTGTCCCGAAACAGGCTAAAACCGAGAAAACATTGATTCTAAGCAGTAAACAGCGTTGTTACTGTTTCTAGGGTCAGAATGTGTGACATTCCAATGCATTTGACTAATTGTAAGAGTTCGGGATGAATTTGGAGTGTTTAGACAACAGTTAAACTCGTTTTATCCCAAAACCGGCTTAAACCGAGAAAATCGGCTTAAACCAAGAGAAAACATTGACTCGAAGCATTAAACAGATATGTTACACTTTCTAGGGTCAAAATATGTAACAATCCAATGCATTTGACTAATTATAAGAGTTCGGGTTGAATTTGGAGTGTTTAGACACCTCTTAGACCCATTTTGTCCCGAAACAGGCTAAAACCGAGAAAACGTTGATTCAAAGCAGTAAACAGATTTGTTACTGTTTCTAGGGTCAAAATGTGTGACAATCCAATGCAGTTGACTAATTGTAAGAGTTCGGGATGAATTTGGAGTGTTTAGACAACAGTTAAACCCGTTTTATCCCAAAGCACACTTAAATTTAGAAAACAGGCTAAAACCGAGAGAAAACATTGATTTGAAGCATTAAATACCTATGTTACTCTTTCTAGGGTCAAAATATGTAACAATCCAATGCATTTGACTAGTTATAAGAGTTCGGGTTGAATTTGGAGTGTTTAGACACCACTCATACCCATTTTGTCCCGAAAAAGGCTAAAACAGAGAAAACGTTGATTCAAAGCAGTAAACAGTTTAGTTACTGTTTCTAGGGTCAGAATGTGTGACAATCCAATGCATTTAACTAATTGTAAGAGTTCGAAATGAATTTGGAGTGTTTAGACAACAGTTAAACACGTTTTATCCCAAAACAGGCTAAAACCAAGAGAAAACATTGATTCGAAGCATTAAACAGCTATGTTACTCTTTCTAGGGTCAAAATATGTAACAATCCAATGCATTTGACTAATAATAAGGGTACGGGTTGAATTTGGAGTGTTTAGACACCACCTATACCCATTTTATCCCGAAACAGGCTAAAACCGAGAAAACATTGATTCTAAGCAGTAAACAGCATTGTTACTGTTTCTAGGGTCAGAATGTGTGACATTCCAATGCATTTGACTAATTGTAAGAGTTCGGGATGAATTTGGAGTGTTTAGACAACAGTTAAACTCGTTTTATCCCAAAACCGGCTTAAACCGAGAAAATCGGCTTAAACCAAGAGAAAACATTGACTCGAAGCATTAAACAGATATGTTACTCTTTCTAGGGTCAAAATATGTAACAATCCAATGCATTTGACTAATTATAAGAGTTCGGGTTGAATTTGGAGTGTTTAGACACCTCTTAGACCCATTTTGTCCCGAAACAGGCTAAAACCGAGAAAACGTTGATTCAAAGCAGTAAACAGATTTGTTACTGTTTCTAGGGTCAAAATGTGTGACAATCCAATGCATTTGACTAATTGTAAGAGTTCGGGATGAATTTGGAGTGTTTAGACAACAGTTAAACCCGTTTTATCCCAAAGCACACTTAAATTTAGAAAACAGGCTAAAACCGAGAGAAAACATTGGTTTGAAGCATTAAATACCTATGTTACTCTTTCTAGTTTCAAAATATGTAACAATCCAATGCATTTGACTAGTTATAAGAGTTCGGGTTGAATTTGGAGTGTTTAGACACCACTCATACCCATTTTGTCCCAAAAAAGGCTAAAACAGAGAAAACGTTGATACAAAGCAGTAAACAGTTTAGTTACTGTTTCTAGGGTCAGAATGTGTGACAATCCAATGCATTTAACTAATTGTAAGAGTTCGAAATGAATTTGGAGTGTTTAGACAACAGTTAAACACGTTTTATCCCAAAACAGGCTAAAACCGAGAGAAAACATTGATTCGAAGCATTAAACAGCTATGTTACTCTTTCTAGGGTCAAAATATGTAACAATCCAATACATTTGACTAGTTATAAGAGTTCGGGTTGAATTTGGAGTGTTTAGACACCTCTTAGACCCATTTTGTCCCGAAACAGGCTAAAACCGAGAAAACGTTGATTCAAAGCAGTAAACAGATTTGTTACTGTTTCTAGGGTCAAAATGTGTGACAATCCAATGCATTTGACTAATTGTAAGAGTTCGGGATGAATTTGGAGTGTTTAGACAACAGTTAAACCCGTTTTATCCCAAAGCACACTTAAATTTAGAAAACAGGCTAAAACCGAGAGAAAACATTGATTTGAAGCATTAAATACCTATGTTATTCTTTCTAGGGTCAAAATATGTAACAATCCAATGCATTTGACTAGTTATAAGAGTTCGGGTTGAATTTGGAGTGTTTAGACACCACTCATACCCATTTTGTCCCGAAAAAGGCTAAAACAGAGAAAACGTTGATTCAAAGCAGTAAACAGTTTAGTTACTGTTTCTAGGGTCAGAATGTGTGACAATCCAATGCATTTAACTAATTGTAAGAGTTCGAAATGAATTTGGAGTGTTTAGACAACAGTTAAACACGTTTTATCCCAAAACAGGCTAAAACCGAGAGAAAACATTGATTCGAAGCATTAAACAGCTATGTCACTCTTTCTAGGGTCAAAATATGTAACAATCCAATGCATTTGACTAATAATAAGGGTTCGGGTTGAATTTGGAGTGTTTAGACACCACCTATACCCATTTTGTCCCGAAACAGGCTAAAACCGAGAAAACATTGATTCTAAGCAGTAAACAGTTTAGTTACTGTTTCTAGGGTCAGAATGTGTGACATTCCAATGCATTTGACTAATTGTAAGAGTTCGGGATGAATTTGGAGTGTTTAGACAACAGTTAAACTCGTTTTATCCCAAAACCGCCTTAAACCGAGAAAATCGGCTTAAACCAAGAGAAAACATTGACTCGAAGCATTAAACAGATATGTTACTCCTTCTAGGGTCAAAATATGTAACAATCCAATGCATTTGACTAATAATAAGAGTTCGGGTTGAATTTGGAGTGTTTAGACACCTCTTAGGCCCATTTTGTCCCGAAACAGGCTAAAACCGAGAAAACGTTGATTCAAAGCAGTAAACAGATTTGTTACTGTTTCTAGGGTCAAAATGTGTGACAATCCAATGCATTAGACTAATTGTAAGATTTCGGGATGAATTTGGAGTGTTTAGACAACAGTTAAACCCGTTTTATCCCAAAGCACACTTAAATTTAGAAAACAGGCTAAAACCGAGAGAAAACATTGATTTGAAGCATTAAATACCTATGTTACTCTTTCTAGGGTCAAAATATGTAACAATCCAATGCATTTGACTAGTTATAAGAGTTCGGGTTGAATTTGGAGTGTTTAGACACCACTCATACCCATTTTGTCCCGAAAAAGGCTAAAACAGAGAAAACGTTGATTCAAAGCAGTAAACAGTTTTGTTACTGTTTCTAGGGTCAGAATGTGTGACAATCCAATGCATTTAACTAATTGTAAGAGTTCGAAATGAATTTGGAGTGTTTAGACAACAGTTAAACATGTTTTATCCCAAAACAGGCTAAAACCGAGAGAAAACATTGATTCGAAGCATTAAACAGCTATGTCACTCTTTCTAGGGTCAAAATATGTAACAATCCAATGCATTTGACTAATAATAAGGGTTCGGGTTGAATTTGGAGTGTTTAGACACCACCTATACCCATTTTGTCCCGAAACAGGCTAAAACCGAGAAAACATTGATTCTAAGCAGTAAACAGTTTAGTTACTGTTTCTAGGGTCAGAATGTGTGACATTCCAATGCATTTGACTAATTGTAAGAGTTCGGGATGAATTTGGAGTGTTTAGACAACAGTTAAACTCGTTTTATCCCAAAACCGCCTTAAACCGAGAAAATCGGCTTAAACCAAGAGAAAACATTGACTCGAAGCATTAAACAGATATGTTACTCCTTCTAGGGTCAAAATATGTAACAATCCAATGCATTTGACTAATAATAAGAGTTCGGGTTGAATTTGGAGTGTTTAGACACCTCTTAGGCCCATTTTGTCCCGAAACAGGCTAAAACCGAGAAAACGTTGATTCAAAGCAGTAAACAGATTTGTTACTGTTTCTAGGGTCAAAATGTGTGACAATCCAATGCATTAGACTAATTGTAAGATTTCGGGATGAATTTGGAGTGTTTAGACAACAGTTAAACCCGTTTTATCCCAAAGCACACTTAAATTTAGAAAACAGGCTAAAACCGAGAGAAAACATTGATTTGAAGCATTAAATACCTATGTTACTCTTTCTAGGGTCAAAATATGTAACAATCCAATGCATTTGACTAGTTATAAGAGTTCGGGTTGAATTTGGAGTGTTTAGACACCACTCATACCCATTTTGTCCCGAAAAAGGCTAAAACAGAGAAAACGTTGATTCAAAGCAGTAAACAGTTTTGTTACTGTTTCTAGGGTCAGAATGTGTGACAATCCAATGCATTTAACTAATTGTAAGAGTTCGAAATGAATTTGGAGTGTTTAGACAACAGTTAAACATGTTTTATCCCAAAACAGGCTAAAACCGAGAGAAAACATTGATTCGAAGCATTAAACAGCTATGTCACTCTTTCTAGGGTCAAAATATGTAACAATCCAATGCATTTGACTAATAATAAGGGTTCGGGTTGAATTTGGAGTGTTTAGACACCACCTATACCCATTTTGTCCCGAAACAGGCTAAAACCGAGAAAACATTGATTCTAAGCAGTAAACAGTTTAGTTACTGTTTCTAGGGTCAGAATGTGTGACATTCCAATGCATTTGACTAATTGTAAGAGTTCGGGATGAATTTGGAGTGTTTAGACAACAGTTAAACTCGTTTTATCCCAAAACCGGCTTAAACCGAGAAAATCGGCTTAAACCAAGAGAAAACATTGACTCGAAGCATTAAACAGATATGTTACTCTTTCTAGGGTCAAAATATGTAACAATCCAATGCATTTGACTAATAATAAGAGTTCGGGTTGAATTTGGAGTGTTTAGACACCTCTTAGGCCCATTTTGTCCCGAAACAGGCTAAAACCGAGAAAACGTTGATTCAAAGCAGTAAACAGATTTGTTACTGTTTCTAGGGTCAAAATGTGTGAAAATCCAATGCATTAGACTAATTGTAAGATTTCGGGATGAATTTGGAGTGTTTAGACAACAGTTAAACCCGTTTTATCCCAAAGCACACTTAAATTTAGAAAACAGGCTAAAACCGAGAGAAAACATTGATTTGAAGCATTAAATACCTATGTTACTCTTTCTAGGGTCAAAATATGTAACAATCCAATGCATTTGACTAGTTATAAGAGTTCGGGTTGAATTTGGAGTGTTTAGACACCACTCATACCCATTTTGTCCCGAAAAAGGCTAAAACAGAGAAAACGTTGATTCAAAGCAGTAAACAGTTTTGTTACTGTTTCTAGGGTCAGAATGTGTGACAATCCAATGCATTTAACTAATTTTAAGAGTTCGAAATGAATTTGGAGTGTTTAGACAACAGTTAAACACGTTTTATCCCAAAACAGGCTAAAACCGAGAGAAAACATTCATTCGAAGCATTAAACAGCTATGTCACTCTTTCTAGGGTCAAAATATGTAACAATCCAATGCATTTGACTAATAATAAGGGTTCGGGTTGAATTTGGAGTGTTTAGACACCACCTATACCCATTTTGTCCCGAAACAGGCTAAAACCGAGAAAACATTGATTCTAAGCAGTAAACAGCGTTGTTACTGTTTCTAGGGTCAGAATGTGTGACATTCCAATGCATTTGACTAATTGTAAGAGTTCGGGATGAATTTGGAGTGTTTAGACAACAGTTAAACTCGTTTTATCCCAAAACCGGCTTAAACCGAGAAAATCGGCTTAAACCAAGAGAAAACATTGACTCGAAGCATTAAACAGATATGTTACTCTTTCTAGGGTCAAAATATGTAACAATCCAATGCATTTGACTAATAATAAGAGTTCGGGTTGAATTTGGAGTGTTTAGACACCTCTTAGACCCATTTTGTCCCGAAACAGGCTAAAACCGAGAAAACGTTGATTCAAAGCAGTAAACAGATTTGTTACTGTTTCTAGGGTCAAAATGTGTGACAATCCAATGCATTAGACTAATTGTAAGAGTTCAGGATGAATTTGGAGTGTTTAGACAACAGTTAAACCCGTTTTATCCCAAAGCACACTTAAATTTAGAAAACAGGCTAAAACCGAGAGAAAACATTGATTTGAAGCATTAAATACCTATGTTACTCTTTCTAGGGTCAAAATATGTAACAATCCAATGCATTTGACTAGTTATAAGAGTTCGGGTTGAATTTGGAGTGTTTAGACACCACTCATACCCATTTTGTCCCGAAAAAGGCTAAAACAGAGAAAACGTTGATTCAAAGCAGTAAACAGTTTTGTTACTGTTTCTAGGGTCAGAATGTGTGACAATCCAATGCATTTAACTAATTGTAAGAGTTCGAAATGAATTTGGAGTGTTTAGACTACAGTTGAACACGTTTTATCCCAAAATAGGCTAAAACCGAGAGAAAATATTAATTCAAAGCATTAAACAGCTATGTTACTCTTTCTAGGGTCAAAATATGTAACAATCCAATGCATTTGACTAGTTATAAGAGTTCGGGTTGAATTTGGAGTGTTTAGACACCACTCATACCCATTTTGTCCCGAAAAAGGCTAAAACAGAGAAAACGTTGATTCAAAGCAGTAAACAGTTTAGTTACTGTTTCTAGGGTCAGAATGTGTGACAATCCAATGCATTTAACTAATTGTAAGAGTTCGAAATGAATTTGGAGTGTTTAGACAACAGTTAAACACGTTTTATCCCAAAACAGGCTAAAACCGAGAGAAAACATTGATTCGAAGCATTAAACAGCTATGTCACTCTTTCTAGGGTCAAAATATGTAACAATCCAATGCACTTGACTAATAATAAGGGTTCGGGTTGAATTTGGAGTGTTTAGACACCACCTATACCCATTTTGTCCCGAAACAGGCTAAAACCGAGAAAACATTGATTCTAAGCAGTAAACAGCGTTGTTACTGTTTCTAGGGTCAGAATGTGTGACATTCCAATGCATTTGACTAATTGTAAGAGTTCGGGATGAATTTGGAGTGTTTAGACAACAGTTAAACTCGTTTTATCCCAAAACCGGCTTAAACCAAGAAAATCGGCTTAAACCAAGAGAAAACATTGACTCGAAGCATTAAACAGATATGTTACTCTTTCTAGGGTCAAAATATGTAACAATCCAATGCATTTGACTAATAATAAGAGTTCGGGTTGAATTTGGAGTGTTTAGACACCTCTTAGACCCATTTTGTCCCGAAACAGGCTAAAACCGAGAAAACGTTGATTCAAAGCAGTAAACAGATTTGTTACTGTTTCTAGGGTCAAAATGTGTGACAATCCAATGCATTAGACTAATTGTAAGAGTTCGGGATGAATTTGGAGTGTTTAGACAACAGTTAAACCCGTTTTATCCCAAAGCACACTTAAATTTAGAAAACAGGCTAAAACCGAGAGAAAACATTGATTTGAAGCATTAAATACCTATGTTACTCTTTCTAGGGTCAAAATATGTAATAATCCAATGCATTTGACTAGTTATAAGAGTTCGGGTTGAATTTGGAGTGTTTAGACACCACTCATACCCATTTTGTCCCGAAAAAGGCTAAAACAGAGAAAACGTTGATTCACAGCAGTAAACAGTTTTGTTACTGTTTCTAGGGTCAGAATGTGTGACAATCCAATGCATTTAACTAATTGTAAGAGTTCGAAATGAATTTGGAGTCTTTAGACTACAGTTGAACACGTTTTATCCCAAATAGGCTAAAACCGAGAGAAAATATTAATTCGAAGCATTAAACAGCTATGTTACTCTTTCTAGGGTCAAAATATGTAACAATCCAATACATTTGACTAGTTATAAGAGTTCGGGTTGAATTTGGAGTGTTTAGACACCACTCATACCCATTTTGTCCCGAAACAGGCTAAAACCAAGAAAACGTTGATTCAAAGCAGTAAACAGTTTAGTTACTGTTTCTAGGGTCAGAATGTGTGACAATCCAATGCATTTAACTAATTGTAAGAGTTCGAAATGAATTTGGAGTGTTTAGACAACAGTTAAACACGTTTTATCCCAAAGCAGGCTAACACCGAGAGAAAACATTGATTCGAAGCATTAAACAGCTATGTTACTCTTTCTAGGGTCAAAATATGTAACAATCCAATGCATTTGACTAATAATAAGGGTTCGGGTTGAATTTGGAGTGTTTAGACACCACCTATACCCATTTTGTCCTGAAACAGGCTAAAACCGAGAAAACATTGATTCTAAGCAGTAAACAGCGTTGTTACTGTTTCTAGGGTCAGAATGTGTGACATTCCAATGCATTTGACTAATTGTAAGAGTTCGGGATGAATTTGGAGTGTTTAGACAACAGTTAAACTCGTTTTATCCCAAAACCGGCTTAAACCGAGAAAATCGGCTTAAACCAAGAGAAAACATTGACTCGAAGCATTAAACAGATATGTTACTCTTTCTAGGGTCAAAATATGTAACAATCCAATGCATTTGACTAATAATAAGAGTTCGGGTTGAATTTGGAGTGTTTAGACACCTCTTAGACCCATTTTGTCCCGAAACAGGCTAAAACCGAGAAAACGTTGATTCAAAGCAGTAAACAGATTTGTTACTGTTTCTAGGGTCAAAATGTGTGACAATCCAATGCATTTGACTAATTGTAAGAGTTCGGGATGAATTTGGAGTGTTTAGACAACAGTTAAACCCGTTTTATCCCAAAGCACACTTAAATTTAGAAAACAGGCTAAAACCGAGAGAAAACATTGGTTTGAAGCATTAAATACCTATGTTACTCTTTCTAGGGTCCAAATATGTAACAATCCAATGCATTTGACTAGTTATAAGAGTTCGGGTTGAATTTGGAGTGTTTAGACACCACTCATACCCATTTTGTCCCGAAAAAGGCTAACACAGAGAAAACGTTGATACAAAGCAGTAAACAGTTTAGTTACTGTTTCTAGGGTCAGAATGTGTGACAATCCAATGCATTTAACTAATTGTAAGAGTTCGAAATGAATTTGGAGTGTTTAGACAACAGTTAAACACGTTTTATCCCAAAACAGGCTAAAACCGAGAGAAAACATTGATTCGAAGCATTAAACAGCTATGTTACTCTTTCTAGGGTCAAAATATGTAACAATCCAATACATTTGACTAGTTATAAGAGTCCGGGTTGAATTTGGAGTGTTTAGACACCTCTTAGACCCATTTTGTCCCGAAACAGGCTAAAACCGAGAAAACGTTGATTCAAAGCAGTAAACAGATTTGTTACTGTTTCTAGGGTCAAAATGTGTGACAATCCAATGCATTTGACTAATTGTAAGAGTTCAGGATGAATTTGGAGTGTTTAGACAACAGTTAAACCCGTTTTATCCCAAAGCACACTTAAATTTAGAAAACAGGCTAAAACCGAGAGAAAACATTGATTTGAAGCATTAAATACCTATGTTACTCTTTCTAGGGTCAAAATATGTAACAATCCAATGCATTTGACTAGTTATAAGAGTTCGGGTTGAATTTGGAGTGTTTAGACACCACTCATACCCATTTTGTCCCGAAAAAGGCTAAAACAGAGAAAACGTTGATTCAAAGCAGTAAACAGTTTAGTTACTGTTTCTAGGGTCAGAATGTGTGACAATCCAATGCATTTAACTAATTGTAAGAGTTCGAAATGAATTTGGAGTGTTTAGACAACAGTTAAACACGTTTTATCCCAAAACAGGCTAAAACCGAGAGAAAACATTGATTCGAAGCATTAAACAGCTATGTTACTCTTTCTAGGGTCAAAATATGTAACAATCCAATACATTTGACTAGTTATAAGAGTTCGGGTTGAATTTGGAGTGTTTAGACACCTCTTAGACCCATTTTGTCCCGAAACAGGCTAAAACCGAGAAAACGTTGATTCAAAGCAGTAAACAGATTTGTTACTGTTTCTAGGGTCAAAATGTGTGACAATCCAATGCATTTGACTAATTGTAAGAGTTCAGGATGAATTTGGAGTGTTTAGACAACAGTTAAACCCGTTTTATCCCAAAGCACACTTAAATTTAGAAAACAGGCTAAAACCGAGAGAAAACATTGATTTGAAGCATTAAATACCTATGTTACTCTTTCTAGGGTCAAAATATGTAACAATCCAATGCATTTGACTAGTTATAAGAGTTCGGGTTGAATTTGGAGTGTTTAGACACCACTCATACCCATTTTGTCCCGAAAAAGGCTAAAACAGAGAAAACGTTGATTCAAAGCAGTAAACAGTTTTGTTACTGTTTCTAGGGTCAGAATGTGTGACAATCCAATGCATTTAACTAATTGTAAGAGTTCGAAATGAATTTGGAGTGTTTAGACAACAGTTAAACACGTTTTATCCCAAAACAGGCTAAAACCGAGAGAAAACATTGATTCGAAGCATTAAACAGCTATGTTACTCTTTCTAGGGTCAAAATATGTAACAATCCAATGCATTTGACTAATAATAAGGGTTCGGGTTGAATTTGGAGTGTTTAGACACCACCTATACCCATTTTGTCCCGAAACAGGCTAAAACCGAGAAAACATTGATTCTAAGCAGTAAACAGCGTTGTTACTGTTTCTAGGGTCAGAATGTGTGACATTCCAATGCATTTGACTAATTGTAAGAGTTCGGGATGAATTTGGAGTGTTTAGACAACAGTTAAACTCGTTTTATCCCAAAACCGGCTTAAACCGAGAAAATCGGCTTAAACCAAGAGAAAACATTGACTCGAAGCATTAAACAGATATGTTACTCTTTCTAGGGTCAAAATATGTAACAATCCAATGCATTTGACTAATAATAAGAGTTCGGGTTGAATTTGGAGTGTTTAGACACCTCTTAGACCCATTTTGTCCCGAAACAGGCTAAAACCGAGAAAACGTTGATTCAAAGCAGTAAACAGATTTGTTACTGTTTCTAGGGTCAAAATGTGTGACAATCCAATGCATTTGACTAATTGTAAGAGTTCAGGATGAATTTGGAGTGTTTAGACAACAGTTAAACCCGTTTTATCCCAAAGCACACTTAAATTTAGAAAACAGGCTAAAACCGAGAGAAAACATTGATTTGAAGCATTAAATACCTATGTTACTCTTTCTAGGGTCAAAATATGTAACAATCCAATGCATTTGACTAGTTATAAGAGTTCGGGTTGAATTTGGAGTGTTTAGACACCACTCATACCCATTTTGTCCCGAAAAAGGCTAAAACAGAGAAAACGTTGATTCAAAGCAGTAAACAGTTTTGTTACTGTTTCTAGGGTCAGAATGTGTGACAATCCAATGCATTTAACTAATTGTAAGAGTTCGAAATGAATTTGGAGTGTTTAGACAACAGTTAAACACGTTTTATCCCAAAACAGGCTAAAACCGAGAGAAAACATTGATTCGAAGCATTAAACAGCTATGTTACTCTTTCTAGGGTCAAAATATGTAACAATCCAATGCATTTGACTAATAATAAGGGTTCGGGTTGAATTTGGAGTGTTTAGACACCACCTATACCCATTTTGTCCCGAAACAGGCTAAAACCGAGAAAACATTGATTCTAAGCAGTAAACAGCGTTGTTACTGTTTCTAGGGTCAGAATGTGTGACATTCCAATGCATTTGACTAATTGTAAGAGTTCGGGATGAATTTGGAGTG
The DNA here is from genome assembly GCF_030686135.1 of Camelina sativa. Lineage (NCBI taxonomy): Eukaryota > Viridiplantae > Streptophyta > Magnoliopsida > Brassicales > Brassicaceae > Camelina > Camelina sativa. The sequence goes on along the minus strand of NC_141897.1, from coordinate 10,482,888 downwards.
TTTAGACAACAGTTAAACTCGTTTTATCCCAAAACCGGCTTAAACCGAGAAAATCGGCTTAAACCAAGAGAAAACATTGACTCGAAGCATTAAACAGATATGTTACTCTTTCTAGGGTCAAAATATGTAACAATCCAATGCATTTGACTAATAATAAGAGTTCGGGTTGAATTTGGAGTGTTTAGACACCTCTTAGACCCATTTTGTCCCGAAACAGGCTAAAACCGAGAAAACGTTGATTCAAAGCAGTAAACAGATTTGTTACTGTTTCTAGGGTCAAAATGTGTGACAATCCAATGCATTTGACTAATTGTAAGAGTTCGGGATGAATTTGGAGTGTTTAGACAACAGTTAAACCCGTTTTATCCCAAAGCACACTTAAATTTAGAAAACAGGCTAAAACCGAGAGAAAACATTGGTTTGAAGCATTAAATACCTATGTTACTCTTTCTAGGGTCCAAATATGTAACAATCCAATGCATTTGACTAGTTATAAGAGTTCGGGTTGAATTTGGAGTGTTTAGACACCACTCATACCCATTTTGTCCCGAAAAAGGCTAACACAGAGAAAACGTTGATACAAAGCAGTAAACAGTTTAGTTACTGTTTCTAGGGTCAGAATGTGTGACAATCCAATGCATTTAACTAATTGTAAGAGTTCGAAATGAATTTGGAGTGTTTAGACAACAGTTAAACACGTTTTATCCCAAAACAGGCTAAAACCGAGAGAAAACATTGATTCGAAGCATTAAACAGCTATGTTACTCTTTCTAGGGTCAAAATATGTAACAATCCAATACATTTGACTAGTTATAAGAGTTCGGGTTGAATTTGGAGTGTTTAGACACCTCTTAGACCCATTTTGTCCCGAAACAGGCTAAAACCGAGAAAACGTTGATTCAAAGCAGTAAACAGATTTGTTACTGTTTCTAGGGTCAAAATGTGTGACAATCCAATGCATTTGACTAATTGTAAGAGTTCAGGATGAATTTGGAGTGTTTAGACAACAGTTAAACCCGTTTTATCCCAAAGCACACTTAAATTTAGAAAACAGGCTAAAACAGAGAGAAAACATTGATTTGAAGCATTAAATACCTATGTTACTCTTTCTAGGGTCAAAATATGTAACAATCCAATGCATTTGACTAGTTATAAGAGTTCGGGTTGAATTTGGAGTGTTTAGACACCACTCATACCCATTTTGTCCCGAAAAAGGCTAAAACAGAGAAAACGTTGATTCAAAGCAGTAAACAGTTTAGTTACTGTTTCTAGGGTCAGAATGTGTGACAATCCAATGCATTTAACTAATTGTAAGAGTTCGAAATGAATTTGGAGTGTTTAGACAACAGTTAAACACGTTTTATCCCAAAACAGGCTAAAACCGAGAGAAAACATTGATTCGAAGCATTAAACAGCTATGTTACTCTTTCTAGGGTCAAAATATGTAACAATCCAATGCATTTGACTAATAATAAGGGTACGGGTTGAATTTGGAGTGTTTAGACACCACCTATACCCATTTTGTCCCGAAACAGGCTAAAACCGAGAAAACATTGATTCTAAGCAGTAAACAGCGTTGTTACTGTTTCTAGGGTCAGAATGTGTGACATTCCAATGCATTTGACTAATTGTAAGAGTTCGGGATGAATTTGGAGTGTTTAGACAACAGTTAAACTCGTTTTATCCCAAAACCGGCTTAAACCGAGAAAATCGGCTTAAACCAAGAGAAAACATTGACTCGAAGCATTAAACAGATATGTTACTCTTTCTAGGGTCAAAATATGTAACAATCCAATGCATTTGACTAATAATAAGAGTTCGGGTTGAATTTGGAGTGTTTAGACACCTCTTAGACCCATTTTGTCCCGAAACAGGCTAAAACCGAGAAAACGTTGATTCAAAGCAGTAAACAGATTTGTTACTGTTTCTAGGGTCAAAATGTGTGACAATCCAATGCATTTGACTAATTGTAAGAGTTCGGGATGAATTTGGAGTGTTTAGACAACAGTTAAACCCGTTTTATCCCAAAGCACACTTAAATTTAGAAAACAGGCTAAAACCGAGAGAAAACATTGGTTTGAAGCATTAAATACCTATGTTACTCTTTCTAGGGTCCAAATATGTAACAATCCAATGCATTTGACTAGTTATAAGAGTTCGGGTTGAATTTGGAGTGTTTAGACACCACTCATACCCATTTTGTCCCGAAAAAGGCTAAAACAGAGAAAACGTTGATTAAAAGCAGTAAACAGTTTTGTTACTGTTTCTAGGGTCAGAATGTGTGACAATCCAATGCATTTAACTAATTGTAAGAGTTCGAAATGAATTTGGAGTGTTTAGACTACAGTTAAACACGTTTTATCCCAAAATAGGCTAAAACCGAGAGAAAATATTAATTCGAAGCATTAAACAGCTATGTTACTCTTTCTAGGGTCAAAATATGTAACAATCCAATACATTTGACTAGTTATAAGAGTTCGGGTTGAATTTGGAGTGTTTAGACACCACTCATACCCATTTTGTCCTGAAACAGGCTAAAACCAAGAAAACGTTGATTCAAAGCAGTAAACAGTTTAGTTACTGTTTCTAGGGTCAGAATGTGTGACAATCCAATGCATTTAACTAATTGTAAGAGTTCGAAATGAATTTGGAGTGTTTAGACAACAGTTAAAAACGTTTTATCCCAAAACAGGCTAACACCGAGAGAAAACATTGATATGAAGCATTAAACAGCTATGTTACTCTTTCTAGGGTCAAAATATGTAACAATCCAATGCATTTGACTAATAATAAGGGTTCGGGTTGAATTTGGAGTGTTTAGACACCACTCACACCCATTTTGTCCCGAAACAGGCTAAAACCGAGAAAACATTGATTCTAAGCAGTAAACAGCGTTGTTACTGTTTCTAGGGTCAGAATGTGTGACATTCCAATGCATTTGACTAATTGTAAGAGTTCGGGATGAATTTGGAGTGTTTAGACAACAGTTAAACTTGTTTTATCCCAAAACCGGCTTAAACCGAGAAAATCGGCTTAGACCAAGAGAAAACATTGACTCGAAGCATTAAACAGATATGTTACTCTTTCTAGGGTCAAAATATGTAACAATCCAATGCATTTGACTAATAATAAGAGTTCGGGTTGAATTTGGAGTGTTTAGACACCTCTTAGACCCATTTTGTCCCGAAACAGGCTAAAACCGAGAAAACGTTGATTCAAAGCAGTAAACAGATTTGTTACTGTTTCTAGGGTCAAAATGTGTGACAATCCAATGCATTTGACTAATTGTAAGAGTTCAGGATGAATTTGGAGTGTTTAGACAACAATTAAACCCGTTTTATCCCAAAGCAGACTTAAATTTAGAAAACAGGCTAAAACCGAGAGAAAACATTGATTTGAAGCATTAAATACCTATGTTAGTCTTTCTAGGGTCAAAATATGTAACAATCCAATGCATTTGACTAGTTATAAGAGTTCGGGTTGAATTTGGAGTGTTTAGACACCACTCAAACCCATTTTGTCCCGAAAAAGGCTAAAAAAGAGAAAACGTTGATTCAAAGCAGTAAACAGTTTTGTTACTGTTTCTAGGGTCAGAATGTGTGACAATCCAATGCATTTAACTAATTGTAAGAGTTCGAAATGAATTTGGAGTGTTTAGACTACAGTTAAACATGTTTTATGCCAAAATAGGCTAAAACCGAGAGAAAATATTAATTCGAAGCATTAAACAGCTATGTTACTCTTTCTAGGGTCAAAATATGTAACAATCCAATGCATTTGACTAGTTATAAGAGTTCGGGTTGAATTTGGAGTGTTTAGACACCACTCATACCCATTTTGTTCCAAAACAGGCTAAAACCGAGAAAACGTTGATTCAAAGCAGTAAACAGTTTAGATACAGTTTCTAGGGTCAGAATGTGTGAGAATCCAATGCATTTAACTAATTGTAAGAGTTCGAAATGAATTTGGAGTGTTTAGACAACAGTTAAACACGTTTTATCCCAAAACAGGCTAACACCGAGAGAAAACATTGATTTGAAGCATTAAACAGCTGTGTTACTCTTTCTAGGGTCAAAATATGTAACAATCCAATGCATTTGACTAATAATAAGGGTTCGGGTTGAATTTGGAGTGTTTAGACACCACTCATACCCATTTTGTCCCGAAACAGGCTAAAACCGAGAAAACGTTGATTCAAAGCAGTAAACAGTTTTGTTACTGTTTCTAGGGTCAGAATGTGTGACAATCCAATGCATTTAACTAATTGTAAGAGTTCGAAATGAATTTGGAGTGTTTAGACTACAGCTAAACACGTTTTATCCCAAAATAGGCTAAAACCGAGAGAAAATATTAATTCGAAGCATTAAACAGCTATGTTACTCTTTCTAGGGTCAAAATATGTAACAATCCAATGCATTTGACTAGTTATAAGAGTTCGGGTTGAATTTGGAGTGTTTAGACACCACTCATACCCATTTTGTCCCGAAACAGGCTAAAACCAAGAAAACGTTGATTCTAAGCAGTAAACAGCGTTGTTACTGTTTCTAGGGTCAGAATGTGTGACATTCCAATGCATTTGACTAATTGTAAGAGTTCGGGATGAATTTGGAGTGTTTAGACAACAGTTAAACTCGTTTTATCCCAAAACCGGCTAAAACCGAGAGAAAACATTGATTCGAAGCATTAAACAGCTATGTTACTCTTTCTAGGGTCAAAATATGTAACAATCCAATGCATTTGACTAATAATAAGGGTTCGGGTTGAATTTGGAGTGTTTAGACACCACCTATACCCATTTTGTCCCGAAACAGGCTAAAACCGAGAAAACATTGATTCTAAGCAGTAAACAGCGTTGTTACTGTTTCTAGGGTCAGAATGTGTGACATTCCAATGCATTTGACTAATTGTAAGAGTTCGGGATGAATTTGGAGTGTTTAGACAACAGTTAAACTCGTTTTATCCCAAAACCGGCTTAAACCGAGAAAATCGGCTTAAACCAAGAGAAAACATTGACTCGAAGCATTAAACAGATATGTTACACTTTCTAGGGTCAAAATATGTAACAATCCAATGCATTTGACTAATTATAAGAGTTCGGGTTGAATTTGGAGTGTTTAGACACCTCTTAGACCCATTTTGTCCCGAAACAGGCTAAAACCGAGAAAACGTTGATTCAAAGCAGTAAACAGATTTGTTACTGTTTCTAGGGTCAAAATGTGTGACAATGCAATGCATTTGACTAATTGTAAGAGTTCGGGATGAATTTGGAGTGTTTAGACAACAGTTAAACTCGTTTTATCCCAAAACCGGCTAAAACCGAGAGAAAACATTGATTCGAAGCATTAAACAGCTATGTTACTCTTTCTAGGGTCAAAATATGTAACAATCCAATGCATTTGACTAATAATAAGGGTTCGGGTTGAATTTGGAGTGTTTAGACACCACCTATACCCATTTTGTCCCGAAACAAGCTAAAACCGAGAAAAAATTGATTCTAAGCAGTAAACAGCGTTGTTACTGTTTCTAGGGTCAGAATGTGTGACAATCCAATGCATTTAACTAATTGTAAGAGTTCGAAATGAATTTGGAGTGTTTAGACTACAGTTAAACACGTTTTATCCCAAAATAGGCTAAAACCGAGAGAAAATATTAATTCGAAGCATTAAACAGCTATGTTACTCTTTCTAGGGTCAAAATATGTAACAATCCAATACATTTGACTAGTTATAAGAGTTCGGGTTGAATTTGGAGTGTTTAGACACCACTCATACCCATTTTGTCCCGAAACAGGCTAAAACCAAGAAAACGTTGATTCAAAGCAGTAAACAGTTTAGTTACTGTTTCTAGGGTCAGAATGTGTGACAATCCAATGCATTTAACTAATTGTAAGAGTTCGAAATGAATTTGGAGTGTTTAGACAACAGTTAAACACGTTTTATACCAAAACAGGCTAACACCGAGAGAAAACATTGATTCGAAGCATTAAACAGCTATGTTACTCTTTCTAGGGTCAAAATATGTAACAATCCAATGCATTTGACTAATAATAAGGGTTCGGGTTGAATTTGGAGTGCTTAGACACCACTCATACCCATTTTGTCCCGAAACAGGCTAAAACCAAGAAAACATTGATTCTAAGCAGTAAACAGCGTTGTTACGGTTTCTAGGGTCAGAATGTGTGACATTCCAATGCATTTGACTAATTGTAAGAGTTCGGGATGAATTTGGAGTGTTTAGACAACAGTTAAACTCGTTTTATCCCAAAACCGGCTTAAACCGAGAAAATCGGCTTAAACCAAGAGAAAACATTGACTCGAAGCATTAAACAGATATGTTACTCTTTCTAGGGTCAAAATATGTAACAATCCAATGCATTTGACTAATTATAAGAGTTCGGGTTGAATTTGGAGTGTTTAGACACCTCTTGGACCCATTTTGTCCCGAAACAGGCTAAAACCGAGAAAACGTTGATTCAAAGCAGTAAACAGATTTGTTACTGTTTCTAGGGTCAAAATGTGTGATAATCCAATGCATTTGACTAATTGTAAGAGTTCGGAATGAAGTTGGAGTGTTTCGACAACAGTTAAACCCGTTTTATCCCAAAGCAGACTTAAATTTAGAAAACAGGCTAAAACCGAGAGAAAACATTGATTTGAAGCATTAAATACCTATGTTAGTCTTTCTAGGGTCAAAATATGTAACAATCCAATGCATTTGACTAGTTATAAGAGTTCGGCTTGAATTTTGAGTGTTTAGAAACCACTCATACCCATTTTGTCCCGAAAAAGGCTAAAACAGAGAAAACGTTGATTCAAAGCAGTAAACAGTTTTGTTACTGTTTCTAGGGTCAGAATGTGTGACAATCCAATGCATTTAACTAATTGTAAGAGTTCGAAATGAATTTGGAGTGTTTAGACTACAGTTAAACACGTTTTATGCCAAAATAGGCTAAAACCGAAAGAAAATATTAATTCGAAGCATTAAACAGCTATGTTACTCTTTCTAGGGTCAAAATATGTAACAATCCAATGCATTTGACTAGTTATAAGAGTTCGGGTTGAATTTGGAGTGTTTAGACACCACTCATACCCATTTTGTTCCGAAACAGGCTAAAACCAAGAAAACGTTGATTCAAAGCAGTAAACAGTTTAGTTACTGTTTCTAGGGTCAGAATATGTGACAATCCAATGCATTAAACTAATTGTAAGAGTTCGAAATGAATTTGGAGTGTTTAGACAACAGTTAAACACGTTTTATCCCAAAACAGGCTAACACCGAGAGAAAACATTGATTTGAAGCATTAAACAGCTATGTTACTCTTTCTAGGGTCAAAATATGTAATAATCCAATGCATTTGACTAATAATAAGGGTTCGGGTTGAATTTGGAGTGTTTAGACACCACTCCTACCCATTTTGTCCCGAAACAGGCTAAAACCGAGAAAACATTGATTCTAAGCAGTAAACAGCGTTGTTACTGTTTCTAGGGTCAGAATGTGTGACATTCCAATGCATTTGACTAATTGTAAGAGTTCGGGATGAATTTGGAGTGTTTAGACAATAGTTAAACTCGATTTATCCCAAAACCGGCTCAAACCGAGAAAATCGGCTTACACCAAGAGAAAACATTGACTCGAAGCATTAAACAGATATGTTACTCTTTCTAGGGTCAAAATATGTAACAATCCAATGCATTTGACTAATTATAAGAGTTCGGGTTGAATTTGGAGTATTTAGACACCTCTTAGACCCATTTTGTCCCGAAACAGGCTAAAACCGAGAAAACATTGATTCAAAGCAGTAAACAGATTTGTTACTGTTTCTAGGGTCAAAATGTGTGACAATCCAATGCATTTGACTAATTGTAAGAGTTCGGGATGAATTTGGAGTGTTTAGACAACAGTTAAACCCGTTTTATCCCAAAGCACACTTAAATTTAGAAAATAGGCTAAAACCGAGAGAAAACATTGATTTGAAGCATTAAATACCTATGTTACTCTTTCTAGGGTCAAAATATATAACAATCCAATGCATTTGACTAGTTATAAGAGTTCGGCTTGAATTTGGAGTGTTTAGACACCACTCATACCCATTTTGTCCCGAAAAAGGCTAAAACAGAGAAAACGTTGATTCAAAGCAGTAAACAGTTTTGTTACTGTTTCTAGGGTCAGAATGTGTGACAATCCAATGCATTTAACTAATTGTAAGAGTTTGAAATGAATTTGGAGTGTTTAGACAACAGTTACACCCGTTTTATGACAAAGGAGGCTTAAATCTTGAAAACAGGCTAAAACCGAGAGAAAACATTGATTTCAAGCATTAAATACCTATGTTACTCTTTCTAGGGTCAAAATATGTAACAATCCAACGCATTTGACTAGTTATAAGAGTTCGGGTTGAATTTGGAGTGTTTAGACACCACTCATACCCATTTTGTCCCGAAAAAGGCTAAAACCGAGAAAACGTTGATTCAAAGCAGTAAACAGTTTTGTTACTGTTTCTAGGGTCAGAATGTGTGACAATCCAATGCATTTAACTAATTGTAAGAGTTCGAAATGAATTTGGAGTGTTTAGACAACAGTTAAACACGTTTTATCCCAAAACAGGCTAAAACCGAGAGAAAACATTGATTCGAAGCATTAAACAGCTATGTTACTCTTTCTAGGGTCAAAATATGTAACAATCCAATGCATTTGACTAATTATAAGAGTTCGGGTTGAATTTGGAGTGTTTAGACTCCACCCATACCTATTTTGTCCCGAAACAGGCTAAAACCAAGAAAACGTTGATTCAAAGCAGTAAACAGTTTAGTTACTGTTTCTAGGGTCAGAATGTGTGACAATCCAATGCATTTAACTAATTGTAAGAGTTCGAAATGAATTTGGAGTGTTTAGACAACAGTTAAACACGTTTTATCCCAAAACAGGCTAAAACCGAGAGAAAACATTGATTCGAAGCATTAAACAGCTATGTTACTCTTTCTAGGGTCAAAATATGTAACAATCCAATGCATTTGACTAATAATAAGGGTTCGGGTTGAATTTGGAGTGTTTAGACACCACCTATACCCATTTTGTCCCGAAACAGGCTAAAACCGAGAAAACATTGATTCTAAGCAGTAAACAGCATTGTTACTGTTTCTAGGGTCAGAATGTGTGACATTCCAATGCATTTGACTAATTGTAAGAGTTCGGGATGAATTTGGAGTGTTTAGACAACAGTTAAACTCGTTTTATCCCAAAACCGGCTTAAACCGAGAAAATCGGCTTAAACCAAGAGAAAACATTGACTCGAAGCATTAAACAGATACGTTACTCTTTCTAGGGTCAAAATATGTAACAATCCAATGCATTTGACTAATTATAAGAGTTCGGGTTGAATTTGGAGTGTTTAGACACCTCTTAGACCCATTTTGTCCCGAAACAGGCTAAAACCGAGAAAACGTTGATTCAAAGCAGTAAACAGATTTGTTACTGTTTCTAGGGTCAAAATGTGTGACAATCCAATGCATTTGACTAATTGTAAGAGTTCGGGATGAATTTGGAGTGTTTAGACAACAGTTAAACCCGTTTTATCCCAAAGCACACTTAAATTTAGAAAACAGGCTAAAACCGAGAGAAAACATTGATTTGAAGCATTAAATACCTATGTTACTCTTTCTAGGGTCAAAACATGTAACAATCCAATGCATTTGACTAGTTATAAGAGTTTGGGTTGAATTTGGAGTGTTTAGACACCACTCATACCCATTTTGTCCCGAAAAAGGCTAAAACCGAGAAAACGTTGATTCAAAGCATTAAACAGTTTTGTTACTGTTTCTAGGGTCAGAATGTGTGACAATCCAATGTATTTAACTAATTGTAAGAGTTCGAAATGAATTTGGAGTGTTTAGACTACAGTTAAACACGTTTTATGCCAAAATCGGCTAAAACCGAGAGAAAATATTAATTCGAAGCATTAAACAGCTATGTTACTCTTTCTAGGGTCAAAATATGTAACAATCCAATGCATTTGACTAGTTATAAGAGTTCGGGTTGAATTTGGAGTGTTTAGACACCACTCATACCCATTTTGTTCCGAAACAGGCTAAAACCAAGAAAACGTTGATTCAAAGCAGTAAACAGTTTAGTTACTGTTTCTAGGGTCAGAATGTGTGATAATCCAATGCATTTGACTAATTGTAAGAGTTCGGGATGAATTTGGAGTGTTTAGACAACAGTTAAACCCGTTTTATCCCAAAGCAGGCTAAAACCGAGAGAAAACATTGATTTGAAGCATTAAATACCTATGTTAGTCTTTCTAGGGTCAAAATATGTAACAATCCAATGCATTTGACTTGTTATAAGAGTTCGGGTTGAATTTGGAGTGTTTAGACACCACTCATACCCATTTTGTCCCGAAAAAGGCTAAAACAGAGAAAACGTTGATTCAAAGCAGTAAACAGTTTTGTTACTGTTTCTAGGGTCAGAATGTGTGACAATCCAATGCATTTAACTAATTGTAAGAGTTCGAAATGAAATTGGAGTGTTTAGACTACAGTTAAACACGTTTTATGCCAAAATAGGCTAAAACCGAGAGAAAATATTAATTCGAAGCATTAAACAGCTATGTTACTCTTTCTAGGGTCAAAATATGTATCAATCTAATGCATTTGACTAGTTATAAGAGTTCGGGTTGAATTTGGAGTGTTTAGACACCACTCATACCCATTTTGTTCTGAAACAGGCTAAAACCAAGAAAACATTGATTCAAAGCAGTAAACAGTTTAGTTACTGTTTCTAGGGTCAGAATGTGTGACAATCCAATGCATTTAACTAATTGTAAGAGTTCGAATTGAATTTGGAGTGTTTAGACAACAGTTAAACACGTTTTATCCCAAAACAGGCTAGCACTGAGAGAAAACATTAATTTGAAGCATTAAACAGCTATGTTACTCTTTCTAGGGTCAAAATATGTAACAATCCAATGCATTTGACTAATAATAAGGGTTCGGGTTGAATTTGGAGTGTTTTGACACCACTCATACCCATTTTGTCCCGAAACAGGCTAAAACCGAGAAAACGTTGATTCAAAGCAGTAAACAGATTTGTTACTGTTTCTAGGGTCAGAATGTGTGACAATCCAATGCATTTGACTAATTGTAAGAGTTCGGGATGAATTTGGAGTGTTTAGACAACAGTTAAACTCGTTTTATCCCAAAACCGGCTTAAACCGAGAAAATCGGCTTAAACCAAGAGAAAACATTGACTCGAAGCATTAAACAGATATGTTACTCTTTCTAGGGTCAAAATATGTAACAATCCAATGCATTTGACTAATTATAAGAGTTCGGGTTGAATTTGGAGTGTTTAGACACCTCTTAGACCCATTTTGTCCCGAAACAGGCTAAAACCGAGAAAACGTTGATTCAAAGCAGTAAACAGATTTGTTACTGTTTCTAGGGTCAAAATGTGTGACAATCCAATGCATTTGACTAATTGTAAGAGTTCGGGATGAATTTGGAGTGTTTAGACAACAGTTAAACCCGTTTTATCCCAAAGCACACTTAAATTTAGAAAACAGGCTAAAACCGAGAGAAAACATTGATTTGAAGCATTAAATACCTATGTTACTCTTTCTAGGGTCAAAACATGTAACAATCCAATGCATTTGACTAGTTATAAGAGTTCGGGTTGAATTTGGAGTGTTTAGACACCACTCATACCCATTTTGTCCCGAAAAACGCTAAAACAGAGAAAACGTTGATTCAAAGCAGTAAACAGTTTTGTTACTGTTTCTAGGGTCAGAATGTGTGACAATCCAATGCATTTAACTAATTGTAAGAGTTCGAAATGAATTTGGAGTGTTTAGACTACAGTTAAACACGTTTTATGCCAAAATAGGCTAAAACCGAGAGAAAATATTAATTTGAATCATTAAACAGCTATGTTACTCTTTCTAGGGTCAAAATATGTAAAAATCCAATGCATTTGACTAGTTATAAGAGTTCGGGTTGAATTTGGAGTGTTTAGACACCACTCATACCCATTTTGTCCCGAAACAGGCTAAAACCAAGAAAACGTTGATTCAAAGCAGTAAACAGTTTAGTTACTGTTTCTAGGGTCAGAATGTATGACAATCCAATGCATTTAACTAATTGTAAGAGTTCGAAATGAATTTGGAGTGTTTAGACAACAGTTAAACACGTTTTATCCCAAAACAGGCTAACACCAAGAGAAAACATTGATTTGAAGCATTAAACAGCTATGTTACTCTTTCTAGGGTCAAAATATGTAACAATCCAATGCATTTGACTAATAATAAGGGTTTGGGTTGAATTTGGAGTGTTTAGACACCACTCATACCCATTTTGTCCCGAAACAGGCTAAACCCGAGAAAACATTGATTCTAAGCAGTAAACAGCGTTGTTACTGTTTCTAGGGTCAGAATGTGTGACATTCCAATGCATTTGAATAATTGTAAGACTTCGGGATGAATTTGGAGTGTTTAGACAACAGTTAAACTCGTTTTATCCCAAAACCGGCTTAAACCGAGAAAATCGGCTTAAACCAAGAGAAAACATTGACTCAAGCATTAAACAGATATGTTACTCTTTCTAGGGTCAAAATATGTAACAATCCAATGCATTTGACCAATTATAAGAGTTCGGGTTGAATTTGGAGTGTTTAGACACCTCTTAGACCCATTTTGTCCCGAAACAGGCTAAAACCGAGAAAACGTTGATTCAAAGCAGTAAACAGATTTGTTACTGTTTCTAGGGCCAAAATATGTAACAATCTAATGCATTTGACTAGTTATAAGAGTTCGGGTTGAATTTGGAGTGTTTAGACACCACTCATACCCATTTTGTTCCGAAACAGGCTAAAACCAAGAAAACGTTGATTCAAAGCAGTAAACAGTTTAGTTACTGTTTCTAGGGTCAGAATGTGTGACAATCCAATGCATTTAACTAATTGTAAGAGTTCGAATTGAATTTGGAGTGTTTAGACAACAGTTAAACACGTTTTATCCCAAAACAGGCTAGCACTGAGAGAAAACATTAATTTGAAGCATTAAACAGCTATGTTACTCTTTCTAGGGTCAAAATATGTAACAATCCAATGCATTTGACTAATAATAAGGGTTCGGGTTGAATTTGGAGTGTTTTGACACCACTCATACCCATTTTGTCCCGAAACAGGCTAAAACCGAGAAAACGTTGATTCAAAGCAGTAAACAGATTTGTTACTGTTTCTAGGGTCAGAATGTGTGACAATCCAATGCATTTGACTAATTGTAAGAGTTCGGGATGAATTTGGAGTGTTTAGACAACAGTTAAACTCGATTTATCCCAAAACCGGCTTAAACCGAGAAAATCGTCTTAAACCAAGAGAAAACATTGACTCGAAGCATTAAACAGATATGTTACTCTTTCTAGGGTCAAAATATGTAACAATCCAATGCATTTGACTAATTATAAGAGTTCGGGTTGAATTTGGAGTGTTTAGACACCTCTTAGACCCATTTTGTCCCGAAACAGGCTAAAACCGAGAAAACGTTGATTCAAAGCAGTAAACAGATTTGTTACTGTTTCTAGGGTCAAAAAGTGTGACAATCCAATGCATTTGACTAATTGTAAGAGTTCGGGATGAATTTGGAGTGTTTAGACAACAGTTAAACCCGTTTTATCCCAAAGCACACTTAAATTTAGAAAACAGGCTAAAACCGAGAGAAAACATTGATTTGAAGCATTAAATACCTATGTTACTCTTTCTAGGGTCAAAACATGTAACAATCCAATGCATTTGACTAGTTATAAGAGTTCGGGTTGAATTTGGAGTGTTTAGACACCACTCATACCCATTTTGTCCCGAAAAACGCTAAAACGGAGAAAACGTTGATTCAAAGCAGTAAACAGTTTTGTTACTGTTTCTAGGGTCAGAATGTGTGACAATCCAATGCATTTAACTAATTGTAAGAGTTCGAAATGAATTTGGAGTGTTTAGACTACAGTTAAACACGTTTTATGCCAAAATAGGCTAAAACCGAGAGAAAATATTAATTCGAAGCATTAAACAGCTATGTTACTCTTTCTAGGGTCAAAATATGTAAAAATCCAATGCATTTGACTAGTTATAAGAGTTCGGGTTGAATTTGGAGTGTTTAGACACAACTCATACCCATTTTGTCCCGAAACAGGCTAAAACCAAGAAAACGTTGATTCAAAGCAGTAAACAGTTTAGTTACTGTTTCTAGGGTCAGAATGTATGACAATCCAATGCATTTAACTAATTGTAAGAGTTCGAAATGAATTTGGAGTGTTTAGACAACAGTTAAACACGTTTTATCCCAAAACAGGCTAACACCAAGAGAAAACATTGATTTGAAGCATTAAACAGCTATGTTACTCTTTCTAGGGTCATAATATGTAACAATCCAATGCATTTGACTAATAATAAGGGTTTGGGTTGAATTTGGAGTGTTTAGACACCACTCATACCCATTTTGTCCCGAAACAGGCTAAACCCGAGAAAACATTGATTCTAAGCAGTAAACAGCGTTGTTACTGTTTCTAGGGTCAGAATGTGTGACATTCCAATGCATTTGAATAATTGTAAGACTTCGGGATGAATTTGGAGTGTTTAGACAACAGTTAAACTCGTTTTATCCCAAAACCGGCTTAAACCGAGAAAATCGGCTTAAACCAAGAGAAAACATTGACTCGAAGCATTAAACAGATATGTTACTCTTTCTAGGGTCAAAATATGTAACAATCCAATGCATTTGACCAATTATAAGAGTTCGGGTTGAATTTGGAGTGTTTAGACACCTCTTAGACCCATTTTGTCCCGAAACAGGCTAAAACCGAGAAAACGTTGATTCAAAGCAGTAAACAGATTTGTTACTGTTTCTAGGGTCAAAATGTGTGACAATCCAATGCATTTGACTAATTGTAAGAGTTCGGGATGAATTTGGAGTGTTTAGACAACAGTTAAACCCGTTTTATCCCAAAGCACACTTAAATTTAGAAAAAAGGCTAAAACCGAGAGAAAACATTGATTTGAAGCATTAAATACCTATGTTACTCTTTCTAGGGTCAAAATATGTAACAATCCAATGCATTTGACTAGTTATAAGAGTTCGGGTTGAATTTGGAGTGTTTAGACACTACTCATACCCATTTTGTCCCGAAAAAGGCTAAAACAGAGAAAACGTTGATTCAAAGCAGTAAACAGTTTAGTTACTGTTTCTAGGGTCAGAATGTGTGACAATCCAATGCATTTAACTAATTGTAAGAGTTCGAAATGAATTTGGAGTGTTTAGACAACAGTTAAACACGTTTTATCCCAAAACAGGCTAAAACCAAGAGAAAACATTGATTCGAAGCATTAAACAGCTATGTTACTCTTTCTAGGGTCAAAATATGTAACAATCCAATGCATTTGACTAATAATAAGGGTTCGGGTTGAATTTGGAGTGTTTAGACACCACCTATACCCATTTTGTCCTGAAACAGGCTAAAACCGAGAAAACATTGATTCTAAGCAGTAAACAGTTTAGTTACTGTTTCTAGGGTCAGAATGTGTGACAATCCAATGCATTTAACTAATTGTAAGAGTTCGAAATGAATTTGGAGTGTTTAGACTATAGTTAAACACGTTTTATCTTAAAATAGGCTAAAACCGAGAGAAAATATTAATTCGAAGCATTAAACAGCTATGTTACTCTTTCTAGGGTTAAAATATGTAACAATCCAATGCATTTGACTAGTTATAAGAGTTCGGGTTGAATTTGGAGTGTTTAGACACCACTCATATCCATTTTGTCCCGAAACAGGCTAAAACCAAGAAAACGTTGATTCAGAGCAGTAAACAGTTTAGTTACTGTTTCTAGGGTCAGAATGTGTGACAATCCAATGCATTTAACTAATTGTAAGAGTTCGAAATGAATTTGGAGTGTTTAGACAACAGTTAAACCCGTTTTATCCCAAAGCACACTTAAATTTAGAAAACAGGCTAAAACCGAGAGAAAACATTGATTTGAAGCATTAAATACCTATGTTACTCTTTCTAGGGTCAAAACATGTAACAATCCAATGCATTTGACTAGTTATAAGAGTTCGGGTTGAATTTGGAGTGTTTAGACACCACTCATACCCATTTTGTCCCGAAAAACGCTAAAACAGAGAAAACGTTGATTCAAAGCAGTAAACAGTTTTGTTACTGTTTCTAGGGTCAGAATGTGTGACAATCCAATGCATTTAACTAATTGTAAGAGTTCGAAATGAATTTGGAGTGTTTAGACTACAGTTAAACACGTTTTATGCCAAAATAGGCTAAAACCGAGAGAAAATATTAATTCGAAGCATTAAACAGCTATGTTACTCTTTCTAGGGTCAAAATATGTAAAAATCCAATGCATTTGACTAGTTATAAGAGTTCGGGTTGAATTTGGAGTGTTTAGACACAACTCATACCCATTTTGTCCCGAAACAGGCTAAAACCAAGAAAACGTTGATTCAAAGCAGTAAACAGTTTAGTTACTGTTTCTAGGGTCAGAATGTATGACAATCCAATGCATTTAACTAATTGTAAGAGTTCGAAATGAATTTGGAGTGTTTAGACAACAGTTAAACACGTTTTATCCCAAAACAGGCTAACACCAAGAGAAAACATTGATTTGAAGCATTAAACAGCTATGTTACTCTTTCTAGGGTCATAATATGTAACAATCCAATGCATTTGACTAATAATAAGGGTTTGGGTTGAATTTGGAGTGTTTAGACACCACTCATACCCATTTTGTCCCGAAACAAGCTAAACCCGAGAAAACATTGATTCTAAGCAGTAAACAGCGTTGTTACTGTTTCTAGGGTCAGAATGTGTGACATTCCAATGCATTTGAATAATTGTAAGACTTCGGGATGAATTTGGAGTGTTTAGACAACAGTTAAACTCGTTTTATCCCAAAACCGGCTTAAACCGAGAAAATCGGCTTAAACCAAGAGAAAACATTGACTCGAAGCATTAAACAGATATGTTACTCTTTCTAGGGTCAAAATATGTAACAATCCAATGCATTTGACCAATTATAAGAGTTCGGGTTGAATTTGGAGTGTTTAGACACCTCTTAGACCCATTTTGTCCCGAAACAGGCTAAAACCGAGAAAACGTTGATTCAAAGCAGTAAACAGATTTGTTACTGTTTCTAGGGTCAAAATGTGTGACAATCCAATGCATTTGACTAATTGTAAGAGTTCGGGATGAATTTGGAGTGTTTAGACAACAGTTAAACCCGTTTTATCCCAAAGCACACTTAAATTTAGAAAAAAGGCTAAAACCGAGAGAAAACATTGATTTGAAGCATTAAATACCTATGTTACTCTTTCTAGGGTCAAAATATGTAACAATCCAATGCATTTGACTAGTTATAAGAGTTCGGGTTGAATTTGGAGTGTTTAGACACTACTCATACCCATTTTGTCCCGAAAAAGGCTAAAACAGAGAAAACGTTGATTCAAAGCAGTAAACAGTTTAGTTACTGTTTCTAGGGTCAGAATGTGTGACAATCCAATGCATTTAACTAATTGTAAGAGTTCGAAATGAATTTGGAGTGTTTAGACAACAGTTAAACACGTTTTATCCCAAAACAGGCTAAAACCAAGAGAAAACATTGATTCGAAGCATTAAACAGCTATGTTACTCTTTCTAGGGTCAAAATATGTAACAATCCAATGCATTTGACTAATAATAAGGGTTCGGGTTGAATTTGGAGTGTTTAGACACCACCTATACCCATTTTGTCCTGAAACAGGCTAAAACCGAGAAAACATTGATTCTAAGCAGTAAACAGTTTAGTTACTGTTTCTAGGGTCAGAATGTGTGACAATCCAATGCATTTAACTAATTGTAAGAGTTCGAAATGAATTTGGAGTGTTTAGACTATAGTTAAACACGTTTTATCTTAAAATAGGCTAAAACCGAGAGAAAATATTAATTCGAAGCATTAAACAGCTATGTTACTCTTTCTAGGGTTAAAATATGTAACAATCCAATGCATTTGACTAGTTATAAGAGTTCGGGTTGAATTTGGAGTGTTTAGACACCACTCATATCCATTTTGTCCCGAAACAGGCTAAAACCAAGAAAACGTTGATTCAGAGCAGTAAACAGTTTAGTTACTGTTTCTAGGGTCAGAATGTGTGACAATCCAATGCATTTAACTAATTGTAAGAGTTCGAAATGAATTTGGAGTGTTTAGACAACAGTTAAACACGTTTTATCCCAAAACAGGCTAAAACCAAGAGAAAACATTGATTCAAAGCATTAAACAGCTATGTTACTCCTTCTAGGGTCAAAATATGTAGCAATGCAATGCATTTGACTAATTATAAGAATTTGGGTTGAATTTGGAGTGTTTAGAGACCACTCATACCAATTTTGTCCCGAAACAGGCTAAAACCTAGAAAACATTGATTCTAAGCAGTAAACAGCGTTGTTACTGTTTCTAGGGTCAGAATGTGTGACATTCCAATGCATTTGACTAATTGTAAGAGTTCGGGATGAATTTGGATTGTTTAGACAACAGTTAAACTCGTTTTATCCCAAAACCGGCTTAAACCGAGAAAACATTGACTCGAAGCATTAAACAGCTATGTTACTCTTTCTAGGGTCAAAATATATAACAATCCAATGCATTTGACCAATTATAAGAGTTCGGGTTGAATTTGGAGTGTTTAGACACCTCTTAGACCCATTTTGTCCCGAAACAGGCTAAAACCGAGAAAACGTTGATTCAAAGCAGTAAACAGCTTTGTTACTATTTCTAGGGTTAGAATGTGTGACAATCCATTGCATTTGACTAATTGTAAGAGTTCGAGATGAATTTGGAGTGTTTAGACAACAGTTAAACCCGTTTTATCCCAAAGCAGACATAAATCTAGAAAACAGGCTAAAACTGAGAGATAACATAGATTTGATGCATTAAACAGGTATGTTAATCTTTCTATGGTCAAAATATGTAACAATCCAATGCATTTGACTAATTATAAAAGTTCGGGTTGAATTTGGAGTGTTTAGACACCACTCATACCCATTTTGTCCCGAAAAAGGCTAAAACTGAGAAAACGTTGATTCAAAGCAGTAAAAATTTTTGTTACTGTTTCTAGGGTCAGAATGTGTGACAATCCAATGCATTTAACTAATTGTAAGAGTTCGAAATGAATTTGGAGTGTTTAGACTACAGTTAAACACGTTTTATCCCAAAATAGGCTAAAACCGAGAGAAAACATTGATTCGAAGCATTAAACAGCTATGTTACTCTTTCTAGGGTCAAAATACGTAACAATCCAATGCATTTGACTAGTTATAAGAGTTCGGGTTGAATTTGGAGTGTTTAGAGACCACTCATACCCATTTTGTCCCGAAACAGGCTAAAACCAAGAAAACGTTGATTCAAAGCAGTAAACAGTTTGGTTACTGTTTCTAGGGTTAGAATTTGTGACATTCCAATGCATGTGACTAATTGTAAGAGTTCGGGATGAATTTGGAGTGTTTAGACAACATTTAAACCCGTTTTATCCCAAAACCGGCTTAAACTGAGAAAACAGGGCTAAAAATAAGAGAAAACATTGACTCGAAGCATTAACCAGCTATGTTACTCTTTCTAGGGTCAAAATATGTAACAATCCAATGCATTTGACTAATTATAAAAGTTCGGGTTGAATTTGGAGTGTTTAGACACCTCTTAGACTCATTTTGTCCCGAAACAGGCTAAAACCGAGAAAACGTTGATTCAAAGCAGTAAACAGCTTTGTTACTGTTTGTAGGGTCAGAATGTGTGACAATCCAATGCATTTGACTAATTGTAAGAGTTCGGGATGAATTTGGAGTGTTTAGACAACAGTTAAACCCGTTTTATCCCAAAGCAGACTTAAATCTAGAAAACAGGCTAACACCGAGAGAAAACATTGATTCGATGAATTAAACAGGTATGTTACTCTTTCTATGGTCAAAATATGTAACAATCCAATGCATTTGACTAATTATAAAAGTTCGGGTTGAATTTGGAGTGTTTAGACACCACTCATACCTATTTTGTCCCGAAACAGGCTAAAATCGAGAAAACGTTGATTCAAAGCAGTAAACAGCTTTGTTACTGTTTTTAGGATCATAATGTGTGACAATCCAATGCATTTAACTAATTGTAAGAGTTCGGGATGAATTTGGAGTGTTTAGACAACAGTTAAACCCGTTTTATCCCAAAGCAGGCTTAAATCTAGAAACCAGGCTAAAACCGAGAAAAAAAATTGACTCGAAGCATTAAACAGCTATGTTACTCTTTCTAGGGTCAAAATATATGTAACAATCCAATGCATTTGACTAAATATAAGAGTCCGGGTTGAATTTGGAGTGTTTAGACACCTCTTAGACCCATTTTGTCCCAAAACAGGCTAAAACCGAGAAAACGTTGATTCAAAGCAGTAAACAGCTTTGTTACTGTTTCTAGGGTTAGAATGTGTGACAATCCATTGCATTTGACTAATTGTAAGAGTTCGAGATGAATTTGGAGTGTTTAGACAACAGTTAAACCCGTTTTATCCCAAAGCAGACATAAATCTAGAAAACAGGCTAAAACTGAGAGATAACATAGATTTGATGCATTAAACAGGTATGTTAATCTTTCTATGGTCAAAATATGTAACAATCCAATGCATTTGACTAATTATAAAAGTTCGGGTTGAATTTGGAGTGTTTAGACACCACTCATACCCATTTTGTCCCGAAAAAGGCTAAAACTTAGAAAACGTTGATTCAAAGCAGTAAAAATTTTTGTTACTGTTTCTAGGGTCAGAATGTGTGACAATCCAATGCATTTAACTAATTGTAAGAGTTCGAAATGAATTTGGAGTGTTTAGACTACAGTTAAACACGTTTTATCCCAAAATAGGCTAAAACCGAGAGAAAACATTGATTCGAAGCATTAAACAGCTATGTTACTCTTTCTAGGGTCAAAATACGTAACAATCCAATGCATTTGACTAGTTATAAGAGTTCGGGTTGAATTTGGAGTGTTTAGAGACCACTCATACCCATTTTGTCCCGAAACAGGCTAAAACCAAGAAAACGTTGATTCAAAGCAGTAAACAGTTTGGTTACTGTTTCTAGGGTTAGAATTTGTGACATTCCAATGCATGTCACTAATTGTAAGAGTTCGGGATGAATTTGGAGTGTTTAGACAACATTTAAACCCGTTTTATCCCAAAACCGGCTTAAACCGAGAAAACAGGGCTAAAAATAAGAGAAAACATTGACTCGAAGCATTAACCAGCTATGTTACTCTTTCTAGGGTCAAAATATGTAACAATCCAATGCATTTGACTAATTATAAAAGTTCGGGTTGAATTTGGAGTGTTTAGACACCTCTTAGACTCATTTTGTCCCGAAACAGGCTAAAACCGAGAAAACGTTTATTCAAAGCAGTAAACAGCTTTGTTACTGTTTGTAGGGTCAGAATGTGTGACAATCCAATGCATTTGACTAATTGTAAGAGTTCGGGATGAATTTGGAGTGTTTAGACAACAGTTAAACCCGTTTTATCCCAAAGCAGACTTAAATCTAGAAAACAGGCTAACACCGAGAGAAAACATTGATTCGATGAATTAAACAGGTATGTTACTCTTTCTATGGTCAAAATATGTAACAATCCAATGCATTTGACTAATTATAAAAGTTCGGGTTGAATTTGGAGTGTTTAGACACCACTCATACCCATTTTGTCCCGAAACAGGCTAAAATCGAGAAAACGTTGATTCAAAGCAGTAAACAGCTTTGTTACTGTTTTTAGGATCATAATGTGTGACAATCCAATGCATTTAACTAATTGTAAGAGTTCGGGATGAATTTGGAGTGTTTAGACAACAGTTAAACCCGTTTTATCCCAAAGCAGGCTTAAATCTAGAAACCAGGCTAAAACCGAGAAAAAAAATTGACTCGAAGCATTAAACAGCTATGTTACTCTTTCTAGGGTCAAAATATATGTAACAATCCAATGCATTTGACTAAATATAAGAGTCCGGGTTGAATTTGGAGTGTTTAGACACCTCTTAGACCCATTTTGTCCCAAAACAGGCTAAAACCGAGAAAACGTTGATTCAAAGCAGTAAACAGCTTTGTTACTGTTTCTAGGGTTAGAATGTATGACAATCCAATGCATTTGACTAATTGTAAGAGTTCGGGATGAATTTGGAGTGTTTAGACAACAGTTAAACCTGTTTTATCCCAAAGCAGACTTAAATCTAGAAAACAGGCTAAAACCGAGAGAAAACATTGATTTGATGCATTAAACAGGTATGTTACTCTTTCTATTGTCAAAATATGTAACAATCCAATGCATTTGACTAATTATAAAAGTTCGGGTTGAATTTGGAGTGTTTAGACACCACTCATACCCATTTTGTCCCGAAACAGGCTAAAATCGAGAAAACGTTGATTCAAAGCAGTAAACAGCTTTGTTACTGTTTTTAGGATCATAATGTGTGACAATCCAATGCATTTAACTAATTGTAAGAGTTCGAAATGAATTTGGAGTGTTTAGACTACAGTTAAACACGTTTTATCCCAAAACAGGCTAAAACCGAGAGAAAACATTGATTCGAAGCATTAAACAGCTATGTTACTCTTTCTAGGTTCAAAATATGTAACAATCTAATGCATTTGACTAATTATAAGAGTTTGGGTTGAATTTGGAGTGTTTAGACACCACTCATACCCATTTTGTCCCGAAATAGGCTAAAACCAAGAAAACGTTGATTCAAAGCAGTAAACAGCTTTGTTACTGTTTCTAGGGTCAGAATATGTGACAATCCAATGCATTTAACTAATTGTAAGAGTTCGAAATGAATTTGGAGTGTTTAGACAACAGTTAAACACGTTTTATCCCAAAACAGGCTAAAACCGAGAGAAAACATTGATTCGAAGCATTAAACAGCTATGTTACTCTTTCTAGGTTCAAAATATGAAACAATCCAATGCATTTGACTAATTATAAGAGTTTGGGTTGAATTTGGAGTGTTTAGACACCACTCATACCCATTTTGTCCCGAAACAGGCTAAAACCAAGAAAACGTTGATTCAAAGCAGTAAACAGCTATGTTCCTGTTTCTAGGGTCAGAATGTGTGACAATCCAATGCATTTAACTAATTGTAAGAGTTTGAAATGAATTTGGAGTGTTTAGACAACAGTTAAACACGTTTTATCCCAAAACAGGCTAAAACCGAGAGAAAACATTGATTCGAAGTATTAAACAGCTATGTTACTCTTTTTAGGTTCAAAATATGGAACAATCCAATGCATTTGACTAATTATAAGAGTTTGGGTTGAATTTGGAGTGTTTAGACACCACTCATACCAATTTTGCCCCGAGACAGGCTAAAACCCAGAAAACATTGATTCAAAGCAGTAAACAGCTTTGTTACTGTTTCTAGGGTTAGAATGTGTGAAAATCCAATGCATTTGACTAATTGTAAGAGTTCGAGATGAATTTGGAGTGTTTAGACAACAGTTAAACCCGTTTTATCCCAAAGCAGACATAAATCTAGAAACTGAGAGAAAACATTGATTCGAAGCATTAAACAGCTATGTTACTCTTTCTAGGGTCAAAATATGTAACAATCCAATGCATTTGACTTGTTATAAGAGTTCGGGTTGAATTTGGAGTGTTAAGACACCACTCATACCAATTTTGCCCCGAGACAGGCTAAAACCCAGAAAACATTGATTCAAAGCAGTAAACAGCTTTGTTACTGTTTCTAGGGTTAGAATGTGTGACAATCCAATGCATTTGACTAATTGTAAGAGTTCGAGATGAATTTGGAGTGTTTAGACAACAGTTAAACCCGTTTTATCCCAAAGCAGACATAAATCTAGAAAACAGGCTAAAACTGAGAGAAAACATTGATTCGAAGCATTAAACAGCTATGTTACTCTTTCTAGGGTCAAAATATGTAACAATCCAATGCATTTGACTTGTTTTAAGAGTTCGGGTTGAATTTGGAGTGTTTAGACACCACTCATACCCATTTTGTCCCGAAACAGGCTAAAACCAAGAAAACTTTGATTCAAAGCAGTAAACAGTTTTGTTACTGTTTCTAGGGTCAGAATTTGTGACATTCCAATGCATGTGACTAATTGTAAGAGTTCGGGATGAATTTGGAGTGTTTAGACAACAGTTAAACCCGTTTTATCCCAAAACCGGCTTCAACCGAGAAAACAGGCTAAAAATAAGAGAAAACATTGACTCGAAGCATTAACCAGCTATGTTACTCTTTTTAGGGTCAAAATATGTAACAATCCAATGCATTTGACTAATTATAAAAGTTCGGGTTGAATTTGGAGTGTTTAGACACCTCTTAGACTCATTTTGTCCCGAAACAGGCTAAAACCAAGAAAACGTTGATTCAAAGCAGTAAACAGCTTTGTTACTGTTTGTAGGGTCAGAATGTGTGACAATCCAATGCATTTGACTAATTGTAAGAGTTCGGGATGAATTTGGAGTGTTTAGACAACAGTTAAACCCGTTTTATCCCAAAGGAGACTTAAATCTAGAAAACAGGCTAAAACCGAGAGAAAACATTGATTCGATGCATTAAACAGGTATGTTAATCTTTCTATGGTCAAAATATGTAACAATCCAATGCATTTGACTAATTATAAAAGTTCGGGTTGAATTTGGAGTGTTTAGACACCACTCATACCCATTTTGTCCCGAAACAGGCTAAAATCGAGAAAACGTTGATTCAAAGCAGTAAACAGCTTTGTTACTGTTTCTAGGATGAGAATGTGTGAAAATCCAATGCATTTAACTAATTGTAAGAGTTCGGGATGAATTTGGAGTGTTTAGACAACATTTAAACCCGTTTTATCCCCAAGCAGGCTTAAATCTAGAAACCAGGCGAAAACCGAGAAAAAAAATTGACTCGAAGCATTAAACAGCTATGTTACTCTTTCTAGGGTCAAAATATGTAACAATCCAATGCATTTGACTAATTATAAGAGTTCGGGTTGAATTTGGAGTGTTTAGACACCTCTTAGACCCATTTTGTCCCGAAACAGGCTAAAACCGAGAAAACGTTGATTCAAAGCAGTAAACAGCTTTGTTACTGTTTCTAGGGTTAGAATGTGTGACAATCCAATGCATTTGACTAATTGTAAGAGTTCGGGATGAATTTGGAGTGTTTAGACAACAGTTAAACCTGTTTTATCCCAAAGCAGACTTAAATCTAGAAAACAGGCTAAAACCGAGAGAAAACATTGATTTGATGCATTAAACAGGTATGTTACTCTTTCTATGGTCAAAATATGTAACAATCCAATGCATTTGACTAATTATAAAAGTTCGGGTTGAATTTGGAGTGTTTAGACACCACTCATACCCATTTTGTCCCGAAAAAGGCTAAAACCGAGAAAACGTTGATTCAAGGCAGTAAACAGTTTTGTTACTGTTTCTAGGGTCAGAATGTGTGACAATCCAATGCATTTAACTAATTCTAAGAGTTCGAAATGAATTTGGAGTGTTTAGACTACAGTTAAACACGTTTTATCCCAAAACAGGCTAAAACCGAGAGAAAACATTGATTTGAAGCATTAAACAGCTATATTACTCTTTCTAGGTTCAAAATATGTAACAATCTAATGCATTTGACTAATTATAAGAGTTTGGGTTGAATTTGGAGTGTTTAGACACCACACATACCCATTTTGTCCCGAAATAGGCTAAAACCAAGAAAACGTTGATTCAAAGCAATAAACAGCTTTGTTACTGTTTCTAGGGTCAGAATATGTGACAATCCAATGCATTTAACTAATTGTAAGAGTTCGAAATGAATTTGGAGTGTTTAGACAACAGTTGAACACGTTTTATCCCAAAACAGGCTAAAACCGAGAGAAAACATTGATTCGAAGCATTAAACAGCTATGTTACTCTTTCTAGGTTCAAAATATGAAACAATCCAATGCATTTGACTAATTATAAGAGTTTGGGTTGAATTTGGAGTGTTTAGACACCACTCATACCCATTTTGTCCCGAAACAGGCTAAAACCAAGAAAACGTTGATTCAAAGCAGTAAACAGCTTTGTTACTGTTTCTAGGGTTAGAATGTGTGACAATCCAATGCATTTAACTAATTGTAAGAGTTCGAAATGAATTTGGAGTGTTTAGACAATAGTTAAACACGTTTTATCCCAAAACAGGCTAAAACCGAGAGAAAACATTGATTCGAAGTATTAAACAGCTATGTTACTCTTTTTAGGTTCAAAATATGGAACAATCCAATGCATTTGACTAATTATAAGAGTTTGGGTTGAATTTGGAGTGTTTAGACACCACTCATAGCAATTTTGCCCCGAGACAGGCTAAAACCCAGAAAACATTGATTCAAAGCAGTAAACAGCTTTGTTACTGTTTCTAGGGTTAGAATGTGTGACAATCCAATGCATTTGACTAATTGTAAGAGTTCGAGATGAATTTGGAGTGTTTAGACAACAGTTAAACCCGTTTTATCCCAAAGCAGACATAAATCTAGAAACCGAGAAAAAAAATTGACTCGAAGCATTAAACAGCTATGTTACTCTTTCTAGGGTCGAAATATGTAACAATCCAATGCATTTGACTAATTATAAGAGTTCGGGTTGAATTTGGAGTGTTTAGACACCTCTTAGACCCATTTTGTCCCGAAACAGGCAAAAACCGAGAAAACGTTGATTCAAAGCAGTAAACAGCTTTGTTACTGTTTCTAGGGTTCGAATGTGTGACAATCCAATGCATTTGACTAATTGTAAGAGTTTGGGATGAATTTGGAGTGTTTAGACAACAGTTAAACCCGTTTTATCCCAAAGCAGGCTTAAATCTAGAAACCAGGCTAAAACCGAGAAAAAAAATTGACTCGAAGCATTAAACAGCTATGTTACTCTTTCTAGGGTCAAAATATGTAACAATCCAATGCATTTGACTAATTATAAGAGTTCGGGTTGAATTTGGAGTGTTTAGACACCTCTTAGACCCATTTTGTCCCGAAACAGGCTAAAACCGAGAAAACGTTGATTCAAAGCAGTAAACAGCTTTGTTACTGTTTCTAGGGTTAGAATGTGTGACAATCCAATGCATTTGACTAATTGTAAGAGTTCGGGATGAATTTGGAGTGTTTAGACAACAGTTAAACACGTTTTATCCCAAAGCAGACTTAAATCTAGAAAACAAGCTAAAACCAAGAGAAAACATTGATTTGATGCATTAAACAGGTATGTTACTCTTTCTATGGTCAAAATATGTAACAATCCAATGCATTTGACTAATTATAAATGTTCGGGTTGAATTTGGAGTGTTTAGACACCACTCATACCCATTTTGTCCCGAAAAAGGCTAAAACCGAGAAAACGTTGATTCAAAGTAGTAAACAGTTTTGTTACTGTTTCTAGGGTCAGAATGTGTGACAATCCAATGCATTTAACTAATTGTAAGAGTTCGAAATGAATTTGGAGTGTTTAGACTACAGTTAAACACGTTTTATCCCAAAACAGGCTAAAACCGAGAGAAAACATTGATTCGAAGTATTAAACAGCTATGTTACTCTTTTTAGGTTCAAAATATGGAACAATCCAATGCATTTGACTAATTATAAGAGTTTGGGTTGAATTTGGAGTGTTTAGACACCACTCATACCAATTTTGCCCCGAGACAGGCTAAAACCCAGAAAACATTGGTTTAAAGCAGTAAACAGCTTTGTTACTGTTTCTAGGATCAGAATATGTGACAATCCAATGCATTTAACTAATCGTAAGAGTTCGAAATGAATTTGGAGTGTTTAGACAACAATTAAACACGTTTTATCCCAAAGTAGACATAAATCTAGAAAACAGGCTAAAACTGAGAGAAAACATTGATTCGAAGCAATAGACAGCTATGTTACTCTTGCTAGGGTCAAAATATGTAACAATCCAATGCATTTGACTTGTTATAAGAGTTCGGGTTGAATTTGGAGTGTTTAGACACCACTCATACCCATTTTGTCCCGAAACAGGCTAAAACCAAGAAAACGTTGATTCAAAGCAGTAAACAGCTTTGTTACTGTTTCTAGGGTCAGAATATGTGACAATCCAATGCATTTAACTAATCGTAAGAGTTCGAAATGAATTTGGAGTGTTTAGACAACAATTAAACACGTTTTATCCCAAAACAGGCTAAAACCGAGAGAAAACATTGATTCGAAGTATTAAACAGCTATGTTACTCTTTTTAGGTTCAAAATATGGAACAATCCAATGCATTTGACTAATTATAAGAGTTTGGGTTGAATTTGGAGTGTTTAGACACCACTCATACCAATTTTGCCCCGAGACAGGCTAAAACCCAGAAAACATTGATTCAAAGCAGTAAACAGCTTTGTTACTGTTTCTAGGGTTAGAATGTGTGACAATCCAATGCATTTGACTAATTGTAAGAGTTCAAGATGAATTTGGAGTGTTTAGACAACAGTTAAACCCGTTTTATCCCAAAGTAGACATAAATCTAGAAAACAGGCTAAAACTGAGAGAAAACATTGATTCGAAGCATTAAACAGCTATGTTACTCTTTCTAGGGTCAAAATATGTAACAATCCAATGCATTTGACTTGTTATAAGAGTTCGGGTTGAATTTGGAGTGTTTAGACACCACTCATACCCATTTTGTCCCGAAACAGGCTAAAACCGAGAAAACGTTGATTCAAAGCAGTAAACAGCTTTGTTACTGTTTCTAGGGTTAGAATGTGTGACAATCCAATGCATTTGACTAATTGTAAGAGTTTGGGATGAATTTGGAGTGTTTAGACAACAGTTAAACCCGTTTTATCCCAAAGCAGGCTTAAATCTAGAAACCAGGCTAAAACCGAGAAAAAAAATTGACTCGAAGCATTAAACAGCTATGTTACTCTTTCTAGGGTCAAAATATGTAACAATCCAATGCATTTGACTAATTATAAGAGTTCGGGTTGAATTTGGAGTGTTTAGACACCACTCATACCCATTTTGTCCCGAAACAGGCTAAAACCGAGAAAACGTTGATTCAAAGCAGTAAACAGCTTTGTTACTGTTTCTAGGTTTAGAATGTGTGACAATCCAATGCATTTGACTAATTGTAAGAGTTCGGGATGAATTTGGAGTGTTTAGACAACAGTTAAACCCGTTTTATCCCAAAGCAGACTTAAATCTAGAAAACAGGCTAAAACCAAGAGAAAACATTGATTTGATGCATTAAACAGGTATGTTACTCTTTCTATGGTCAAAATATGTAACAATCCAATGCATTTGACTAATTATAAATGTTCGGGTTGAATTTGGAGTGTTTAGACACCACTCATACCCATTTTGTCCCGAAAAAGGCTAAAACCGAGAAAACGTTGATTCAAAGTAGTAAACAGTTTTGTTACTGTTTCTAGGGTCAGAATGTGTGACAATCCAATGCATTTAACTAATTGTAAGAGTTCGAAATGAATTTGGAGTGTTTAGACTACAGTTAAACACGTTTTATCCCAAAACAGGCTAAAACCGAGAGAAAACATTGATTCGAAGTATTAAACAGCTATGTTACTCTTTTTAGGTTCAAAATATGGAACAATCCAATGCATTTGACTAATTATAAGAGTTTGGGTTGAATTTGGAGTGTTTAGACACCACTCATACCAATTTTGCCCCGAGACAGGCTAAAACCCAGAAAACATTGGTTTAAAGCAGTAAACAGCTTTGTTACTGTTTCTAGGATCAGAATATGTGACAATCCAATGCATTTAACTAATCGTAAGAGTTCGAAATGAATTTGGAGTGTTTAGACAACAATTAAACACGTTTTATCCCAAAGTAGACATAAATCTAGAAAACAGGCTAAAACTGAGAGAAAACATTGATTCGAAGCAATAGACAGCTATGTTACTCTTGCTAGGGTCAAAATATGTAACAATCCAATGCATTTGACTTGTTATAAGAGTTCGGGTTGAATTTGGAGTGTTTAGACACCACTCATACCCATTTTGTCCCGAAACAGGCTAAAACCAAGAAAACGTTGATTCAAAGCAGTAAACAGCTTTGTTACTGTTTCTAGGGTCAGAATATGTGACAATCCAATGCATTTAACTAATCGTAAGAGTTCGAAATGAATTTGGAGTGTTTAGACAACAATTAAACACGTTTTATCCCAAAACAGGCTAAAACCGAGAGAAAACATTGATTCGAAGTATTAAACAGCTATGTTACTCTTTTTAGGTTCAAAATATGGAACAATCCAATGCATTTGACTAATTATAAGAGTTTGGGTTGAATTTGGAGTGTTTAGACACCACTCATACCAATTTTGCCCCGAGACAGGCTAAAACCCAGAAAACATTGATTCAAAGCAGTAAACAGCTTTGTTACTGTTTCTAGGGTTAGAATGTGTGACAATCCAATGCATTTGACTAATTGTAAGAGTTCAAGATGAATTTGGAGTGTTTAGACAACAGTTAAACCCGTTTTATCCCAAAGTAGACATAAATCTAGAAAACAGGCTAAAACTGAGAGAAAACATTGATTCGAAGCATTAAACAGCTATGTTACTCTTTCTAGGGTCAAAATATGTAACAATCCAATGCATTTGACTTGTTATAAGAGTTCGGGTTGAATTTGGAGTGTTTAGACACCACTCATACCCATTTTGTCCCGAAACAGGCTAAAACCGAGAAAACGTTGATTCAAAGCAGTAAACAGCTTTGTTACTGTTTCTAGGGTTAGAATGTGTGACAATCCAATGCATTTGACTAATTGTAAGAGTTTGGGATGAATTTGGAGTGTTTAGACAACAGTTAAACCCGTTTTATCCCAAAGCAGGCTTAAATCTAGAAACCAGGCTAAAACCGAGAAAAAAAATTGACTCGAAGCATTAAACAGCTATGTTACTCTTTCTAGGGTCAAAATATGTAACAATCCAATGCATTTGACTAATTATAAGAGTTCGGGTTGAATTTGGAGTGTTTAGACACCTCTTAGACCCATTTTGTCCCGAAACAGGCTAAAATCGAGAAAACGTTGATTCAAAGCAGTAAACAGCTTTGTTACTGTTTCTAGGGTTAGAATGTGTGACAATCCAATGCATTTGACTAATTGTAAGAGTTCGGGATGAATTTCTAGTGTTTAGACAACAGTTAAACCCGTTTTATCCCAAAGCAGACTTAAATCTAGAAAACAAACTAAAACCAAGAGGAAACATTGATTTGATGCATTAAACAGGTATGTTACTCTTTCTATGGTCAAAATATGTAACAATCCAATGCATTTGACTAATTATAAAAGTTCGGGTTGAATTTGGAGTGTTTAGACACCACTCATACCCATTTTGTCCCGAAAAAGGCTAAAACCGAGAAAACGTTGATTCAAAGCAGTAAACAGTTTTGTTACTGTTTCTAGGGTCAGAATGTGTGACCATCCAATGCATTTAACTAATTGTAAGAGTTCGAAATGAATTTGGAGTGTTTAGACTACAGTTAAGCATGTTTTATCCCAAAACAGGCTAAAACCGAGAGAAAACATTGATTCGAAGCATTAAACAGCTATGTTACTCTTTCTTGGTTCAAAGCAGTAAACAGCTTTGTTACTGTTTCTAGGATCAGAATATGTGACAATCCAATGCATTTAACTAATCGTAAGAGTTCGAAATGAATTTGGAGTGTTTAGACAACAATTAAACACGTTTTATCCCAAAACAGGCTAAAACCGAGAGAAAACATTGATTCGAAGTATTAAACAGCTATGTTACTCTTTTTAGGTTCAAAATATGGAACAATCCAATGCATTTGACTAATTATAAGAGTTTGGGTTGAATTTGGAGTGTTTAGACACCACTCATACCAGTTTTGCCCCGAGACAGGCTAAAACCCAGAAAACATTGATTCAAAGCAGTAAACAGCTTTGTTACTGTTTCTAGGGTTAGAATGTGTGACAATCCAATGCATTTGACTAATTGTAAGAGTTCAAGATGAATTTGGAGTGTTTAGACAACAGTTAAACCCGTTTTATCCCAAAGTAGAGATAAATCTAGAAAACAGGCTAAAACTGAGAGAAAACATTGATTCGAAGCATTAAACAGCTATGTTACTCTTTCTAGGGTCAAAATATGTAACAATCCAATGCATTTGACTTGTTATAAGAGTTCGGGTTGAATTTGGAGTGTTTAGACACCACTCATACCCATTTTGTCCCGAAACAGGCTAAAACCGAGAAAACGTTGATTCAAAGCAGTAAACAGCTTTGTTACTGTTTCTAGGTTTAGAATGTGTGACAATCCAATGCATTTGACTAATTGTAAGAGTTTGGGATGAATTTGGAGTGTTTAGACAACAGTTAAACCCGTTTTATCCCAAAGCAGGCTTAAATCTAGAAACCAGGCTAAAACCGAGAAAAAAAATTGACTCGAAGCATTAAACAGCTATGTTACTCTTTCTAGGGTCAAAATATGTAACAATCCAATGCATTTGACTAATTATAAGAGTTTAGACACCTCTTAGACCCATTTTGTCCCGAAACAGGCTAAAACCGAGAAAACGTTGATTCAAAGCAGTAAACAGCTTTGTTACTGTTTCTAGGGTTAGAATGTGTGACAATCCAATGCATTTGACTAATTGTAAGAGTTCGGGATGAATTTCTAGTGTTTAGACAACAGTTAAACCCGTTTTATCCCAAAGCAGACTTAAATCTAGAAAACAGGCTAAAACCGAGAGAAAACATTGATTTGATGCATTAAACAGGTATGTTACTCTTTCTATGGTCAAAATATGTAACAATCCAATGCATTTGACTAATTATAAAAGTTTGGGTTGAATTTGGAGTGTTTAGACACCACTCATACCCATTTTGTCCCGAAAAAGGCTAAAACCGAGAAAACGTTGATTCAAAGTAGTAAACAGTTTTGTTACTGTTTCTAGGGTCAGAATGTGTGACAATCCAATGCATTTAACTAATTGTAAGAGTTCGAAATGAATTTGGAGTGTTTAGACTACAGTTAAACACGTTTTATCCCAAAACAGGCTAAAACCGAGAGAAAACATTGATTCGAAGTATTAAACAGCTATGTTACTCTTTTTAGGTTCAAAATATGGAACAATCCAATGCATTTGACTAATTATAAGAGTTTGGGTTGAATTTGGAGTGTTTAGACACCACTCATACCAATTTTGCCCCGAGACAGGCTAAAACCCAGAAAACATTGGTTCAAAGCAGTAAACAGCTTTGTTACTGTTTCTAGGATCAGAATATGTGACAATCCAATGCATTTAACTAATCGTAAGAGTTCGAAATGAATTTGGAGTGTTTAGACAACAATTAAACACGTTTTATCCCAAAGTAGACATAAATCTAGAAAACAGGCTAAAACTGAGAGAAAACATTGATTCGAAGCATTAGACAGCTATGTTACTCTTGCTAGGGTCAAAATATGTAACAATCCAATGCATTTGACTTGTTATAAGAGTTCGGGTTGAATTTGGAGTGTTTAGACACCACTCATACCCATTTTGTCCCGAAACAGGCTAAAACCAAGAAAACGTTGATTCAAAGCAGTAAACAGCTTTGTTACTGTTTCTAGGGTCAGAATATGTGACAATCCAATGCATTTAACTAATCGTAAGAGTTCGAAATGAATTTGGAGTGTTTAGACAACAATTAAACACGTTTTATCCCAAAACAGGCTAAAACCGAGAGAAAACATTGATTCGAAGTATTAAACAGCTATGTTACTCTTTTTAGGTTCAAAATATGGAACAATCCAATGCATTTGACTAATTATAAGAGTTTGGGTTGAATTTGGAGTGTTTAGACACCACTCATACCAATTTTGCCCCGAGACAGGCTAAAACCCAGAAAACATTGATTCAAAGCAGTAAACAGCTTTGTTACTGTTTCTAGGGTTAGAATGTGTGACAATCCAATGCATTTGACTAATTGTAAGAGTTCAAGATGAATTTGGAGTGTTTAGACAACAGTTAAACCCGTTTTATCCCAAAGTAGACATAAATCTAGAAAACAGGCTAAAACTGAGAGAAAACATTGATTCGAAGCATTAAACAGCTATGTTACTCTTTCTAGGGTCAAAATATGTAACAATCCAATGCATTTGACTTGTTATAAGAGTTCGGGTTGAATTTGGAGTGTTTAGACACCACTCATACCCATTTTGTCCCGAAACAGGCTAAAACCGAGAAAACGTTGATTCAAAGCAGTAAACAGCTTTGTTACTGTTTCTAGGGTTAGAATGTGTGACAATCCAATGCATTTGACTAATTGTAAGAGTTTGGGATGAATTTGGAGTGTTTAGACAACAGTTAAACCCGTTTTATCCCAAAGCAGGCTTAAATCTAGAAACCAGGCTAAAACCGAGAAAAAAAATTGACTCGAAGCATTAAACAGCTATGTTACTCTTTCTAGGGTCAAAATATGTAACAATCCAATGCATTTGACTAATTATAAGAGTTCGGGTTGAATTTGGAGTGTTTAGACACCTCTTAGACCCATTTTGTCCCGAAACAGGCTAAAATCGAGAAAACGTTGATTCAAAGCAGTAAACAGCTTTGTTACTGTTTCTAGGGTTAGAATGTGTGACAATCCAATGCATTTGACTAATTGTAAGAGTTCGGGATGAATTTCTAGTGTTTAGACAACAGTTAAACCCGTTTTATCCCAAAGCACACTTAAATCTAGAAAACAAACTAAAACCAAGAGGAAACATTGATTTGATGCATTAAACAGGTATGTTACTCTTTCTATGGTCAAAATATGTAACAATCCAATGCATTTGACTAATTATAAAAGTTCGGGTTGAATTTGGAGTGTTTAGACACCACTCATACCCATTTTGTCCCGAAAAAGGCTAAAACCGAGAAAACGTTGATTCAAAGCAGTAAACAGTTTTGTTACTGTTTCTAGGGTCAGAATGTGTGACCATCCAATGCATTTAACTAATTGTAAGAGTTCGAAATGAATTTGGAGTGTTTAGACTACAGTTAAGCATGTTTTATCCCAAAACAGGCTAAAACCGAGAGAAAACATTGATTCGAAGCATTAAACAGCTATGTTACTCTTTCTAGGTTCAAAATATGTAACAATCTAATGCATTTGACTAATTATAAGAGTTAGGGTTGAATTTGGAGTGTTTAGACACCACTCATACCCATTTTGTCCCGAAACAGGCTAAAACCAAGAAAACGTTGATTCAAAGCAGTAAACAGCTTTGTTACTGTTTCTAGGATCAGAATATGTGACAATCCAATGCATTTAACTAATCGTAAGAGTTCGAAATGAATTTGGAGTGTTTAGACAACAATTAAACACGTTTTATCCCAAAACAGGCTAAAACCGAGAGAAAACATTGATTCGAAGTATTAAACAGCTATGTTACTCTTTTTAGGTTCAAAATATGGAACAATCCAATGCCTTTGACTAATTATAAGAGTTTGGGTTGAATTTGGAGTGTTTAGACACCACTCATACCAGTTTTGCCCCGAGACAGGCTAAAACCCAGAAAACATTGATTCAAAGCAGTAAACAGCTTTGTTACTGTTTCTAGGGTTAGAATGTGTGACAATCCAATGCATTTGACTAATTGTAAGAGTTCAAGATGAATTTGGAGTGTTTAGACAACAGTTAAACCCGTTTTATCCCAAAGTAGAGATAAATCTAGAAAACAGGCTAAAACTGAGAGAAAACATTGATTCGAAGCATTAAACAGCTATGTTACTCTTTCTAGGGTCAAAATATGTAACAATCCAATGCATTTGACTTGTTATAAGAGTCCGGGTTGAATTTGGAGTGTTTAGACACCACTCATACCCATTTTGTCCCGAAACAGGCTAAAACCGAGAAAACGTTGATTCAAAGCAGTAAACAGCTTTGTTACTGTTTCTAGGTTTAGAATGTGTGACAATCCAATGCATTTGACTAATTGTAAGAGTTTGGGATGAATTTGGAGTGTTTAGACAACAGTTAAACCCGTTTTATCCCAAAGCAGGCTTAAATCTAGAAACCAGGCTAAAACCGAGAAAAAAAATTGACTCGAAGCATTAAACAGCTATGTTACTCTTTCTAGGGTCAAAATATGTAACAATCCAATGCATTTGACTAATTATAAGAGTTTAGACACCTCTTAGACCCATTTTGTCCCGAAACAGGCTAAAACCGAGAAAACGTTGATTCAAAGCAGTAAACAGCTTTGTTACTGTTTCTAGGGTTAGAATGTGTGACAATCCAATGCATTTGACTAATTGTAAGAGTTCGGGATGAATTTCTAGTGTTTAGACAACAGTTAAACCCGTTTTATCCCAAAGCAGACTTAAATCTAGAAAACAGGCTAAAACCGAGAGAAAACATTGATTTGATGCATTAAACAGGTATGTTACTCTTTCTATGGTCAAAATATGTAACAATCCAATGCATTTGACTAATTATAAAAGTTCGGGTTGAATTGTGAGTGTTTAGACACCACTCATACCCATTTTGTCCCGAAAAAGGCTAAAACCGAGAAAACGTTGATTCAAAGCAGTAAACAGTTTTGTTACTGTTTCTAGGGTCAGAATGTGTGACAATCCAATGCATTTAACTAATTGTAAGAGTTCGAAATGAATTTGGAGTGTTTAGACTACAGTTAAACACGTTTTATCCCAAAACAGGCTAAAACCGAGAGAAAACATTGATTCGAAGCATTAAACAGCTATGTTACGCTTTCTAGGTTCAAAATATGTAACAATCTAATGCATTAGACTAATTATAAGAGTTTGGGTTGAATTTGGAGTGTTTAGACACCACTCATACCCATTTTGTCCCGAAACAGGCTAAAACCAAGAAAACGTTGATTCAAAGTAGTAAACAGCTTTGTTACTGTTTCTAGGGTCAGAATATGTGACAATCCAATGCATTTAACTAATTGTAAGAGTTCGAAATGAATTTGGAGTGTTTAGACAACAGTTAAACACGTTTTATCCCAAAACAGGCTAAAACCGAGAGAAAACATTGATTCGAAGCATTAAACAGCTATGTTACTCTTTCTAGGTTAAAAATATGTAACAGTCCAATGCATTTGACTAATTATAAAAGTTCGGGTTGAATTTGGAGTGTTTAGACACCACTCATACCCATTTTGTCCTGAAAAAGGCTAAAACCGAGAAAACGTTGATTCAAAGCAGTAAACAGTTTTGTTACTGTTTCTAGGGTCAGAATGTGTGACAATCCAATGCATTTAACTAATTGTAAGAGTTCGAAATGAATTTGGAGTGTTTAGACTACAGTTAAACACGTTTTATCCCAAAACAGGCTAAAACCAAGAGAAAACATTGATTCGAAGCATTAAACAGCTATGTTACTCTTTCTAGGTTCAAAATATGTAACAATCTAATGCATTTGACTAATTATAAGAGTTAGGGTTGAATTTGGAGTGTTTAGACACCACTCATACCCATTTTGTCCCGAAACAGGCTAAAACCAAGAAAACGTTGATTCAAAGCAGTAAACAGCTTTGTTACTGTTTCTAGGGTCAGAATATGTGACAATCCAATGCATTTAACTAATCGTAAGAGTTCGAAATGAATTTGGAGTGTTTAGACAACAGTTAAACACGTTTTATCCCAAAACAGACATAAATCTAGAAAACAGGCTAAAACTGAGAGAAAACATTGATTCGAAGCATTAAACAGCTATGTTACTCTTTCTAGGGTCAAAATATGTAACAATCCAATGCATTTGACTTGTTATAAGAGTTCGGGTTGAATTTGGAGTGTTTAGACACCACTCATACCCATTTTGTCCCGAAACAGACTAAAACCAAGAAAACTTTGATTCAAAGCAGTAAACAGTTTTGTTACTGTTTCTAGGGTCAGAATTTAGGACATTCCAATGCATGTGACTAATTGTAAGAGTTCGGGTTGAATTTGGAGTTTTTAGACAACAGTTAAACCCGTTTTATCCCAAAACCGGCTTCAACCGAGAAAACAGGCTAAAATTTAGAGAAAACATTGACTCGAAGCATTAACCAGCTATGTTACTCTTTCTAGGGTCAAAATATGTAACAATCCAATGCATTTGACTAATTATAAAAGTTCGGGTTGAATTTGGAGTGTTTAGACACCTCTTAGACTCATTTTATCCCGAAACAGGCTAAAACCAAGAAAACGTTGATTCAAAGCAGTAAACAGCTTTGTTACTGTTTGTAGGGTCAGAATGTGTGACAATCCAATGCATTTAACTAATTGTAAGAGTTCGAAATGAATTTGGAGTGTTTAGACAACAGTTAAACCCGTTTTATCCCAAAACAGACATAAATCTAGAAAACAGGCTAAAACTGAGAGAAAACATTGATTCGAAGCATTAAACAGCTATGTTACTCTTTCTAGGGTCAAAATATGTAACAATCCAATGCATTTGACTTGTTATAAGAGTTCGGGTTGAATTTGGAGTGTTTAGACACCACTCATACCCATTTTGTCCCGAAATAGACTAAAACCAAGAAAACTTTGATTCAAAGCAGTAAACAGTATTGTTACTGTTTCTAGGGTCAGAATTTGTGACATTCAAATGCATGTGACTAATTGTAAGAGTTCGGGATGAATTTGGAGTGTTTAGACAACAGTTAAACCCGTTTTATCCCAAAGCAGACTTAAATCTAGAAAACAGGCTAAAACCGAGAGAAAACATTGATTCGATGCATTAAACAAGTATGTTACTCTTTCTATGGTCAAAATATGTAACAATCCAATGAATTTGACTAATTATAAAAGTTCGGGTTGAATTTGGAGTGTTTAGACACCACTCATACCCTTTTTGTCCCGAAACAGGCTAAAATCGAGAAAACGTTGATTCAAAGCAGTAAACAGCTTTGTTACTGTTTCTAGGATCAGAATGTGTGAAAATCCAATGCATTTAACTAATTGTAAGAGTTCGGGATGAATTTGGAGTGTTTAGACAACAGTTAAACCCGTTTTATCCCAAAGCAGGCTTAAATCTAGAAACCAGGCTAAAACCGAGAAAAAAATTGACTCAAAGCATTAAACAGCTATGTTACTCTTTCTAGGGTCAAAATATGTAACAATCCAATGCA
The DNA here is from genome assembly GCF_030686135.1 of Camelina sativa. Lineage (NCBI taxonomy): Eukaryota > Viridiplantae > Streptophyta > Magnoliopsida > Brassicales > Brassicaceae > Camelina > Camelina sativa. The sequence goes on along the minus strand of NC_141897.1, from coordinate 10,443,775 downwards.
TTTGACTAATTATAAGAGTTCGGGTTGAATTTGGAGTGTTTACACACCACTCATACCCATTTTGTCCCGAAACAGGCTAAAATCGAGAAAACGTTGATTCAAAGCAGTAAACAGCTTTGTTACTGTTTCTAGGGTCAGAATATGTGACAATCCAATACATTTAACTAATCGTAAGAGTTCGAAATGAATTTGGAGTGTTTAGACAACAGTTAAACACGTTTTATCCCAAAACAGACATAAATCTAGAAAACAGGCTAAAACTGAGAGAAAACATTGATTCGAAGCATTAAACAGCTATGTTACTCTTTCTAGGGTCAAAATATGTAACAATCCAATGCATTTGACTTGTTATAAGAGTTCGGGTTGAATTTGGAGTGTTTAGACACCACTCATACCCATTTTGTCCCGAAACAGACTAAAACCAAGAAAACTTTGATTCAAAGCAGTAAACAGTTTTGTTACTGTTTCTAGGGTCAGAATTTGTGACATTCCAATGCATGTGACTAATTGTAAGAGTTCGGGATGAATTTGGAGTTTTTAGACAACAGTTAAACCCGTTTTATCCCAAAACCGGCTTCAACCGAGAAAACAGGCTAAAAATAAGAGAAAACATTGACTCGAAGCATTAACCAGCTATGTTACTCTTTCTAGGGTCAAAATATGTAACAATCCAATGCATTTGACTAATTATAAGAGTTCGGGTTGAATTTGGAGTGTTTAGACACCTCTTAGACCCATTTTGTCCCGAAACAGGCTAAAACCAAGAAAACGTTGATTCAAAGCAGTAAACAGCTTTGTTACTGTTTGTAGGGTCAGAATGTGTGACAATCCAATGCATTTGACTAATTGTAAAAGTTCGGGATGAATTTGGAGTGTTTAGACAACAGTTAAACCCGTTTTATCCCAAAGCAGACTTAAATCTAGAAAACAGGCTAAAACCGAGAGAAAACATTGACTCGATGCATTAAACAGGTATGTTACTCTTTCTATGGTCAAAATATGTAACAATCCAATGCATTTGACTAATTATAAAAGTTCGGGTTGAATTTGGAGTGTTTAGACACCACTCATACCCATTTTGTCCCGAAAAAGGCTAAAACCGAGAAAACGTTGATTCAAAGCAGTAAACAGTTTTGTTACTGTTTCTAGGGTCAGAATGTGTGACAATCCAATGCATTTAACTAATTGTAAGAGTTCGAAATGAATTTGGAGTGTTTAGACTACAGTTAAACACGTTTTATCCCAAAACAGGCTAAAACCGAGAGAAAACATTGATTCGAAGCATTAAACAGCTATGTTACGCTTTCTAGGTTCAAAATATGTAACAATCTAATGCATTTGACTAATTATAAGAGTTTGGGTTGAATTTGGAGTGTTTAGACACCACTCATACCCATTTTGTCCCGAAACAGACTAAAACCATGAAAACGTTGATTCAAAGTAGTAAACAGCTTTGTTACTGTTTCTAGGGTCAGAATATGTGACAATCCAATGCATTTAACTAATTGTAAGAGTTCGAAATGAATTTGGAGTGTTTAGACAACAGTTAAACACGTTTTATCCCAAAACAGGCTAAAACCGAGAGAAAACATTGATTCGAAGCATTAAACAGCTATGTTACTCTTTCTAGGTTAAAAATATGTAACAGTCCAATGCATTTGACTAATTATAAAAGTTCGGGTTGAATTTGGAGTGTTTAGACACCACTCATACCCATTTTGTCCCGAAAAAGGCTAAAACCGAGAAAACGTTGATTCAAAGCAGTAAACAGTTTTGTTACTGTTTCTAGGGTCAGAATGTGTGACAATCCAATGCATTTAACTAATTGTAAGAGTTCGAAATGAATTTGGAGTGTTTAGACTACAGTTAAACACGTTTTATCCCAAAACAGGCTAAAACTGAGAGAAAACATTGATTCGAAGCATTAAACAGCTATGTTACTCTTTCTAGGTTTAAAATATGTAACAATCTAATGCATTTGACTAATTATAAGAGTTAGGGTTGAATTTGGAGTGTTTAGACACCACTCATACCCATTTTGTCCCGAAACAGGCTAAAACCAAGAAAACGTTGATTCAAAGCAGTAAACAGCTTTGTTACTGTTTCTAGGGTCAGAATATGTGACAATCCAATGCATTTAACTAATCGTAAGAGTTCGAAATGAATTTGGAGTGTTTAGACAACAGTTAAACACGTTTTATCCCAAAACAGACATAAATCTAGAAAACAGGCTAAAACTGAGAGAAAACATTGATTCGAAGCATTAAACAGCTATGTTACTCTTTCTAGGGTCAAAATATGTAACAATCCAATGCATTTGACTTGTTATAAGAGTTCGGGTTGAATTTGGAGTGTTTAGACACCACTCATACCCATTTTGTCCCGAAACAGACTAAAACCAAGAAAACTTTGATTCAAAGCAGTAAACAGTTTTGTTACTGTTTCTAGGGTCAGAATTTGTGACATTCCAATGCATGTGACTAATTGTAAGAGTTCGGGATGAATTTGGAGTTTTTAGACAACAGTTAAACCCGTTTTATCCCAAAACCGGCTTCAACCGAGAAAACAGGCTAAAACCGAGAGAAAACATTGATTCGAAGCATTAAACAGCTATGTTACTCTTTCTAGGTTCAAAATATGTAACAATCTAATGCATTTGACTAATTATAAGAGTTAGGGTTGAATTTGGAGTGTTTAGACACCACTCATACCCATTTTGTCCCAAAACAGGCTAAAACCAAGAAAACGTTGATTCAAAGCAGTAAACAGCTTTGTTACTGTTTCTAGGGTCAGAATATGTGACAATCCAATGCATTTAACTAATCGTAAGAGTTCGAAATGAATTTGGAGTGTTTAGACAACAGTTAAACACATTTTATCCCAAAACAGACATAAATCTAGAAAACAGGCTAAAACTGAGAGAAAACATTGATTCGAAGCATTAAACAGCTATGTTACTCTTTCTAGGGTCAAAATATGTAACAATCCAATGCATTTGACTTGTTATAAGAGTTCGGGTTGAATTTGGAGTGTTTAGACACCACTCATACCCATTTTGTCCCGAAACAGACTAAAACCAAGAAAACTTTGATTCAAAGCAGTAAACAGTTTTGTTACTGTTTCTAGGGTCAGAATTTAGGACATTCCAATGCATGTGACTAATTGTAAGAGTTCGGGTTGAATTTGGAGTTTTTAGACAACAGTTAAACCCGTTTTATCCCAAAACCGGTTTCAACCGAGAAAACAGGCTAAAATTCAGAGAAAACATTGACTCGAAGCATTAACCAGCTATGTTACTCTTTCTAGGGTCAAAATATGTAACAATCCAATGCATTTGACTAATTATAAAAGTTCGGGTTGAATTTGGAGTGTTTAGACACCTCTTAGACTCATTTTATCCCGAAACAGGCTAAAACCAAGAAAACGTTGATTCAAAGCAGTAAACAGCTTTGTTACTGTTTGTAGGGTCAGAATGTGTGACAATCCAATGCATTTAACTAATTGTAAGAGTTCGAAATGAATTTGGAGTGTTTAGACAACAGTTAAACCCGTTTTATCCCAAAACAGACATAAATCTAGAAAACAGGCTAAAACTGAGAGAAAACATTGATTCGAAGCATTAAACAGCTATGTTACTCTTTCTAGGGTCAAAATATGTAACAATCCAATGCATTTGACTTGTTATAAGAGTTCGGGTTGAATTTGGAGTGTTTAGACACCACTCATACCCATTTTGTCCTGAAACAGACTAAAACCAAGAAAACTTTGATTCAAAGCAGTAAACAGTTTTGTTACTGTTTCTAGGGTCAGAATTTGTGACATTCCAATGCATGTGACTAATTGTAAGAGTTCGGGATGAATTTGGAGTTTTTAGACAACAGTTAAACCCGTTTTATCCCAAAACCGGCTTCAACCGAGAAAACAGGCTAAAATTCAGAGAAAACATTGACTCGAAGCATTAACCAGCTATGTTACTCTTTCTAGGGTCAAAATATGTAACAATCCAATGCATTTGACTAATTATAAAAGTTCGGATTGAATTTGGAGTGTTTAGACACCTCTTAGACTCATTTTGTCCCGAAACAGGCTAAAACCAAGAAAACGTTGATTCAAAGCAGTAAACAGCTTTGTTACTGTTTGTAGGGTCAGAATGTGTGACAATCCAATGCATTTAACTAATTGTAAGAGTTTGAAATGAATTTGGAGTGTTTAGACAACAGTTAAACACGTTTTATCCCAAAACAGACATAAATCTAGAAAACAGGCTAAAACTGAGAGAAAACATTGATTCGAAGCATTAAACAGCTATGTTACTCTTTCTAGGGTCAAAATATGTAACAATCCAATGCATTTGACTTGTTATAAGAGTTCGGGTTGAATTTGGAGTGTTTAGACACCACTCATACCCATTTTGTCCCGAAACAGACTAAAACCAAGAAAACTTTGATTCAAAGCAGTAAACAGTTTTGTTACTGTTTCTAGGGTCAGAATTTGTGACATTCAAATGCATGTGACTAATTGTAAGAGTTCGGGATGAATTTGGAGTGTTTAGACAACAGTTAAACCTGTTTTATCCCAAAGCAGACTTAAATCTAGAAAACAGGCTAAAACCGAGAGAAAACATTGATTCGATGCATTAAACAAGTATGTTACTATTTCTATGGTCAAAATATGTAACAATCCAATGCATTTGACTAATTATAAAAGTTCGGGTTGAATTTGGAGTGTTTAGACACCACTCATACCCATTTTGTCCCGAAACAGGCTAAAATCGAGAAAATGTTGATTCAAAGCAGTAAACAGCTTTGTTACTGTTTCTAGGATGAGAATGTGTTAAAATCCAATGCATTTAACTAATTGTAAGAGTTCAGGATGAATTTGGAGTGTTTAGACAACAGTTAAACCCGTTTTATCCCAAAGCAGGCTTAAATCTAGAAACCAGGCTAAAACCGAGAAAAAAAATTGACTCGAAGCATTAAACAGCTATGTTACTCTTTCTAGGGTCAAAATATGTAACAATCCAATACATTTGACTAATTATAAGAGTTCGGGTTGAATTTGGAGTGTTTAGACACCTCTTAGACCCATTTTGTCCCGAAACAGGCTAAAACCGAGAAAACGTTGATTCAAAGCAGTAAACAGCTTTGTTACTGTTTGTAGGGTCAGAATGTGTGACAATCCAATGCATTTGACTAATTGTAAAAGTTCGGGATGAATTTGGAGTGTTTAGACAACAGTTAAACCCGTTTTATCCCAAAGCAGACTTAAATCTAGAAAACAGGCTAAAACCGAGAGAAAACATTGATTCGATGCATTAAACAGGTATGTTACTCTTTCTATGGTCAAAATATGTAACAATCCAATGCATTTGACTAATTATAAAAGTTCGGGTTGAATTTGGAGTGTTTAGACACCACTCATACCCATTTTGTCCCGAAACAGGCTAAAATCGAGAAAACGTTGATTCAAAGCAGTAAACAGCTTTGTTACTGTTTCTAGGATCAGAATGTGTGAAAATCCAATGCATTTAACTAATTGTAAGAGTTCGGGATGAATTTGGAGTGTTTAGACAACAGTTAAACCCGTTTTATCCCAAAGGAGGCTTAAATCTAGAAACCAGGCTAAAACCGAGAAAAAAAATTGACTCAAAGCATTAAACAGCTATGTTACTCTTTCTAGGGTCAAAATATGTAACAATCCAATGCATTTGACTAATTATAAGAGTTCGGGTTGAATTTGGAGTGTTTAGACACCACTCATACCCATTTTGTCCCGAAACAGGCTAAAACCAAGAAAACTTTGATTCAAAGCAGTAAACAGTTTTGTTACTGTTTCTAGGGTCAGAATTTGTGACATTCCAATGCATGTGACTAATTGTAAGAGTTTGGGATGAATTTGGAGTGTTTAGACAACAGTTAAACCCGTTTTATCCCAAAACCGGCTTAAACCGAGAAAACAGGCTAAAAATAAGAGAAAACATTGACTCGAAGCATTAACCAGCTATGTTACTCTTTCTAGGGTCAAAATATGTAACAATCCAATGCATTTGACTAATTATAAGAGTTCGGGTTGAATTTGGAGTGTTTAGACACCTCTTAGACCCATTTTGTCCCGAAACAGGCTAAAACCAAGAAAACGTTGATTCAAAGCAGTAAACAGCTTTGTTACTGTTTGTAGGGTCAGAATGTGTGACAATCCAATGCATTTGACTAATTGTAAAAGTTCGGGATGAATTTGGAGTGTTTAGACAAAAGTTAAACCCGTTTTATCCCAAAGCAGACTTAAATCTAGAAAACAGGCTAAAACCGAGAGAAAACATTGATTCGATGCATTAAACAGGTATGTTACTCTTTCTATGGTCAAAATATGTAACAATCCAATGCATTTGACTAATTATAAAAGTTCGGGTTGAATTTGGAGTGTTTAGACACCACTCATACCCATTTTGTCCCGAAAAAGGCTAAAACCGAGAAAACGTTGATTCAAAGCAGTAAACAGTTTTGTTACTGTTTCTAGGGTCAGAATGTGTGACAATCCAATGCATTTAACTAATTGTAAGAGTTCGAAATGAATTTGGAGTGTTTAGACTACAGTTAAACACGTTTTATCCCAAAACAGGCTAAAACCGAGAGAAAACATTGATTCGAAGCATTAAACAGCTATGTTACTCTTTCTAGGTTCAAAATATGTAACAATCCAATGCATTTGACTAATTATAAGAGTTTGGGTTGAATTTGGAGTGTTTAGACACCACTCATACCCATTTTGTCCCGAAACAGGCCAAAACCAAGAAAACGTTGATTCAAAGCAGTAAACAGCTTTGTTACTGTTTCTAGAGCCAGAATGTGTGACAATCCAATGCATTTAACTAGTTGTAAGAGTTCGAAATGAATTTGGAGTGTTTAGACAACAGTTAAACACGTTTTATCCCAAAACAGGCTAAAACCGAGAGAAAACATTGATTCGAAGTATTAAACAGCTATGTTACTCTTTTTAGGTTCAAAATATGGAACAATCCAATGCATTTGACTAATTATAAGAGTTTGGGTTGAATTTGGAGTGTTTAGACACCACTCATACCAATTTTGCCCCGAGACAGGCTAAAACCCAGAAAACATTGATTCAAAGCAGTAAACAGCTTTGTTACTGTTTCTAGGGTTAGAATATGTGACAATTCAATGCATTTGACTAATTGTAAGAGTTCGAGATGAATTTGGAGTGTTTAGACAACAGTTAAACCCGTTTTATCCCAAAGCAGACATAAATCTAGAAAACAGGCTAAAACTGAGAGAAAACATTGATTCGAAGCATTAAACAGCTATGTTACTCTTTCTAGGGTCAAAATATGTAACAATCCAATGCATTTGACTAGTTATAACAGTTCGGGTTGAATTTGGAGTGTTTAGACACCACTCATACCCATTTTGTCCCGAAACAGGCTAAAACCAAGAAAACTTTCATTCAAAGCAGTAAACAGTTTTGTTACTGTTTCTAGGGTCAGAATTTGTGACATTCCAATGCATGTGACTAATTGTAAGAGTTTGGGATGAATTTGGAGTGTTTAGACAACAGTTAAACCCGTTTTATCCCAAAACCGGCTTCAACCGAGAAAACAGGCTAAAAATAAGAGAAAACATTGACTCGAAGCATTAACCAGCTATGTTACTCTTTCTAGGGTCAAAATATGTAACAATCCAATGCATTTGACTAATTATAAGAGTTCGGGTTGAATTTGGAGTGTTTAGACACCTCTTAGACCCATTTTGTCCCGAAACAGGCTAAAACCAAGAAAACGTTGATTCAAAGCAGTAAACAGCTTTGTTACTGTTTGTAGGGTCAGAATGTGTGACAATCCAATGCATTTGACTAATTGTAAAAGTTCGGGATGAATTTGGAGTGTTTAGACAAAAGTTAAACCCGTTTTATCCCAAAGCAGACTTAAATCTAGAAAACAGGCTAAAACCGAGAGAAAACATTGATTTGATGCATTAAACAGGTATGTTACTCTTTCTATGGTCAAAATATGTAACAATCCAATGCATTTGACTAATTATAAGAGTTCGGGTCGAATTTGGAGTGTTTAGACACCTCTTAGACCCATTTTGTCCCGAAACAGGCTAAAACTGAGAAAACGTTGATTCAAAGCAGTAAACAGCTTTGTTACTGTTTCGAGGGTTAGAATGTGTGATAATCCAATGCATTTGACTAATTGTAAGAGTTTGGGATGAATTTGGAGTGTTTAGACAACAGTTAAACCCGTTTTATCCTAAAGCAGGCTTAAATCTAGAAACCAGGCTAAAACCGAGAAAAAAATTGACTCGAAGCATTAAACAGCTATGTTACTCTTTCTAGGGTCAAAATATGTAACAATCCAATGCATTTGACTAATTATAAGATTTCGGGTTGAATTTGGAGTGTTTAGACACCTCTTAGACCCATTTTGTCCCGAAACAGGCTAAAACCGAGAAAACGTTGATTCAAAGCAGTAAACAGCTTTGTTACTGTTTCTAGGGTTAGAATGTGTGACAATCCAATGCATATGACTAATTGTAAGAGTTCGGGATGAATTTGGAGTGTTTAGACAACAGTTAAACCCGTTTTATCCCAAAGCAGACTTAAATCTAGAAAACAGGCTAAAACCGAGAGAAAACATTGATTTGATGCAATAAACAGGTATGTTACTCTTTCTATGGTCAAAATATGTAACAATCCAATGCATTTGACTAATTATAAAAGTTCGGGTTGAATTTGGAGTGTTTAGACACCACTCATACCCATTTTGTCCCGAAACAGGCTAAAACCAAGAAAACGTTGATTCAAAGCAGTAAACAGCTTTGTTACTGTTTCTAGGGTCAGAATGTGTGACAATCCAATGCATTTAACTAATTGTAAGAGTTTGAAATGAATTTGGAGTGTTTAGACTACAGTTAAACATGTTTTATCCCAAAACAGGCTAAAACCGAGAGAAAACATTGATTCGAAGCATTAAACAGCTATGTTACTCTTTCTAGGGTCAAAATATGTAACAATCCAATGCATTTGACTAATTATAAGAGTTCGGGTCGAATTTGGAGTGTTTAGACACCTCTTAGACCCATTTTGTCCCGAAACAGGCTAAAACTGAGAAAACGTTGATTCAAAGCAGTAAACAGCTTTGTTACTGTTTCTAGGGTTAGAATGTGTGATAATCCAATGCATTTGACTAATTGTAAGAGTTTGGGATGAATTTGGAGTTTTTAGACAACAATTAAACCCGTTTTATCCTAAAGTAGGCTTAAATCTAGAAACCAGGCTAAAACCGAGAAAAAAATTGACTCGAAGCATTAAACAGCTATGTTACTCTTTCTAGGGTCAAAATATGTAACAATCCAATGCATTTGACTAATTATAAGATTTCGGGTTGAATTTGGAGTGTTTAGACACCTCTTAGACCCATTTTGTCCCGAAACAGGCTAAAACCGAGAAAACGTTGATTCAAAGCAGTAAACAGCTTTGTTACTGTTTCTAGGGTTAGAATGTGTGACAATCCAATGCATTTGACTAATTGTAAGAGTTCGGGATGAATTTGGAGTGTTTAGACAACAGTTAAACCCGTTTTATCCCAAAGCAGACTTAAATCTAGAAAACAGGCTAAAACCGAGAGAAAACATTGATTTGATGCAATAAACAGGTATGTTACTCTTTCTATGGTCAAAATATGTAACAATCCAATGCATTTGACTAATTATAAAAGTTCGGGTTGAATTTGGAGTGTTTAGACACCACTCATACCCATTTTGTCCCGAAACAGGCTAAAACCAAGAAAACGTTGATTCAAAGCAGTAAACAGTTTTGTTACTGTTTCTAGGGTCAGAATGTGTGACAATCAAAAGCATTTAACTAATTGTAAGAGTTCGAAATGAATTTGGAGTGTTTAGACTACAGTTAAAAACGTTTTATCCCAATGCAGGCTTAAATCTAGAAACCAGGCTAAAACCGAGAAAAAAAATTGACTCGAAGCATTAAACAGCTATGTTACTCTTTCTAGGGTCAAAATATGTAACAATCCAATGCATTTGACTAATTATAAGAGTTCGGGTTGAATTTGGAGTGTTTAGACACCTCTTAGACCCATTTTGTCCCGAAACAGGCTAAAACCGAGAAAACGTTGATTCAAAGCAGTAAACAGCTTTGTTACTGTTTCTAGGGTTAGAATGTGTGACAATCCAATGCATTTGACTAATTGTAAGAGTTCGGGATGAATTTGGAGTGTTTAGACAACAGTTAAACCCGTTTTATCCCAAAGCAGACTTAAATCTAGAAAACAGACTAAAACCGAGAGAAAACATTGATTTGATGCATTAAACAGGTATGTTACTCTTTCTATGGTCAAAATAAATAACAATCCAATGCATTTGACTAATTAATTGTTCGGGTTGAATTTGGAGTGTTTAGACACCACTCATACCCATTTTGTCCCGAAAAAGGCTAAAACCGAGAAAACGTTGATTCAAAGCAGTAAACAGTTTTGTTACTGTTTCTAGGGTCAGAATGTGTGACAATCCAATGCATTTAACTAATTGTAAGAGTTCGAAATGAATTTGGAGTGTTTAGACTACAGTTAAACACGTTTTATCCCAAAACAGGCTAAAACCGAGAGAAAACAATGATTCGAAGCATTAAACAGATATGTTACTCTTTCTAGGTTCAAAATATGTAACAATCCAATGCATTTGACTAAGTATAAGAGTTGGGGTTGAATTTGGAGTGTTTAGACACCACTCATACCCATTTTGTCCCGAAACAGGCTAAAACCAAGAAAACGTTGATTCAAAGCAGTAAACAGCTTTGTTACTGTTTCTAGGGTCAGAATGTGTGACAATCCAATGCATTTAACTAATTGTAAGAGTTCGAAATGAATTTGGAGTGTTTAGACTACAGTTAAACACGTTTTATCCCAAAACAGGCTAAAACCGAGAGAAAACATTGATTCGAAGCATTAAACAGATATGTTACTCTTTCTAGGTTCAAAATATGTAACAATCCAATGCATTTGACTAATTGTAAGAGTTTGGGTTGAATTTGGAGTGTTTAGACACCACTCATACCCATTTTGTCCCGAAACAGGCTAAAACCAAGAAAACGTTGATTCAAAGCAGTAAACAGCTTTGTTACTGTTTATAGGGTCAGAATGTGTGACAATCCAATGCATTTAACTATTTGTAAGAGTTTGAAATGAATTTGGAGTGTTTAGACAACAGTTAAACACGTTTTATCCCAAAACAGGCTAAAACCGAGAGAAAACATTGATTCGAAGCATTAAACAGCTATGTTACTCTTTCTTGGTTCAAAATATGTAACAATCCAATGCATTTGACTAATTATAAGAGTTTGGGTTGAATTTGGAGTGTTTAGACACCACTCATACCAATTTTGTCCCGAGACAGGCTAAAACCGAGAAAACATTGATTCTAAGCAGTAAACAGCATTGTTACTGTTTCTAGGGTCAGAATGTGTGACATTACAAAGCATATGACTAATTTTAAGAGTTCGGGATGAATTTGGAGTGTTTAGACAACAGTTAAACCCGTTTTATCCCAAAACCGGCTTAAACCGAGAAAACAGGCTAAAACCATGAGAAAACATTGACTCGAAGCATTAAACAGCTATGTTACTCTTTCTAGGGTCAAAATGTGTAACAATCCAACGCTTTTGACCAATTTTAAGAGTTCGGGTTGAATTTGGAGTGTTTAGACACCTCTTAGACCCATTTTGTCCCGAAACAGGCTAAAACCGAGAAAACGTTGATTCAAAGCAGTAAACAGCTTTGTTACTGTTTCTAGGGTTAGAATGTGTGACAATCCAATGCATTTGACTAATTGTAAGAGTTCGGGATGAATTTGGAGTGTTTAGACAACCGTTAAACCCGTTTTATCCCAAAGAAGACTTAAATCTAGAAAACAGGCTAAAACCGAGAGAAAACATAGATTTGATGCATTAAAGAGGTATGTTACTCTTTCTATGGTCAAAATATGTAACAATCCAATGCATTTGACTAATTATAAAAGTTCGGGTTGAATTTGGAGTGTTTAAACACCACTCATACCAATCTTGTCCCGAGACAAGCTAAAACCAAGAAAACATTGATTTTGAGCAGTAAACAGCATTGTTACTGTTTCTAGGGTCAGAATGTGTGACAATCCAATGCATTTAACTAATTGTAAGAGTTTGGGATGAATTTGGAGTGTTTAGACAACAGTTAAACACGTTTTATCCCAAAACTGGCTAAAACCGAGAGAAAACATTGATTCGAAGCATTAAACAGCTATGTTACTATTTCTAGGGTCAAAATATGTAACAATCCAATGCATTTGACTTGTTATAAGAGTTCGGCTTGAATTTGGAGTGTTTAGACAGCACTCATACCCATTTTGTCCCGTAACAGGCTAAAACCAAGAAAACGTTGATTCAAAGCAGTAAACAGTTTTGTTACTGTTTCTTGGGTCAGAATTTGTGACATTCCAATGCATGTGACTAATTGTACGAGTTCGGGATGAATTTGGAGTGTTTAGTCAACAGTTAAACCCGTTTTATCCCAAAACCGGCTTAAACCGAGAAAACAGGCTAAAAATAAGAGCAAACATTGACTCGAAGCATTAACCAGCTATGTTACTCTTTCTAGGGTCAAAATATGTAACAATCCAATGCATTTGACTAATTATAAAAGTTCGGGTTGAATTTGGAGTGTTTAGACACCTCTTAGACCCATTTTGTCCCAAAACAGGCTAAAACCGAGAAAACATTGATTCAAAGCAGTAAACAGCTTTGTTACTCTTTCTAGGGTCAGAATGTGTGACAATCTAATGCACTTAACTAATTGTAAGAGTTCGGGATGAATTTGGAGTGTTTAGACAACAGTTAAACCCGTTTTATCCCATAGGAGACTTAAATCTAGAAAACAGGCTAAAACCGAGAGAAAACATTGATTCGATGCATTAAACAGGTATGTTACTCTTTCTATGGTCAAAATATGTAACAATCCAATGCATTTGACTAATTATAAAAGTTCGGGTTGAATTTGGAGTGTTTAGACACCACTCATACCCATTTTGTCCCGAAACAGGCTAAAATCGAGAAAACGTTGATTCAAAGCAGTAAACAGCTTTGTTACTGTTTCTAGGGTCAGAATGTGTGACAATCCAATGCATTTAACTAATTGTAAGAGTTCGGGATGAATTTGGAGTGTTTAGACAACAGTTAAACCCGTTTTATCCCAAAACAGGCTTAAATCTAGAAAACAGGCTAAAACCGAAAGAAAACATTGATTCGAAGCAGTAAACAGTAATGTTACTCTTTATACAGTCAAAATATGTAACAATCCAATGAATTTGACTAACTAAAAGAGTTCGGGTTGAATTTGGTGTGTTTAGACACCTCTTAGACCCATTTTGTCCCAAAACAGGCTAAAACCGAGAAAACATTGATTCAAAGCAGTAAACAGCTTTGTTACTCTTTCTAGGGTCAGAATGTGTGACAATCCAATGCATTTGACTAATTGTAAGAGTTCGGGATGAATTTGGAGTGTTTAGACAACAGTTAAACCCGTTGTATCCCAAAGGAGACTTAAATCTAGAAAACAGGCTAAAACCGAGAGAAAACATTGATTCGATGCATTAAACAGGTATGTTACTCTTTCTATGGTCAAAATATGTAACAATCCAATGCATTTGACTAATTATAAAAGTTCGGGTTGAATTTGGAGTGTTTAGACACCACTTATACCCATTTTGTCCCGAAACAGGCTAAAATCGAGAAAACGTTGATTCAAAGCAGTAAACAGCTTTGTTACAGTTTCTAGGGTCAGAATGTGTGACAATCCAATGCATTTAACTAATTGTAAGAATTCGGGATGAATTTGGAGTGTATAGACAACAATTAAACCCGTTTTATCCCAAAACAGGCTTAAATCTAGAAAACAGGCTAAAACCGAAAGAAAACATTGATTCGAAGCAGTAAACAGCAATGTTACTCTTTATACAGTCAAAAGATGTAACAATCCAATGAATTTGACTAACTAAAAGAGTTCGGGTTGAATTTGGAGTGTTTAGACACCACTCATACCAATTTTGTCCCGAAACAGGCTAAAACCAAGAAAATGTTGATTCAAAGCAGTAAACAGCTTTGTTACTGTTTCTAGGGTTAGAATGTGTGACAGTCCAATGCATTTGACTAATTGTAAGAGTTCGGGATGAATTTGGAGTGTTTAGACAACAGTTAAACCCGTTTTATCCCAAAGCAGACTTAAATCTAGAAAACAGGCTAAAACCGAGAGAAAACATAGATTTGATGCATTAAAGAGGTATGTTACTCTTTCTATGGTCAAAATATGTAACAATCCAATGCATTTGACTAATTATAAAAGTTCGGGTTGAATTTGGAGTGTTTAGACACCACTCATACCCATTTTGTCCCGAAAAAGGCTAAAACTGAGAAAACGTTGATTCAAAGCAGTAAACAGTTTTGTTACTGTTTCTAGGGTCAGAATGTGTGACAATCCAATGCATTTAACTAATTGTAAGAGTTCAAATGAATTTGGAGTGTTTAGACTACAGTTAAACACGTTTTATCCCAAAATAAGCTAAAACCGAGAGAAAACATTGATTCGAAGCATTAAACAGCTATGTTACTCTTTCTAGGGTCAAAATATGTAACAATCCAATGCATTTGACTTGTTATAAGAGTTCGGGTTGAATTTGGAGTGTTTAGACAGCACTCATACCCATTTTGTCCCGTAACAGGCTAAAACCAAGAAAACGTTGATTCAAAGCAGTAAACGGTTTTGTTACTGTTTCTTGGGTCAGAATTTGTGACATTCCAATGCATGTGACTAATTGTACGAGTTCGGGATGAATTTGGAGTGTTTAGACAACAGTTAAACCCGTTTTATCCCAAAACCGGCTTAAACCGAGAAAACAGGCTAAAAATAAGAGAAAACATTGACTCGAAGCATTAACCAGCTATGTTACTCTTTCTAGGGTCAAAATATGTAACAATCCAATGCATTTGACTAATTATAAAAGTTCGGGTTGAATTTGGAGTGTTTAGACACCTCTTAGACCCATTTTGTCCCAAAACAGGCTAAAACCGAGAAAACATTGATTCAAAGCAGTAAACAGCTTTGTTACTGTTTCTTGGGTCAGAATTTGTGACATTCCAATGCATGTGACTAATTGTAAGAGTTCGGGATGAATTTGGAGTGTTTAGACAACAGTTAAACCCGTTTTATCCCAAAGGAGACTTAAATCTAGAAAACAGGCTAAAACCGAGAGAAAACATTGATTCGATGCATTAAACAGGTATGTTACTCTTTCTATGGTCAAAATATGTAACAATCCAATGCATTTGACTAATTATAAAAGTTCGGGTTGAATTTGGAGTGTTTAGACACCACTCATACCCATTTTGTCCCGAAACAGGCTAAAATCGAGAAAACGTTGATTCAAAGTAGTAAACAGCTTTGTTACTGTTTTTAGGGTCAGAATGTGTGACAATCCAATGCATTTAACTAATTGTAAGAGTTCGGGATGAATTTGGAGTGTTTAGACAACAGTTAAACCCGTTTTATCCCAAAACAGGCTTAAATCTAGAAAACAGGCTAAAACCAAAAGAAAACATTGATTCGAAGCAGTAAACAGCAATGTTACTCTTTATACAGTCAAAATATGTAACAATCCAATGAATTTGACTAACTAAAAGAGTTAGGGTTGAATTTGGAGTGTTTAGACACCACTTATACCAATTTTGTCCCGAAACAGGCTAAAACCGAGAAAACGTTGATTCAAAGCAGTAAACAGCTTTGTTACTGTTTCTAGTTTTACAATGTGTGACAATCCAATGCATTTGACTAATTGTAAGAGTTCGGGATGAATTAGGAGTGTTTAGACAACAGTAAAACCCTTTTTATCCCAAAGCAGACTTAAATCTAGAAAACAGGCTAAAACCGAGAGAAAACATAGATTTGATGCATTAAAGAGGTATGTTACTCTTTCTATGGTCAAAATATGTAACAATCCAATGCATTTGACTAATTATAAAATTTCGGGTTGAATTTGGAGTGTTTAGACACCACTCATACCCATTTTGTCCCGAAAAAGGCTAAAACCGAGAAAACGTTGATTCAAAGCAGTAAACAGTTTTGTTACTGTTTCTAGGGTCAGAATATGTGACAATCCAATGCATTTAACTAATTGTAAGAGTTCAAATGAATTTGGAGTGTTTAGACTACAGTTAAACACGTTTTATACCAAAATAGGCTAAAACCGAGAGAAAACATTGATTCGAAGCATTAAACAGCTATGTTACTCTTTCTAGGGTCAAAATATGTAACAATCCAATGCATTTGACTTGTTATAAGAGTTCGGGTTGAATTTGGAGTGTTTAGACAACACTCATACCCATTTTGTCCCGTAACAGGCTAAAACTGAGAAAACGTTGATTCAAAGCAGTAAACAGCTTTGTTACTGTTTCTAGGGTCAGAATGTGTGAGAATCCAATGCATTTAACTAATTGTAAGAGTTCAAATGAATTTGGAGTGTTTAGACTACAGTTAAACACGTTTTATCCCAAAATAGTCTAAAACTGAGAGAAAACATTGATTCGAAGCATTAAACAGCTATGTTACTCTTTCTAGGGTCAAAATATGTAACAATCCAATGCATTTGACTTGTTATAAGAGTTCGGGTTGAATTTGGAGTGTTTAGACAGCACTCATACCCATTTTGTCCCGTAACAGGCTAAAACCAAGAAAACGTTGATTCAAAGCAGTAAACAGTTTTGTTACTGTTTCTTGGGTCAGAATTTGTGACATTCCAATGCATGTGACTAATTGTACGAGTTCGGGATGAATTTGGAGTGTTTAGACAACAGTTAAACCTGTTTTATCCCAAAACAGGCTAAAACCGAAAGAAAACATAGATTTGATGCATTAAAGAGGTATGTTACTCTTTCTATGGTCAAAATATGTAACAATCCAATGCATTTGACTAATTATAAAAGTTCGGGTTGAATTTGGAGTGTTTAGACACCACTCATACCAATTTTGTCCCGAAACAGGCTAAAACCAAGAAAACGTTGATTCAAAGCAGTAAACAGTTTTTTTACTGTTTCTTGGGTTAGAATGTGTGACAATCCAATGCATTTGACTAATTGTAAGAGTTCGGGATGAATTTGGAGTGTTTAGACAACAGTTAAACCCGTTTTATCCCAAAGCAGACTTAAATCTAGAAAACAGGCTAAAACCGAGAGAAAACATAGATTTGATGCATTAAAGAGGTATGTTACTCTTTCTATGGTCAAAATATGTAACAATCCAATGCATTTGACTAATTATAAAAGTTCGGGTTGAATTTGGAGTGTTTAGACAACAGTTAAACCCGTTTTATCCCAAAACAGGCTTAAATCTAGAAAACCGGCTAAAACCGAAAGAAAACATTGATTCGAAGCAGTAGACAGCAATGTTACTCTTTATACAGTCAAAATATGTAACAATCCAATGAATTTGACTAACTAAAAGAGTGCGGGTTGAATTTGGAGTGTTTAGACACCACTCATACCAGTTTTGTCCCGAAACAGGCTAAAACCGAGAAAACGTTGATTCAAAGCAGTAAACAGCTTTGTTACTGTTTCTAGGGTTAGAATGTGTGACAATCCAATGCATTTAACTAATTGTAAGAGTTCGGGATGAATTTGGAGTGTTTAGACAACAGTTAAACCCGTTTTATCCCAAAGCAGACTTAAATCTAGAAAACAGGCTAAAACCGAGAGAAAACATAGATTTGATGCATTAAAGAGGTATGTTACTCTTTCTATGGTCAAAATATGTAACAATCCAATGCATTTGACTAATTATAAAAGTTCGGGTTGAATTTGGAGTGTTTAGACACCACTCATACCCATTTTGTCCCGAAAAAGGCTAAAACCGAGAAAACGTTGATTCAAAGCAGTAAACAGTTTTGTTACTGTTTCTAGGGTCAGAATGTGTGGCAACCCAATGCATTTAACTAATTGTAAGAGTTCGAAATGAATTTGGAGTGTTTAGACTACAGTTAAACATGTTTTATCCCAAAACAGGCTAAAACCGAGAGAAAACATTGATTTGAAGCATTAAACAGCTATAATACTCTTTCTAGGTTCAAAATATGTAACAATCCAATGCATTTGACTAATTATAAGAGTTTGGGTTGAATTTGGAGTGTTTAGACTCTACTCATACCCATTTTGTCCCGAAACAGGCTAAAACCGAGAAAACATTAATTCTAAGCAGTAAACAGCATTGTTACTGTTTCTAGGGTCAGAATGTGTGACATTCCAATGCATTTAACTAATTTTAAGAGTTCGGGATGAATTTGGAGTGTTTAGACAACAGTTAAACACGTTTTATCCCAAAACAGGCTAAAACCGAGAGAAAACATTGATTCGAAGCATTAAACAGCTATGTTACTCTTTCTAGGTTCAAAATATGTAACAATCCAATGCATTTGACTAATTATAAGAGTTTGGGTTGAATTTGGAGTGTTTAGACACCACTCATACCCATTTTGTCCCGAAAAAGGCTAAAACCGAGAAAACGTTGATTTTAAGCAGTAAACAGCATTGTTACTGTTTCTAGGGTCAGAATGTGTGACAATCCAATGCATTTAACTAATTGTAAGAGTTCGGGATGAATTTGGAGTGTTTAGACAACAGTTAAACACGTTTTATCCCAAAACAGGCTAAAACCGAGAGAAAGCATTGATTTGATGCATTAAACAGGTATGTTACTCTTTCTATGGTCAAAATATGTAACAATCTAATGCATTTGACTAATTATAAAAGTTCGGGTTGAATTTGGAGTGTTTAGACACCACTCATACCCATTTTGTCCCAAAAAAGGCTAAAACCGAGAAAACGTTGATTCAAAGCAGTAAACAGTTTTGTTACTGTTTCTAGGGTCAGAATGTGTGACAATCCAATGCATTTAACTAATTGTAAGAGTTCAAAATGAATTTGGAGTGTTTAGACTACAATTAAACACGTTTTATCCCAAAATAGGCTAAAACCGAGAGAAAACATTGATTCGAAGCATTAAATACCTATGTTACTCTTTCTAGGGTCAAAATATGTAACAATCCAATGCATTTGACTAGTTATAAGAGTTCGGCTTGAATTTGGAGTGTTTAGACACCACTCATACCAACTTTGTCCCGAGACAGGCTAAAACCAAGAAAACATTGATTTTAAGCAGTAAACAGCATTGTTACTGTTTCTAGGGTCAGAATGTGTGACAATCCAATGCATTTAACTAATTGTAAGAGTTCGGGATGAATTTGGAGTGTTTAGACAACAGTTAAACCCGTTTTATCCCAAAACAGGCTTAAATCTAGAAAACAGGCTAAAACCGAAAGAAAACATTGATTCGAAGCAGTAAACAGCAATGTTACTCTTTATACAGTCAAAATATGTAACAATCCAATGCATTTGACTAATTAAAAGAGTTCGGGTTGAATTTGGAGTGTTTAGACACCACTCATACCAATTTTGTCTTGAAACAGGCTAAAACCGAGAAAACGTTGATTCAAAGCAGTAAACAGCTTTGTTACTGTTTCTAGGATCAGAATGTGTGACAATCCAATGCATTTAACTAATTGTAAGAGTTCAGGATGAATTTGGAGTGTTTAGACAACAGTTAAACCCGTTTTATCCCAAAGCAGGCTAACACCAAGAAAACATTGATTCTAAGCAGTAAACATCGTTGTTACTGTTTCTAGGGTCAGAATGTGTGACATTCTAATGCGTTTGACTAATGTTAAGAGTTCGGGATGAATTTCGAGTGTTTAGACAACAGTTAAACCCATTTTATCCCAAAGCAGACTTAAATCTAGAAAACAGGCTAAAACCGAGAGAAAGCATTGATTTGATGCATTAAACAGGTATGTTACTCTTTCTATGGTCAAAATATGTAACAATCTAATGCATTTGACTAATTATAAAAGTTCGGGTTGAATTTGGAGTGTTTAGGCACCACTCATACCCATTTTGTCCCAAAAAAGGCTAAAACCGAGAAAACGTTGATTCAAAGCAGTAAACAGTTTTGTTACTGTTTCTAGGGTCAGAATGTGTGACAATCCAATGCATTTAACCAATTGTAAGAGTTCGAAATGACTTTGGAGTGTTTAGACTACAATTAAACACGTTTTATCCCAAAATAGGCTAAAACCGAGAGAAAACATTGATTCGAAGCATTAAATACCTATGTTACTCTTTCTAGGGTCAAAATATGTAACAATCCAATGCATTTGACTAGTTATAAGAGTTCGGGTTGAATTTGGAGTGTTTAGACACCACTCATACCCATTTTGTCCCGAAACAGGCTAAAACCAAGAAAACGTTGATTCAAAGCAGTAAACAGCTTTGTTACTGTTTCTAGGGTCAGAATGTGTGACAATCCAATGCATTTAACTAATTGTAAGAGTTCGAAATGAATTTGGAGTGTTTAGACAACAGTTAAACACGTTTTATCCCAAAACAGGCTAAAACCGAGAGAAAACATTGATTCGAAGCATTAAACAGCTATGTTACTCTTTCTAGGTTCAAAATATGTAACAATCCAATGCATTTGACTAATTATAAGAGTTTGGGTTGAATTTGGAGAGTTTAGACACCACTCATACCAATTTTGTCCCGAAACAGGCTAAAACCAAGAAAACATTGATTCAAAGCAGTAAAAACAGCTTTGTTACTGTTTCTAGGGTCAGAATGTGTGACAATCCAATGCATTTAACTAATTGTAAGAGTTCGAAATGAATTTGGAGTGTTTAGACAACAGTTAAACACGTTTTATCCCAAAACAGGCTAAAACCGAGAGAAAACAATGATTCGAAGCATTAAACAGCTATGTTACTCTTTCTAGGTTCAAAATATGTAACAATCCAATGCATTTGACTAATTATAAGAGTTTGGGTTGATTTGGAGTGTTTAGACACCACTCATACCAACTTTGTCCCGAGACAGGCTAAAACCAAGAAAACATTGATTTTAAGCAGTAAACAGCATTGTTATTGTTTCTAGGGTCAGAATGTGTGACAATCCAATGCATTTAACTAATTATAAGACTTCGGGATGAATTTCGAGTGTTTAGACAACAGTTAAACCCATTTTATCCCAAAGCAGACTTAAATCTAGAAAACAGGCTAAAACCGAGAGAAAGCATTGATTTGATGCATTAAACAGGTATGTTACTCTTTCTATGGTCAAAATATGTAACAATCTAATGCATTTGACTAATTATAAAAGTTCGGGTTGAATTTGGAGTGTTTAGGCACCACTCATACCCATTTTGCCCCAAAAAAGGCTAAAACCGAGAAAACGTTGATTCAAAGCAGTAAACAGTTTTGTTACTGTTTCTAGGGTCAGAATGTGTGACAATCCAATGCATTTAACCAATTGTAAGAGTTCGAAATGAATTTGGAGTGTTTAGACTACAATTAAACACGTTTTATCCCAAAATAGGCTAAAACCGAGAGAAAACATTGATTCGAAGCATTAAATACCTATGTTACTCTTTCTAGGGTCAAAATATGTAACAATCCAATGCATTTGACTAGTTATAAGAGTTCGAGTTGAATTTGGAGTGTTTAGACACCACTCATACCCATTTTGTCCCGAAACAGGCTAAAACCAAGAAAACGTTGATTCAAAGCAGTAAACAGCTTTGTTACTGTTTCTAGGGTCAGAATGTGTGACAATCCAATGCATTTAACTAATTGTAAGAGTTCGAAATGAATTTGGAGTGTTTAGACAACAGTTAAACACGTTTTATCCCAAAACAGGCTAAAACCGAGAGAAAACATTGATTCGAAGCATTAAACAGCTATGTTACTCTTTCTAAGTTCAAAATATGTAACAATCCAATGCATTTGACTAATTATAAGAGTTTGGGTTGGATTTGGAGTGTTTAGACACCACTCATACCAACTTTGTCCCGAGACAGGCTAAAACCAAGAAAACATTGATTTTAAGCAGTAAACAGCATTGTTCCTGTTTCTAGGGTCAGAATGTGTGACAATCCAATGCATTTAACTAATTGTAAGAGTTCGAAATGAATTTGGAGTGTTTAGACAACAGTTAAACACGTTTTATCCCAAAACAGGCTAAAACCGAGAGAAAACAATGATTCGAAGCATTAAACAGCTATGTTACTCTTTCTAGGTTCAAAATATGTAACAATCCAATGCATTTGACTAATTATAAGAGTTTGGGTTGATTTGGAGTGTTTAGACACCACTCATACCAACTTTGTCCCGAGACAGGCTAAAACCAAGAAAACATTGATTTTAAGCAGTAAACAGCATTGTTATTGTTTCTAGGGTCAGAATGTGTGACAATCCAATGCATTTAACTAATTATAAGATTTCGGGATGAATTTCGAGTGTTTAGACAACAGTTAAACCCATTTTATCCCAAAGCAGACTTAAATCTAGAAAACAGGCTAAAACCGAGAGAAAGCATTGATTTGATGCATTAAACAGGTATGTTACTCTTTCTATGGTCAAAATATGTAACAATCTAATGCATTTGACTAATTATAAAAGTTCGGGTTGAATTTGGAGTGTTTAGGCACCACTCATACCCATTTTGCCCCAAAAAAGGCTAAAACCGAGAAAACGTTGATTCAAAGCAGTAAACAGTTTTGTTACTGTTTCTAGGGTCAGAATGTGTGACAATCCAATGCATTTAACCAATTGTAAGAGTTCGAAATGAATTTGGAGTGTTTAGACTACAATTAAACACGTTTTATCCCAAAATAGGCTAAAACCGAGAGAAAACGTTGATTCGAAGCATTAAATACCTATGTTACTCTTTCTAGGTTCAAAATATGTAACAATCCAATGCATTTGACTAGTTATAAGAGTTCGAGTTGAATTTGGAGTGTTTAGATACCACTCATACCCATTTTAACCCGAAACAGGCTAAAACCAAGAAAACGTTGATTCAAAGCAGTAAACAGCTTTGTTACTGTTTCTAGGGTCAGAATGTGTGACAATCCAATGCATTTAACTAATTGTAAGAGTTCGAAATGAATTTGGAGTGTTTAGACAACAGTTAAACACGTTTTATCCCAAAACAGGCTAAAACCGAGAGAAAACATTGATTCGAAGCATTAAACAGCTATGTTACTCTTTCTAGGTTCAAAATATGTAACAATCCAATGCATTTGACTAATTATAAGAGTTTGGGTTGGATTTGGAGTGTTTAGACACCACTCATACCAACTTTGTCCCGAGACAGGCTAAAACCAAGAAAACATTGATTTTAAGCAGTAAACAGCATTGTTACTGTTTCTAGGGTCAGAATGTGTGACAATCCAATGCATTTAACTAATTGTAAGAGTTCGGGA
This sequence comes from Camelina sativa, assembly GCF_030686135.1. Taxonomy (NCBI): domain Eukaryota; kingdom Viridiplantae; phylum Streptophyta; class Magnoliopsida; order Brassicales; family Brassicaceae; genus Camelina; species Camelina sativa. The sequence goes on along the minus strand of NC_141897.1, from coordinate 10,420,362 downwards.
TGAATTTCGAGTGTTTAGACAACAGTTAAACCCATTTTATCCCAAAGCAGACTTAAATCTAGAAAACAGGCTAAAACCGAGAGAAAGCATTGATTTGATGCATTAAACAGGTATGTTACTCTTTCTATGGTCAAAATATGTAACAATCTAATGAATTTGACTAATTATAAAAGTTCGGGTTGAATTTGGAGTGTTTAGGCACCACTCATACCCATTTTGTCCCAAAAAAGGCTAAAACCGAGAAAACGTTGATTCAAAGCAGTAAACAGTTTTGTTACTGTTTCTAGGGTCAGAATGTGTGACAATCCAATGCATTTAACCAATTGTAAGAGTTCGAAATGAATTTGGAGTGTTTAGACTACAATTAAACACGTTTTATCCCAAAATAGGCTAAAACCGAGAGAAAACATTGATTCGAAGCATTAAATACCTATGTTACTCTTTCTAGGGTCAAAATATGTAACAATCCAATGCATTTGACTAGTTATAAGAGTTCGAGTTGAATTTGGAGTGTTTAGACACCACTCATACCCATTTTGTCCCGAAACAGGCTAAAACCAAGAAAACGTTGATTCAAAGCAGTAAACAGCTTTGTTACTGTTTCTAGGGTCAGAATGTGTGACAATCCAATGCATTTAACTAATTGTAAGAGTTTGAAATGAATTTGGAGTGTTTAGACAACAGTTAAACACGTTTTATCCCAAAACAGGCTAAAACCGAGAGAAAACATTGATTCGAAGCATTAAACAGCTATGTTACTCTTTCTAAGTTCAAAATATGTAACAATCCAATGCATTTGACTAATTATAAGAGTTTGGGTTGGATTTGGAGTGTTTAGACACCACTCATACCAACTTTGTCCCGAGACAGGCTAAAACCAAGAAAACATTGATTTTAAGCAGTAAACAGCATTGTTCCTGTTTCTAGGGTCAGAATGTGTGACAATCCAATGCATTTAACTAATTATAAGAGTTCGGGATGAATTTCGAGTGTTTAGACAACAGTTAAACCCATTTTATCCCAAAGCAGACTTAAATCTAGAAAACAGGCTAAAACCGAGAGAAAGCATTGATTTGATGCATTAAACAGGTATGTTACTCTTTCTATGGTCAAAATATGTAACAATCTAATGCATTTGACTAATTATAAAAGTTCGGGTTGAATTTGGAGTGTTTAGGCACCACTCATACCCATTTTGTCCCAAAAAAGGCTAAAACCGAGAAAACGTTGATTCAAAGCAGTAAACAGTTTTGTTACTGTTTCTAGGGTCAGAATGTGTGACAATCCAATGCATTTAACCAATTGTAAGAGTTCGAAATGAATTTGGAGTGTTTAGACAACAGTTAAACACGTTTTATCCCAAAACAGGCTAAAACCGAGAGAAAACATTGATTCGAAGCATTAAACAGCTATGTTACTCTTTCTAGGTTCAAAATATGTAACAATCCAATGCATTTGACTAATTATAAGAGTTTGGGTTGAATTTGGAGAGTTTAGACACCACTCATACCAATTTTGTCCCGAGACAGGCTAAAACCGAGAAAACATTGATTTTAAGCAGTAAACAGCATTGTTACTGTTTCTAGGGTCAGAATGTGTGACAATCCAATGTATTTAACTAATTGTAAGAGTTCGGGATGAATTTGGAGTGTTTAGACAACAGTTAAACACGTTTTATCCCAAAACAGGCTAAAACCGAGAGAAAACATTGATTCGAAGCATTAAACAGCTATGTTACTCTTTCTAGGTTCAAAATATGTAACAATCCAATGCATTTGACTAATTATAAGAGTTTGGGTTGGATTTGGAGTGTTTAGACACCACTCATACCAACTTTGTCCCGAGACAGGCTAAAACCAAGAAAACATTGATTTTAAGCAGTAAACAGCATTGTTACTGTTTCTAGGGTCAGAATGTGTGACAATCCAATGCATTTAACTAATTGTAAGAGTTCGGGATGAATTTCGAGTGTTTAGACAACAGTTACACCCATTTTATCCCAAAGCAGACTTAAATCTAGAAAACAGGCTAAAACCGAGAGAAAGCATTGATTTGATGCATTAAACAGGTATGTTACTCTTTCTATGGTCAAAATATGTAACAATCTAATGCATTTGACTAATTATAAAAGTTCGGGTTGAATTTGGAGTGTTTAGACACCACTCATACCCATTTTGTCCCAAAAAAGGCTAAAACCGAGAAAACGTTGATTCAAAGCAGTAAACAGTTTTGTTACTGTTTCTAGGGTCAGAATGTGTGACAATCCAATGCATTTAACCAATTGTAAGAGTTCGAAATGAATTTGGAGTGTTTAGACTACAATTAAACACGTTTTATCCCAAAATAGGCTAAAACCGAGAGAAAACATTGATTCGAAGCATTAAATACCTATGTTACTCTTTCTAGGGTCAAAATATGTAACAATCCAATGCATTTGACTAGTTATAAGAGTTCGAGTTGAATTTGGAGTGTTTAGACACCACTCATACCCATTTTGTCCCGAAACAGGCTAAAACCAAGAAAACGTTGATTCAAAGCAGTAAACAGCTTTGTTACTGTTTCTAGGGTCAGAATGTGTGACAATCCAATCCATTTAACTAATTGTAAGAGTTCGAAATGAATTTGGAGTGTTTAGACAACAGTTAAACACGTTTTATCCCAAAACAGGCTAAAACCGAGAGAAAACATTGATTCGAAGCATTAAAGAGCTATGTTACTCTTTCTAGGTTCAAAATATGTAACAATCCAATGCATTTGACTAATTATAAGAGTTTGGGTTGAATTTGGAGAGTTTAGACACCACTCATACCAATTTTGTCCCGAGACAGGCTAAAACCGAGAAAACATTGATTTTAAGCAGTAAACAGCATTGTTACTGTTTCTAGGGTCAGAATGTGTGACAATCCAATGTATTTAACTAATTGTAAGAGTTCGGGATGAATTTGGAGTGTTTAGACAACAGTTAAACACGTTTTATCCCAAAACAGGCTAAAACCGAGAGAAAACATTGATTCGAAGCATTAAACAGCTATGTTACTCTTTCTAGGTTCAAAATATGTAACAATCCAATGCATTTGACTAATTATAAGAGTTTGGGTTTGATTTGGAGTGTTTAGACACCACTCATACCAACTTTGTCCCGAGACAGGCTAAAACCAAGAAAACATTGATTTTAAGCAGTAAACAGCATTGTTACTGTTTCTAGGGTCAGAATGTGTGACAATCCAATGCATTTAACTAATTGTAAGAGTTCGGGATGAATTTCGAGTGTTTAGACAACAGTTAAACCCATTTTATCCCAAAGCAGACTTAAATCTAGAAAACAGGCTAAAACTGAGAGAAAGCATTGATTTGATGCATTAAACAGGTATGTTACTCTTTCTATAGTCAAAATATGTAACAATCTAATGCATTTGACTAATTATAAAAGTTCGGATTGAATTTGGAGTGTTTAGGCACCACTCATACCCATTTTGTCCCAAGAAAGGCTAAAACCGAGAAAACGTTGATTCAAAGCAGTAAACAGTTTTGTTACTGTTTCTAGGGTCAGAATGTGTGTGACAATCCAATGCATTTAACCAATTGTAAGAGTTCGAAATGAATTTGGAGTGTTTAGACTACAATTAAACACGTTTTATCCCAAAATAGGCTAAAACCGAGAGAAAACATTGATTCGAAGCATTAAATACCTATGTTACTCTTTCTAGGGTCAAAATATGTAACAATCCAATGCATTTGACTAGTTATAAGAGTTCGGGTTGAATTTGGAGTGTTTAGACACCACTCATACCCATTTTGTCCCGAAACAGGCTAAAACCAAGAAAACGTTGATTCAAAGCAGTAAACAGCTTTGTTACTGTTTCTAGGGTCAGAATGTGTGACAATCCAATGCATTTAACTAATTGTAAGAGTTCGAAATGAATTTGGAGTGTTTAGACAACAGTTAAACACGTTTTATCCCAAAACAGGCTAAAACCGAGAGAAAACATTGATTCGAAGCATTAAACAGCTATGTTACTCTTTCTAGGTTCAAAATATGTAACAATCCAATGCATTTGACTAATTATAAGAGTTTGGGTTGGATTTGGAGTGTTTAGACACCACTCATACCAACTTTGTCCCGAGACAGGCTAAAACCAAGAAAACATTGATTTTAAGCAGTAAACAGCATTGTTACTGTTTCTAGGGTCAGAATGTGTGACAATCCAATGCATTTAACTAATTGTAAGAGTTCGGGATGAATTTGGAGTGTTTAGACAACAGTTAAACCCGTTTTATCCCAAAACAGGCTTAAATCTAGAAAACAGGCTAAAACCGAAAGAAAACATTGATTCGAAGCAGTAAACAGCAATGATACTCTTTATACAGTCAAAATATGTAACAATCCAATGCATTTGACTAATTAAAAGAGTTCGGGTTGAATTTGGAGTGTTTAGACACCACTCATACCAATTTTGTCCCGAAACAGGCTAAAACCGAGAAAACGTTGATTCTAAGAAGAAAACATCGTTGTTACTGTTTCTAGGGTCAGAATGTGTGACATTCTAATGCGTTTGACTAATGGTAAGAGTTCGGGATGAATTTGGAGTGTTTAGACAACAGTTAAACCCATTTTATCCCAAAGCAGACTTAAATCTAAAAAACAGGCTAAAACCGAGAGAAAGCATTGATTTGATGCATTAAACAGGTATGTTACTCTTTCTATGGTCAAAATATGTAACAATCTAATGCATTTGACTAATTATAAAAGTTCGGGTTGAATTTGGAGTGTTTAGACTCCACTCATACCCATTTTGTCCCAAAAAAGGCTAAAACCGAGAAAACGTTGATTCAAAGCAGTAAACAGTTTTGTTACTGTTTCTAGGGTCAGAATGTGTGACAATCCAATGCATTTAACCAATTGTAAGAGTTCGAAATGAATTTGGAGTGTTTAGACTACAATTAAACACGTTTTATCCCAAAATAGGCTAAAACCGAGAGAAAACATTGATTCGAAGCCTTAAATACCTATGTTACTCTTTCTAGGGGCAAAATATGTAACAATCCAATGCATTTGACTAGTTATAAGAGTTCGGGTTGAATTTGGAGTGTTTAGACACCACTCATACCCATTTTGTCCCGAAACAGGCTAAAACCAAGAAAACGTTGATTCAAAGCAGTAAACAGCTTTGTTACTGTTTCTAGGGTCAGAATGTGTGACAATCCAATGCATTTAACTAATTGTAAGAGTTCGAAATGAATTTGGAGTGTTTAGACAACAGTTAAACACGTTTTATCCCAAAACAGGCTAAAACCGAGAGAAAACATTGATTCGAAGCATTAAACAGCTATGTTACTCTTTCTAGGTTCAAAATATGTAACAATCCAATGCATTTGACTAATTATAAGAGTTTGGGTTGAATTTGGAGTGTTTAGACACCACTCATACCAATTTTGTCCCGAGACAGGCTAAAACCGAGAAAACATTGATTCTAAGCAGTAAACAGCATTGTTACTGTTTCTAGGGTCAGATTGTGTGACATTCCAATGCATTTGACTAATTTTAAGAGTTCGGGATGAATTTGGAGTGTTTAGACAACAGTTAAACCCGTTTTATCCCAAAACCGGCTTAAACCGAGAAAACAGGCTAAAACCAAGAGAAAACATTGACTCGAAGCATTAAACAGCTATGTTACTCTTTCTAGGGTCAAAATATGTAACAATCCAATGCATTTGACTAATTATAAGAGTTCGGGTTGAATTTGGAGTGTTTAGACACCTCTTAGACCCATTTTGTCCTGAAACAGGCTAAAACCGAGAAAACGTTGATTCAAAGCAGTAAACAGCTTTGTTACTGTTTCTAGGGTTAGAATGTGTGACAATCCAATGCATTTGACTAATTGTAAGAGTTCGGGATGAATTTGGAGTGTTTAGACAACAGTTAAACCCATTTTATCCCAAAGCAGACTAAATCTAGAAAACAGGCTAAAACCGAGAGAAAGCATTGATTTGATGCATTAAACAGGTATGTTACTCTTTCTATGGTCAAAATATGTAACAATCTAATGCATTTGACTAATTATAAAAGTTCGGGTTGAATTTGGAGTGTTTAGACACCACTCATACCCATTTTGTCCCGAAACATGCTAAAACCAAGAAAACGTTGATTCAAAGCAGTAAACAGCATTGTTACTGTTTCTAGGGTCAGAATGTGTGACATTCCAATGCATTTAACTAATTTTAAGAGTTCGAAATGAATTTGGAGTGTTTAGACAACAGTTAAAACGTTTTATCCCAAAACAGGCTAAAACCGAGAGAAAACATTGATTCGAAGCATTAAACAGCTATGTTACTCTTTCTAGGTTCAAAATATGTAACAATCCAATGCATTTGACTAATTATAAGAGTTTGGGTTGAATTTAGAGTGTTTAAACACCACTCATACCAACTTTGTCCCGAAACAGGCTAAAACCGAGAAAACGTTGATTCAAAGCAGTAAACAGCTTTGTTACTGTTTCTAGGGTCAGAATGTGTGACAATCCAATGCATTTAACTAATTGTAAGAGTTCGGGATGAATTTGGAGTGTTTAGACAACAGTTAAACACGTTTTATCCCAAAACAGGCTAAAACCGAGAGAAAACATTGATTCGAAGCATTAAACAGCTATGTTACTCTTTCTAGGTTCAAAATATGTAACAATCCAATGCATTTGACTAATTATAAGAGTTTGGGTTGAATTTGGAGTGTTTAGACACCACTCATACCAATTTTTGTCCCGAGACAGGCTAAAACCGAGAAAACATTGATTCTAAGCAGTAAACAGCATTGTTACTGTTTCTAGGGTCAGAATGTGTGACATTCCAATGCATTTGACTAATTTTAAGAGTTCGGGATGAATTTGGAGTGTTTAGACAACAGTTAAACCCATTTTATCCCAAAACCGGCTTAAACCGAGAAAACAGGCTAAAACCAAGAGAAAACATTGAATCGAAGCATTAAACAGCTATGTTACTCTTTCTAGGGTCAAAATATGTAACAATCCAATGCATTTGACTAATTATAAGAGTTCGGGTTGAATTTGGAGTGTTTAGACACCTCTTAGACCCATTTTGTCCCGAAACAGGCTAAAACCGAGAAAACGTTGATTCAAAGCAGTAAACAGCTTTGTTACTGTTTCTAGGGTTAGAATGTGTGACAATCCAATGCATTTGACTAATTGTAAGAGTTCGGGATGAATTTCGAGTGTTTAGACAACAGTTAAACCCATTTTATCCCAAAGCAGACTTAAATCTAGAAAACAGGCTAAAACCGAGAGAAAGCATTGATTTGATGCATTAAACAGGTATGTTACTCTTTCTATGGTCAAAATAGGTAACAATCTAATGCATTTGACTAATTATAAAAGTTCGGGTTGAATTTGGAGTGTTTAGACACCACTCATACCCATTTTGTCCCGAAACAGGCTAAAACCAAGAAAACGTTGATTCAAAGCAGTAAACAGCTTTGTTACTGTTTCTAGGGTCAGAATGTGTGACAATCCAATGCATTTAACTAATTTTAAGAGTTCGAAATGAATTTGGAGTGTTTAGACAACAGTTAAAACGTTTTATCCCAAAACAGGCTAAAACCGAGAGAAAACATTGATTCGAAGCATTAAACAGCTATGTTACTCTTTCTAGGTTCAAAATATGTAACAATCCAATGCATTTGACTAATTATAAGAGTTTGGGTTGAATTTGGAGTGTTTAAACACCACTCATACCAATTTTGTCCCGAGACAGGCTAAAACCGAGAAAACATTGATTTTGAGCAGTAAACAGCATTGTTACTGTTTCTAGGGTCAGAATGTGTGACAATTCAATGCATTTAACTAATTGTAAGAGTTCGGGAATAATTTGGAGTGTTTAGACAACAGTTAAACACGTTTTATCCCAAAACAGGCTAAAACCGAGAGAAAACATTGATTCGAAGCATTAAACAGCTATGTTACTCTTTCTAGGTTCAAAATATGTAACAATCCAATGCATTTGACTAATTATAAGAGTTTGGGTTGAATATGGAGTGTTTAGACACCACTCATACCAACTTTGTCCCGAAACAGGCTAAAACCGAGAAAACGTTGATTCAAAGCAGTAAACAGCTTTGTTACTGTTTCTAGGGTTAGAATGTGTGACAATCCAATGCATTTGACTAATTGTAAGAGTTCGGGATGAATTTGGAGTGTTTAGACAACAGTTAAACCCATTTTATCCCAAAGCAGACTTAAATCTAGAAAACAGGCTAAAACCGAGAGAAAGCATTGATTTGATGCATTTAAACAGGTATGTTACTCTTTCTATGGTCAAAATAGGTAACAATCTAATGCATTTGACTAATTATAAAAGTTCGGGTTGAATTTGGAGTGTTTAGACACCACTCATACCCATTTTGTCCCGAAACAGGCTAAAACCAAGAAAACGTTGATTCAAAGCAGTAAACAGCTTTGTTACTGTTTCTAGGGTCAGAATGTGTGACAATCCAATGCATTTAACTAATTTTAAGAGTTCGAAATGAATTTGGAGTGTTTAGACAACAGTTAAAACGTTTTATCCCAAAACAGGCTAAAACCGAGAGAAAACATTGATTCGAAGCATTAAACAGCTATGTTACTCTTTCTAGGTTCAAAATATGTAACAATCCAATGCATTTGACTAATTATAAGAGTTTGGGTTGAATTTGGAGTGTTTAAACACCACTCATACCAATTTTGTCCCGAGACAGGCTAAAACCGAGAAAACATTGATTTTGAGCAGTAAACAGCATTGTTACTGTTTCTAGGGTCAGAATGTGTGACAATCCAATGCATTTAACTAATTGTAAGAGTTCGGGAATAATTTGGAGTGTTTAGACAACAGTTAAACACGTTTTATCCCAAAACAGGCTAAAACCGAGAGAAAACATTGATTCGAAGCATTAAACAGCTATGTTACTCTTTCTAGGTTCAAAATATGTAACAATCCAATGCATTTGACTAATTATAAGAGTTTGGGTTGAATATGGAGTGTTTAGACACCACTCATACCAACTTTGTCCCGAAACAGGCTAAAACCGAGAAAACGTTGATTCAAAGCAGTAAACAGCTTTGTTACTGTTTCTAGGGTTAGAATGTGTGACAATCCAATGCATTTGACTAATTGTAAGAGTTCGGGATGAATTTGGAGTGTTTAGACAACAGTTAAACCCATTTTATCCCAAAGCAGACTTAAATCTAGAAAACAGGCTAAAACCGAGAGAAAGCATTGATTTGATGCATTTAAACAGGTATGTTACTCTTTCTATGGTCAAAATAGGTAACAATCTAATGCATTTGACTAATTATAAAAGTTCGGGTTGAATTTGGAGTGTTTAGACACCACTCATACCCATTTTGTCCCGAAACAGGCTAAAACCAAGAAAACGTTGATTCAAAGCAGTAAACAGCTTTGTTACTGTTTCTAGGGTCAGAATGTGTGACAATCCAATGCATTTAACTAATTTTAAGAGTTCGAAATGAATTTGGAGTGTTTAGACAACAGTTAAAACGTTTTATCCCAAAACAGGCTAAAACCGAGAGAAAACATTGATTCAAAGCATTAAACAGCTATGTTACTCTTTCTAGGTTCAAAATATGTAACAATCCAATGCATTTGACTAATTATAAGAGTTTGGGTTGAATTTGGAGTGTTTAAACACCACTCATACCAATTTTGTCCCGAGACAGGCTAAAACCAAGAAAACATTGATTTTGAGCAGTAAACAGCATTGTTACTGTTTCTAGGGTCAGAATGTGTGACAATCCAATGCATTTAACTAATTGTAAGAGTTTGGGATGAATTTGGAGTGTTTAGACAACAGTTAAACACGTTTTATCCCAAAACAGGCTAAAACCGAGAGAAAACATTTATTCGAAGCATTAAACAGCTATGTTACTCTTTCTAGGTTCAAAATATGTAACAATCCAATGCATTTGACTAATTATAAGAGTTTGGGTTGAATATGGAGTGTTTAGACACCACTCATACCAACTTTGTCCCGAGACAGGCTAAAACCAAGAAAACATGATTTTAAGCAGTAAACAGCATTGTTACTGTTTCTAGGGTCAGAATGTGTGACAATCCAATGCATTTAACTAATTGTAAGAGTTCGGGATGAATTTGGAGTGTTTAGACAACAGTTAAACCCGTTTTATCCCAAAACAGGCTTAAATCTAGAAAACAGGCTAAAACCGAAAGAAAACATTGATTTGAAGCAGTAAACAGCAATGTTACTCTTTATACAGTGAAAATATGTAACAATCCAATGCATTTGACTAATTAAAAGAGTTCGGGTTGAATTTGGAGTGTTTAGACACCACTCATACCCTATTTGTCCCGAAACTGGCTAAAACCAAGAAAACGTTGATTCAAAGCAGTAAACAGCTTTGTTACTGTTTCTAGGGTCAGAATGTGTGACAATCCAATGCATTTAACTAATTGTAAGAGTTTGAAATGAATTTGGAATGTTTAGACAACAGTTAAACACGTTTTATCCCAAAACAGGCTAAAACCGAGAGAAAACATTGATTCGAAGCATTAAACAGCTATGTTACTCTTTCTAGGTTCAAAATATGTAACAATCCAATGCATTTGACTAATTATAAGAGTTTGGGTTGAATATGGAGTGTTTAGACACCACTCATACCAACTTTGTCCCGAGACAGGCTAAAACTAAGAAAACATTGATTTTAAGCAGTAAACAGCATTGTTACTGTTTCTAGGGTCAGAATGTGTGACAATCCAATGCATTTAACTAATTGTAAGATTTCGGGATGAATTTGGAGTGTTTAGACAACAGTTAAACCCGTTTTATCCCAAAACAGGCTTAAATCTAGAAAACAGGCTAAAACCGAAAGAAAACATTGATTTGAAGCAGTAAACAGCAATGTTACTCTTTATACAGTCAAAATATGTAACAATCCAATGCATTTGACTAATTAAAAGAGTTCGGGTTGAATTTGGAGTGTTTAGACACCACTCATACCCATTTTGTCCCGAAAAAGGCTAAAACCAAGAAAACATTGATTCAAAGCAGTAAACAGTTTTGTTACTGTTTCTAGGGTCAGAATGTGTGGCAACCCAATGCATTTAACTAATTGTAAGAGTTCGAAATGAATTTGGAGTGTTTAGACTACAGTTAAACATGTTTTATCCCAAAACAGGCTAAAACCGAGAGAAAACATTGATTCGAAGCATTAAATAGCTATGTTACTCTTTCTAGGTTCCAAATATGTAACAATCCAATGCATTTGACTAATTATAAGAGTTTGGGTTGAATTGGGAGTGTTTAGACACCACTCATACCAATTTTGTCCCGAGACAGGCTAAAACCGAGAAAACATTGATTCTAAGCAGTAAACAGCATTGTTACTGTTTCTAGGGTCAGAATGTGTGACATTCCAATGCATTTGACTAATTTTAAGAGTTCGGGATGAATTTGGAGTGTTTAGATTACAGTTAAACCCATTTTATCCCAAAACCGGCTTCAACCGTTAAAACAGGCTAAAACCAAGAGAAAACATTGACTCGAAGCATTAAACAGCTATGTTACTCTTTATACAGTCAAAATATGTAACAATCCAATGCATTTGACTAATTATAAGAGTTTGGGTTGAATTTGGAGTGTTTAGACACCACTCATACCAACTTTGTCCCGAGACAGGCTAAAACCAAGAAAACATTGATTTTAAGCAGTAAACAGCATTGTTACTGTTTCTAGGGTCAGAATGTGTGACAATCCAATGCATTTAACTAATTGTAAGAGTTCCGGATAAATTTGGAGTGTTTAGACAATAATTAAACCCGTTTTATCCCAAAACAGGCTTAAATCTAGAAAACAGGCTAAAACCGAAAGAAAACATTGATTCAAAGCAGTAAACAGCAATGTTACTCTTTATACAGTCAAAATATGTAACAATCCAATGCATTTGACTAATTAAAAGAGTTCGGGTTGAATTTGGAGTGTTTAGACACCACTCATACCAATTTTGTCTTGAAACAGGCTAAAACCAAGAAAACGTTGATTCAAAGCAGTAAACAGCTTTGTTACTGTTTCTAGGATCAGAATGTGTGACAATCCAATGCATTTAACTAATTGTAAGAGTTCAGGATTAATTTGGAGTGTTTAGACAACAGTTAAACCCGTTTTATCCCAAAGCAGGCTAACACCAAGAAAACATTGATTCTAAGCAGTAAACATCGTTGTTACTGTTTCTAGGGTCAGAATGTGTGACATTCTAATGCGTTTGACTAATGGTAAGAGTTCGGGATGAATTTCGAGTGTTTAGACAACAGTTAAACCCATTTTATCCCAAAGCAGACTTAAATCTAGAAAACAGGCTAAAACCGAGAGAAAGCATTGATTTGATGCATTAAACAGGTATGTTACTCTTTCTATGGTCAAAATATGTAACAATCTAATGCATTTGACTAATTATAAAAGTTCGGGTTGAATTTGGAGTGTTTAGGCACCACTCATACCCATTTTGTCCCAAAAAAGGCTAAAACCGAGAAAACGTTGATTCAAAGCAGTAAACAGTTTTGTTACTGTTTCTAGGGTCAGAATGTGTGACAATCCAATGCATTTAACCAATTGTAAGAGTTCGAAATGAATTTGGAGTGTTTAGACTACAATTAAACACGTTTTATCCCAAAATAGGCTAAAACCGAGAGAAAACATTGATTCGAAGCATTAAATACCTATGTTACTCTTTCTAGGGTCAAAATATGTAACAATCCAATGCATTTGACTAGTTATAAGAGTTCGGGTTGAATTTGGAGTGTTTAGACACCACTCATACCCATTTTGTCCCGAAACAGGCTAAAACCAAGAAAACGTTGATTCAAAGCAGTAAACAGCTTTGTTACTGTTTCTAGGGTCAGAATGCGTGACAATCCAATGCATTTAACTAATTGTAAGAGTTCGAAATGAATTTGGAGTGTTTAGACAACAGTTAAACACGTTTTATCCCAAAACAGGCTAAAACCGAGAGAAAACATTGATTCGAAGCATTAAACAGCTATGTTACTCTTTCTAAGTTCAAAATATGTAACAATCCAATGCATTTGACTAATTATAAGAGTTTGGGTTGAATTTGGAGTGTTTAAACACCACTCATACCAATTTTGTCCCGAGACAGGCTAAAACCAAGAAAACATTGATTTTGAGCAGTAAACAGCATTGTTACTGTTTCTAGGGTCAGAATGTGTGACAATCCAATGCATTTAACTAATTGTAAGAGTTTGGGATGAATTTGGAGTGTTTAGACAACAGTTAAACACGTTTTATCCCAAAACAGGCTAAAACCGAGAGAAAACATTTATTCGAAGCATTAAACAGCTATGTTACTCTTTCTAGGTTCAAAATATGTAACAATCCAATGCATTTGACTAATTATAAGAGTTTGGGTTGAATATGGAGTGTTTAGACACCACTCATACCAACTTTGTCCCGAGACAGGCTAAAACCAAGAAAACATGATTTTAAGCAGTAAACAGCATTGTTACTGTTTCTAGGGTCAGAATGTGTGACAATCCAATGCATTTAACTAATTGTAAGAGTTCGGGATGAATTTGGAGTGTTTAGACAACAGTTAAACCCGTTTTATCCCAAAACAGGCTTAAATCTAGAAAACAGGCTAAAACCGAAAGAAAACATTGATTTGAAGCAGTAAACAGCAATGTTACTCTTTATACAGTGAAAATATGTAACAATCCAATGCATTTGACTAATTAAAAGAGTTCGGGTTGAATTTGGAGTGTTTAGACACCACTCATACCCTATTTGTCCCGAAACTGGCTAAAACCAAGAAAACGTTGATTCAAAGCAGTAAACAGCTTTGTTACTGTTTCTAGGGTCAGAATGTGTGACAATCCAATGCATTTAACTAATTGTAAGAGTTTGAAATGAATTTGGAATGTTTAGACAACAGTTAAACACGTTTTATCCCAAAACAGGCTAAAACCGAGAGAAAACATTGATTCGAAGCATTAAACAGCTATGTTACTCTTTCTAGGTTCAAAATATGTAACAATCCAATGCATTTGACTAATTATAAGAGTTTGGGTTGAATATGGAGTGTTTAGACACCACTCATACCAACTTTGTCCCGAGACAGGCTAAAACTAAGAAAACATTGATTTTAAGCAGTAAACAGCATTGTTACTGTTTCTAGGGTCAGAATGTGTGACAATCCAATGCATTTAACTAATTGTAAGATTTCGGGATGAATTTGGAGTGTTTAGACAACAGTTAAACCCGTTTTATCCCAAAACAGGCTTAAATCTAGAAAACAGGCTAAAACCGAAAGAAAACATTGATTTGAAGCAGTAAACAGCAATGTTACTCTTTATACAGTCAAAATATGTAACAATCCTATGCATTTGACTAATTAAAAGAGTTCGGGTTGAATTTGGAGTGTTTAGACACCACTCATACCCATTTTGTCCCGAAAAAGGCTAAAACCAAGAAAACATTGATTCAAAGCAGTAAACAGTTTTGTTACTGTTTCTAGGGTCAGAATGTGTGGCAACCCAATGCATTTAACTAATTGTAAGAGTTCGAAATGAATTTGGAGTGTTTAGACTACAGTTAAACATGTTTTATCCCAAAACAGGCTAAAACCGAGAGAAAACATTGATTCGAAGCATTAAATAGCTATGTTACTCTTTCTAGGTTCCAAATATGTAACAATCCAATGCATTTGACTAATTATAAGAGTTTGGGTTGAATTGGGAGTGTTTAGACACCACTCATACCAATTTTGTCCCGAGACAGGCTAAAACCGAGAAAACATTGATTCTAAGCAGTAAACAGCATTGTTACTGTTTCTAGGGTCAGAATGTGTGACATTCCAATGCATTTGACTAATTTTAAGAGTTCGGGATGAATTTGGAGTGTTTAGATTACAGTTAAACCCATTTTATCCCAAAACCGGCTTCAACCGTTAAAACAGGCTAAAACCAAGAGAAAACATTGACTCGAAGCATTAAACAGCTATGTTACTCTTTATACAGTCAAAATATGTAACAATCCAATGCATTTGACTAATTATAAGAGTTTGGGTTGAATTTGGAGTGTTTAGACACCACTCATACCAACTTTGTCCCGAGACAGGCTAAAACCAAGAAAACATTGATTTTAAGCAGTAAACAGCATTGTTACTGTTTCTAGGGTCAGAATGTGTGACAATCCAATGCATTTAACTAATTGTAAGAGTTCCGGATAAATTTGGAGTGTTTAGACAATAATTAAACCCGTTTTATCCCAAAACAGGCTTAAATCTAGAAAACAGGCTAAAACCGAAAGAAAACATTGATTCAAAGCAGTAAACAGCAATGTTACTCTTTATACAGTCAAAATATGTAACAATCCAATGCATTTGACTAATTAAAAGAGTTCGGGTTGAATTTGGAGTGTTTAGACACCACTCATACCAATTTTGTCTTGAAACAGGCTAAAACCAAGAAAACGTTGATTCAAAGCAGTAAACAGCTTTGTTACTGTTTCTAGGATCAGAATGTGTGACAATCCAATGCATTTAACTAATTGTAAGAGTTCAGGATTAATTTGGAGTGTTTAGACAACAGTTAAACCCGTTTTATCCCAAAGCAGGCTAACACCAAGAAAACATTGATTCTAAGCAGTAAACATCGTTGTTACTGTTTCTAGGGTCAGAATGTGTGACATTCTAATGCGTTTGACTAATGGTAAGAGTTCGGGATGAATTTCGAGTGTTTAGACAACAGTTAAACCCATTTTATCCCAAAGCAGACTTAAATCTAGAAAACAGGCTAAAACCGAGAGAAAGCATTGATTTGATGCATTAAACAGGTATGTTACTCTTTCTATGGTCAAAATATGTAACAATCTAATGCATTTGACTAATTATAAAAGTTCGGGTTGAATTTGGAGTGTTTAGGCACCACTCATACCCATTTTGTCCCAAAAAAGGCTAAAACCGAGAAAACGTTGATTCAAAGCAGTAAACAGTTTTGTTACTGTTTCTAGGGTCAGAATGTGTGACAATCCAATGCATTTAACCAATTGTAAGAGTTCGAAATGAATTTGGAGTGTTTAGACTACAATTAAACACGTTTTATCCCAAAATAGGCTAAAACCGAGAGAAAACATTGATTCGAAGCATTAAATACCTATGTTACTCTTTCTAGGGTCAAAATATGTAACAATCCAATGCATTTGACTAGTTATAAGAGTTCGGGTTGAATTTGGAGTGTTTAGACACCACTCATACCCAATTTGTCCCGAAACAGGCTAAAACCAAGAAAACGTTGATTCAAAGCAGTAAACAGCTTTGTTACTGTTTCTAGGGTCAGAATGCGTGACAATCCAATGCATTTAACTAATTGTAAGAGTTCGAAATGAATTTGGAGTGTTTAGACAACAGTTAAACACGTTTTATCCCAAAACAGGCTAAAACCGAGAGAAAACATTGATTCGAAGCATTAAACAGCTATGTTACTCTTTCTAAGTTCAAAATATGTAACAATCCAATGCATTTGACTAATTATAAGAGTTTGGGTTGAATTTGGAGAGTTTAGACACCACTCATACCAATTTTGTCCCGAGACAGGCTAAAACCGAGAAAACATTGATTTTAAGCAGTAAACAGCATTGTTACTGTTTCTAGGGTCAGAATGTGTGACAATCCAATGTATTTAACTAATTGTAAGAGTTCGGGATGAATTTGGAGTGTTTAGACAACAGTTAAACACGTTTTATCCCAAAACAGGCTAAAACCGAGAGAAAACATTGATTCGAAGCATTAAACAGCTATGTTACTCTTTCTAGGTTCAAAATATGTAACAATCCAATGCATTTGACTAATTATAAGAGTTTGGGTTGGATTTGGAGTGTTTAGACACCACTCATACCAACTTTGTCCCAAGACAGGCTAAAACCAAGAAAACATTGATTTTAAGCAGTAAACAGCATTGTTACTGTTTCTAGGGTCAGAATGTGTGACAATCCAATGTTTTTAACTAATTGTAAGAGTTCGGGATGAATTTCGAGTGTTTAGACAACAGTTAAACCCATTTTATCCCAAAGCAGACTAAAATCTAGAAAACAGGCTAAAACCGAGAGAAAGCATTGATTTGATGCATTAAACAGGTATGTTACTCTTTCTATGGTCAAAATATGTAACAATCTAATGCATTTGACTAATTATAAAAGTTCGGGTTGAATTTGGAGTGTGTAGGCACCACTCATACCCATTTTGTCCCAAAAAAGGCTAAAACCGAGAAAACGTTGATTCAAAGCAGTAAACAGTTTTGTTACTGTTTCTAGGGTCAGAATGTGTGACAATCCAATGCATTTAACCAATTGTAAGAGTTCGAAATGAATTTGGAGTGTTTAGACTACAATTAAACACGTTTTATCCCAAAATAGGCTAAAACCGAGAGAAAACATTGATTCGAAGCATTAAATACCTATGTTACTCTTTCTAGGGTCAAAATATGTAACAATCCAATGCATTTGACTAGTTATAAGAGTTCGGGTTGAATTTGGAGTGTCTAGACACCACTCATACCCATTTTGTCCCGAAACAGGCTAAAACCAAGAAAACGTTGATTCAAAGCAGTAAACAGCTTTGTTACTGTTTCTAGGGTCAGAATGTGTGACAATCCAATGCATTTAACTAATTGTAAGAGTTCGAAATGAATTTGGAGTGTTTAGACAACAGTTAAACACGTTTTATCCCAAAACAGGCTAAAACCGAGAGAAAACATTGATTCGAAGCATTAAACAGCTATGTTACTCTTTCTAGGTTCAAAATATGTAACAATCCAATGCATTTGACTAATTATAAGAGTTTGGGTTGAATTTGGAGTGTTTAGACACCACTAATACCAATTTTGTCCCGAGACAGGCTAAAACCGAGAAAACATTGATTCTAAGCAGTAAACAGCATTGTTACTGTTTCTAGGGTCAGAATGTGTGACATTCCAATGCATTTGACTAATTTTAAGAGTTCGGGATGAATTTGGAGTGTTTAGACAACAGTTAAACCCGTTTTCTCCCAGAACCGGCTTCAACCGAGAAAACAAGCTAAAACCAAGAGAAAACATTGACTCGAAGCATTAAACAGCTATGTTACTCTTTCTAGGGTCAAAATATGTAACAATCCAATGCATTTGACTAATTATAAGAGTTCGGGTTGAATTTGGAGTGTTTAGACACCTCTTAGACCCATTTTGTCCCGAAACAGGCTAAAACCGAGAAAACGTTGATTCAAAGCAGTAAACAGCTTTGTTACTGTTTCTAGGGTTAGAATGTGTGACAATCTAATGCATTTGACTAATTGTAAGAGTTCGGGATGAATTTGGAGTGTTTAGACAACAGTTAAACCCATTTTATCCCAAAGCAGACTTAAATCTAGAAAACAGGCTAAAACCGAGAGAAAGCATTGATTTGATGCATTAAACAGGTATGTTACTCTTTCTATGGTCAAAATATGTAACAATCTAATGCATTTGACTAATTATAAAAGTTCGGGTTGAATTTGGAGTGTTTAGACACCACTCATACCCATTGTCCCGAAACAGGCTAAAACCAAGAAAACGTTGATTCAAAGCAGTAAACAGCTTTGTTACTGTTTCTAGGGTCAGAATGTGTGACAATCCAATGCATTTAACTAATTGTAAGAGTTCGAAATGAATTTGGAGTGTTTAGACAACAGTTAAACACGTTTTATCCCAAAACAGGCTAAAACCGAGAGAAAACATTGATTCGAAGCATTAAACAACTATGTTACTCTTTCTAGGTTCAAAATATGTAACAATCCAATGCATTTGACTAATTATAAGAGTTTGGGTTGAATTTGGAGTGTTTAGACACCACTAATACCAATTTTGTCCCGAGACAGGCTAAAACCGAGAAAACATTGATTCTAAGCAGTAAACAGCATTGTTACTGTTTCTAGGGTCAGAATGTGTGACATTCCAATGCATTTGACTAATTTTAAGAGTTCGGGATGAATTTGGAGTGTTTAGACAACAGTTAAACCCGTTTTCTCCCAGAACCGGCTTCAACCGAGAAAACAAGCTAAAACCAAGAGAAAACATTGACTCGAAGCATTAAACAGCTATGTTACTCTTTCTAGGGTCAAAATATGTAACAATCCAATGCATTTGACTAATTATAAGAGTTCGGGTTGAATTTGGAGTGTTTAGACACCTCTTAGACCCATTTTGTCCCGAAACAGGCTAAAACCGAGAAAACGTTGATTCAAAGCAGTAAACAGCTTTGTTACTGTTTCTAGGGTTAGAATGTGTGACAATCTAATGCATTTGACTAATTGTAAGAGTTCGGGATGAATTTGGAGTGTTTAGACAACAGTTAAACCCATTTTATCCCAAAGCAGACTTAAATCTAGAAAACAGGCTAAAACCGAGAGAAAGCATTGATTTGATACATTAAACAGGTATGTTACTCTTTCTATGGTCAAAATATGTAACAATCTAATGCATTTGACTAATTATAAAAGTTCGGGTTGAATTTGGAGTGTTTAGACACCACTCATACCCATTGTCCCGAAACAGGCTAAAACCAAGAAAACGTTGATTCAAAGCAGTAAACAGCTTTGTTACTGTTTCTAGGGTCAGAATGTGTGACAATCCAATGCATTTAACTAATTTTAAGAGTTCGAAATGAATTTGGAGTGTTTAGACAACAGTTAAAACGTTTTATCCCAAAACAGGCTAAAACCGAGAGAAAACATTGATTCGAAGCATTAAACAGCTATGTTACTCTTTCTAGGTTCAAAATATGTAACAATCCAATGCATTTGACTAATTATAAGAGTTTGGGTTGAATTTGGAGTGTTTAAACACCACTCATACCAATTTTGTCCCGAGACAGGCTAAAACCGAGAAAACATTGATTTTGAGCAGTAAACAGCATTGTTACTGTTTCTAGGGTCAGAATGTGTGACAATCCAATGCATTTAACTAATTGTAAGAGTTCGGGATGAGTTTGGAGTGTTTAGACAACAGTTAAACACGTTTTATCCCAAAACAGGCTAAAACCGAGAGAAAACATTGATTCGAAGCATTAAACAGCTATGTTACTCTTTCTAGGTTCAAAATATGTAACAATCCAATGCATTTGACTAATTATAAGAGTTTGGGTTGAATATGGAGTGTTTAGACACCACTCATACCAACTTTGTCCCGAGACAGGCTAAAACGAAGAAAACATTGATTTTAAGCAGTAAACAGCATTGTTACTGTTTCTAGGGTCAGAATGTGTGACAATCCAATGCATTTAACTAATTGTAAGAGTTCGGGATGAATTTGGAGTGTTTAGACAACAGTTAAACCCGTTTTATCCCAAAACAGGCTTAAATCTAGAAAACAGGCTAAAACCGAAAGAAAACATTGATTTGAAGCAGTAAACAGCAATGTTACTCTTTATACAGTCAAAATATGTAACAATCCAATGCATTTGACTAATTAAAAGAGTTCGGGTTGAATTTGTAGTGTTTAGACACAACTCATACCCTATTTGTCCCGAAACTGGCTAAAACCAAGAAAACGTTGATTCAAAGCAGTAAACAGCTTTGTTACTGTTTCTAGGGTCAGAATGTGTGACAATCCAATGCATTTAACTAATTGTAAGAGTTTGAAATGAATTTGGAATGTTTAGACAACAGTTAAACACGTTTTATCCCAAAACAGGCTAAAACCGAGAGAAAACATTGATTCGAAGCATTTAACAGCTATGTTACTCTTTCTAGGTTCAAAATATGTAACAATCCAATGCATTTGACTAATTATAAGAGTTTGGGTTGAATTTGGAGTGTTTAGACACCACTCATACCAATTTTGTCCCGAGACAGGCTAAAACCGAGAAAACATTGATTTTGAGCAGTAAACAGCATTGTTACTGTTTCTAGGGTCAGAATGTGTGACAATCCAATGCATTTAACTAATTGTAAGAGTTCGGGATGAATTTGGAGTGTTTAGACAACAGTTAAACATGTTTTATCCCAAAACAGGCTAAAACCGAGAGAAAACATTGATTCGAAGCATTAAACAGCTATGTTACTCTTTCTAGGTTCAAAATATGTAACAATCCAATGCATTTGACTAATTATAAGAGTTTGGGTTGAATATGGAGTGTTTAGACACCACTCATACCAACTTTGTCCCGAGACAGGCTAAAACCAAGAAAACATTGATTTTAAGCAGTAAACAGCATTGTTACTGTTTCTAGGGTCATAATGTGTGACAATCCAATGCATTTAACTAATTGTAAGAGTTCGGGATGAATTTGGAGTGTTTAGACAACAGTTAAACCCGTTTTATCCCAAAACAGGCTTAAATATAGAAAACAGGCTAAAACCGAAAGAAAACATTGATTTGAAGCAGTAAACAACAATGTTACTCTTTATACAGTCAAAATATGTAACAATCCAATGCATTTGACTAATTAAAAGAGTTCGGGTTGAATTTGGAGTGTTTAGACACCACTCATACCCTATTTGTCCCGAAACTGGCTAAAACCAAGAAAACGTTGATTCAAAGCAGTAAACAGCTTTGTTACTGTTTCTAGGGTCAGAATGTGTGACAATCCAATGCATTTAACTAATTGTAAGAGTTTGAAATGAATTTGGAATGTTTAGACAACAGTTAAACACGTTTTATCCCAAAACAGGCTAAAACCGAGAGAAAACATTGATTCGAAGCATTAAACAGCTATGTTACTCTTTCTAGGTTCAAAATATGTAACAATCCAATGCATTTGACTAATTATAAGAGTTTGGGTTGAATTTGGAGTGTTTAAACACCACTCATACCAATTTTGTCCCGAGACAGGCTAAAACCGAGAAAACATTGATTATAAGCAGTAAACAGCATTGTTACTGTTTCTAGGGTCAGAATGTGTGACATTCCAATGCATTTGACTAATTTTAAGAGTTCGGGATGAATTTGGAGTGTTTAGATTACAGTTAAACCCATTTTATCCCAAAACCGGCTTCAACCGTTAAAACAGGCTAAGACCAAGAGAAAACATTGACTCGAAGCATTAAACAGCTATGTTACTCTTTCTATGGTCAAAATATGTAACAATCCAATGCATTTGACTAATTATAAGAGTTCGGGTTGAATTTGGAGTGTTTAGACACCTCGTAGACCCATTTTGTTCCGAAATAGGCTAAAACTGAGAAAACGTTGATTCAAAGCAGTAAACAGCTTTGTTACTGTTTCTAGGGTTAGAATGTGTGACATTCCAATGCTATTGACTAATTGTAAGAGTTCGGGATGAATTTGGAGTGTTTAGACAACAATTAAATCCGTTTTATCCCAAAAGAGGCTAAAACCGAGAAAACAGGCTAAAACTGAGAGAAAACATTGATTTGATGCATTAAACAGGTATGTTACTCTTTCTATGGTCAAAATATGTAACAATCCAATGCATTTGAGTAATTATAAAAGTTCGGGTTGAATTTGGAGTGTTTAGACACCACTCATACCCATTTTGTCCCGAAAAAGGCTAAAACCGAGAAAACGTTGATTCAAAGCAGTAAACAGTTTTGTTACTGTTTCTAGGGTAAGAATGTGTGACAATCCAATGCATTTAACTAATTGTAAGAGTTCGAAATGAATTTGGAGTGTTTAGACTACAATTAAACACGTTTTATCCCAAAATAGGCTAAAACCGAGAGAAACATTGATTCGAAGCATTAAATACCTATGTTACTCTTTCTAGGGTCAAAATATTTAACAATCCAATGCTTTGACTAGTTACAAGAGTTCGGGTTGAATTTGGAGTGTTTAGACACCACTCATACCCATTTTGTCCCGAAACAGGCTAAAACCAAGAAAACGTTGATTCAAAGCAATAAACAGCTTTGTTACTGTTTCTAGGGTCAGAATGTGTGACAATCCAATGCATTTAACTAATTGTAAGAGTTCGAAATGAATTTGGAGTGTTTAGACAACAGTTAAACACGTTTTATCCCAAAACAGGCTAAAACCGAGAGAAAACATTGATTTGAAGCATTAAACAGCTATGTTATTCTTTCTAGGTTCAAAATATGTAACAATCCAATGCATTTGACTAATTATAAGAGTTGGGGTTGAATTTGGAGTGTTTAGACACCACTCATACCAATTTTGTCCCGAGAAAACATTGATTCTAAGCAGTAAACAGCATTGTTACTGTTTCTAGGGTCAGAATGTGTAACATTCCAATGCATTTGACTAATTTTAAGTGTTCGGGATGAATTTGGAGTGTTTAGACATTAGTTAAACCCGTTTTATCCCAAAACCGGCTTAAACCGAGAAAACAGGCTAAAACCAAGAGAAAACATTGACTCGAAGCATTAAACAGCTATGTTACTCTTTCTAGGGTCAACATATGTAACAATCCAATGCATTTGACTAATTATAAGATTCGGGTTGAATTTGGAATGTTTAGACACCTCTTAGACCCATTTTGTCCCGAAACAGGCTAAAACCGAGAAAACATTGATTCAAAGCAGTAAACAGCTTTGTTACTGTTTCTAGGGTCAGAATGTGTGACAATCCAATGCATTTGACTAATTGTAAGAGTTCGGGATGAATTTGGAGTGTTTAGACAACAGTTAAACCCGTTTTATCCCAAAGCAGACTTAAATCTAGAAAACAGGCTAAAACCGAGAGAAAACATTGATTCGATGCATTAAACAGGTATGTTACTCTTTCTATGGTCAAAATATGTAACAATCCAACGCATTTGACTAATTATAAAAGTTCGGGTTGAATTTGGAGTGTTTAGACACCACTCATACCCATTTTGTCCCGAAAAAGGCTAAAACCGAGAAAACGTTGATTCAAAGCAGTAAACAGTTTTGTTACTGTTTCTAGGGTAAGAATGTGTGACAATCCAATGCATTTAACTAATTGTAAGAGTTCGAAATGAATTTGGAGTGTTTAGACTACAATTAAACACGTTTTATCCCAAAATAGGCTAAAACCGAGAGAAACATTGATTCGAAGCATTAAATACCTATGTTACTCTTTCTAGGGTCAAAATATGTAACAATCCAATGCTTTGACTAGTTACAAGAGTTCGGGTTGAATTTGGAGTGTTTAGACACCACTCATACCCATTTTGTCCCGAAACAGGCTAAAACCAAGAAAACGTTGATTCAAAGCAATAAACAGCTTTGTTACTGTTTCTAGGGTCAGAATGTGTGACAATCCAATGCATTTAACTAATTGTAAGAGTTCGAAATGAATTTGGAGTGTTTAGACAACAGTTAAACACGTTTTATCCCAAAACAGGCTAAAACCGAGAGAAAACATTGATTTGAAGCATTAAACAGCTATGTTATTCTTTCTAGGTTCAAAATATGTAACAATCCAATGCATTTGACTAATTATAAGAGTTGGGGTTGAATTTGGAGTGTTTAGACACCACTCATACCAATTTTGTCCCGAGAAAACATTGATTCTAAGCAGTAAACAGCATTGTTACTGTTTCTAGGGTCAGAATGTGTAACATTCCAATGCATTTGACTAATTTTAAGTGTTCGGGATGAATTTGGAGTGTTTAGACATTAGTTAAACCCGTTTTATCCCAAAACCGGCTTAAACCGAGAAAACAGGCTAAAACCAAGAGAAAACATTGACTCGAAGCATTAAACAGCTATGTTACTCTTTCTAGGGTCAACATATGTAACAATCCAATGCATTTGACTAATTATAAGAGTTCGGGTTGAATTTGGAATGTTTAGACACCTCTTAGACCCATTTTGTCCCGAAACAGGCTAAAACCGAGAAAACATTGATTCAAAGCAGTAAACAGCTTTGTTACTGTTGCTAGGGTCAGAATGTGTGACAATCCAATGCATTTGACTAATTGTAAGAGTTCGGGATGAATTTGGAGTGTTTAGACAACAGTTAAACCCGTTTTATCCCAAAGCAGACTTAAATCTAGAAAACAGGCTAAAACCGAGAGAAAACATTGATTCGATGCATTAAACAGGTATGTTACTCTTTCTATGGTCAAAATATGTAACAATCCAACGCATTTGACTAATTATAAAAGTTCGGGTTGAATTTGGAGTGTTTAGACACCACTCATACCCATTTTGTCCCGAAAAAGGCTAAAACCGAGAAAACGTTGATTCAAAGCAGTAAACAGATTTGTTACTGTTTCTAGGGTAAGAATGTGTGACAATCCAATGCATTTAACTAATTGTAAGAGTTCGAAATGAATTTGGAGTGTTTAGGCTACAATTAAACACGTTTTATCCCAAAATAGGCTAAAACCGAGAGAAACATTGATTCGAAGCATTAAATACCTATGTTACTCTTTCTAGGGTCAAAATATGTAACAATCCAATGCTTTGACTAGTTACAAGAGTTCGGGTTGAATTTGGAGTGTTTAGACACCACTCATATCCATTTTGTCCCGAAACAGGCTAAAACCAAGAAAACGTTGATTCAAAGCAATAAACAGCTTTGTTACTGTTTCTAGGGTCAGAATGTGTGACAATCCAATGCATTTAACTAATTGTAAGAGTTCGAAATGAATTTGGAGTGTTTAGACAACAGTTAAACACGTTTTATCCCAAAACAGGCTAAAACCGAGAGAAAACATTGATTCGAAGCATTAAACAGCTATGTTACTCTTTCTAGGTTCAAAATATGTAACAATCCAATGCATTTGACTAATTATAAGAGTTGGGGTTGAATTTGGAGTGTTTAGACACCACTCATACCAATTTTGTCCCGAGAAAACATTGATTCTAAGCAGTAAACAGCATTGTTACTGTTTCTAGGGTCAGAATGTGTAACATTCCAATGCATTTGACTAATTTTAAGAGTTCGGAATGAATTTGGAGTGTTTAGACATTAGTTAAACCCGTTTTATCCCAAAACCGGCTTAAACCGAGAAAACAGGCTAAAACCAAGAGAAAACATTGACTCGAAGCATTAAACAGCTATGTTACTCTTTCTAGGGTCAACATATGTAACAATCCAATGCATTTGACTAATTATAAGAGTTCGGATTGAATTTGGAGTGTTTAGACACCTCTTAGACCCATTTTGTCCCGAAACAGGCTAAAACCGAGAAAACATTGATTCAAAGCAGTAAACAGCTTTGTTACTGTTTCTAGGGTCAGAATGTGTGACAATCCAATGCATTTGACTAATTGTAAGAGTTCGGGATGAATTCGGAGTGTTTAGACAACAGTTAAACCCGTTTTATTCCAAAGTAGATTTAAATCTAGAAAACAGGCTAAAACCGAGAGAAAACATTGATTCGATGCATTAAACAGGTATGTTACTCTTTCTATGGTCAAAATATGTAACAATCCAACGCATTTGACTAATTATAAAAGTTCGGGTTGAATTTGGAGTGTTTAGACACCACTCATACCCATTTTGTCCCGAAAAAGGCTAAAACCGAGAAAACGTTGATTCAAAGCAGTAAACAGTTTTGTTACTGTTTCTAGGGTAAGAATGTGTGACAATCCAATGCATTTAATTAATTGTAAGAGTTCGAAATGAATTTGGAGTGTTTAGACTACAATTAAACACGTTTTATCCCAAAATAGGCTAAAACCGAGAGAAACATTGATTCGAAGCATTAAATACCTATGTTACTCTTTCTAGGGTCAAAATATGTAACAATCCAATGCTTTGACTAGTTACAAGAGTTCGGGTTGAATTTGGAGTGTTTAGACACCACTCATACCCATTTTGTCCCGAAACAGGCTAAAACCAAGAAATCGTTGATTGAAAGCAATAAACAGCTTTGTTACTGTTTCTAGAGTCAGAATGTGTGACAATCCAATGCATTTAACTAATTGTAAGAGTTCGAAATGAATTTGGAGTGTTTAGACAACAGTTAAACACGTTTTATCCCAAAACAGGCTAAAACCGAGAGAAAACATTGATTTGAAGCATTAAACAGCTATGTTATTCTTTCTAGGTTCAAAATATGTAACAATCCAATGCATTTGACTAATTATAAGAGTTGGGGTTGAATTTGGAGTGTTTAGACACCACTCATACCAATTTTGTCCCGAGAAAACATTGATTCTAAGCAGTAAACAGCATTGTTACTGTTTCTAGGGTCAGAATGTGTAACATTCCAATGCATTTGACTAATTTTAAGAGTTCGGGGTGAATTTGGAGTGTTTAGACATTAGTTAAACCCGTTTTATCCCAAAACCGGCTTAAACCGAGAAAACAGGCTAAAACCAAGAGAAAACATTGACTCGAAGCATGAAACAGCTATGTTACTCTTTCTAGGGTCAACATATGTAACAATCCAATGCATTTGACTAATTATAAGAGTTCGGGTTGAATTTGGAGTGTTTAGACACCTCTTAGACCCATTTTGTCCCGAAACAGGCTAAAACCGAGAAAACGTTGATTCAAAGCAGTAAACAGCTTTGTTACTGTTTCTAGGGTTAGAATGTGTGACAATCCAATGCATTTGACTAATTGTAAGAGTTCGAGATGAATTTGGAGTGTTTAGACAACAGTTAAACCCGTTTTATCCAAAGCAGACTTAAATCTAGAAAACAGGCTAAAACCGAGAGAAAACATTGATTTGAAGCATTAAATACCTATGTTACTCTTTCTAGGGTCAAAATATGTAACAATCCAATGCATTTGACTAGTTATAAGAGTTCGGGTTTAATTTGGAGTGTTTAGACACCACTCATACCCGTTTTGTCCCGAAACTAGCTAAAACCAAGAAAACGTTGATTCAAAGCAGTAAACAGCTTTGTTACTGTTTCTAGGGTCAGAATGTGTGACAATCCAATGCATTTAACTAATTGTAAGAGTTTGAAATGAAATTGGAATGTTTAGACAACAGTTAAACACGTTTTATCCCAAAACAGGCTAAAACCGAGAGAAAACATTGATTCGAAGCATTAAACAGCTATGTTACTCTTTCTAGGTTCAAAATATGTAACAATCCAATGCATTTGACTAGTTATAAGAGTTCGGGTTGAATTTGGAGTGTTTAGACACCACTCATACCCATTTTGTCCCGAAACAGGCTAAAACCAAGAAAACGTTGATTCAAAGCAGTAAACAGCTTTGTTACTGTTTCTAGGGTCAGAATATGTGATAATCCAATGCATTTAACTAATTGTAAGAGTTTGAAATGAATTTGGAGTGTTTAGACAATAGTTAAACTTGTTTTATCCCAAAACAGGCTAAAACCGAGAGAAAACATTGATTCGAAGCATTAAACAGCTATGTTACTCTTTCTAGGTTCAAAATATGTAAGAATCCAATGCATTTGACTAATTATAAGAGTTTGGGTTGAATTTGGAGTGTTTAGACACCAGTCATACCAATTTTGTCCCGAGACAGGCTAAAACCGAGAAAACATTGATTCTAAGCAGTAAACAGCATTATTACTGTTTCTAGGGTCAGAATGTGTGACATTCCAATGCATTTCACTAATTTTAAGAGTTCGGGATGAATTTGGAGTGTTTAGACATCAGTTAAACCCGTTTTATCCCAAAACCGGCTTAAACCGAGAAAACAGGCTAAAACCAAGAGAAAACATTGACTCGAAGCATTAAACAGCTATGTTACTCTTTTTAGGGTCAAAGTATGTAACAATCCAATGAATTTGACTAATTATAAGAGTCTGGGTTGTATTTGGAGTGTTTAGACACCTCTTAGACCCATTTTGTCCCGAAACAGGCTAAAACCGAGAAAACATTGATTCAAAGCAGTAAACAGCTTTGTTACTGTTTCTAGGGTCAGAATGTGTGACAATCCAATGTATTTGACTAATTGTAAGAGTTCGGGATGAATTTGGAGTGTTTAGACAACAGTTAAACCCGTTTTATCCCAAAGTAGACTTAAATCTAGAAAACAGGCTAAAACCGAGAGAAAACATTGATTCGATGCATTAAACAGGTATGTTACTCTTTCTATGGTCAAAATATGTAACAATCCAACGCATTTGACTAATTATAAAAGTTCGGGTTGAATTTGGAGTGTTTAGACACCACTCATACCCATTTTGTCCCGAAAAAGGCTAAAACCGAGAAAACGTTGATTCAAAGCAGTAAACAGTTTTGTTACTGTTTCTAGGGTAAGAATGTGTGATAATCCAATGCATTTAACTAATTGTAAGAGTTCGAAATGAATTTGGAGTGTTTAGACTACAATTAAACACGTTTTATCCCAAAATAGGCTAAAACCGAGAGAAACATTGATTCGAAGCATTAAATACCTATGTTACTCTTTCTAGGGTCAAAATATGTAACAATCCAATGCTTTGACTAGTTACAAGAGTTCGGGTTGAATTTGGAGTGTTTAGACACCACTCATACCCATTTTGTCCCGAAATAGGCTAAAACCAAGAAAACGTTGATTCAAAGCAATAAACAGCTTTGTTACTGTTTCTAGGGTCATAATGTGTGACAATCCAATGCATTTAACTAATTGTAAGAGTTCGAAATGAATTTGGAGTGTTTAGACAACAGTTAAACACGTTATATCCCAAAACAGGCTAAAACCGAGAGAAAACATTGATTCGAAGCATTAAACAGCTATGTTACTCCTTCTAGGGTCAAAATATGTAGCAATCCAATGCATTTGACTAATTATAAGAGTTTGGGGTTGAATTTGGAGTGTTTAGACACCACTCATACCAATTTTGTCCCGAGAAAACATTTATTCTAAGCAGTAAACAGCATTGTTACTGTTTCTAGGGTCAGAATGTGTAACATTCCAATGCATTTGACTAATTTTAAGAGTTCGGAATGAATTTGGAGTGTTTAGACATTAGTTAAACCCGTTTTATCCCAAAACCGGCTTAAACCGAGAAAACAGGCTAAAACCAAGAGAAAACATTGACTCGAAGCATTAAACAGCTATGTTACTCTTTCTAGGGTCAACATATGTAACAATCCAATGCATTTGACTAATTATAAGAGTTCGGGTTGAATTTGGAGTGTTTAGACACCTCTTAGACCCATTTTGTCCCGAAACAGGCTAAAACCGAGAAAACGTTGATTCAAAGCAGTAAACAGCTTTGTTACTGTTTCTAGGGTTAGAATGTGTGACAATCCAATGCATTTGACTAATTGTAAGAGTTCGGGATGAATTTGGAGTGTTTAGACAACAGTTAAACCCGTTTTATCCCAAAGTAGACTTAAATCTAGAAAACAGGCTAAAACCGAGAGAAAACATTGATTCGATGCATTAAACAGGTATGTTACTCTTTCTATGGTCAAAATATGTAACAATCCAACGCATTTGACTAATTATAAAAGTTCGGGTTGAATTTGGAGTGTTTAGACACCACTCATACCCATTTTGTCCCGAAGAAGGCTAAAACCGAGAAAACGTTGATTCAAAGCAGTAAACAGTTTTGTTACTGTTTCTAGGGTAAGAATGTGTGATAATCCAATGCATTTAACTAATTGTAAGAGTTCGAAATGAATTTGGAGTGTTTAGACTACAATTAAACACGTTTTATCCCAAAATAGGCTAAAACCGAGAGAAACATTGATTCGAAGCATTAAATACCTATGTTACTCTTTCTAGGGTCAAAATATGTAACAATCCAATGCTTTGACTAGTTACAAGAGTTCGGGTTGAATTTGGAGTGTTTAGACACCACTCATACCCATTTTGTCCCGAAACAGGCTAAAACCAAGAAAACGTTGATTCAAAGCAATAAACAGCTTTGTTACTGTTTCTAGGGTCATAATGTGTGACAATCCAATGCATTTAACTAATTGTAAGAGTTCGAAATGAATTTGGAGTGTTTAGACAACAGTTAAACACGTTTTATCCCAAAACAGGCTAAAACCGAGAGAAAACATTGATTCGAAGCATTAAACAGCTATGTTACTCTTTCTAGGGTCAAAATATGTAGCAATCCAATGCATTTGACTAATTATAAGAGTTTGGGGTTGAATTTGGAGTGTTTAGACACCACTCATACCAATTTTGTCCCGAGAAAACATTGATTCTAAGCAGTAAACAGCATTGTTACTGTTTCTAGGGTCAGAATGTGTAACATTCCAATGCATTTGACTAATTTTAAGAGTTCGGGATGAATTTGGAGTGTTTAGACATTAGTTAAACCCGTTTTATCCCAAAACCGGCTTAAACCGAGAAAACAGGCTAAAGCCAAGAGAAAACATTGACTCGAAGCATTAAACAGCTATGTTACTCTTTCTAGGGTCAACATATGTAACAATCCAATGCATTTGACTAATTATAAGAGTTCGGGTTGAATTTGGAGTGTTTAGACACCTCTTAGACCCATTTTGTCCTGAAACAGGCTAAAACCGAGAAAACATTGATTCAAAGCAGTAAACAGCTTTGTTACTGTTTCTAGGGTCAGAATGTGTGACAATCCAATGCATTTGACTAATTGTAAGAGTTCGGGATGAATTTGGAGTGTTTAGACAACAGTTAAACCCGTTTTATCCCAAAGTAGACTTAAATCTAGAAAACAGGCTAAAACCGAGAGAAAACATTGATTCGATGCATTAAACAGGTATGTTACTCTTTCTATGGTCAAAATATGTAACAATCCAACGCATTTGACTAATTATAAAAGTTGGGGTTGAATTTGGAGTGTTTAGACACCACTCATACCCATTTTGTCCCGAAGAAGGCTAAAACCGAGAAAACGTTGATTCAAAGCAGTAAACAGTTTTGTTACTGTTTCTAGGGTAAGAATGTGTGATAATCCAATGCATTTAACTAATTGTAGGAGTTCGAAATGAATTTGGAGTGTTTAGACTACAATTAAACACGTTTTATCCCAAAATAGGCTAAAACCGAGAGAAACATTGATTTGAAGCATTAAATACCTATGTTACTCTTTCTAGGGTCAAAATATGTAACAATCCAATGCTTTGACTAGTTACAAGAGTTCGGGTTGAATTTGGAGTGTTTAGACACCACTCATACCCATTTTGTCCCGAAACAGGCTAAAACCAAGAAAACGTTGATTCAAAGCAATAAACAGCTTTGTTACTGTTTCTAGGGTCATAATGTGTGACAATCCAATGCATTTAACTAATTATAAGAGTTCGAAATGAATTTGGAGTGTTTAGACAACAGTTAAACACGTTTTATCCCAAAACAGGCTAAAACCGAGAGAAAACATTGATTCGAAGCATTAAACAGCTATGTTACTCTTTCTAGGGTCAAAATATGTAGCAATCCAATGCATTTGACTAATTATAAGAGTTTGGGGTTGAATTTGGAGTGTTTAGACACCACTCATACCAATTTTGTCCCGAGAAAACATTGATTCTAAGCAGTAAACAGCATTGTTACTGTTTCTAGGGTCAGAATGTGTAACATTCCAATGCATTTGACTAATTTTAAGAGTTCGGAATGAATTTGGAGTGTTTAGACATTAGTTAAACCCGTTTTATCCCAAAACCGGCTTAAACCGAGAAAACAGGCTAAAACCAAGAGAAAACATTGACTCGAAGCATTAACCAGCTATGTTACTCTTGCTAGGGTCAAAATATGTAACAATCCAATGCATTTGACTAATTATAAAAGTTCGGGTTGAATTTGGAGTGTTTAGACACCTCTTAGACCCATTTTGTCCCGAAACAGGCTAAAATCGAGAAAACGTTGATTCAAAGCAGTAAACAGCTTTGTTACTGTTTCTAGGGTCAGAATGTGTGACAATCCAATGCATTTAACTAATTGTAAGAGTTCGGGATGAATTTGGAGTGTTTAGACAACAGTGAAACCCGTTTTATCCCAAAACAGGCTTAAATCTAGAAAACAGGCTAAAACCGAAAGAAAACATTGATTCGAAGCAGTAAACAGCTATGTTACTCTTTATACGGTCAAAATATGTAACAATCCAATGCATTTGACTAATTAAAAGAGTTCGGGTTGAATTTGGAGTGTTTAGACACCACTCATACAATTTTTGTCTCGAAACAGGCTAAAACCGAGAACACGTTGATTCAAAGCAGTAAACAGCTTTGTTACTGTGTCTAGGATTAGAATGTGTGACAATCCAATGCATTTAACTAATTGTAAGAGTTCGGGATGAATTTGGAGGGTTTAGACAACAGTTAAACCCGTTTTATCCCAAAACAGGCTTAAATCTAGAAAACAAGCTAAAACCGAAAGAAAACATTGATTCGAAGCAGTAAACAGCAATGTTACTCTTTATACGGTCAAAATATGTAACAATCCAATGCATTTGACTAATTAAAAGAGTTCGGGTTGAATTTGGAGTGTTTAGACACCACTCATACCAATTTTGTCCCAAAACAGGCTAAAACCGAGAAAACGTTGATTCAAAGCAGTAAACAGCTTTGTTACTGTTTCTAGGGTTAGAATGTGTGACAATCCAATGCATTTGACTAATTGTATGAGTTCGGGATGAATTTGGAGTGTTTAGACAACAGTTAAACCCGTTTTAGCCCAAAGCAGACTTAAATCTAGAAAACAGGCTAAAACCGAGAGAAAAAATTGATTTGAAGCAGTAAACAGCTATGTTACTCTTTGTATGGTCAAAATATGTAACAATCCAATGCATTTGAGTAATTATAAGAGTTCGGGTTTGAATTTGGAGTGTTTAGACACCTCTTAGACCCATTTTATCCCGAAAAAAGCTAAAATCGAGAAAACATTGATTCTAAGCAGTAAACAGCGTTGTTACTGTTTCTAGGGTCAGAATTTGTGACATTCCAATGCATTTGACTAATTGTAAGAGTTCGGGATGAATTTGGAGTGTTTAGACAACAGTTAAACACATTTTATCCCAAAACCGGTTTAAACCGAGAAAACAGGCTAAAACCAAGAGAAAAAATTGATTCGAAGCATTAACCAGCTATGTTACTCTTTCTAGGGTCAAAATATGTAAAAATCCAATGCATTTGACTAATTATAAAAGTTCGGGTTGAATTTGGAGTGTTTAGACACCTCTTAGACCCATTTTGTCCCGAAACAGGCTAAAACCAAGAAAACATTGATTCTAAGCAGTAAACAGCTTTGTTACTGTTTCTAGGGTCAGAATGTGTGACATTCCAATGCATTTTACTAATTGTAAGAGTTCGGGATGAATTTGGAGTGTTTAGACAACAGTTAAACCCGTTTTATCCCAAAGCAGACTTAAATCTAGAAAACAGGCTAAAACCAAGAGAAAACATTGATTCGATGCATTAAACAGGTATGTTACTCTTTCTATGGTCAAAATATGTAACAATCCAATGCATTTGACTAATTATAAAAGTTCGGGTTGAATTTGGAGTGTTTAGACACCACTCATACCCATTTTGTCCCGAAACAGGCTAAAACCGAGAAAACATTGATTCAAAGCAGTAAACAGCTTTGTTACTATTTCTAGGGTCAGAATGTGTGACAATCCAATGCATTTAACTAATTGTAAGAGTTCGGGATGAATTTGGAGTGTTTAGACAACAGTGAAACCCGTTTTATCCCAAAACAGGCTTAAATCTAGAAAACAGGCTAAAACCGAAAGAAAACATTGATTCGAAGCAGTAAACAGCTATGTTACTCTTTATACGGTCAAAATATGTAACAATCCAATGCATTTGACTAATTAAAAGAGTTCGGGTTGAATTTGGAGTGTTTACACACCACTCATACCAATTTTGTCTCGAAACAGGCTAAAACCGAGAAAACGTTGATTCAAAGCAGTAAACAGCTTTGTTACTGTGTCTAGGGTTAGAATGTGTGACAATCCAATGCATTTAACTAATTGTAAGAGTTCGGGATGAATTTGGAGTGTTTAGACAACAGTTAAACCCGTTTTATCCCAAAACAGGCTTAAATCTAGAAAACAAGCTAAAACCGAAAGAAAACATTGTTTCGAAGCAGTAAACAGCAATGTTACTCTTTATACGGTCAAAATATGTAACAATCCAATGCATTTGACTAATTAAAAGAGTTCGGGTTGAATTTGGAGTGTTTAGACACCATTCATACCAATTTTGTCCCAAAACAGGCTAAAACCGAGAAAACGTTGATTCAAAGCAGTAAACAGCTTTGTTACTGTTTCTAGGGTTAGAATGTGTGACAATCCAATGCATTTGACTAATTGTAAGAGTTCGGGATGAATTTGGAGTGTTTAGACAACAGTTAAACCCGTTTTATCCCAAAGCAGACTTAAATCTAGAAAACAGGCTAAAACCGAGAGAAAAAATTGATTTGAAGCAGTAAACAGCTATGTTACTCTTTGTATGGTCAAAATATGTAACAATCCAATGCATTTGAGTAATTATAAGAGTTCGGGTTTGAATTTGGAGTATTTAGACTCCACTTTTACCCATTTTATCCCGAAAAAAGCTAAAATCGAGAAAACATTGATTCTAAGCTGTAAACAGCGTTGTTACTGTTTCTAGGGTCAGAATGTGTGACATTCCAATGCATTTGACTAATTGTAAGAGTTCGGGATGAATTTGGAGTGTTTAGACAACAATTAAATCCGTTTTATCCCAAAAGAGGCTAAAACCGAGAAAACAGGCTAAAACCGAGAGAAAACATTGATTTGATGCATTAAACAGGTATGTTACTCTTTCTATGGTCAAAATATGTAACAATCCAATGCATTTGAGTAATTATAAAAGTTCGGGTTGAATTGGGAGTGTTTAGACACCACTCATACCCATTTTGTCACGAAAAAGGCTAAAACCGAGAAAACGTTGATTCAAAGCAGTAAACAGTTTTGTTACTGTTTCTAGGGTCAGAATGTGTGACAATCCAATGCATTTAACTAATTGTAAGAGATCGAAATGAATTTGGAGTGTTTAGACTACAGTTAAACACGTTTTATCCCAAAATAGGCTAAAACCGAGAGAAAACAGTGATTCGAAGCATTAAACAGCTATGTTACTCTTTCTAGGGTCAAAATATGTAACAATCCAATGCATTTGACTAGTTATAAGAGTTCGGGTTGAATTTGGAGAGTTTAGACACCACTCATACCCATTTTGTCCCGAAACAGGCTAAAACCAAGAAAACGTTGATTCAAAGCAGTAAACAGTTTTGTTACTGTTTCTAGGGTCAGAATGTGTGACAATCCAATGCATTTAACTAATTGTAAGAGTTCAGGATGAATTTGGAGTGTTTAGACAATAGTTACACCCGTTTTATCCCAAAGCAGGCTTAAATCTAGAAACCAGGCTAAAACCGAGAGAAAAAATTGATTCGATGCAGTAAACAGGTATGTTACTCTTTCTATGGTCAAAAGATGTATACATCTTAATAGTTCGGGTTGAATTTGGAGTGTTTAGAGACCACGTAGATCCATTTTGTCACTAAACAGGCTAAAACCGAGAAAACATTGATTCTAAGCAGTAAACAGCGTTGTTACTGTTTCTAGGGTCAGAATGTGTGACATTCCAATGCATTTGACTAATTGTAAGAGTTCGGGATGAATTTGGAATGTTTAGACAACAGTTAAACCCGTTTTATCCCAAAACCGGCTTAAACCGAGAAAACAGGCTAAAACCAAGAGAAAACATTGACTCGAAGGATTAACCAGCTTTGTTACTCTTTCTAGGGTCAAAATATGTAACAATCCAATGCATTTGACTAATTATAAAAGTTCGGGTTGAATTTGGAGTGTTTAGACACCTCTTAGACCCATTTTGTCCCGAAACAGGCTAAAACCGAGAAAACATTGATTCAAAGCAGTAAACAGCTTTGTTACTGTTTCTAGGGTAAGAATGTGTGACAATCCAATGCATTTGACTAATTGTAAGAGTTCGGGATGAATTTGGAGTGTTTAGACAACAGTTAAACCCGTTTTATCCCAAAGCAGACTTAAATCTAGAAAACAGGCTAAAACCGAGAGAAAACATTGATTCGATGCATTAAACAGGTATGTTACTCTTTCTATGGTCAAAATATGTAACAATCCAATGCATTTGACTAATTAAAAGAGTTCGGGTTGAATGTGGAGTGTTTAGACACCACTCATACCAATTTTGTCCCGAAACAGGCTAAAACCGAGAAAATGTTGATTCAAAGCAGTAAACAGCTTTGTTACTGTTTCAAGGGTTAGAATGTGTGACAATCCAATGCATTTGACTAATTGTAAGAGTTCGGGATGAATTTGGAGTGTTTAGACAACAGTTAAACCCGTTTTATCCCAAAGCAGACTTAAATCTAGAAAACAGGCTAAAACCGAGAGAAAAAATTGATTTGAAGCAGTAAACAGGTATGTTACTCTTTGTATGGTCAAAATATGTAACAATCCAATGCATTTGAGTAATTATAAGAGTTCGGGTTTGAATTTGGAGTATTTAGACTCCACTTTTACCCATTTTGTCCCGAAAAAAGATAAAATCGAGAAAACATTGATTCTAAGCATTAAACAGCTTTGTTACTGTTTCTAGGGTCAGAATGTGTGACAATCCAATGTATTTGACTAATTGTAAGAGTTCGGGGTGAATTTGGAGTGTTTAGACAACAGTTAAACCCGTTTTATCCCAAAGTAGACTTAAATCTAGAAAACAGGCTAAAACCGAGAGAAAACATTGATTCGATGCAATAAACAGGTATGTTACTCTTTCTATGGTCAAAATATGTAACAATACAATGCATTTAAGTAA
Source organism: Camelina sativa (assembly GCF_030686135.1). Lineage (NCBI taxonomy): Eukaryota > Viridiplantae > Streptophyta > Magnoliopsida > Brassicales > Brassicaceae > Camelina > Camelina sativa. The sequence continues at coordinate 10,382,746 of NC_141897.1, read as the reverse complement.
TTATAAGAGTTCGGGTTGAATTTGGAGTATTTAGAGACCACTTAGACCCATTTTGTCACTAAACAGGGTAAAACCGAGATAACATTGATTCTAAGCTGTAAACAGCATTGTTACTGTTTTTAGGGTCATAATGTGTGACATTCCAATGCATTTGACTAATTGTAAGAGTTCGGGATGATTTTGGAGTGTTTAGACAACAGTTAAACCCGTTTTATCACAAAACCGGCTTAAACCGAGAAAAAAGGCTAAAACCAAGGGAAAACATTGACTCGAAGCATTAACCAGCTATGTTACTCTTTCTAGGGTCAAAATATGTAACAATCCAATGCATTTGACTAATTATAAAAGTTCGGGTTGAATTTGGAGTGTTTAGACACCTCTTAGACCCATTTTGTCCCGAAACAGGCTAAAACCGAGAAAACATTGATTCAAAGCAGTAAACAGCTTTGTTACTGTTTCTAGGGTCAGAATGTGTGACAATCCAATGCATTTGACTAATTGTAAGAGTTCGGGATGAATTTGGAGTGTTTAGACAACAGTTAAACCCGTTTTAACCCAAAGCAGACTTAAATCTAGAAAACAGGCTAAAACCGAGAGAAAACATTGATTAGATGCATTAAACAGGTATGTTACTCTTTCTATGGTCAAAATATGTAACAATCCAATGCATTTGACTAATTATAAAAGTTCGGGTTGAATTTGGAGTGTTTAGACACCACTCATACCCATTTTGTCCCGAAACAGGCTAAAATCGAGAAAACGTTGATTCAAAGCAGTAAGCAGCTTTGTTACTGTTTCTAGGGTCAGAATATGTGACAATCCAATGCATTTAACTAATTTTAAGAGTTCGGGATGAATTTGGAGTGTTTACACAACAATTAAACCCGTTTTATCTCAAAACAGGCTTAAATCTAGAAAACAGGCTAAAACCGAAAGAAAACATTGATTCGAAGAAGTAAACAGCAATGTTACTCATTATACGGTCAAAATATGTAACAATCCAATGCATTTGACTAATTAAAAGAGTTCGGGTTGAATTTGGAGTGTTTAGACACCACTCATACCCATTTTGTCCCGAAACAGGCTAAAACCGAGAAAACGTTGATTCAAAGCAGTAAACAGCTTTGTACTGTTTCTAGTGTCAGAATGTGTGACAATCCAATGCACTTAACTAATTGTAAGAGTTCGGGATGAATTTGGAGTGTTTAGACAACAATTAAACCCGTTTTATCCCAAAGCAGGCTTAAATCTAGAAACCAGGCTAAAACCGAGAGAAAACATTGATTCGATGCAATAAACAGGTATGTTACTCTTTCTATGGTCAAAATATGTAACAATACAATGCATTTAAGTAATTATAAGAGTTCGGGTTGAATTTGGAGTATTTAGAGACCACTTAGACCCATTTTGTCACTAAACAGGCTAAAACCGAGAAAACATTGATTCTAAGCAGTAAACAGCATTGTTACTGTTTTTAGGGTCATAATGTGTGACATTCCAATGCATTTGACTAATTATAAGAGTTCGGGATGATTTTGGAGTGTTTAGACAACAGTTAAACCCGTTTTATCACAAAACCGGCTTAAACCGAGAAAACAGGCTAAAACCAAGGGAAAACATTGACTCGAAGCATTAACCAGCTATGTTACTCTTTCTAGGGTCAAAATATGTAACAATCCAATGCATTTGACTAATTATAAAAGTTCGGGTTGAATTTGGAGTGTTTAGACACCTCTTAGACCCATTTTGTCCCGAAACAGGCTAAGACCGAGAAAACATTGATTCAAAGCAGTAAACAGCTTTGTTACTGTTTCTAGGGTCAGAATGTGTGACAATCCAATGCATTTGACTAATTGTAAGAGTTCGGGATGAATTTGGAGTGTTTAGACAACAGTTAAACCCGTTTTATCCCAAAGCAGACTTAAATCTAGAAAACAGGCTAAAACCGAGAGAAAACATTGATTAGATGCATTAAACAGGTATGTTACTCTTTCTATGGTCAAAATATGTAACAATCCAATGCATTTGACTAATTATAAAAGTTCGGGTTGAATTTGGAGTGTTTAGACACCACTCATACCCATTTTGTCCCGAAACAGGCTAAAATCGAGAAAACGTTGATTCAAAGCAGTAAGCAGCTTTGTTACTGTTTCTAGGGTCAGAATATGTGACAATCCAATGCATTTAACTAATTTTAAGAGTTCGGGATGAATTTGGAGTGTTTACACAACAATTAAACCCGTTTTATCTCAAAACAGGCTTAAATCTAGAAAACAGGCTAAAACCGAAAGAAAACATTGATTCGAAGCAGTAAACAGCAATGTTACTCATTATACGGTCAAAATATGTAACAATCCAATGCATTTGACTAATTAAAAGAGTTCGGGTTGAATTTGGAGTGTTTAGACACCACTCATACCCATTTTGTCCCGAAACAGGCTAAAACCGAGAAAACGTTGATTCAAAGCAGTAAACAGCTTTGTACTGTTTCTAGTGTCAGAATGTGTGACAATCCAATGCACTTAACTAATTGTAAGAGTTCGGGATGAATTTGGAGTGTTTAGACAACAATTAAACCCGTTTTATCCCAAAGCAGGCTTAAATCTAGAAACCAGGCTAAAACCGAGAGAAAAAATTGATTCGATGCAGTAAACAGGTATGTTACTCTTTCTATGGTCAAAAGATGTAACAATCAAAACCAAGAAAACATTGATTCTAAGCAGTAAACAGCTTTGTTACTGTTTCTAGGGTCAGAATATGTGACAATCCAATGCATTTAACTAATTTTAAGAGTTCGGGATGAATTTGGGGTGTTTACACAACAATTAAACCCGTTTTATCTCAAAACAGGCTTAAATCTAGAAAACAGGCTAAAACCGAAAGAAAACATTGATTCGAAGCAGTAAACAGCAATGTTACTCATTATACGGTCAAAATATGTAACAATCCAATGCATTTGACTAATTAAAAGAGTTCGGGTTGAATTTGGAGTGTTTAGACACCACTCATACCCATTTTGTCCCGAAACAGGCTAAAACCGAGAAAACGTTGATTCAAAGCAGTAAACAGCTTTGTACTGTTTCTAGTGTCAGAATGTGTGACAATCCAATGCACTTAACTAATTGTAAGAGTTCGGGATGAATTTGGAGTGTTTAGACAACAATTAAACCCGTTTTATCCCAAAGCAGGCTTAAATCTAGAAACCAGGCTAAAACCGAGAGAAAACATTGATTCGATGCAATAAACAGGTATGTTACTCTTTCTATGGTCAAAATATGTAACAATACAATGCATTTAAGTAATTATAAGAGTTCGGGTTGAATTTGGAGTATTTAGAGACCACTTAGACCCATTTTATCCCAAAACAGGCTTAAATCTAGAAAACAGGCTAAAACCGAAAGAAAACATTGATTCGAAGCAGTAAACAGCTATGTTACTCTTTATACGGTCAAAATATGTAACAATCCAATGCATTTGACTAATTAAAAGAGTTCGGGTTGAATTTGGAGTGTTTAGACACCACTCATACCAATTTTGTCTCGAAACAGGCTAAAACCGAGAAAACGTTGATTCAAAGCAGTAAACAGCTTTGTTACTGTGTCTAGGGTTAGAATGTGTGACAATCCAATGCATTTAACTAATTGTAAGAGTTCGGGATGAATTTGGAGTGTTTAGACAACAGTTAAACCCGTTTTATCCCAAAACAGGCTTAAATCTAGAAAACAAGCTAAAACCGAAAGAAAACATTGATTCGAAGCAGTAAACAGCAATGTTACTCTTTATACGGTCAAAATATGTAACAATCCAATGCATTTGACTAATTAAAAGAGTTCGGGTTGAATTTGGAGTGTTTAGACACCATTCATACCAATTTTGTCCCAAAACAGGCTAAAACCGAGAAAACGTTGATTCAAAGCAGTAAACAGCTTTGTTACTGTTTCTAGGGTTAGAATGTGTGACAATCCAATGCATTTGACTAATTGTAAGAGTTCGGGATGAATTTGGAGTGTTTAGACAACAGTTAAACCCGTTTTATCCCAAAGCAGACTTAAATCTAGAAAACAGGCTAAAACCGAGAGAAAAAATTGATTTGAAGCAGTAAACAGCTATGTTACTCTTTGTATGGTCAAAATATGTAACAATCCAATGCATTTGAGTAATTATAAGAGTTCGGGTTTGAATTTGGAGTATTTAGACTCCACTTTTACCCATTTTATCCCGAAAAAAGCTAAAATCGAGAAAACATTGATTCTAAGCTGTAAACAGCGTTGTTACTGTTTCTAGGGTCAGAATGTGTGACATTCCAATGCATTTGACTAATTGTAAGAGTTCGGGATGAATTTGGAGTGTTTAGACAACAATTAAATCCGTTTTATCCCAAAAGAGGCTAAAACCGAGAAAACAGGCTAAAACCGAGAGAAAACATTGATTTGATGCATTAAACAGGTATGTTACTCTTTCTATGGTCAAAATATGTAACAATCCAATGCATTTGAGTAATTATAAAAGTTCGGGTTGAATTTGGAGTGTTTAGACACCACTCATACCCATTTTGTCACGAAAAAGGCTAAAACCGAGAAAACGTTGATTCAAAGCAGTAAACAGTTTTGTTACTGTTTCTAGGGTCAGAATGTGTGACAATCCAATGCATTTAACTAATTGTAAGAGATCGAAATGAATTTGGAGTGTTTAGACTACAGTTAAACACGTTTTATCCCAAAATAGGCTAAAACCGAGAGAAAACAGTGATTCGAAGCATTAAACAGCTATGTTACTCTTTCTAGGGTCAAAATATGTAACAATCCAATGCATTTGACTAGTTATAAGAGTTCGGGTTGAATTTGGAGTGTTTAGACACCACTCATACCCATTTTGTCCCGAAACAGGCTAAAACCAAGAAAACGTTGATTCAAAGCAGTAAACAGTTTTGTTACTGTTTCTAGGGTCAGAATGTTTGACAATCCAATGCATTTAACTAATTGTAAGAGTTCAGGATGAATTTGGAGTGTTTAGACAATAGTTACACCCGTTTTATCCCAAAGCAGGCTTAAATCTAGAAACCAGGCTAAAACCGAGAGAAAAAATTGATTCGATGCAGTAAACAGGTATGTTACTCTTTCTATGGTCAAAAGATGTAACAATCAAAAGCATTTACGTAATCTTAATAGTTCGGGTTGAATTTGGAGTGTTTAGAGACCACTTAGATCCATTTTGTCACTAAACAGGCTAAAACCGAGAAAACATTGATTCTAAGCAGTAAACAGCGTTGTTACTGTTTCTAGGGTCAGAATGTGTGACATTCCAATGCATTTGACTAATTGTAAGAGTTCGGGATGAATTTGGAATGTTTAGACAACAGTTAAACCCGTTTTATCCCAAAACCGGCTTAAACCGAGAAAACAGGCTAAAACCAAGAGAAAACATTGACTCGAAGGATTAACCAGCTTTGTTACTCTTTCTGGGGTCAAAATATGTAACAATCCAATGCATTTGACTAATTATAGAAGTTCGGGTTGAATTTGGAGTGTTTAGACACCTCTTAGACCCATTTTGTCCCGAAACAGGCTAAATCCGAGAAAACATTGATTCAAAGCAGTAAACAGCTTTGTTACTGTTTCTAGGGTAAGAATGTGTGACAATCCAATGCATTTGACTAATTGTAAGAGTTCGGGATGAATTTGGAGTGTTTAGACAACAGTTAAACCCGTTTTATCCCAAAGCAGACTTAAATCTAGAAAACAGGCTAAAACCGAGAGAAAACATTGATTCGATGCATTAAACAGGTATGTTACTCTTTCTATGGTCAAAATATGTAACAATCCAATGCATTTGACTAATTAAAAGAGTTCGGGTTGAATGTGGAGTGTTTAGACACCACTCATACCAATTTTGTCCCGAAACAGGCTAAAACCGAGAAAATGTTGATTCAAAGCAGTAAACAGCTTTGTTACTGTTTCAAGGGTTAGAATGTGTGACAATCCAATGCATTTGACTAATTGTAAGAGTTCGGGATGAATTTGGAGTGTTTAGACAACAGTTAAACCCGTTTTATCCCAAAGCAGACTTAAATCTAGAAAACAGGCTAAAACCGAGAGAAAAAATTGATTTGAAGCAGTAAACAGGTATGTTACTCTTTGTATGGTCAAAATATGTAACAATCCAATGCATTTGAGTAATTATAAGAGTTCGGGTTTGAATTTGGAGTATTTAGACTCCACTTTTACCCATTTTGTCCCGAAAAAAGATAAAATCGAGAAAACATTGATTCTAAGCATTAAACAGCTTTGTTACTGTTTCTAGGGTCAGAATGTGTGACAATCCAATGTATTTGACTAATTGTAAGAGTTCGGGGTGAATTTGGAGTGTTTAGACAACAGTTAAACCCGTTTTATCCCAAAGTAGACTTAAATCTAGAAAACAGGCTAAAACCGAGAGAAAACATTGATTCGATGCAATAAACAGGTATGTTACTCTTTCTATGGTCAAAATATGTAACAATACAATGCATTTAAGTAATTATAAGAGTTCGGGTTGAATTTGGAGTATTTAGAGACCACTTAGACCCATTTTGTCACTAAACAGGGTAAAACCGAGAAAACATTGATTCTAAGCTGTAAACAGCATTGTTACTGTTTTTAGGGTCATAATGTGTGACATTCCAATGCATTTGACTAATTGTAAGAGTTCGGGATGATTTTGGAGTGTTTAGACAACAGTTAAACCCGTTTTATCACAAAACCGGCTTAAACCGAGAAAACAGGCTAAAACCAAGCGAAAACATTGACTCGAAGCATTAACCAGCTATGTTACTCTTTCTAGGGTCAAAATATGTAACAATCCAATGCATTTGACTAATTATAAAAGTTCGGGTTGAATTTGGAGTGTTTAGACACCTCTTAGACCCATTTTGTCCCGAAACAGGCTAAAACCGAGAAAACATTGATTCAAAGCAGTAAACAGCTTTGTTACTGTTTCTAGGGTCAGAATGTGTGACAATCCAATGCATTTGACTAATTGTAAGAGTTCGGGATGAATTTGGAGTGTTTAGACAACAGTTAAACCCGTTTTATCCCAAAGCAGACTTAAATCTAGAAAACAGGCTAAAACCGAGAGAAAACATTGATTAGATGCATTAAACAGGTATGTTACTCTTTCTATGGTCAAAATATGTAACAATCCAATGCATTTGACTAATTATAAAAGTTCGGGTTGAATTTGGAGTGTTTAGACACCACTCATACCCATTTTGTCCCGAAACAGGCTAAAATCGAGAAAACGTTGATTCAAAGCAGTAAGCAGCTTTGTTACTGTTTCTAGGGTCAGAATATGTGACAATCCAATGCATTTAACTAATTTTAAGAGTTCGGGATGAATTTGGAGTGTTTACACAACAATTAAACCCGTTTTATCTCAAAACAGGCTTAAATCTAGAAAACAGGCTTAAATCTAGAAAACAGGCTAAAACCGAAAGAAAACATTGATTCGAAGCAGTAAACAGCAATGTTACTCATTATACGGTCAAAATATGTAACAATCCAATGCATTTGACTAATTAAAAGAGTTCGGGTTGAATTTGGAGTGTTTAGACACCACTCATACCCATTTTGTCCCGAAACAGGCTAAAACCGAGAAAACGTTGATTCAAAGCAGTAAACAGCTTTGTACTGTTTCTAGTGTCAGAATGTGTGACAATCCAATGCACTTAACTAATTGTAAGAGTTCGGGATGAATTTGGAGTGTTTAGACAACAATTAAACCCGTTTTATCCCAAAGCAGGCTTAAATCTAGAAACCAGGCTAAAACCGAGAGAAAACATTGATTCGATGCAATAAACAGGTATGTTACTCTTTCTATGGTCAAAATATGTAACAATACAATGCATTTAAGTAATTATAAGAGTTCGGGTTGAATTTGGAGTATTTAGAGACCACTTAGACCCATTTTGTCACTAAACAGGCTAAAACCGAGAAAACATTGATTCTAAGCAGTAAACAGCATTGTTACCGTTTTTAGGGTCATAATGTGTGACATTCCAATGCATTTGACTAATTATAAGAGTTCGGGATGATTTTGGAGTGTTTAGACAACAGTTAAACCCGTTTTATCACAAAACCGGCTTAAACCGAGAAAACAGGCTAAAACCAAGGGAAAACATTGACTCGAAGCATTAACCAGCTATGTTACTCTTTCTAGGGTCAAAATATGTAACAATCCAATGCATTTGACTAATTATAAAAGTTCGGGTTGAATTTGGAGTGTTTAGACACCTCTTAGACCCATTTTGTCCCGAAACAGGCTAAGACCGAGAAAACATTGATTCAAAGCAGTAAACAGCTTTGTTACTGTTTCTAGGGTCAGAATGTGTGACAATCCAATGCATTTGACTAATTGTAAGAGTTCGGGATGAATTTGGAGTGTTTAGACAACAGTTAAACCCGTTTTATCCCAAAGCAGACTTAAATCTAGAAAACAGGCTAAAACCGAGAGAAAACATTGATTAGATGCATTAAACAGGTATGTTACTCTTTCTATGGTCAAAATATGTAACAATCCAATGCATTTGACTAATTATAAAAGTTCGGGTTGAATTTGGAGTGTTTAGACACCACTCATACCCATTTTGTCCCGAAACAGGCTAAAATCGAGAAAACGTTGATTCAAAGCAGTAAGCAGCTTTGTTACTGTTTCTAGGGTCAGAATATGTGACAATCCAATGCATTTAACTAATTTTAAGAGTTCGGGATGAATTTGGAGTGTTTACACAACAATTAAACCCGTTTTATCTCAAAACAGGCTTAAATCTAGAAAACAGGCTAAAACCGAAAGAAAACATTGATTCGAAGCAGTAAACAGCAATGTTACTCATTATACGGTCAAAATATGTAACAATCCAATGCATTTGACTAATTAAAAGAGTTCGGGTTGAATTTGGAGTGTTTAGACACCACTCATACCCATTTTGTCCCGAAACAGGCTAAAACCGAGAAAACGTTGATTCAAAGCAGTAAACAGCTTTGTACTGTTTCTAGTGTCAGAATGTGTGACAATCCAATGCACTTAACTAATTGTAAGAGTTCGGGATGAATTTGGAGTGTTTAGACAACAATTAAACCCGTTTTATCCCAAAGCAGGCTTAAATCTAGAAACCAGGCTAAAACCGAGAGAAAACATTGATTCGATGCAATAAACAGGTATGTTACTCTTTCTATGGTCAAAATATGTAACAATACAATGCATTTAAGTAATTATAAGAGTTCGGGTTGAATTTGGAGTATTTAGAGACCACTTAGACCCATTTTGTCACTAAACAGGCTAAAACCGAGAAAACATTGATTCTAAGCAGTAAACAGCATTGTTACTGTTTTTAGGGTCATAATGTGTGACATTCCAATGCATTTGACTAATTATAAGAGTTCGGGATGATTTTGGAGTGTTTAGACAACAGTTAAACCCGTTTTATCACAAAACCGGCTTAAACCGAGAAAACAGGCTGAAACCAAGGGAAAACATTGACTCGAAGCATTAACCAGCTATGTTACTCTTTCTAGGGTCAAAATATGTAACAATCCAATGCATTTGACTAATTATAAAAGTTCGGGTTGAATTTGGAGTGTTTAGACACCTCTTAGACCCATTTTGTCCCGAAACAGGCTAAGACCGAGAAAACATTGATTCAAAGCAGTAAACAGCTTTGTTACTGTTTCTAGGGTCAGAATGTGTGACAATCCAATGCATTTGACTAATTGTAAGAGTTCGGGATGAATTTGGAGTGTTTAGACAACAGTTAAACCCGTTTTATCCCAAAGCAGACTTAAATCTAGAAAACAGGCTAAAACCGAGAGAAAACATTGATTAGATGCATTAAACAGGTATGTTACTCTTTCTATGGTCAAAATATGTAACAATCCAATGCATTTGACTAATTATAAAAGTTCGGGTTGAATTTGGAGTGTTTAGACACCACTCATACCCATTTTGTCCCGAAACAGGCTAAAATCGAGAAAACGTTGATTCAAAGCAGTAAGCAGCTTTGTTACTGTTTCTAGGGTCAGAATATGTGACAATCCAATGCATTTAACTAATTTTAAGAGTTCGGGATGAATTTGGGGTGTTTACACAACAATTAAACCCGTTTTATCTCAAAACAGGCTTAAATCTAGAAAACAGGCTAAAACCGAAAGAAAACATTGATTCGAAGCAGTAAACAGCAATGTTACTCATTATACGGTCAAAATATGTAACAATCCAATGCATTTGACTAATTAAAAGAGTTTGGGTTGAATTTGGAGTGTTTAGACACCACTCATACCCATTTTGTCCCGAAACAGGCTAAAACCGAGAAAACGTTGATTCAAAGCAGTAAACAGCTTTGTACTGTTTCTAGTGTCAGAATGTGTGACAATCCAATGCACTTAACTAATTGTAAGAGTTCGGGATGAATTTGGAGTGTTTAGACAACAATTAAACCCGTTTTATCCCAAAGCAGGCTTAAATCTAGAAACCAGGCTAAAACCGAGAGAAAACATTGATTCGATGCAATAAACAGGTATGTTACTCTTTCTATGGTCAAAATATGTAACAATACAATGCATTTAAGTAATTATAAGAGTTCGGGTTGAATTTGGAGTATTTAGAGACCACTTAGACCCATTTTGTCACTAAACAGGCTAAAACCGAGAAAACATTGATTCTAAGCAGTAAACAGCATTGTTACTGTTTTTAGGGTCATAATGTGTGACATTCCAATGCATTTGACTAATTATAAGAGTTCGGGATGATTTTGGAGTGTTTAGACAACAGTTAAACCCGTTTTATCACAAAACCGGCTTAAACCGAGAAAACAGGCTAAAACCAAGGGAAAACATTGACTCGAAGCATTAACCAGCTATGTTACTTTTTCTAGGGTCAAAATATGTAACAATCCAATGCATTTGACTAATTATAAAAGTTCGGGTTGAATTTGGAGTGTTTAGACACCTCTTAGACCCATTTTGTCCCGAAACAGGCTAAAACCGAGAAAACATTGATTCAAAGCAGTAAACAGCTTTGTTACTGTTTCTAGGGTAAGAATGTGTGACAATCCAATGCATTTGACTTATTGTAAGAGTTCGGGATGAATTTGGAGTGTTTAGCCAACAGTTAAACCCGTTTTATCCCAAAGCAGACTTAAATCTAGAAAACAGGCTAAAACCGAGAGAAAACATTGATTCGATGCATTAAACAGGTATGTTACTCTTTCTATGGTCAAAATATGTAACAATCCAACGCATTTGACTAATTATAAAAGTTCGGGTTGAATTTGGAGTGTTTAGACACCACTCATACCCATTTTGTCCCGAAACAGGCTAAAATCGAGAAAACGTTGATTCAAAGCAGTAAACAGCTTTGTTACTGTTTCTAGGGTCAGAATGTGTGACAATCCAATGCATTTAACTAATTTTACGAGTTCGGGATGAATTTGGAGTGTTTAGACAACAGTGAAACCCGTTTTATCCCAAAACAGGCTTAAATCTAGAAAACAGGCTAAAACCGAAAGAAAACATTGATTCGAAGGAGTAAACAGCAATGTTACTCTTTATACGGTCAAAATATGTAACAATCCAATGCATTTGACTAATTAAAAGAGTTCGGGTTGAATTTGGAGTGTTTAGACACCACTCATACCAATTTTGTCCCGAAACAGGCTAAAACCGAGAAAACGTTGATTCAAAGCAGTAAACAGCTTTGTTACTGTTTCTAGGGTCAGAATGTGTGACAATCCAATGCATTTGACTAATTGTAAGAGTTCGGGATGAATTTGGAGTGTTTAGACAACAGTTAAACCCGTTTTATCCCAAAGCAGACTTAAATCTAGAAAACAGGCTAAAACCGAGAGAAAACATTGATTAGATGCATTAAACAGGTATGTTACTCTTTCTATGGTCAAAATATGTAACAATCCATTGCATTTGACTAATTATAAAAGTTCGGGTTGAATTTGGAGTGTTTAGACACCACTCATACCCATTTTGTCCCGAAACAGGCTAAAATCGAGAAAACGTTGATTCAAAGCAGTAAGCAGCTTTGTTACTGTTTATAGGGTCAGAATATGTGACAATCCAATGCATTTAACTAATTTTAAGAGTTCGGGATGAATTTGGAGTGTTTACACAACAATTAAACCCGTTTTATCTCAAAACAGGCTTAAATCTAGAAAACAGGCTAAAACCGAAAGAAAACATTGATTCGAAGCAGTAAACAGCAATGTTACTCATTATACGGTCAAAATATGTAACAATCCAATGCATTTAAGTAATTATAAGAGTTCGGGTTGAATTTGGAGTATTTAGAGACCACTTAGACCCATTTTGGCACTAAACAGGCTAAAACCGAGAAAACATTGATTCAAAGCAGTAAACAGCATTGTTACTGTTTTTAGGGTCAGAATGTGTGACATTCCAATGCATTTGACTAATTGTAAGAGTTCGGGATGAATTTGGAGTGTTTAGACAACAGTTAAACCCGTTTTATCACAAAACCGGCTTAAACCGAGAAAACAGGCTAAAACCAAGAGAAAACATTGACTCGAAGCATTAAACAGCTATGTTACTCTTTCTAGGGTCAAAATTTGTAACAATCCAATGCATTTGACTAATTATAAGAGTTCGGGTTGAATTTGGAGTGTTTAGACACCTCTTAGACCCATTTTGTCCTGAAACAGGTTAAAACAGAGAAAACGGTGATTCAAAGCAGTAAACAGCTTTGTTACTGTTTCAAGGGTCAGAATGTGTGACAATCCAATGCATTTGACTGATTGTAAGAGTTCCGGAAGAATTTGGAGTGTTTAGACAACAGTTAAACCCGTTTTATCCCAAAGCAGACTTAAATCTAGAAAACAGGCTAAAACCGAGAGAAAACATTGATTCGATGCATTAAACAGGTATGTTACTCTTTCTATGGTCAAAATATGTAACAATCCAATGCATTTGACTAATTATAAAAGTTCGGGTTGAATTTGGAGTGTTTAGACACCACTCATACCCATTTTGTCCCGAAACAGGCTAAAATCGAGAAAACGTTGATTCAAAGCAGTAAACAGCTTTGTTACTGTTTCTATGGTCAGAATGTGTGACAATCCAATGCATTTAACTAATTGTACGAGTTCGGGATGAATTTGGAGTGTTTAGACTACAGTTAAACCCGTTTTATCCCAAAGCAGGCTTAAATCTAGAAAACAGTCTAAAACCGAAAGAAAACATTGATTCGAAGCAGTAAACAGCAATGTAACTCTTGATACGGTCAAAATATGTAACAATCCAATGCATTTGACTAATTATAAGACTTGAGGTTGAATTTGGAGTGTTTAGACACCACTCATACCCATTTTTTCCCGAAACAGGCTAAAATCGAGAAAACATTGATTCAAAACAGTAAACAGCTTTGTTACTGTTTCTAGGATCAGAATGTGTGACAATCCAATGCATTTGACTAATTGTAAGAGTTCAGGATGAATTTGGAGTGTTTAGACAACAGTTAAACCTCTTTTATCCCAAAACAAGCTTAAATCTAGAAAACAGGCTAAAACCGAAAGAAAACATTGATTCGAAGCAGTAAACAGCAATGTAACTCTTTATACGGTCAAAATATGTAACAATCCAATGCATTTGACTAATTAAAAGAGTTCGGGTTGAATTTGGAGTGTTTAGACACCACTCATACCAATTTTGTCCCGAAACTGGCTAATACCGAGAAAACGTTGATTCAAAGCAGTAAACAGCTTTGTTACTGTTTCTAGGGTCAGAATGTGTGACAATCCAATGCATTTGACTAATTGTAAGAGTTCGGGATGAATTTGGAGTGTTTAGACAACAGTTAAACCCGTTTTATCCCAAAGCAGACTTAAATCTAGAAAACAGGCTAAAACCGAGAGAAAACATTGATTAGATGCATTAAACAGGTATGTTACTCTTTCTATGGTCAAAATATGTAACAATCCATTGCATTTGACTAATTATAAAAGTTCGGGTTGAATTTGGAGTGTTTAGACACCACTCATACCCATTTTGTCCCGAAACAGGCTAAAATCGAGAAAACGTTGATTCAAAGCAGTAAGCAGCTTTGTTACTGTTTATAGAGTCAGAATATGTGACAATCCAATGCATTTAACTAATTGTAAGTGTTCGGGATGAATTTGGAGTGTTTAGACAACAGTTAAACCCGTTTTATCCCAAAACAGGCTTAAATCTAGAAACCAGGCTAAAACCGAGAGAAAACATTGATTCGATGCAATAAACAGGTATGTTACTCTTTCTATGGTCAAGATATGTAACAATCCAATGCATTTAAGTAATTATAAGAGTTCGGGTTGAATTTGGAGTGTTTAGACACCACTCATACCAATTTTGTCCCGAAACAGGCTATAACCGAGAACACGTTGATCCAAAGCAGTAAACAGCTTTGTACTGTTTCTAGTGTCAGAGTGTGTGACAATCCAATGCATTTGACTAATTAAAAGAGTTCGGGTTGAATTTTGAGTGTTTAGACACCACTCATACCAATTTTGTCCCGAAACAGGCTAAAATCGAGAAAACGTTGATTCAAAGCAGTAAACAGCTTTGTTACTGTTTCTAAGGTCAGAATGTGTGACAATCCAATGAATTTAACTAATTGTAAGAGTTCGGGATGAATTTGGAGTGTTTAGACAACAGTGAAACCCGTTTTATCCCAAAACAGGCTTAAATCTAGAAAACAGGCTAAAACCGAAAGAAAACATTGATTCGAAGGAGTAAACAGCAATGTTACTCTTTATACGGTCAAAATATGTAACAATCCAATGCATTTGACTAATTAAAAGAGTTCGGGTTGAATTTGGAGTGTTTAGACACCTCTCATACCAATTTTGTCCCGAAACAGGCTAAAACCGAGAAAACGTTGATTCAAAGCAGTAAACAGCTTTGTTACTGTTTCTAGGGTCAGAATGTGTGACAATCCAATGCATTTGACTAATTGTAAGAGTTCGGGATGAATTTGGAGTGTTTAGACAACAGTTAAACCCGTTTTATCCCAAAGCAGACTTAAATCTAGAAAACAGACTAAAACCGAGAGAAAACATTGATTAGATGCATTAAACAGGTATGTTACTCTTTCTATGGTCAAAATATGTAACAATCCAATGCATTTGACTAATTATAAAAGTTCGGGTTGAATTTGAAGTGTTTAGACACCACTCATACCCATTTTGTCCCGAAACAGGCTAAAATCGAGAAAACGTTGATTCAAAGCAGTAAACAGCTTTGTTACTGTTTCTAGGGTCAGAATGTGTGACAATCCAATGCATTTAACTAATTGTAAGTGTTCGGGATGAATTTGGAGTGTTTAGACAACAGTTAAACCCGTTTTATCCCAAAACAGGCTTAAATCTAGAAACCAGGCTAAAACCGAGAGAAAACATTGATTCGATGCAATAAACAGGTATGTTACTCTTTCTATGGTCAAAATATGTAACAATCCAATGCATTTAAGTAATTATAAGAGTTCGGGTTGAATTTGGAGTATTTAGAGACCACTTAGACCCATTTTGTCACTAAACAGGCTAAAACCGAGAAAACATTGATTCAAAGCAGTAAACAGCATTGTTACTGTTTTTAGGGTCAGAATGTGTGAAATGCCAATGCATTTGACTAATTGTAAGAGTTCGGGATGAATTTGGAGTGTTTACACAACAGTTAAACCCGTTTTATCACAAAACCGGCTTAAACCGAGAAAACAGGCTAAAACCAAGAGAAAACATTGACTCGAAGCATTAAACAGCTATGTTACTCTTTCTATGGTCAAAATATGTAACAATCCAATGCATTTAAGTAATTATAAGAGTTCGGGTTGAATTTGGAGTGTTTAGACACCTCTTAGACCCATTTTGTCACTAAACAGGCTAAAACCGAGAAAACATTGATTCAAAGCAGTAAACAGCATTGTTACTGTTTTTAGGGTCAGAATGTGTGAAATTCCAATGCATTTGACTAATTGTAAGAGTTCGGGATGAATTTGGAGTGTTTAGACAACAGTTAAACCCGTTTTATCACAAAACCGGCTTAAACCGAGAAAACAGGCTAAAACAAAGAGAAAACATTGACTCGAAGCATTAAACAGCTATGTTACTCTTTCTAGGGTCAAAATTTGTAACAATCCAATGCATTTGACTAATTATAAGAGTTCGGGTTGAATTTGGAGTGTTTAGACACCTCTTAGACCCATTTTGTCCTGAAACAGGCTAAAACAGAGAAAACGGTGATTCAAAGCAGTAAACAGCTTTGTTACTGTTTCAAGGGTCAGAATGTGTGACAATCCAATGCATTTGACTGATTGTAAGAGTTCCGGATGAATTTGGAGTGTTTAGACAACAGTTAAACCCGTCTAATCCCAAAGCAGACTTAAATCTAGAAAACAGGCTAAAACCGAGAGAAAACATTGATTCGATGCATTAAACAGGTATGTTACTCTTTCTATGGTCAAAATATGTAACAATCAAAATATGTAAAAGTTCGGGTTGAATTTGGAGTGTTTAGACACCACTCATACCCATTTTGTCCCGAAACAGGCTAAAATCGAGAAAACGTTGATTCAAAGCAGTAAACAGCTTTGTTACTGTTTCTATGGTCAGAATGTGTGACAATCCAATGCATTTAACTAATTGTAAGAGTTCGGGATGAATTTGGAGTGTTTAGACAACAGTTAAACCCGTTTTATCCCAAAGCAGGGTTAAATCTAGAAAACAGTCTAAAACCGAAAGAAAACATTGATTCGAAGCAGTAAACAGCAATATAACTCTTGATACGGTCAAAATATGTAACAATCCAATGCATTTGACTAATTATAAGACTTGGGGTTGAATTTGGAGTGTTTAGACACCACTCATACCCATTTTTTCCCGAAACAGGCTAAAATCGAGAAAACATTGATTCAAAACAGTAAACAGCTTTGTTACTGTTCCTAGGATCAGAATGTGTGACAATCCAATGCATTTGACTAATTGTAAGAGTTCAGGATGAATTTGGAGTGTTTAGACAACAGTTAAACCTCTTTTATCCCAAAACAAGCTTAAATCTAGAAAACAGGCTAAAACCGAAAGAAAACATTGATTCGAAGCAGTAAACAGCAATGTAACTCTTTATACGGTCAAAATATGTAACAATCCAATGCATTTGACTAATTAAAAGAGTTCGGGTTGAATTTGGAGTGTTTAGACACCACTCATACCAATTTTGTCCCGAAACTGGCTAAAACCGTGAAAACGTTAATCCAAAGCAGTAAACAGCTTTGTACTGTTTCTAGTGTCAGAATGTGTGACAATCCAATGCATTTAACTAATTGTAAGAGTTCGGGATGAATTTGGAGTGTTTAGACAACTGTTAAACCCGTTTTATCCCAGAGCAAGCTTAAATCTAGAAACCAGGCTAAAACCGAGAGAAAACATTGATTCGATGCAGTAAACAGGTATGTTACTCTTTCTATGGTCAAGATATGTAACAATCCAATGCATTTAAGTAATTAAAAGAGTTCGGGTTGAATTTGGAGTGTTTAGACACCACTCATACCAATTTTGTCCCGAAACTGGCTAAAACCGTGAAAACGTTGATCCAAAGCAGTAAACAGCTTTGTACTGTTTCTAGTGTCAGAATGTGTGACAATCCAATGCATTTAACTAATTGTAAGAGTTCGGGACGAATTTGGAGTGTTTAGACAACTGTTAAACCCGTTTTATCCCAAAGCAAGCTTAAATCTAGAAACCAGGCTAAAACCGAGAGAAAACATTGATTCGATGCAGTAAACAGGTATGTTACTCTTTCTATGGTCAAGATATGTAACAATCCAATGCATTTAAGTAATTATAAGAGTTCGGGTTGAATTTGGAGTGTTTAGACACCACTCATACCAATTTTGTCCCGAAACAGGCTATAACCGAGAACACGTTGATCCAAAGCAGTAAACAGCTTTGTACTGTTTCTAGTGTCAGAATGTGTGACAATCCAATGCATTTGACTAATTAAAAGAGTTCGGGTTGAATTTGGAGTGTTTAGACACCACTCATACCAATTTTGTCCCGAAACAGGCTAAAACCGAGAAAACGTTAATTCAAAGCAGTAAACAGCTTTGTACTGTTTCTAGTGTCAGAATGTGTGACAATCCAATGAATTTAACTAATTGTAAGAGTTCAGGATGAATTTGGAGTGTTTAGAGAACAGTTAAACCCGTTTTATCCCAAAACAAGCTTAAATCTAGAAAACAGGCTAAAACCGAAAGAAAACATTGATTCGAAGCAGTAAACAGCAATGTTACTCTTTATATGGTCAAAATATGTAACAATCCAATGCATTTGACTAATTAAAAGAGTTCGGGTTGAATTTGGAGTGTTTAGACACCACTCATACCCATTTTGTCCCGAAACAGGCTAAAACCTAGAATCATTGATCCAAAGCAGTAAACAGCTTTGTACTGTTTCTAGTGTCAGAATGTGTGACAATCCAATGCATTTAACTAATTGTAAGAGTTCGGGATGAATTTGGAGTGTTTAGACAACTGTTAAACCCGTTTTATCCCAAAGCAAGCTTAAATCTAGAAACCAGGCTAAAACCGAGAGAAAACATTGATTCGATGCAGTAAACAGGTATGTTACTCTTTCTATGGTCAAAATATGTGACAATCCAATGCATTTAAGTAATTATAAGAGTTCGGGTTGAATTTGGAGTGTTTAGAGACCACTTAGACCCATTTTGTCACTAAACAGGCTAAAACCGAGAAAACATTGATTCTAAGAAGTAAACAGCATTGTTACTGTTTCTAGGGTCAGAATGTTTGACATTCCAATGCATTTGACAAATTGTAAGAGTTCGGGATGAATTTGGAGTGTTTAGACAACAGTTAAACCCGTTTTATCCCAAAACCGGCTTAAACCGAGAAAACAGGCTAAAACCAAGAGAAAAAATTGACTCAAAGCATTAAACAGCTATGTTACTCTTTCTATTGTCAAAATATGTAACAATCCAATGCATTTGATTAATTATAAGAGTTCGGGTTGAATTTGGAGTGTTTAGACACCTCTTAGACCCATTTTGTCCCGAAAATGGCTAAAACGGAGAAAACGTTGATTCAAAGCAGTAAACAGCTTTGTTACTGTTTCTAGGGTCAGTATGTGTGACATTCCAATGCATTTGACTAATTGTAAGAGTTCGGGATGAATTTGGAGTGTTTAGACAACAATTAAACCCGTTTTATCTCAAAGCAGACTTAAATCTAGAAAACAGGCTAAAACCGAGAGAAAAAAATGATTTGAAGCAGTAAACTGCTATGTTACTCTTTATAGGGTCAAAATATGAAATAATCCAATGCATTTGACTAATTACAAGAGTTCGGGTTGAATTTGGAGTGTTTAGACACCACTCATACCAATTTTGTCCCGAAACAGGCTAAAACCGAGAAAACGTTGATTCAAAGTAGTAAACAGCTTTGTTACTGTTTCTAGTGTCAGAATGTGTGACAATCCAATGCAATTAAATAATTGTAAGAGTTCGGGATGAATTTGGAGTGTTTAGACAACAGTTAAACCCGTTTTATCTCAAAGCAGGCTTAAATCTAGAAAACAGGCTAAAACCGAGAGAAAACATTGATTCGAAGCATTAAACAGCTATCTTACTCTTGCTATGGTCAAAATATGTAATAATCCAATGCATTTGAGTAATTATAAGAGTTCGGGTTGAATTTGGAGTGTTTAGACACCACTCATACCAATTTTGTCCCGAAACAGGCTAAAACCGAGAAAACGTTGATTCAAAGCAATAAACAGCTTTGTTACTGTTTCTAGGGTCAGAATGTGTGACAATCCAATCCATTTAACTAATTGTAAGAGTTCAGGATAAATTTGGAGTGTTTAGACAACAGTTAAACCCGTTTTATCCCAAAACAAGCTTAAATCTAGAAAACAGGCTAAAACCGAAAGAAAACATTGATTCGAAGCAGTAAACAGCAATGTTACTCTTTATATGGTCAAAATATGTAACAATCCAATGCATTTGACTAATTAAAAGAGTTCGGGTTGAATTTGGAGTGTTTAGACACCACTCATACCAATTTGGTCCCGAAACAGGCTAAAACCGAGAAACATTGATCCAAAGCAGTAAACAGCTTTGTACTGTTTCTAGTGTCAGAATGTGTGACAATCCAATGCATTTAACTAATTGTAAGAGTTCGGGATGAATTTGGAGTGTTTAGACAACTGTTAAACCCGTTTTATCCCAAAGCAAGCTTAAATCTAGAAACCAGGCTAAAACCGAGAGAAAACATTGATTCGATGCAGTAAACAGGTATGTTACTCTTTCTATGGTCAAAATATGTGACAATCCAATGCATTTAAGTAATTATAAGAGTTCGGGTTGAATTTGGAGTGTTTAGAGACCACTTAGACCCATTTTGTCACTAAACAGGCTAAAACCGAGTAAACATTGATTCTAAGAAGTAAACAGCATTGTTACTGTTTCTAGGGTCAGAATGTTTGACATTCCAATGCATTTGACAAATTGTAAGAGTTCGGGATGAATTTGGAGTGTTTAGACAACAGTTAAACCCGTTTTATCCCAAAACCGGCTTAAACCGAGAAAACAGGCTAAAACCAAGAGAAAACATTGACTCAAAGCATTAAACAGCTATGTTACTCTTTCTAGGGTCAAAATATGTAACAATCCAATGCATTTGATTAATTATAAGAGTTCGGGTTGAATTTGGAGTGTTTAGACACCTCTTAGACCCATTTTGTCCCGAAACTGGCTAAAACCGAGAAAACGTTGATTCAAAGCAGTAAACAGCTTTGTTACTGTTTCTAGGGTCAGTATGTGTGACATTCCAATGCATTTGACTAATTGTAAGAGTTCGGGATGAATTTGGAGTGTTTAGACAACAATTAAACCCATTTTATCTCAAAGCAGACTTAAATCTAGAAAACAGGCTAAAACCGAGACAAAAAAAATGATTTGAAGCAGTAAACAGCTATGTTACTCTTTATAGGGTCAAAATATGAAATAATCCAATGCATTTGACTAATTACAAGAGTTTGGGTTGAATTTGGAGTGTTTAGACACCACTCATACCAATTTTGTCCCGAAACAGGCTAAAACCGAGAAAACGTTGATTCAAAGCAGTAAACAGCTTTGTTACTGTTTCTAGTGTCAAAATGTGTGACAATCCAATGCAATTAAATAATTGTAAGAGTTCGGGATGAATTTGGAGTGTTTAGACAACAGTTAAACCCGTTTTATCTCAAAGCAGGCTTAAATCTAGAAAACAGACTAAAACCGAGAGAAAACATTGATTCGAAGCATTAAACAGCTATCTTACTCTTTCAATGTCAAAATATGTAATAATCCAATGCATTTGAGTAATTATAAGAGTTCGGGTTGAATTTGGAGTGTTTAGACACCACTCATACCAATTTTGTCCCGAAACAGGCTAAAACCGAGAAAACGTTGATTCAAAGCAATAAACAGCTTTGTTACTGTTTCTAGGGTCAGAATGTGTGACAATCCAATCCATTTAACTAATTGTAAGAGTTCAGGATAAATTTGGAGTGTTTAGACAACAGTTAAACCCGTTTTATCCCAAAACAAGCTTAAATCTAGAAAACAGGCTAAAACCGAAAGAAAACATTGATTCGAAGCAGTAAACAGCAATGTTACTCTTTATATGGTCAAAATATGTAACAATCCAATGCATTTGACTAATTAAAAGAGTTCGGGTTGAATTTGGAGTGTTTAGACACCACTCATACCAATTTTGTCCCGAAACAGGCTAAAACCGAGAAACATTGATCCAAAGCAGTAAACAGCTTTGTACTGTTTCTAGTGTCAGAATGTGTGACAATCCAATGCATTTAACTAATTGTAAGAGTTCGGGATGAATTTGGAGTGTTTAGACAACTGTTAAACCCGTTTTATCCCAAAGCAAGCTTAAATCTAGAAACCAGGCTAAAACCGAGAGAAAACATTGATTCGATGCAGTAAACAGGTATGTTACTCTTTCTATGGTCAAAATATGTGACAATCCAATGCATTTAAGTAATTATAAGAGTTCGGGTTGAATTTGGAGTGTTTAGAGACCACTTAGACCCATTTTGTCACTAAACAGGCTAAAACCGAGAAAACATTGATTCTAAGAAGTAAACAGCATTGTTACTGTTTCTAGGGTCAGAATGTTTGACATTCCAATGCATTTGACAAATTTTAAGAGTTCGGGATGAATTTGGAGTGTTTAGACAACAGTTAAACCCGTTTTATCCCAAAACCGGCTTAAACCGAGAAAACAGGCTAAAACCAAGAGAAAACATTGACTCAAAGCATTAAACAGCTATGTTACTCTTTCTAGGGTCAAAATATGTAACAATCCAATGCATTTGATTAATTATAAGAGTTCGGGTTGAATTTGGAGTGTTTAGACACCTCTTAGACCCATTTTGTCCCGAAACTGGCTAAAACCGAGAAAACGTTGATTCAAAGCAGTAAACAGCTTTGTTACTGTTTCTAGGGTCAGTATGTGTGACATTCCAATGCATTTGACTAATTGTAAGAGTTCGGGATGAATTTGGAGTGTTTAGACAACAATTAAACCCATTTTATCTCAAAGCAGACTTAAATCTAGAAAACAGGCTAAAACCGAGACAAAAAAAATGATTTGAAGCAGTAAACAGCTATGTTACTCTTTATAGGGTCAAAATATGAAATAATCCAATGCATTTGACTAATTACAAGAGTTCGGGTTGAATTTGGAGTGTTTAGACACCACTCATACCAATTTGGTCCCGAAACAGGCTAAAACCGAGAAACATTGATCCAAAGCAGTAAACAGCTTTGTACTGTTTCTAGTGTCAGAATGTGTGACAATCCAATGCATTTAACTAATTGTAAGAGTTCGGGATGAATTTGGAGTGTTTAGACAACTGTTAAACCCGTTTTATCCCAAAGCAAGCTTAAATCTAGAAACCAGGCTAAAACCGAGAGAAAACATTGATTCGATGCAGTAAACAGGTATGTTACTCTTTCTATGGTCAAAATATGTGACAATCCAATGCATTTAAGTAATTATAAGAGTTCGGGTTGAATTTGGAGTGTTTAGAGACCACTTAGACCCATTTTGTCACTAAACAGGCTAAAACCGAGTAAACATTGATTCTAAGAAGTAAACAGCATTGTTACTGTTTCTAGGGTCAGAATGTTTGACATTCCAATGCATTTGACAAATTGTAAGAGTTCGGGATGAATTTGGAGTGTTTAGACAACAGTTAAACCCGTTTTATCCCAAAACCGGCTTAAACCGAGAAAACAGGCTAAAACCAAGAGAAAACATTGACTCAAAGCATTAAACAGCTATGTTACTCTTTCTAGGGTCAAAATATGTAACAATCCAATGCATTTGATTAATTATAAGAGTTCGGGTTGAATTTGGAGTGTTTAGACACCTCTTAGACCCATTTTGTCCCGAAACTGGCTAAAACCGAGAAAACGTTGATTCAAAGCAGTAAACAGCTTTGTTACTGTTTCTAGGGTCAGTATGTGTGACATTCCAATGCATTTGACTAATTGTAAGAGTTCGGGATGAATTTGGAGTGTTTAGACAACAATTAAACCCATTTTATCTCAAAGCAGACTTAAATCTAGAAAACAGGCTAAAACCGAGACAAAAAAAATGATTTGAAGCAGTAAACAGCTATGTTACTCTTTATAGGGTCAAAATATGAAATAATCCAATGCATTTGACTAATTACAAGAGTTCGGGTTGAATTTGGAGTGTTTAGACACCACTCATACCAATTTTGTCCCGAAACAGGCTAAAACCGAGAAAACGTTGATTCAAAGCAGTAAACAGCTTTGTTACTGTTTCTAGTGTCAAAATGTGTGACAATCCAATGCAATTAAATAATTGTAAGAGTTCGGGATGAATTTGGAGTGTTTAGACAACAGTTAAACCCGTTTTATCTCAAAGCAGGCTTAAATCTAGAAAACAGACTAAAACCGAGAGAAAACATTGATTCGAAGCATTAAACAGCTATCTTACTCTTTCAATGTCAAAATATGTAATAATCCAATGCATTTGAGTAATTATAAGAGTTCGGGTTGAATTTGGAGTGTTTAGACACCACTCATACCAATTTTGTCCCGAAACAGGCTAAAACCGAGAAAACGTTGATTCAAAGCAATAAACAGCTTTGTTACTGTTTCTAGGGTCAGAATGTGTGACAATCCAATCCATTTAACTAATTGTAAGAGTTCAGGATAAATTTGGAGTGTTTAGACAACAGTTAAACCCGTTTTATCCCAAAACAAGCTTAAATCTAGAAAACAGGCTAAAACCGAAAGAAAACATTGATTCGAAGCAGTAAACAGCAATGTTACTCTTTATATGGTCAAAATATGTAACAATCCAATGCATTTGACTAATTAAAAGAGTTCGGGTTGAATTTGGAGTGTTTAGACACCACTCATACCAATTTTGTCCCGAAACAGGCTAAAACCGAGAAACATTGATCCAAAGCAGTAAACAGCTTTGTACTGTTTCTAGTGTCAGAATGTGTGACAATCCAATGCATTTAACTAATTGTAAGAGTTCGGGATGAATTTGGAGTGTTTAGACAACTGTTAAACCCGTTTTATCCCAAAGCAAGCTTAAATCTAGAAACCAGGCTAAAACCGAGAGAAAACATTGATTCGATGCAGTAAACAGGTATGTTACTCTTTCTATGGTCAAAATATGTGACAATCCAATGCATTTAAGTAATTATAAGAGTTCGGGTTGAATTTGGAGTGTTTAGAGACCACTTAGACCCATTTTGTCACTAAACAGGCTAAAACCGAGAAAACATTGATTCTAAGAAGTAAACAGCATTGTTACTGTTTCTAGGGTCAGAATGTTTGACATTCCAATGCATTTGACAAATTGTAAGAGTTCGGGATGAATTTGGAGTGTTTAGACAACAGTTAAACCCGTTTTATCCCAAAACCGGCTTAAACCGAGAAAACAGGCTAAAACCAAGAGAAAACATTGACTCAAAGCATTAAACAGCTATGTTACTCTTTCTAGGGTCAAAATATGTAACAATCCAATGCATTTGATTAATTATAAGAGTTCGGGTTGAATTTGGAGTGTTTAGACACCTCTTAGACCCATTTTGTCCCGAAACTGGCTAAAACCGAGAAAACGTTGATTCAAAGCAGTAAACAGCTTTGTTACTGTTTCTAGGGTCAGTATGTGTGACATTCCAATGCATTTGACTAATTGTAAGAGTTCGGGATGAATTTGGAGTGTTTAGACAACAATTAAACCCATTTTATCTCAAAGCAGACTTAAATCTAGAAAACAGGCTAAAACCGAGACAAAAAAAATGATTTGAAGCAGTAAACAGCTATGTTACTCTTTATAGGGTCAAAATATGAAATAATCCAATGCATTTGACTAATTACAAGAGTTCGGGTTGAATTTGGAGTGTTTAGACACCACTCATACCAATTTTGTCCCGAAACAGGCTAAAACCGAGAAAACGTTGATTCAAAGCAGTAAATAGCTTTGTTACTGTTTCTAGTGTCAAAATGTGTGACAATCCAATGCAATTAAATAATTGTAAGAGTTCGGGATGAATTTGGAGTGTTTAGACAACAGTTAAACCCGTTTTATCTCAAAGCAGGCTTAAATCTAGAAAACAGACTAAAACCGAGAGAAAACATTGATTCGAAGCATTAAACAGCTATCTTACTCTTTCAATGTCAAAATATGTAATAATCCAATGCATATGAGTAATTATAAGAGTTCGGGTTGAATTTGGAGTGTTTAGACACCACTCATACCAATTTTGTCCCGAAACAGGCTAAAACCGAGAAAACGTTGATTCAAAGCAATAAACAGCTTTGTTACTGTTTCTAGGGTCATAATGTGTGACAATCCAATCCATTTAACTAATTGTAAGAGTTCCGGATGAATTTGGAGTGTTTAGACAACAGTTAAACCCGTTTTATCCCAAAACAAGCTTAAATCTAGAAAACAGGCTAAAACCGAAAGAAAACATTGATTCGAAGCAGTAAACAGCAATGTTACTCTTTATATGGTCAAAATATGTAACAATCCAATGCATTTGACTAATTAAAAGAGTTCGGGTTGAATTTGGAGTGTTTAGACACCACTCATACCCATTTTGTCCCGAAACAGGCTAAAACCTAGAATCATTGATCCAAAGCAGTAAACAGCTTTGTACTGTTTCTAGTGTCAGAATGTGTGACAATCCAATGCATTTAACTAATTGTAAGAGTTCGGGATGAATTTGGAGTGTTTAGACAACTGTTAAACCCGTTTTATCCCAAAGCAAGCTTAAATCTAGAAACCAGGCTAAAACCGAGAGAAAACATTGATTCGATGCAGTAAACAGGTATGTTACTCTTTCTATGGTCAAAATATGTGACAATCCAATGCATTTAAGTAATTATAAGAGTTCGGGTTGAATTTGGAGTGTTTAGAGACCACTTAGACCCATTTTGTCACTAAACAGGCTAAAACCGAGAAAACATTGATTCTAAGAAGTAAACAGCATTGTTACTGTTTCTAGGGTCAGAATGTTTGACATTCCAATGCATTTGACAAATTGTAAGAGTTCGGGATGAATTTGGAGTGTTTAGACAACAGTTAAACCCATTTTATCCCAAAACCGGCTTAAACCGAGAAAACAGGCTAAAACAAGAGAAAACATTGACTCAAAGCATTAAACAGCTATGTTACTCTTTCTAGGGTCAAAATATGTAACAATCCAATGCATTTGATTAATTATAAGAGTTCGGGTTGAATTTGGAGTGTTTAGACACCTCTTAGACCCATTTTGTCCCGAAACTGGCTAAAACCGAGAAAACGTTGATTCAAAGCAGTAAACAGCTTTGTTACTGTTTCTAGGGTCAGTATGTGTGACATTCCAATGCATTTGACTAATTGTAAGAGTTCGGGATGAATTTGGAGTGTTTAGACGACAATTAAACCCGTTTTATCTCAAAGCAGACTTAAATCTAGAAAACAGGCTAAAACCGAGACAAAAAAAAATGATTTGAAGCAGTAAACAGCTATGTTACTCTTTATAGGGTCAAAATATGAAATAATCCAATGCATTTGACTAATTACAAGAGTTCGGGTTGAATTTGGAGTGTTTAGACACCACTCATACCAATTTTGTCCCGAAACAGGCTAAAACCGAGAAAACGTTGATTCAAAGCAGTAAACAGCTTTGTTACTGTTTCTAGTGTCAAAATGTGTGACAATCCAATGCAATTAAATAATTGTAAGAGTTCGGGATGAATTTGGAGTGTTTAGACAACAGTTAAACCCGTTTTATCTCAAAGCAGGCTTAAATCTAGAAAACAGGCTAAAACCGAGAGAAAACATTGATTCGAAGCATTAAACAGCTATCTTACTCTTTCTATGGTCAAAATATGTAATAATCCAATGCATTTGAGTAATTATAAGAGTTCGGGTTGAATTTGGAGTGTTTAGACACCACTCATACCAATTTTGTCCCGAAACAGGCTAAAACCGAGAAAACGTTGATTCAAAGCAATAAACAGCTTTGTTACTGTTTCTAGGGTCAGAATGTGTGACAATCCAATCCATTTAACTAATTGTAAGAGTTCGGGATGAATTTGGAGTGTTTAGACAACAGTTAAACCCGTTTTATCCCAAAACAAGCTTAAATCTAGAAAACAGGCTAAAACCGAAAGAAAACATTGATTCGAAGCAGTAAACAGCAATGTTACTCTTTATATGGTCAAAATATGTAACAATCCAATGCATTTGACTAATTAAAAGAGTTCGGGTTGAATTTGGAGTGTTTAGACACCACTCATACCAATTTTGTCCCGAAACAGGCTAAAACCGAGAAACATTGATCCAAAGCAGTAAACAGCTTTGTACTGTTTCTAGTAACAGAATGTGTGACAATCCAATGCATTTAACTAATTGTAAGAGTTCGGGATGAATTTGGAGTGTTTAGACAACTGTTAAACCCGTTTTATCCCAAAGCAAGCTTAAATCTAGAAACCAGGCTAAAACCGAGAGAAAACATTGATTCGATGCAGTAAACAGGTATGTTACTCTTTCTATGGTCAAAATATGTGACAATCCAATGCATTTAAGTAATTATAAGAGTTCGGGTTGAATTTGGAGTGTTTAGAGACCACTTAGACCCATTTTGTCACTAAACAGGCTAAAACCGAGAAAACATTGATTCTAAGAAGTAAACAGCATTGTTACTGTTTCTAGGGTCAGAATGTTTGACATTCCAATGCATTTGACAAATTGTAAGAGTTCGGGATGAATTTGGAGTGTTTAGACAACAGTTAAACCCGTTTTATCCCAAAACCGGCTTAAACCGAGAAAACAGGCTAAAACCAAGAGAAAACATTGACTCAAAGCATTAAACAGCTATGTTACTCTTTCTAGGGTCAAAATATGTAACAATCCAATGCATTTGATTAATTATAAGAGTTCGGGTTGAATTTGGAGTGTTTAGACACCTCTTAGACCCATTTTGTCCCGAAACTGGCTAAAACCGAGAAAACGTTGATTCAAAGCAGTAAACAGCTTTGTTACTGTTTCTAGGGTCAGTATGTGTGACATTCCAATGCATTTGACTAATTGTAAGAGTTCGGGATGAATTTG
Organism: Camelina sativa; assembly: GCF_030686135.1. Classification (NCBI taxonomy): domain Eukaryota; kingdom Viridiplantae; phylum Streptophyta; class Magnoliopsida; order Brassicales; family Brassicaceae; genus Camelina; species Camelina sativa. The sequence continues at coordinate 10,354,045 of NC_141897.1, read as the reverse complement.
GAGTGTTTAGACAACAATTAAACCCATTTTATCTCAAAGCCGACTTAAATCTAGAAAACAGGCTAAAACCGAGACAAAAAAAATGATTTGAAGCAGTAAACAGCTATGTTACTCTTTATAGGGTCAAAATATGAAATAATCCAATGCATTTGACTAATTACAAGAGTTCGGGTTGAATTTGGAGTGTTTAGACACCACTCATACCAATTTTGTCCCGAAACAGGCTAAAACCGAGAAAACGTTGATTCAAAGCAGTAAACAGCTTTGTTACTGTTTCTAGTGTCAAAATGTGTGACAATCCAATGCAATTAAATAATTGTAAGAGTTCGGGATGAATTTGGAGTGTTTAGACAACAGTTAAACCCGTTTTATCTCAAAGTAGGCTTAAATCTAGAAAACAGACTAAAACCGAGAGAAAACATTGATTCGAAGCATTAAACAGCTATCTTACTCTTTCAATGTCAAAATATGTAATAATCCAATGCATTTGAGTAATTATAAGAGTTCGGGTTGAATTTGGAGTGTTTAGACACCACTCATACCAATTTTGTCCCGAAACAGGCTCAAACCGAGAAAACGTTGATTCAAAGCAATAAACAGCTTTGTTACTGTTTCTAGGGTCAGAATGTGTGACAATCCAATCCATTTAACTAATTGTAAGAGTTCGGGATGAATTTGGAGTGTTTAGACAACAGTTAAACCCGTTTTATCCCAAAACAAGCTTAAATCTAGAAAACAGGCTAAAACCGAAAGAAAACATTGATTCGAAGCAGTAAACAGCAATGTTACTCTTTATATGGTCAAAATATGTAACAATCCAATGCATTTGACTAATTAAAAGAGTTCGGGTTGAATTTGGAGTGTTTAGACACCACTCATACCCATTTTGTCCCGAAACAGGCTAAAACCTAGAATCATTGATCCAAAGCAGTAAACAGCTTTGTACTGTTTCTAGTGTCAGAATGTGTGACAATCCAATGCATTTAACTAATTGTAAGAGTTCGGGATGAATTTGGAGTGTTTAGACAACTGTTAAACCCGTTTTATCCCAAAGCAAGGTTAAATCTAGAAACCAGGCTAAAACCGAGAGAAAACATTGATTCGATGCAGTAAACAGGTATGTTACTCTTTCTATGGTCAAAATATGTGACAATCCAATGCATTTAAGTAATTATAAGAGTTCGGGTTGAATTTGGAGTGTTTAGAGACCACTTAGACCCATTTTGTCACTAAACAGGCTAAAACCGAGAAAACATTGATTCTAAGAAGTAAACAGCATTGTTACTGTTTCTAGGGTCAGAATGTTTGACATTCCAATGCATTTGACAAATTGTAAGAGTTCGGGATGAATTTGGAGTGTTTAGACAACAGTTAAACCCGTTTTATCCCAAAACCGGCTTAAACCGAGAAAACAGGCTAAAACCAAGAGAAAAAATTGACTCAAAGCATTAAACAGCTATGTTACTCTTTCTATTGTCAAAATATGTAACAATCCAATGCATTTGATTAATTATAAGAGTTCGGGTTGAATTTGGAGTGTTTAGACACCTCTTAGACCCATTTTGTCCCGAAAATGGCTAAAACGGAGAAAACGTTGATTCAAAGCAGTAAACAGCTTTGTTACTGTTTCTAGGGTCAGTATGTGTGACATTCCAATGCATTTGACTAATTGTAAGAGTTCGGGATGAATTTGGAGTGTTTAGACAACAATTAAACCCGTTTTATCTCAAAGCAGACTTAAATCTAGAAAACAGGCTAAAACCGAGACAAAAAAAATGATTTGAAGCAGTAAACAGCTATGTTACTCTTTATAGGGTCAAAATATGAAATAATCCAATGCATTTGACTAATTACAAGAGTTCGGGTTGAATTTGGAGTGTTTAGACACCACTCATACCAATTTTGTCCCGAAACAGGCTAAAACCGAGAAAACGTTGATTCAAAGCAGTAAACAGCTTTGTTACTGTTTCTAGTGTCAAAATGTATGACAATCCAATGCAATTAAATAATTGTAAGAGTTCGGGATGAATTTGGAGTGTTTAGACAACAGTTAAACCCGTTTTATCTCAAAGCAGGCTTAAATCTAGAAAACAGGCTAAAACCGAGAGAAAACATTGATTCGAAGCATTAAACAGCTATCTTACTCTTTCTATGGTCAAAATATGTAATAATCCAATGCATTTGAGTAATTATAAGAGTTCGGGTTGAATTTGGAGTGTTTAGACACCACTCATACCAATTTTGTCCCGAAACAGGCTAAAACCGAGAAAACGTTGATTCAAAGCAATAAACAGCTTTGTTACTGTTTCTAGGGTCAGAATGTGTGACAATCCAATCCATTTAACTAATTGTAAGAGTTCGGGATGAATTTGGAGTGTTTAGACAACAGTTAAACCCGTTTTATCCCAAAACAAGCTTAAATCTAGAAAACAGGCTAAAACCGAAAGAAAACATTGATTCGAAGCAGTAAACAGCAATGTTACTCTTTATATGGTCAAAATATGTAACAATCCAATGCATTTGACTAATTAAAAGAGTTCGGGTTGAATTTGGAGTGTTTAGACACCACTCATACCCATTTTGTCCCGAAACAGGCTAAAACCTAGAATCATTGATCGAAAGCAGTAAACAGCTTTGTACTGTTTCTAGTGTCAGAATGTGTGACAATCCAATGCATTTAACTAATTGTAAGAGTTCGGGATGAATTTGGAGTGTTTAGACAACTGTTAAACCCGTTTTATCCCAAAGCAAGGTTAAATCTAGAAACCAGGCTAAAACCGAGAGAAAACATTGATTCGATGCAGTAAACAGGTATGTTACTCTTTCTATGGTCAAAATATGTGACAATCCAATGCATTTAAGTAATTATAAGAGTTCGGGTTGAATTTGGAGTGTTTAGAGACCACTTAGACCCATTTTGTCACTAAACAGGCTAAAACCGAGAAAACATTGATTCTAAGAAGTAAACAGCATTGTTACTGTTTCTAGGGTCAGAATGTTTGACATTCCAATGCATTTGACAAATTGTAAGAGTTCGGGATGAATTTGGAGTGTTTAGACAACAGTTAAACCCGTTTTATCCCAAAACCGGCTTAAACCGAGAAAACAGGCTAAAACCAAGAGAAAAAATTGACTCAAAGCATTAAACAGCTATGTTACTCTTTCTATTGTCAAAATATGTAACAATCCAATGCATTTGATTAATTATAAGAGTTCGGGTTGAATTTGGAGTGTTTAGACACCTCTTAGACCCATTTTGTCCCGAAAATGGCTAAAACGGAGAAAACGTTGATTCAAAGCAGTAAACAGCTTTGTTACTGTTTCTAGGGTCAGTATGTGTGACATTCCAATGCATTTGACTAATTGTAAGAGTTCGGGATGAATTTGGAGTGTTTAGACAACAATTAAACCCATTTGATCTCAAAGCAGACTTAAATCTAGAAAACAGGCTAAAACCGAGACAAAAAAAATGATTTGAAGCAGTAAACAGCTATGTTACTCTTTATAGGGTCAAAATATGAAATAATCCAATGCATTTGACTAATTACAAGAGTTCGGGTTGAATTTGGAGTGTTTAGACACCACTCATACCAATTTTGTCCCGAAACAGGCTAAAACCGAGAAAACGTTGATTCAAAGCAGTAAACAGCTTTGTTACTGTTTCTAGTGTCAAAATGTGTGACAATCCAATGCAATTAAATAATTGTAAGAGTTCGGGATGAATTTGGAGTGTTTAGACAACAGTTAAACCCGTTTTATCTCAAAGCAGGCTTAAATCTAGAAAACAGACTAAAACCGAGAGAAAACATTGATTCGAAGCATTAAACAGCTATCTTACTCTTTCTATGGTCAAAATATGTAATAATCCAATGCATTTGAGTAATTATAAGAGTTCGGGTTGAATTTGGAGTGTTTAGACACCACTCATACCAATTTTGTCCCGAAACAGGCTAAAACCGAGAAAACGTTGATTCTAAGCAGTAAAGAGCGTTGTTACTGTTTCTAGGGTCAGAATGTGTGATATTCCAATGCATTTGATTAATTGTAAGAGTTCGGGATGAATTTGGAGTGTTTAGACAACAGTTAAACTCGTTTTATCCCAAAACCGGCTTAAACCGAGAAAACAGGCTAAAACCAAGAGAAAACATTGACTCAAAGCATTAAACAGCTATGTTACTCTTTAAATGGTCAAAATATGTAACAATCCAATGCATTTGACTAATTAAAAGAGTTCGGGTTGAATTTGGATTGTTTAGACACCACTCATACCAATTTTGTCCCGAAACAGGCTAAAACCGAGAAAACGTTGATCCAAAGCTGTAAACAGCTTTGTACTGTTTCTAGTGTCAGAATGTGTGACAATCCAATGCATTTAACTAATTGTAAGAGTTCGGGATGAATTTGGAGTGTTTAGACAACTGTTAAACCCGTTTTATCCCAATGCAAGCTTAAATCTAGAAACCAGGCTAAAACCGAGAGAAAACATTGATTCGATGCAGTAAACAGGTATGTTACTCTTTCTCTTGTCAAAATATGTGACAATCCAATGCATTTAAGTAATTATAAGAGTTCGGGTTGAATTTGGAGTGTTTAGAGACCACTTAGACCCATTTTGTCACTAAACAGGCTAAAACCGAGAAAACATTGATTCTAAGAAGTAAACAGCGTTGTTACTGTTTCTAGGGTCAGAATGTGTGACATTCCAATGCATTTGACTAATTGTAAGAGTTCGGGATGAATTTGGAGTGTTTAGACAACAGTTAAACCCGTTTTATCCCAATACCGGCTTAAACCGAGAAAACAGGCTAAAACCAAGAGAAAACATTGATTCAAAGAATTAAACAGCTATGTTACTCTTTCTAGATTGAAAATATGTAACAATCCAATGCATTTGATTAATTATAAGAGTTCGGGTTGAATTTGGAGTGTTTAGACACCTCTTAGACCATTGTCCCGAAACTGGCTAAAACCGAGAAAACGTTGATTCAAAGCAGTAAACAGCTTTGTTACTGTTTCTAGGGTCAATATGTGTGACAATCCAATGTATTTGACTAATTGTAAGAGTTCGGGATGAATTTGGAGTGTTTAGACAACAATTAAACCCGTTTTATCTCAAAGCAGACATAAATCTAGAAAACAGGCTAAAACCGAGAGAAAAAATTGATTTGAAGCAGTAAACAGCTATGTTACTCTTTTTAGGGTCAAAATATGAAACAATCCAATGCATTTGACTAATTAAAAGAGTTCGGGTTGAATTTGGAGTGTTTAGACACCACTCATACCAATTTTGTCCTGAAACAGGCTAAAACCGAGAAAACGTTGATTCAAAGCAGTAAACAGCTTTGTTACTGTTTCTAGTGTCAGAATGTGTGACTATCCAATGCAATTAAATAATTGTAAGAGTTCAGGATGAATTTGGAGTGTTTAGACAACAGTTAAACCCGTTTTATCCCAAAACAGGCTTAAATCTAGAAAACAGGCTAAAACCGAGAGAAAACATTGATTCGAAGCATTAAACAGCTATCTGACTGATGTTCATATATTTTACCATGTTTTCCCTTAGTTTATTCACATCTTTTGCATCTTTTGCTAGCCATTTTCATCATTATTGTGTAGCTTTAGGACTAATCATGCATTAGAGTTTAGTTGCATTGCATTTGCATCTTTTCATGCATAAACAGGTGATTTTGGAGCTTAAGGAGCACGGAAACAATCCTGAGGAGAAGTGAAGCTATCTTGAAGGGAAAGCAAGAGAGTTAAGGCTGAAGAACCAAGGTCCAGAGTCCAACTCGACCAAGCACTCGACCGAGTGGGTAGATGGACTCGACCGAGTGGAGTGTGCACGAGAGAAGCCAGCTCGACCATGGACTCGACCGAGCACTGGTCGAGTTGACCGAGCCGTTAACTACTTTGAATTTTTCTATTTTTAGGGCTTCCACCTCCTCACCTATATAAGGCCTTGTACCTGCAGCCACCAAAGGGTCCAACTTTTTAGATATTCCCTAAACCTAGTTTTTACCTTTTTTAGTTTTATTCCTTTTGCATTTTTATTTTTAAGATCTTGTACTTCCTTATGAAAGAAGACTAGATTCATATATTTTGTTGGTTCTATAACTTTCAAGATATTGAGAATTTGAGTTTCATCCTTTTATCAATATTGAAGATCTTTGTTTAATCTTTCTAATAATGCAAGTTTCAATATTTTCTGGGTTTTTGACTTTGATCACCATGTATTGTTGTGAGTAGTTTCCTTAGGATCTTGAGGATGGGTTAGGATGGATTGATCTTGTGGTTTGTGTGACTTGGTCAAGCTTGATTGTTGTAGATCTCTTCTAGGGTAGATGATCTTAATGCTGATTCTATATCTGAGAGGGTAGAGTCTGATTTCAAGCTTCTTAGCATCACACCAATGTTTAGGAAGCATAGATAAGGCTAGATCTAGAGCTTACCATTAGGCTTGCTAAGAGATTAGAGGTCTTGTTTGGTTTGAGATGTATTGCTTAATGCCTGCTTGTGTAGATTCTTTACTGTGTGAGAACAAGTCTAGAATTGCATAGGTTTGATTGTTTCTTGACCATGAGAGTGGGAGAAACTTGTCTTAGATTAATATGTCTAGAGGTTAGCTCAAAGTTTGCTTGAGATTTGTTGACCAAGTTAGATAACCACAATGATTAGTCCATCCCATGAATCCATCCTCAGGACCTTCTTTGTTTATTGAAATCTTAGTCTTAATCCTGTTGCTTGCTTGTTGTTTGATTGGATTTAGCATTACTCTGTTTTTATTGCATTGCTCTGTTTCTGCGTCTAGTCTAGCTCGACCACCCACTCGACCTACACTCGGTCGAGTGCTGCTCGAGTTCATCCCCAGAACTCTGTGTCTATGATTTGTGTTTGTCTTGTTTCATTCCTGTTTCATTCCAGTTGCATACATTTAGTTTTCAGTTCATTAATTATCTTGCATTAGTTCATTAGTAGTAGTCTCTGTCTCTGTTCTTGCTTTATCACTGTTTCAATCATTCAGTTTCATTTGCATCTAGTTGTTAGTTCTTGTAGTTTATTTTCTGCATTTTACATTTTCTTCCTAGGATTGTTAGTGACAAACAATCTTTACATTTGTCTTAACTTAGATTCATATGCATATCTTAATTGTTCACAAACACTCATTTAGGATTGATACCTCTTGTACTGCAATAGCATAAGGGGAATTGAAACACCCATCCATCATTCCATTCATATCTCACCATTGCATACATCATCATTCACACCACAAAATAAACTTGTTTCAATTTGGCGCCGTTGCCCATTTGAGTGTGTTTTTGTGACATTTAGGATCCATATTAGTCTAAGATTAAGTTCTTTTATACGCTTGTGAGGTTTCTGTACTCGAATCTTCTGTTTCTGGGTTGAAGTTCCATTTCAGGTACCACTCGACCAGTCACTCGACCACCACTCGACCGAGTCGTGATCGAGCACCTGCTCGAGCCAGAAGCCGGATCTCTATAACCATCATTTTCCAGTCGACTTGACCTCCTACTTGAGCCTGTGCTCAGTCGCTTGCCTAGCAAAAATCGTTTGTGTCTGTTAATTCACACAAGGTCTAAAGTAAAGGACAATCTTCTTAGGCCTATTGACAACATCAACAAAAAGACCAAGAGTTTAGGAGCTAAGCAAAGGAGAGTTGTTCAGCAACAACAAGAGGTTATAGTAGCTATGGATCAACAGGATCAGGTTCAGAGACCAAGAAACATTGGTGCTGGAGATGCACCCAACACTCACAACCAAAGAGCTGGCATTGTGCCACCAACAACTTTGAGATCAAGAGTGGATTGATCTCAATGATTCAGGCCAATAAATTTCATGGATTGCCTATGGAAGATCCACTAGATCATCTTGATGAGTTTGATAGAATCTGTGGTCTTACCAAGATCAATGGAGTAAGTGAAGATGGTTTCCAGCTGAGGTTGTTCCCTTTCTCACTTGGGGACAAGGCTCATTTATGGGAACAGACTCTCCCTACTGGTGCAATCACTACTTGGGATGCATGCAAGAAGGCTTTCTTGGCCAAGTTTTTCTCCAATGCTAGGACAGCAAGACTAAGGAATGAGATCTCTGGATTTGCTCAAAGGAGTAATGAAAGCTTTTGTGAAGCTTGGGAGAGATTCAAGGGATACCAAACTCAATGTCCTCATCATGGTTTCAGTGTGGAGTCTTTGTTGAGCACATTGTATAGAGGAGTGCTTCCCAAGTTCAGAATGCTTCTTGATACAGCCTCCAATGGAAACTTCCTCAACAAAAATGTGGAAGAAGGCTGGGAGTTAGTAGAGAACCTTGCACAGTCTGATGGGAACTACAATGAGGACTATGACAGAACCATAAGGTCATCATCAACTGATCAAGAAGAAAAGTACAAGAAGGATCTGAAAATGGTGAATGAAAAGCTTGATAGGATCTTGCTAAGTCAGAAAAAGTCTATTCACTTTGTTAGTGAAGAGGAGCCTCCAGTTCAAGAGGGAGAGAATGAGTTTGCTGAGTTATGCTATATGCAAAACCAAGGAGGCTTCAAGGGTTATAACCAAGGAGGGTTTAGGAACAATAATCTGTCCTATAGGAGCACAAATGTGGCCAACCCACAAGATCAAGTCTACCCTCCTCAACAGCCTCAACAGCACCAAAACTATGTCCCCAAACAACAGCAACAGGTGTTCCAGCCCCAGTTGCGTCCCCCACCAGGGTTTCAGACTAACCAAGGCCAGGAACAAGACCTTAGAGCCATGGTACAACAGCTGTTGATTGGTCAAACACAAGGGAAGATAGAGGAAGCCAAACAGTTTGCTGAGCTAAACCAAAGGCTCACATCTCAATACAATGATCTGAATATGAAGTTTGAGGGTCTGAATTCCAGAGTTAAGTACATGGAGAGTAACATAGCCTCTTCTTCAGCTCCAAAACCCAACCAACTCCCTGGAAAAGCTGTCCAAAATCCAAGGAAGTTCACAGCCAAAGCCATTCAAGTTCATGAGGAAGAAGCCACTAAGGACAATGCAGTTCAAGTTTGGGGGAATTCATTAGTTACTGAAGCCCCAAGTGATGTTTGTAACAAGCAATTGGAGCTCGCACCTGAGCTCGACCATGGACTCGAGCAGCCACTCGACCGAGTGCGTGCTCGAGTGGTCGATCGAGCTGGACAGTCCGAAGCTGTCAAGCCTGCTAAGTACACTCCTCCTGCTTACAAGCCACCTCTTCCATTCCCAGGACGTTTCAAAGCACAAAAGATTAAGGAGCTTAGGGAAATCATTGAGAGAAAGGAGATGATGGCTAAGCAACAAGAAGAAGAGAGGGTTTTAAAGGAAGAAGCTGTGGTTGAGGAAGTGTTGGCCATACAAGAGATCACCATTGCTTACCAAGAAGAAGAGAGAGGACCTGCCTTGGAACAGTATGATCCATATCCTCTCTACAAAGACTTTTTGCTTGATTTGTCAAAGAAGAAGGCTGAAGCTCAAGATGAGAAGGATCTTGAGGACCTTGGAGGAGTTATCATTCCAATCAAGCTTAAGGATCCAGGTCCATTCTATCTGCCTTGCACATTTAGCTATCTTCACTACAATCAATGCCTTTGTGATTTGGGAGCTTCAACAAGTGTCATGCCATATTCCATAGCTTGGGAGAACTGACTTCAAATCTACTAAACTCCATGTGTGCCTAGCTGATGGGACAAATAGAGAGGTAGTTGGGAGGTTAGAGAATGTCCCAATCAAGATAGGAAGAGCAAGGATCCACACTGACTTTGTGGTGATAGAGATGGACAAGGAGCCTGAAGATCCAATCTTACTAGGGAGGCCATTCTTAGCTACTGTTGGAGCAGTTATTGATGTCAAGGAAGGTCTTGTGACCTTGAACATTGCTGAAGATGTAGTTATGAAGTTCAATATCTACAATCCAACCAACCTTCCCACCATTGATGACCAGCCTTTTACTATCAAGGACAAAGGTGGTCAAGAAGGGTTAAGTGATAAGGCAACTCCAAAAGCTGAGCTCCCACTTCAAGAGGATTCTGTGGAAAAGCTTAAGAGGTCAGTTCAAGAGTTGACTAGTATGGTTGAGGATCTTCAAGTAAAGCTGAACAAGAGGTCTTTGAGGAAAGCAAGACCAAGGCTCAAAATCAAGAAGAAATATGGTTTGTGTGCTAAGGGTGAGGTGATCAAGGATCAACTTCACAGTGACCAAGAGGTTCCAGGGAGGATTTCATCACCTCCTTGGTATCTAGCTTAGTGACTTTAAACAAGCTCACAAGGGAGGAAATCCCTAAGGTATCTCTGTACATATTGCCTTGGAATTTTAGTATTTTGATTTTTGCTTTCGTATTTTCATGGTTAGGCAAGCTAGGGAGTCTGAATAGAATAGGAAGGGACAGCTAACGGAGACTCGCGGTCCAGCTCGACCCCCCACTCGGACATGCACTCGACCGAGTCACGGTCGATTGGCATTGTCGAGCTGCCCCAATCACCTTCCTCCAGTCACCAGCTCGACCCCAGCTACACCTTTGATAGTATGCAGGAGGATGTGGACAGCTTCTTCTCCAATCCTTGAGGTAACATTATCACCTTACCATTGTATATACCATAGCATTTCATATGTTGTGTTTTGTTTTAAGTCTTGAATCCTCAAGCAAATTTTTTTTACACAAGGGACTGTGTGATTTAAGTTTGGGGGAGGGTTTGAGATAGCATTTGATGTTGTGTTTTGTTTTCTTATTTCAAATTTTTAGCATAATCATGTTAGTATTTGCATAGCATCTAAGGCATAGAAAAACCCTAAAAATTTGAAAATTTTTGCAAAAATCTTTAAAAAAAAAAAAAAAAGAGTGTTCATGTAGTTTGCACTGCACATTAGGATCTTGTTTAGCATGTTTCATGTAGGATTGTATAGTACTTGCATTAGGGATCTATGATGAGTATTCCCTTATTAGCTTGTTTATTCACTAGACTAGGATCAATGCCCAAGTTAATAGTACTTTGATGCTAGTTGAGTGGTTAGAATAAGATTGAACCAAGCCTTGAATTCCTACATTGCATTTGGTCTAAATTGAAGCATGTTGAGATTTGAAACCATTTCCTATTTATAAGAACCTAATATTGACTTTCCATTATCAATGTGTGCAATGCTTTAAACTCATGGATACCATATACATATTTGGATCATCTTCTTCCTTTTTACCACTCTTGTTGATCCAAGTAGCTGATTTCCTCATTAAGAATCAGTTCCCCTACCCCTAAACCAAACCTTCTTTCAAGCCATGTTTATTCTTGTGAGTGTGAGGCCTATTTTTGGGATTGAGTTTGGTAGAAAGTGTTAGGTTTGAACTGACAAGAGTAAAGCCTTGTGTAGTTCTTGTTTGCATTTTTCAAACTAGATAGGACTAGGTGGTTCACTTGTTGGGTTTGGGACTTGGCTATTATGAAAAAGAAAAGAGGAAAAAGAGAAAGAAAAGGTTAGAGTCTTTAGGAGGGGAATGTGTTTAAGAAAATTTAAAGTCTAGTGAAAGAATGGGAAGAATAAGGTTGTTTAAAGATGGTTCTAGTTAAAGAAAAGAAAGAAAGAAAAGAGAAGTCTAGCAAAATGCTTATATGTCTTAAGAATAAGAAGAAAAGAGAACCATAGCAAATAAGTAAGAATCCCCCATTCCACTAGAAAGATCAAATAAGAAACCTCTCCTAAGACTTTAAAACCAAAAGAGAAAAGGGTGAAAAAGAAGAAAAGAAGTTAAAGGGTAGCACTAGGACCAATTGGGTTTAGATTGATAGGATAAACACTTTGGGTGCCTTTGGGTAGACAAGGTTTTGTTCTTGTATGTGTCTAAGTGTTCTTACCTTTAGCATTCTTCTAAAGCTCAATCCATTGTTTTTATGAGAGAACCTTGATATTGATAAGCCCTACTCTAAAAAGAGACCATCATTGTCTCTAAACCTTTTACTGCCAAGCCAAATGAGTTTAAGCATTGCATAGAATTGATTCATGTTCTTGATTAATGAATGTTAAAGGAAATGGTTGATTTGAATGCATGTGGATGTCTAAGGCTCAAATCAGTGAAGGTTGTGATATGCTTGTCTAAAGTCTTTAAGTATAGCTCATTCAACTTGCATCATAGTACTAGTAACTTGGACATTGATTCTAGATGGTCTATTTGCAAGCTTTAGGAGCTGAGATCCCACTTTCAAACCTCATCTACCTTCTTATGTCTTGTTTATTTGCTTGAGGGCAAGCAAAGACTAAGTTTGGGGGTGTTGATGTTCATATATTTTACCATGTTTTCCCTTAGTTTATTCACATCTTTTGCATCTTTTGCTAGCCCTTTTCATCATTATTGTGTAGCTTTAGGACTAATCATGCATTAGAGTTTAGTTGCATTGCATTTGCATCTTTTCATGCATAAACAGGTGATTTTGGAGCTTAAGGAGCACGGAAACAATCCTGAGGAGAAGTGAAGCAATCTTGAAGGGAAAGCAAGAGAGTTAAGGCTGAAGAACCAAGGTCCAGAGTCCAACTCGACCAAGCACTCGACCGAGTGGGTAGATGGACTCGACCGAGTGGAGTGTGCACGAGAGAAGCCAGCTCGACCATGGACTCGACCGAGCACTGGTCGAGTTGACCGAGCCGTTGACTACTTTGACTTTTTCTATTTTTAGGGCTTCCACCTCCTCACCTATATAAGGCCTTGTACCTGCAGCCACCAAAGGGTCCAACTTTTTAGATATTCCCTAAACCTAGTTTTTACCTTTTTTAGTTTTATTCCTTTTGCATTTTTATTTTTAAGATCTTGTACTTCCTTATGAAAGAAGACTAGATTCATATATTTTGTTGGTTCTATAACTTTCAAGATATTGAGAATTTGAGTTTCATCCTTTCATCAATATTGAAGATCTTTGTTTAATCTTTCTAATAATGCAAGTTTCAATATTTTCTGGGTTTTTGACTTTGATCACCATGTATTGTTGTGAGTAGTTTCCTTAGGATCTTGAGGATGGGTTAGGATGGATTGATCTTGTGGTTTGTGTGACTTGGTCAAGCTTGATTGTTGTAGATCTCTTCTAGGGTAGATGATCTTAATGCTGATTCTATATCTGAGAGGGTAGAGTCTGATTTCAAGCTTCTTAGCTTCACACCAATGTTTAGGAAGCATAGATAAGGCTAGATCTAGAGCTTACCATTAGGCTTGCTAAGAGATTAGAGGTCTTGTTTGGTTTGAGATGTATTGCTTAATGCCTGCTTGTGTAGATTCTTTACTGTGTGAGAACAAGTCTAGAATTGCATAGGTTTGATTGTTTCTTGACCATGAGAGTGGGAGAAACTTGTCTTAGATTAATATGTCTAGAGGTTAGCTCAAAGTTTGCTTGAGATTTGTTGACCAAGTTAGATAACCACAATGATTAGTCCATCCCATGAATCCATCCTCAGGACCTTCTTTGTTTATTGAAATCTTAGTCTTAATCCTGTTGCTTGCTTGTTGTTTGATTGGATTTAGCATTACTCTGTTTTTATTGCATTGCTCTGTTTCTGCGTCTAGTCTAGCTCGACCACCCACTCGACCTACACTCGGTCGAGTGCTGCTCGAGTTCATCCCCAGAACTCTGTGTCTATGATTTGTGTTTGTCTTGTTTCATTCCTGTTTCATTCCAGTTGCATACATTTAGTTTTCAGTTCATTAATTATCTTGCATTAGTTCATTAGTAGTAGTCTCTGTCTCTGTTCTTGCTTTATCACTGTTTCAATCATTCAGTTTCATTTGCATCTAGTTGTTAGTTCTTGTAGTTTATTTTCTGCATTTTACATTTTCTTCCTAGGATTGTTAGTGACAAACAATCTTTATATTTGTCTTAACTAAGATTCATATGCATATCTTAATTGTTCACAAACACTCATTTAGGATTGATACCTCTTGTACTGCAATAGCATAAGGGGAATTGAAAATCCCATCCATCATTCCATTCATATCTCACCATTGCATACATCATCATTCACACCACAAAATAAACTTGTTTCACTTACTCTTTCTAGGGTCAAAATATGTAATAATCCAATGCATTTTAGTAAGTATAAGAGTTCGGGTTGAACTTGAAGTGTTTAAAGACCACTTAGACCCATTTTGTCACTAAACAGGCTAAAACCAAGAAAACATTGATTCTAAGCAGTAAAGAGCGTTGTTACTGTTTCTAGGGTCAGAATGTGTGATATTCCAATGCATTTTACTAATTGTAAGAGTTCGGGATGAATTTGGAGTGTTTAGACAACAGTTAAACCCGTTTTATCCAAAAACTGGCTTAAACCGAGTAAACAGGCTAAAACCAAGAGAAAACATTGACTCGAAGGATTAACCAGCTTTGTTACTCTTTCTAGGGTTAAAATATGTAACAATCCAATGCATTTGACTAATTATAAAAGTTCGGGTTGAATTTGGAGTGTTTAGACACCTCTTAGACCCATTTTGTCCCGAAACAGGCTAAAACCGAGAAAACATTGATTCAAAGCAGTAAACAGCTTTGTTACTGTTTCTAGGGTCAGAATGTGTGACAATCCAATGCATTTGACTAATTGTAAGAGTTCGGGATGAATTTGGAGTGTTTAGACAACAGTTAAACCCGTTTTATCCCAAAGAAGACTTAAATCTAGAAAACAGGCTAAACCCGAGAGAAAACATTGATTAGATGCATTAAACAGGTATGTTACTCTTTCTATGGTCAAAATATGTAACAATCCAATGCATTTGACTAATTATAAAAGTTCGGGTTGAATTTGGAGTGTTTAGACACCACTCATACCAATTTTGTCCCGAAACAGGCTAAAACCGAGAAAACGTTGATTCAAAGCAGTAAACAGCTTTGTTACTGTTTCTAGTGTCAGAATGTGTGACAATCCAAAGCAATTAAATAATTGTAAGAGTTCGGGATGAATTTGGAGTGTTTAGACAACAGTTAAACCCGTTTTATCTCAAAGCAAGCTTAAATCTAGAAAACAGCCTAAAACCGAGAGAAAACATTGATTCGAAGCATTAAACAGCTATCTTACTCTTTCTAGGGTCAAAATATGTAATAATCCAATGCATTTGAGTAATTATAAGAGTTCGGGTTGAATTTGGAGTGTTTAGACACCACTCATACCAATTTTGTACCGAAACAGGCTAAAACCGAGAAAACGTTGATTCAAAGCAATAAACAGCTTTGTTACTGTTTCTAGGGTCAAAATGTGTGACAATCCAATGCATTTAACTAATTGTAAGAGTTCGGGATGAATTTGGAGTGTTTAGACAACAGTTAAACCCGTTTTATCCCAAAGCAGGCTTAAATCTAGAAAACAGGCTAAAACCTAGAGAAAACATTGATTCGAAGCATTAAACAGCTATCTTACTCTTTCTAGGGTCAAAATATGTAACAATCCTATGCATTTGAGTAATTATAAGCGTTCGGGTTGAATTTGGAGTGTTTAGACACCACTCATACCAATTTTGTCCCGAAACTGGCTAAAACCGAGAAAACGTTGATCCAAAGCAGTAAACAGCTTTGTACTGTTTCTAGTGTCAGAATGTGTGACAATCCAATGCATTTAACTAATTGTAAGAGTTCGGGATGAATTTGGAGTGTTTAGACAACTGTTAAACCCGTTTTATCCCAAAGCAAGCTTAAATCTAGAAACCAGGCTAAAACCGAGAGAAAACATTGATTCGATGCAGTAAACAGGTATGTTACTCTTTCTATGGTCAAAATATGTGACAATCCAATGCATTTAAGTAATTATAAGAGTTCGGGTTGAATTTGGAGTATTTAGAGACCACTTAGACCCATTTTGTCACTAAACAGGCTAAAACCGAGAAAACATTGATTCTAAGCAGTAAACAGCATTGTTACTGTTTCTAGGGGCAGAATGTGTGACATTCCAATGCATTTGACTAATTGTAAGAGTTCGGGATGAATTTGGAGTGTTTAGACAACAGTTAAACCCGTTTTATCCCAAAACCGGCTTAAACCGAGAAAACAGGCTAAAACCAAGAGAAAACATTGACTCAAAGCATTAAACAGCTATGTTACTCTTTCTAGGGTTAAAATATGTAGCAATCCAATGCATTTGATTAATTATAAAAGTTCAGGTTGAATTTGGAGTGTTTAGACACCTCTTAGACCCATTTTGTCCCGAAACTGGCTAAAACCGAGAAAACGTTGATTCAAAGCAGTAAACAGCTTTGTTACTGTTTCTAGGGTCAGTATGTGTGACAATCCAATTTATTTGACTAATTGTAAGAGTTCGGGATGAATTTGTAGTGTTTAGACAACAATTAAACCCGTTTTATCTCAAAGCAGACTTAAATCTAGAAAACAGGCTAAAACAGAGAAAAAAAAGTGATTTGAAGCAGTAAACAGCTATGTTACTCTTTATAGGGTCAAAATATGAAACAATCCAATGCATTTGACTAATTAAAAGAGTTCGGGTTGAATTTGAGTGTTTAGACACCACTCATACCAATTTTGTCCCGAAACAGGCTAAAACCGAGAAGACGTTGATTCAAAGCAGTAAACAGCTTTGCTACTGTTTCTAGTGTCAGAATGTGTGACAATCCAAAGCAATTAAATAATTGTAAGAGTTCGGGATGAATTTGGAGTGTTTAGACAACAATTAAACCCGTTTTATCTCAAAGCAGGCTTAAATCTAGAAAACAGGCTAAAACCGAGAGAAAACATTGATTCGAAGCATTAAACAGCTATCTTACTCTTTCTAGGGTCAAAATATGTAATAATCCAATGCATTTGAGTAATTATAAGAGTTCGGGTTGAATTTGGAGTGTTTAGATACCACTCATACCAATTTTGTACCGAAACAGGCTAAAACCGAGAAAACGTTGATTCAAAGCAATAAACAGCTTTGTTACTGTTTCTAGGGTCAGAATGTGTGACAATCCAATGCATTTAACTAATTGTAAGAGTTCAGGATGAATTTGGAGTGTTTAGACAACAGTTAAACCCGTTTTATCCCAAAGCAGGCTTAAATCTAGAAAACAGGCTAAAACCTAGAGAAAACATTGATTCGAAGCATTAAACAGCTATCTTACTCTTTCTAGGGTCAAAATATGTAACAATCCAATGCATTTGAGTAATTATAAGCGTTCGGGTTGAATTTGGAGTGTTTAGACACCACTCATACCAATTTTGTCCCGAAACAGGCTAAAACCGAGAAAACGTTGATCCAAAGCAGTAAACAGCTTTGTACTGTTTCTAGTGTCAGAATGTGTGACAATCCAATGCATTTAACTAATTGTAACAGTTCGGGATGAATTTGGAGTGTTTAGACAACTGTTAAACCCGTTTTATCCCAAAGCAAGCTTAAATCTAGAAACCAGGCTAAAACCGAGAGAAAACATTGATTCGATGCAGTAAACAGGTATGTTACTCTTTCTATGGTCAAAATATGTGACAATCCAATGCATTAAAGTAATTATAAGAGTTCGGGTTGAATTTGGAGTGTTTAGAGACCACTCAGACCCATTTTGTCACTAAACAGGCTAAAACCGAGAAAACATTGATTCTAAGCAGTAAACAGCGTTGTTACTGTTTCTAGGGTCAGAATGTGTGACATTCCAATGCATTTGACTAATTGTAAGAGTTCGAGATGAATTTGGAGTGTTTAGACAACAGTTAAACCCGTTTTATCCCAAAACCGGCTTAAACCGAGAAAACAGGCTAAAACCAAGAGAAAACATTGACTCAAACCATTAAACAGCTATGTTACTCTTTCTAGGGTCAAAATATGTAACAATCCAATGCATTTGATTAATTATAAAAGTTCAGGTTGAATTTGGAGTGTTTAGATACCACTCATACCAATTTTGTACCGAAACAGGCTAAAACCGAGAAAGCGTTGATTCAAAGCAGTAAACAGCTTTGTTACTGTTTCTAGGGTCAATATGTGTGACAATCCAATGTATTTGACTAATTGTAAGAGTTCGGGATGAATTTGGAGTGTTTAGACAACAATTAAACCCGTTTTATCTCAAAGCAGGCTTAAATCTAGAAAACAGGCTAAAACCGAGAGAAAACATTGATTCGAAGCATTAAATAGCTATCTTACTCTTTCTAGGGTCAAAATATGTAATAATCCAATGCATTTGAGTAATTATAAGAGTTCGGGTTGAATTTGGAGTGTTTAGATACCACTCATACCACTTTTGTACCGAAACAGGCTAAAACCGAGAAAACGTTGATTCAAAGCAATAAACAGCTTTGTTACTGTTTCTAGGGTCAGAATGTGTGACAATCCAATGCATTTAACTAATTGTAAGAGTTCAGGATGAATTTGGAGTGTTTAGACAACAGTTAAACCCGTTTTATCCCAAAGCAGGCTTAAATCTAGAAAACAGGCTAAAACCTAGAGAAAACATTGATTCGAAGCATTAAACAGCTATCTTACTCTTTCTAGGGTCAAAATATGTAACAATCCAATGCATTTGAGTAATTATAAGCGTTCGGGTTGAATTTGGAGTGTTTAGACACCACTCATACCAATTTTGTCCCGAAACAGGCTAAAACCGAGAAAACGTTGATCCAAAGCAGTAAACAGCTTTGTACTGTTTCTAGTGTCAGAATGTGTGACAATCCAATGCATTTAACTAATTGTAACAGTTCGGGATGAATTTGGAGTGTTTAGACAACTGTTAAACCCGTTTTATCCCAAAGCAAGCTTAAATCTAGAAACCAGGCTAAAACCGAGAGAAAACATTGATTCGATGCAGTAAACAGGTATGTTACTCTTTCTATGGTCAAAATATGTGACAATCCAATGCATTTAAGTAATTATAAGAGTTCGGGTTGAATTTGGAGTGTTTAGAGACCACTCAGACCCATTTTGTCACTAAACAGGCTAAAACCGAGAAAACATTGATTCTAAGCAGTAAACAGCGTTGTTACTGTTTCTAGGGTCAGAATGTGTGACATTCCAATGCATTTGACTAATTGTAAGAGTTCGAGATGAATTTGGAGTGTTTAGACAACAGTTAAACCCGTTTTATCCCAAAACCGGCTTAAACCGAGAAAACAGGCTAAAACCAAGAGAAAACATTGACTCAAAGCATTAAACAGCTATGTTACTCTTTCTAGGGTCAAAATATGTAACAATCCAATGCATTTGATTAATTATAAAAGTTCAGGTTGAATTTGGAGTGTTTAGATACCACTCATACCAATTTTGTACCGAAACAGGCTAAAACCGAGAAAGCGTTGATTCAAAGCAGTAAACAGCTTTGTTACTGTTTCTAGGGTCAATATGTGTGACAATCCAATATATTTGACTAATTGTAAGAGTTCGGGATGAATTTGGAGTGTTTAGACAACAATTAAACCCGTTTTATCTCAAAGCAGGCTTAAATCTAGAAAACAGGCTAAAACCGAGAGAAAACATTGATTCGAAGCATTAAATAGCTATCTTACTCTTTCTAGGGTCAAAATATGTAATAATCCAATGCATTTGAGTAATTATAAGAGTTCGGGTTGAATTTGGAGTGTTTAGATACCACTCATACCAATTTTGTACCGAAACAGGCTAAAACCGAGAAAACGTTGATTCAAAGCAATAAACAGCTTTGTTACTGTTTCTAGGGTCAGAATGTGTGACAATCCAATGCATATAACTAATTGTAAGAGTTCAGGATGAATTTGGAGTGTTTAGACAACAGTTAAACCCGTTTTATCCCAAAGCATGCTTAAATCTAGAAAACAGGCTAAAACCTAGAGAAAACATTGATTCGAAGCATTAAACAGCTATCTTACTCTTTCTAGGGTCAAAATATGTAACAATCCAATGCATTTGAGTAATTATAAGCGTTCGAGTTGAATTTGGAGTGTTTTGACACCACTCATACCAATTTTGTCCCGAAACAGGCTAAAACCGAGAAAACGTTGATCCAAAGCAGTAAACAGCTTTGTACTGTTTCTAGTGTCAGAATGTGTGACAATCCAATGCATTTAACTAATTGTAACAGTTCGGGATGAATTTGGAGTGTTTAGACAACTGTTAAACCCGTTTTATCCCAAAGCAAGCTTAAATCTAGAAACCAGGCTAAAACCGAGAGAAAACATTGATTCGATGCAGTAAACAGGTATGTTACTCTTTCTATGGTCAAAATATGTGACAATACAATGCATTTAAGTAATTATAAGAGTTCGGGTTGAATTTGGAGTGTTTAGAGACCACTCAGACCCATTTTGTCACTAAACAGGCTAAAACCGAGAAAACATTGATTCTAAGCAGTAAACAGCGTTGTTACTGTTTCTAGGGTCAGAATGTGTGACATTCCAATGCATTTGACTAATTGTAAGAGTTCGAGATGAATTTGGAGTGTTTAGACAACAGTTAAACCCGTTTTATCCCAAAACCGGCTTAAACCAAGAAAACAGGCTAAAACCAAGAGAAAACATTGACTCAAAGCATTAAACAGCTATGTTACTCTTTCTAGGGTCAAAATATGTAACAATCCAATGCATTTGATTAATTATAAAAGTTCAGGTTGAATTTGGAGTGTTTAGACACCTCTTAGACCCATTTTGTCCCGAAACTGGCTAAAACCGAGAAAGCGTTGATTCAAAGCAGTAAACAGCTTTGTTACTGTTTCTAGGGTCAGTATGTGTGACAATCCAATGTCTTTGACTAATTGTAAGAGTTCGGGATGAATTTGGAGTGTTTAGACAACAATTAAACCCGTTTTATCTCAAAGCAGACTTAAATCTAGAAAACAGGCTAAAACCGAGAGAAAAAATTGATTTGAAGCAGTAAACAGCTATGTTACTCTTTATAGGGTCATAATATGAAACAATCCAATGCATTTGACTAATTAAAAGAGTTCGGGTTGAATTTGAGTGTTTAGACACCACTCATACCAATTTTGTCCCGAAACAGGCTAAAACCGAGAAAACGTTGATTCAAAGCAGTAAACAGCGTCGTTACTGTTTCTAGTGTCAGAATGTGTGACAATCCAAAGCAATTAAATAGTTGTAAGAGTTCGGGATGAATTTGGAGTGTTTAGAGAACAGTTAAACCCGTTTTATCTCAAAGCAGGCTTAAATATAGAAAACAGGCTAAAACCGAGAGAAAACATTGATTCGAAGCATTAAACAGCTATCTTACTCTTTCTAGGGTCACAATATGTAATAATCCAATGCATTTGAGTAATTATAAGAGTTCGGGTTGAATTTGGAGTGTTTAGACATCACTCATACCAATTTTGTACCGAAACAGGCTAAAACCGAGAAAACGTTGATTCAAAGCAATAAACAGCTTTGTTACTGTTTCTAGGGTCAGAATGTGTGACAATCCAATGCATTTAACTAATTGTAAGAGTTCGGGATGAATTTGGAGTGTTTAGACAACAGTTAAACCCGTTTTATCCCAAAGCAGGCTTAAATCTAGAAAACAGGCTAAAACCTAGAGAAAACATTGATTTGAAGCATTAAACAGCTATCTTAATCTTTCTAGGGTCAAAATATGTAACAATCCAATGCATTTGAGTAATTATAAGCGTTCGGGTTGAATTTGGAGTGTTTAGACACCACTCATACCAATTTTGTCCCGAAACAGGCTAAAACCGAGAAAACGTTGATCCAAAGCAGTAAACAGCTTTGTACTGTTTCTAGTGTCAGAATGTGTGACAATCCAATGCATTTAACTAATTGTAAGAGTTCGGGATGAATTTGGAGTGTTTAGACAACTGTTAAACCCGTTTTATCCCAAAGCAAGCTTAAATCTAGAAACCAGGCTAAAACCGAGAGAAAACATTGATTCGATGCAGTAAACAGGTATGTTACTCTTTCTATGGTCAAAATATGTGACAATCCAATGCATTTAAGTAATTATAAGAGTTCGGGTTGAATTTGGAGTGTTTAGAGACCACTTAGACCCATTTTGACACTAAACAGGCTAAAACCGAGAAAACATTCATTCTAAGCAGTAAACAGCGTTGTTACTGTTTCTAGGGTCAGAATGTGTGACATTCCAATGCATTTGACTAATTGTAAGAGTTCGGGATGAATTTGGAGTGTTTAGACAACAGTTAAACCCGTTTTATCCCAAAACCGGCTTAAACCGAGAAAACAGGCTAAAACCAAGAGAAAACATTGACTCAAAGCATTAAACAGCTATGTTACTCTTTCTAGGGTCAATATATGTAACAATCCAATGCATTTGATTAATTATAAAAGTTCAGGTTGAATTTGGAGTGTTTAGACACCTCTTAGACCCATTTTGTCCTGAAACTGGCTAAAACCGAGAAAGCATTGATTCAAAGCAGCAAACAGCTTTGTTACTATTTCTAGGGTCAGTATGTGTGACAATCCAATGTATTTGACTAATTGTAAGAGTTTGGGATGAATTTGGAGTGTTTAGACAACAATTAAACCCGTTTTATCTCAAAGCAGACTTAAATCTTGAAAACAGGCTAAAACCGAGAGAAAAAATTGATTTGAAGCAGTAAACAGCTATGTTACTCTTTATAGGGTCAAAATATGAAACAATCCAATGCATTTGACTAATTAAAAGAGTTCGGGTTGAATTTGAGTGTTTAGACACCACTCATACCAATTTTGTCCCGAAACAGGCTAAAACCGAGAAAACGTTGATTCAAAGCAGTAAACAGCTTTGTTACTGTTTCTAGTGTCAGAATGTGTGACAATCCAAAGCAATTAAATAATTGTAAGAGTTCGGGATGAATTTGGAGTGTTTAGACAACAGTTAAACCCGTTTTATCTCAAAGCAAGCTTAAATCTAGAAAACAGCCTAAAACCGAGAGAAAACATTGATTCGAAGCATTAAACAGCTATCTTACTCTTTCTAGGGTCAAAATATGTAATAATCCAATGCATTTGAGTAATTATAAGAGTTCGGGTTGAATTTGGAGTGTTTAGACACCACTCATACCAATTTTGTACCGAAACAGGCTAAAACCGAGAAAACGTTGATTCAAAGCAATAAACAGCTTTGTTACTGTTTCTAGGGTCAGAATGTGTGACAATCCAATGCATTTAACTAATTGTAAGAGTTCGGGATGAATTTGGAGTGTTTAGACAACAGTTAAACCCGTTTAATCCCAAAGCAGGCTTAAATCTAGAAAACAGGCTAAAACCAAGAGAAAACATTGACTCGAAGCATTAAACAGCTATGTTACTCTTTCTAGGGTCAAAATATGTAACAATCCAATGCATTTGAGTAATTATAAGCGTTCGGGTTGAATTTGGAGTGTTTAGACACCTCTTAGACCCATTTTGTCCCGAAACAGGCTAAAACCGAGAAAACGTTGATTCAAAGCAGTAAACAGCTTTGTTACTGTTTCTAGTGTCAGAATGTGTGACAATCCAATCCATTTAAATAATTGTAAGAGTTCGGGATGAATTTGGAGTGTTTAGACAACAGTTAAACCCGTTTTATCCCAAAGCAGGCTTAAATCTAGAAAACAGGCTAAAACTGAGAGAAAACATTGATTCGAAGCATTAAACAGCTATCTTACTCTTTCTAGGGTCAAAATATGTAATAATCCAATGCATTTGAGTAATTATAAGAGTTCGGGTTGAATTTGGAATGTTTAGACACCACTTATACCAATTTTGTCCCGAAACAGGCTAAAACCGAGAAAACGTTGATTCAAAGCAGTAAACAGCTTTGTTACTGTTTCTAGGGTCAGAATGTGTGACAATCCAATGCATTTAACTAATTGTAAGAGTTCGGGATGAATTTGGAGTGTTTGGACAACAATTAAACCCGTTTTATCCCAAAACAAGCTTAAATCTAGAAAACAGGCTAAAACCGAAAGAAAACATTGATTCGAAGCAGTAAACAGCAATGTTACTCTTTATACGGTCAAAATATGTAACAATCCAATGCATTTGAGTTTAGAGGAGTTCGGTGATGTTCATATATTTTACCTTGTTTTCCCTGAGTTTATTCACAACTTTTGCATCTTTTGCTATCCATTTAGGCCATTATTATGTAGCTTTAGGACTAATCATGCATTAGAGTATAGTTGCATTGCATTTGCATCTTTTCATGCATAAACAGGTGATTTTGGAGCTTAAGGAGCATGGAAGCAATGCTGAGGAGAAGTGAAGCAATCCTGAGGAGAAAACAAGAGAGTTAAGGCTGTAGAATCAAGGTCCGGAGTCCAACTCGACCGCACCACTCGACCATCACTCGACCGTGTGCTGAGGAGGACTCGACCGAGTGGAAAACGCACGAGAGAAGCCAGCTCGACCCCCCCACTCGACCGAGCACTGGTCGAGTTGACCGAGCCGTTGACTACTTTGACTTTTTGTATTTTTAGGGCTTCCACCTCATCTCCTATATAAAGCCCTTTTACCTGCAGCCACCAAAGAGTCCAGCTTTTTACCTTTTTTAGATATTATTCCTTTTGCACTTTTATTTTATTTTTAGATCTTGTACTTGTTTGAGAGAGAAAGACTAGATTCTTATATTTTGTTTGTTTCATAACTTTCAAAGTATTAAGATTTCGAGTTTTATTCCTTCATCAATATTGTAGATCTCGGTTTCATCTTTCTAATGATGCAAGTTTCATTATTTTCTGGTTTTTTGACATATTTCACCATGTGTTCTTGTGAGTAGTTTGCTTAGGACCTTGAGGATGGGTTAGGCTGGGTTGATCTTGTGGTTTGTTTGATTTGGTCAAGCTTGATTGTTGTAGATCTTAATGCTGATCCTATATCTGAGAGGGTAGGGTTTGATTTCAAGCATCTTAGCATCACACCAATGTCTAAGGAGCATAGATAAGGCTAGATCTAGAGCTTACCATTAGGCTTGCTAAGAGATTAGGAGTCTTGTTTGGTTTGAGATGTATTGCTTAATGCCTGCTTGTGTAGATTCTTTACTTTGTGAGAACAAGTCTAGAATTGCATAGGTTTGATTGTTTCTTGCCATGAGAGTGGATTAAACATGTCTTAGAATAGTATGTCTAGAGATCAGCTCAATGTTTGCTTGAGATTTGTTGACCAAGTTAGATAACCACAATGATTAGCTCAGCCCATGAATCCCTCCTCAAGGCCTTCTTTGTTTATTGAAATCTTAGTTTAAATATCATTGCTTGCTTGTTGTTTGATTAGTTTTAGCATTGCTCTGTTTTTCTTGTGTTGCTCTGTTTTCACGTTTAAGTCTAGCTCGACCACGTACTCGACCTACACACGGTCGAGTGCTGCTCGAGTTCATCCCCAGAACTTGTGTTTTTGATTTGTAATTGTCTTGTTTCATTCCTGTTTCATTTCCATTGCATTCACGTAGTTTCCTGTTCATTACTTGTCTTGCATTAGTTCATTAGCATAGTTTCTATCTTTGTTCTAGTTTCATTATAGCTTTAAATTGTTTGTTCTGTTTGCATTTAGTATCCTGTTCTAGTTGTTTTTACTTTCTGCATTTCATATCTCATTTTAGGATTGTTAGTGACAAACAATCTTTACAATTGGCTTGACTTAGACTCATATGAACATCTTAATTGTTCACAATCACTCAGATAGGATTGACACCTCTTATACTGCAACTGCATAAGGGGAATTGAAACACCCTGATTTCTATTCATTCAATACATCATCATTCCATACATCATTCATTCATACAACACAAAGAAAGTCAGTTTCAATTTGGCGCCGTTGCCCATTTGAGTGTGTTTTGTGACATTTAGGATCATTATTAGTCTAAGATTAAGTTCGTTTTACACACTTGTGAAGTTACTGAACTGGAATCTTCCTTTGCTTGGCTGTTTTGTGTTTCAGGTACCCACTCGACCACCTACTCGACCACCACTCGACCGAGCTGTGATCGAGCACCTGATCGAGCCAGAAGCCGGATACAATTAGCCATTACTTGCCAGTCGACTCGACCACCCACTCGAGCCTGCGCTCGACCGTGTACCTGTTCGAGTCTGTAGTAGAGTTTGTTGATGCACACAAGGTCAACAGGCAAAGATAGTCTTCAACAGCCTATTGACAACATCCACAGGCTACAGAAGGGTTTGAGACATAAGCAAGGAAGAGTAGTTCAACAACAACAAGGTCAAGACATCATGGAGCAACAAGCTATCCATGAGCAAAGACCAAGGCACATTGGTGCAGGAGATGCACCCAATACCCACAACCAAAGGGCTGGAATTGTGCCACCTTCAGTAGCAAACAATAACTTTGAGATCAAGAGTGGATTGATCTCAATGATACAAGCCAACAAGTTTCATGGGTTGCCAATGGAGGATCCACTAGATCACCTTGATGAGTTTGACAGAATATGTGGACTCACTAAGATCAATGGAGTGAGTGAAGATGGATTCAAATTAAGGCTCTTCCCATTTTCTCTTGGAGACAAAGCTCACCTTTGGGAGAAGACTCTACCTACTGGAGCTATCACCACATGGGATGCATGTAAGAAAGCTTTTCTGGCCAAGTTCTTCTCCAATGCAAGGACTGCTAGGTTGAGGAATGAAATTTCTGGGTTTGCTCAAAGGAATAATGAGAGCTTTTGTGAAGCTTGGGAGAGGTTTAAAGGATTCCATGGCTTCAGCAATGAGTCACTTCTAAGCACCTTGTATAGAGGAGTGCTTCCCAAGATAAGAATGCTTCTTAACACAGCCTCTAATGGCAATTTCCTCAACAAGAATGTGGAAGAAGGATGGGAATTAGTTGAGAATCTTGCTCAATCTGATGGCAATTATAATGAGGACTATGATAGGACCATAAGGAGCTCCTCAACTGATCAAGATGACAGGTATAAGAACGATTTGAAGATGGTCAATGAGAAGCTTGACAAGATCCTCCTCAGCCAATCCAAGTCCATTCACTTCATTGGTGAAGAGGAAGCTCCAGTTCAAGAGGGGGAGCCTGAATTTGCTGAGTTGTGCTACATGCAAAACCAGGGAGGATTCAAAGGCTACAACCAAGGAGGTTTCAAGAACAACAATCTCTCTTATAGGAGCACCAATGTGGCCAACCCTCAAGACCAGGTCTATCCACCTCCTCAACCTCAACAGCAACAAAACTACATCACCAAGCAACAACACCAAGTGTTCCAGCCCCAATTGTGTCCCCCACCAGAGTTTCAGACTAACCAAGGCCAGGAACAAGACTTAAGAGCAATGATGCAACAGTTGTTGATTGGGCAAACACAAGGCAAGATTGAGGAAGCCAAGCAGTTTGATGAGTTGAATCAAAGGCTCACATCACAGTACAATGATCTGAACATGAAGTTTGAAGGGAGTAACATTGCCTCTACTTCAGCTCCTAAACCCAACCAACTCCCTGGAAAAGCTGTTCAAAATCCAAGGGAGTTCACTGCAAAAGCCATTCATATCTCTGATGAGGAAGTCACTGAGGACAGTGAAGTCCAAGTTTGGGGGAATTCATTAGTTACTGAAGCCCCAAGTGACGTTTGTGCAAAGCAACTGGAGTCCGTTATTGCACTCGACCAAGTACTCGAACAGCCACTCGACCGAGTGCATGCTCGAGTGGCCGATCGAGTTGCAGACTCAGAAGCTGTCAAGCCTGCTAAGTACACTCCTCCTGCTTACAAGCCACATCTTCCATTCCCAGGACGTTTCAAAGCACAAAAGATTAAGGAGCTTAAGGAGGCTAAAGCTCAAGATGAGAAGGATCTTGAGGACCTTGGAGGAGTTATCATTCCAATCAAGCTTAAGGATCCAGGTCCATTCTATCTGCCTTGCACACTTAGCTATCTTCACTACAACCAATGCCTTTGTGATTTGGGAGCTTCAACAAGTGTGATGCCATACTCCATAGCACAAAAGCTTGGGAGAACTGATTTCAAATCCACCAACCTTCATATATGTCTAGCTGATGGGTCAAACAAGGAGATAGTTGGAAGGTTGGAGAATGTCCCAGTCAAGATAGGGAAGGCAAGGGTCCACACTGATTTTGTGGTGTTGGAGATGGACAAGGAACCTGAAGATCCAATCATTCTTGGAAGGCCATTCCTAGCCACTGTTGGAGCAGTTATTGATGTCAAAGAGGGTCTTGTGACCTTGAACATTGCTGAAGATATAGCCATGAAGTTTAACATCTATAACCCAACCAACCTTCCTACCATTGATGATCAACCTTTTACTATCAAGGACAAAGGAGGTCAAGAAGGTTCAAGTGGTGAAGCAACTCCAAAAGCTAAGCTCTCCTTTCAAGATGATTCTGTGGAAAAGCTTAAGAGGTCAGTTCAAGAGTTGACTAGTATGGTTGAGGATCTTCAAGTTAAGCTGAACAAGAGGTCCTTAAGGAAGGCAAGACCAAGGCTCAAAATCAAGAAGAAACATGGTTTGTGTGTTAAGGGTGAGGTGATCAAGGATCAACTTCACAGTGATCAAGAGGTTCTAGGGAGGATTTCATCACCTCCCTGGTATCTAAACCAAGTCTAAAAAGGACACCAAAGTCAAGCTTAGTGACTTTAAGCAAGCTCACTAGGGAGGAAGTCCCTAAGGTATCCTTTGTAAATATGGTTTATTTTCCTTGTAGTTTTGATGTGTTTTCTTTTTTATTTGTGTTGGACAGGCCTTTAGGTGAGAATGTAGTTGGGTAAGGAGAGATTTAGACTTGGAGAAGGAGACTCGCAAGCCCACTCGACCTACCCACGAGAGGTACTCGACCGAGCTGGAAAGGAATTGAGGCCCATTTGATCTTCAAATCGCTAGAACGATCGAGTGGAGGGAAGAACAAGAAGAAAAATTTTGAAATATCAAAATTTGGTCAAGGTGCTCGACCATGTACAGTCGAGTGTGGGGTCGAGTGGCAGCAAAAAGCAGGTCAAAGATTCCCATTTCAAATTTGAATGGTATGGACGCTCCACCCTTGTCTCTTTGTCCCCTTAGCTTCTTTATATAGACCTTGCACGAAATTATACCTCTCACATTCTCCCATTTGCTCAAAACCATTGAATTCAAGTTTTAAATTCTCTCTCATAGCTTATCTTTTGCTCAAGCTTAGTTCTTTCAAGTTTTTGGTTCACTAACCTATTAACTTTGACCTTTGAGTCTATTCCCTTCAGTTCTATTTGAAAAATGTCTTCAAGAATCACTAGGAAGTCTCAACAAACCGCTGCAACCTCCATGGAACGTCATGATGCTAGCCTTGAATCAAGAGGAGAAGCTGGAAGGGCCACTCGACGCCCCACTCGATCATGCACTCGACCAAGTGGTGGTTCGAGCAGCCGGTCAAGCCGGATGCCGCGTCCAAGGAGAGAGAGAGTTGAGGAAGATCCTGAGAGGACTGAAAGTGAGGAGGAAAGGGAATCAACTCTCAATGAGTTCATGAGGAGACACAAGGCCAAAGGGAAGAGGCCAGCAGTTGAGGTTGAACAAGAGGAGAGTGAGAATGAGAGTGAGGAAGAAAGTGAAAAAGAAGAGATAGAGGATGATGGAGAAGCTGAGTCCTGTGGGTTGTCAAAGAGGCAACTCTATGATGCTTTCATGAGAATGGAGTTCTTAGGGAGTAGATATCCACACAAGGAAACCATGGAGAAGCTAGCCATTGGTGAAGATGTGGAGTATCTCTTTGAGAAGAGCAACCTAACCAAGTTTATGGGGCTTTGCATGGAGGGGTACAAAGAAGAGAGCTGTGAGTTTCTAGCCACAGTCAAGCTGCATACATATGCAAGGAAGGATGCTGAGTTTGGAGCTGGTCACATTGCTTTCACAATCAAGGGGAAAAGGTATGAACTTTCAATGAAGAAGATAGTCAATGTGTTTGGTTTTGAGGTTGGGAGCAATAGGAGTTTGATGATTCCAAGAGAAGAGCTCTATGTTGTGTGGGAAACCATTGGGGACAACAAATACTACTCATCCTCCAATTCCAAGAGTTCAAGGATAAGGAGCCCAGTCCTAAGGTACTTCCAAAAAGCTCTTGCCAACACCTTCTTTGCTAGGAAGGAAACTGGGAATATTAATGAGGGGGAGCTAAAGATGATTGATTTGGCTCTCAATGGAGTCATCTTCCAAGCAAGGAATGGCACCATTATTCTTGGGAGAACTGTGGAGACTGACCTAGCAATGGTGCTCATTGATCACATGATTTACTTGAGAAGTTGGGTAGGCAAGTTGGAGAATAAAGGATCAAGAGTAGCACTAACCATTGGAGGCATCATTACTCCAATCCTTCAAGCTGCTAAGGTTCCACTTAGAGGAGAAAGGGTTTCACCAAGATGGATTGACTCTAGCTACCTCACCTCTACTCTCATCCTAGCCAAGGAGATGCATCAAGGGAATCACATTTTCAACTTTGAACTTCCAACACTTGGGAAAAAGCAACTGATTTTGCCTAACCAAGAGCTCACTACCATTCAAGAAGGAGCCAACATTTACTTTTGGCCAGCTGAGGAGCATTTGTTTGATGGGATAGTTCAACTTAGAGTTGATGAAGCTGGAGATGTGCAAATGGCTGATGGGGAGGAGCAATTTTACTTTGAGGATTATGAGCTCAACCCAAGAGATAGTAGAGGAGTGAGGGAGGCTACCAAGAGATTAACCCTTCTGCAAAAATGGAACAAATGGCATGGGAAGAGGTTTGATAAGCTGAAGAAGAAGGTTACCAACATGGCTAAGTCCATCAAGGGCTTAAAGAAGGAGATTGCTGAGTTGAAGAGTGGGAATTCTTCACCTACACCATCAAGCCCTTTGAGGAGGAGTAGCTCAACTAGAGCACTTTCTAGAGTTGCGAACCCTGTGGAACCAGCTAGGGCTTCAATGTATGAGCCAAATCAGAGGAAGAGGAGCTCAAGTACCCGAGAACAACCCTTTTCAAGGTACTCGACCGGGTCACTCGAGCACCCACTCGACCGAGCACCCCCAATGCACTCGGCCGAGTTCCAGCCCAGATCACCCTATGGTTTCCCACCTCCAGCTGCTTATCCAGGATATCAAGGTTACCCTCCCATCCCACCCCAATACTTCATGGATCCAGCACTCTACCAGCAGTTCTACCAGCAGCAAGGTCAACATTTTGACACTCGTGGTCCAGCTCGACCCCCCCACTCGAGCACGTACTCGACCGAGTCCCGGTCGATCCCCATCAACGAGCTGCCCCACTCTCCACCTCCAAGTCACCAACAAGACCCCAACTACTCCTATGACAGCATGCAGATGGATGTGGACAACTACTTCCACAATCCCTAAGGTACCACTATCACCTTCCCTTGTAGATATCATAGCATTTGACATTGTGTTTTGTTTTTTGTTTTTCATCTTGAATCCTCAATCAAATTTCTTTCACACAGGGACTGTGTGATTTAAGTTTGGGGGAGGGTTTGAGATAGCATTTGACATTGTGTTTTGTGATTCTTATTTCAAATTTTTAGCATAATCATGTTAATACTTGCATAGCATCTAAGGCATAGAAAAACCCTAAAAATTTGAAAATTTTTGCAAAAATCTTTAAAAAAAAAAAAGTGTTCATGTAGTTTGCACTGCACATTAGGATCTTGTTTAGCATGTTTCATGTAGGATTGTGTAGTACTTGCATTAGGGATCTATGATGAGTATTCCCTTATTAGCTTGTTTATTCACTAGACTAGGATCAATGCCCAAGTTAATAGTACTTTGATGCTAGTTGAGTGGTTAGAATAAGATTGAACCAAGCCTTGAATTCCTACATTGCATTTGGTCTAAATTGAAGCATGTTGAGATTTGAAACCATTTCCTATTTATAAGAACCTAATATTGACTTTCAATTATCAATGTCTGCAATGCTTTAAACTCATGGATACCACATATATATTTGGATTATCTTCTTCCTTTTTACCACTCTTGTTGATCCAAGTAGCTGATTTCCTCATTAAGAATCAGTTCCCCTACCCCTAAACCAAACCTTCTTTCAAGCCATGTTTATTCTTGTGTGTGTGAGGCCTATTTTTGGGATTGAGCTTGGTAGAAAGTGTTAGGTTTGAACTGACAAGAGTAAAGCCTTGTGTAGTTCTAGTTTGCATTTTTCAAACTAGATAGGGTTTGGGACTTGGCTATTATGAAAAGAAAAAAAAGGAAAAAGAGAAAGAAAAGGTTAGAGTCTTTAGGAGGGGAATGTGTTTAAGAAAATTTAAAGTCTAGTGAAAGAATGGGAAGAATAAGGTTGTTTAAAGATGATTCTAGTTAAAGAAAAGAAAGAAAGAAAAGAGAAGTCTAGCAAAATGCTTATATGTCTTAAGAATAAGAAGAAAAGAGAACCATAGCAAATAAGTAAGAATCCCCCATTCCACTAGAAAGATCAAATAAGAAACCTCTCCTAAGACTTTAAAACCAAAAGAGAAAAGGGTGAAAAAGAAGAAAAGAAGTTAAAGGGTAGCACTAGGATCAATTGGGTTTAGATTGATAGGATAAACACTTTGGGTGCCTTTGGGTAGACAAGGTTTTGTTCTTGTATGTGTCTAAGTGTTCTTACCTTTAGCATTCTTCTAAAGCTCAATCCATTTTTTTTATGAGAGAACCTTGATATTGATATGCCCTACTCTAAAAAGAGACCATCATTGTCTCTAAACCTTTTACTGCCAAGCCAAATGAGTTTAAGCATTGCATAGAATTGATTCATGTTCTTGATTAATGAATGTCAAAGGAAATGGTTGATTTGAATGCATGTGGATGTCTAAGGCTAAAATCAGTGAAGGTTGTGATATGCTTGTCTAAAGTCTTTAAGTATAGCTCATTCAACTTGCATCATAGTACTAGTAACTTGGACATTGATTCTAGATAGTCTATTTGCAAGCTTTAGGAGCTGAGATCCCACTTTCAAACCTCACCTACCTTCTTTTGTCTTGATTATTTGCTTGAGGGCAAGCAAAGACTAAGTTTGGGGGTGTTGATGTTCATATATTTTACCTTGTTTTCCCTTAGTTTATTCACAACTTTTGCATCTTTTGCTATCCATTTAGGCCATTATTGTGTAGCTTTAGGACTAATCATGCATTAGAGTATAGTTGCATTGCATTTGCATCTTTTCATGCATAAACAGGTGATTTTGGAGCTTAAGGAGCATGGAAGCAATGCTGAGGAGAAGTGAAGCAATCCTGAGGAGAAAACAAGAGAGTTAAGGCTGTAGAATCAAGGTCCGGAGTCCAACTCGACCGCACCACTCGACCACCACTCGACCGTGTGGAGAACGCACGAGAGAAGCCAGCTCGACCCCCTCACTCGACCGAGCACTGGTCGAGTTGACCGAGCCGTTGACTACTTTGACTTTTTGTATTTTTAGGGCTTCCACCTCATCTCCTATATAAAGCCCTTGTACCTGCAGCCACCAAAGAGTCCAGCTTTTTAGAGAGTCTAAAACCTAGTTTTTACCTTTTTTAGATATTATTCCTTTTGCACTTTTATTTTATTTTTAGATCTTGTACTTGTTTGAGAGAGAAAGACTAGATTCTTATATTTTGTTTGTTTCATAACTTTCAAAGTATTAAGATTTCGAGTTTTATTCCTTCATCAATATTGTAGATCTCTGTTTCATCTTTCTAATGATGCAAGTTTCATTATTTTCTGGGTTTTTGACATATTTCACCATGTGTTCTTGTGAGTAGTTTGCTTAGGACCTTGAGGATGGGTTAGGCTGGGTTGATCTTGTGGTTTGTTTGATTTGGTCAAGCTTGATTGTTGTAGATCTCTTCTAGGCTAGATGATCTTAATGCTGATCGTATATCTGAGAGGGTAGGGTTTGATTTCAAGCATCTTAGCATCACACCAATGTCTAAGGAGCATAGATAAGGCTAGATCTAGAGCTTACCATTAGGCTTGCTAAGAGATTAGGAGTCTTGTTTGGTTTGAGATGTATTGCTTAATGCCTGCTTGTGTAGATTCTTTACTTTGTGAGAACAAGTCTAGAATTGCATAGGTTTGATTGTTTCTTGCCATGAGAGTGGATTAAACATGTCTTAGAATAGTATGTCTAGAGATCATCTCAATGTTTGCTTGAGATTTGTTGACCAAGTTAGATAACAACAATCATTAGCTCAGCCCATGAATCCCTCCTCAAGGCCTTCTTTGTTTATTGAAATCTTAGTTTAAATATCATTGCTTGCTTGTTGTTTGATTAGTTTTAGCATTGCTCTGTTTTTCTTGTGTTGCTCTGTTTTCACGTTTAAGTCTAGCTCGACCACGTACTCGACCTACACACGGTCGAGTGCTGCTCGAGTTCATCCCCAGAACTTGTGTTTTTGATTTGTAATTGTCTTGTTTCATTCCTGTTTCATTTCCATTGCATTCACGTAGTTTCCTGTTCATTACTTGTCTTGCATTAGTTCATTAGCATAGTTTCTATCTTTGTTCTAGTTTCATTATAGCTTTAAATTGTTTGTTCTGTTTGCATTTAGTATCCTGTTCTAGTTGTTTTTACTTTCTGAATTTCATATCTCATTTTAGGATTGTTAGTGACAAACAATCTTTACAATTGGCTTGACTTAGACTCATATGCACATCTTAATTGTTCACAATCACTCAGATAGGATTGACACCTCTTATACTGCAACTGCATAAGGGGAATTGAAAAACCCTGACTTCTATTCATTCCATACATCATCATTCCATACATCATTCAATCATACACCACAAAGAAAGTCAGTTTCATTCGGGTTGAATTTGGAGTGTTTAGATACCACTCATACCAATTTTGTCCCGAAACAGGCTAAAACCGAGAAAACGTTGATCCAAAGCAGTAAACAGCTTTGTTACTGTTTCTAGTGTCAGATTGTGTGACAATCCAATCCATTTAAATAATTGTAAGAGTTAGGGATGAATTTGGAGTGTTTAGACAACTGTTAAACCCGTTTTATCCCAAAGCAAGCTTAAATCTAGAAACCAGGCTAAAACCGAGAGAAAACATTGATTCGATGCATTAAACAGGTATGTTACTCTTTCTATGGTCAAAATATGTGACAATCCAATGCATTTAAGTAACTATAAGAGTTCGGGTTGAATTTGGAGTGTTTAGAGACCACTTAGACCCATATTGTCACTAAACAGGCTAAAACCGAGAAAACATTGATTCTAAGCAGTAAACAGCGTTGTTACTGTTTCTAGGGTCAGAATGTGTGACAATCCAATGCATTTAACTAATTGTAAGAGTTCGGGATGAATTTGGAGTGTTTAGACAACAGTTAAACCCGTTTTATCCCAAAACAAGCTTAAATCTAGAAAACAGGCTAAAACCGAATGAAAACATTGATTCGAAGCAGTAAACAGCAATGTAACTCTTTATACGGTCAAAATATGTATCAATCCAATGCATTTGACTAATTACAAGACTTGGGGTTGAATTTGGAGTGTTTAGACACCACTCATACCAATTTTGTCCCAAAACAGGCTAAAACCGAGAAAACGTTGATTCAAAGCAGTAAACAGCTTTGTTACTGTTTCTAGTGTCAGAATGTGTAACAATCCAATCCATTTAAATAATTGTAAGAGTTCGGGATGAATTTGGAGTGTTTAGACAACAGTTAAACCCGTTTTATCCCAAAACAGGCTAAAACCAAGAGAAAACATTGACTCGAAACATTAAACAGCTATGTTACTCTTTCGAGGGTAAAAATATGTAACAATCCAATGCATTTGATTAATTATAAGAGTTCGGGTTGAATTTGGAGTGTTTAGTCAACTATCAAACCCGTTTTATCTCAAAGCAGACTTAAATCTAGAAAACAGGCTAAAACCGAATGAAAACATTGATTATAAGCAGTAAACAGCAATGTAACTCTTTATATGGTCAAAATATGTAACAATGCAATGCATTTGACTAATTATAAGACTTGGGGTTGAATTTCGAGTGTTTAGACACTACTCATACCAATTTTGTCCCGAAACAGGCTAAAACCGAGAAAACGTTGATTCAAAGCAGTAAACAGCTTTGTTACTGTTTCTAGTGTCAGAATGTGTGACAATCCAATCCATTTAAATAATTGTAAGAGTTCGGGATGAATTTGGAGTGTTTAGACAACAGTTAAACCCGTTTTATCCCAAAGCAGGCTTAAATCTAGAAAACAGGCTAAAACCTAGAGAAAACATCGATTTGAAGCATTAAACTGCTATCTTACTCTTTCTAGGGTCAAAATATGTAACAATCCAATGCATTTGAGTAATTATAAGCGTTCGGGTTGAATTTGGAGTGCTTAGAATCCTCTTAGACCCATTTTGTCCCGAAACAGGCTAAAACCGAGAAAACGTTGATTTAAAGCAGTAAACAGCTTTGTTACTGTTTTTAGGGTCAGAATGTGTGACAATCCAATGCATTTAACTAATTGTAAGAGTTCGGGATGAATTTGGAGTGTTTAGACAACAGCTAAACCCGTTTTATCCCAAAACAAGCTTAAATCTAGAAAACAGGCTAAAACCGAATGAAAACATTGATTCGAAGCAGTAAACAGCAATGTAACTCTTTATACGGTCAAAATATGTAACAATCCAATGCATTTGACTAATTATAAGACTTGGGGTTGAATTTGGAGTGTTTAGACACCACTCATACCAATTTTGTCCCGAAACAGGCTAAAACCGAGAAAACGTTGATTCAAAGCAGTAAACAGCTTTGTTACTGTTTCTAGTGTCAGAATGTGTGACAATCCAATCCATTTAAATAATTGTAAGAGTTCGGGATGAATTTGGAGTGTTTAGACAACAGCTAAACCCGTTTTATCCCAAAACAAGCTTAAATCTAGAAAACAGGCTAAAACCGAATGAAAACATTGATTCGAAGCAGTAAACAGCAATGTAACTCTTTATACGGTCAAAATATGTAACAATCCAATGCATTTGACTAATTATAAGACTTGGGGTTGAATTTGGAGTGTTTAGACACCACTCATACCAATTTTGTCCCGAAACAGGCTAAAACCGAGAAAACGTTGATTCAAAGCAGTAAACAGCTTTGTTACTGTTTCTAGTGTCAGAATGTGTGACAATCCAATCCATTTAAATAATTGTAAGAGTTCGGGATGAATTTGGAGTGTTTAGACAACAGTTAAACCCGTTTTATTCTAAAACAGGCTAAAATCAAGAGAAAACATTGACTCGAAGCATTAAACAGCTATGTTACTCATTCTAGGGTCAAAATATGTAACAATCCAATGCATTTGAATAATTATAAGAGTTCAGGTTGAATTTGGAGTGTTTAGACACCTCTTAGACCCATTTTGTCCCGAAACTGGCTAAAACCGAG
This sequence comes from Camelina sativa, assembly GCF_030686135.1. Lineage (NCBI taxonomy): Eukaryota > Viridiplantae > Streptophyta > Magnoliopsida > Brassicales > Brassicaceae > Camelina > Camelina sativa. The sequence goes on along the minus strand of NC_141897.1, from coordinate 10,316,855 downwards.
AAAACGTTGATTTCAAGCAGTAAACAGCTTTGTTACTGTTTCTAGGGTCAGAATGTGTGACAATCCAATGTATTTAACTAATTATAAGAGTTTGGGATGAATTTGGAGTGTTTAGACAACAGTTAAACCCGTTTTATCCCAAAACAAGCTTAAATCTAGAAAACAGGCTAAAACCGAATGAAAACATTGATTCTAAGCAGTAAACAGCAATGTAACTCTTTATATGGTCAAAATATGTAACAATGCAATGCATTTGACTAATTATAAGACTTGGGGTTGAATTTGGAGTGTTTAGACACTACTCATACCAATTTTGTCCCGAAACAGGCTAAAACCGAGAAAACGTTGATTCAAAGCAGTAAACAGCTTTGTTACTGTTTCTAGTGTCAGAATGTGTGACAATCCAATCCATTTAAATAATTGTAAGAGTTCGGGATGAATTTGGAGTGTTTAGACAACAGTTAAACCCGTTTTATCCCAAAACAGGCTAAAACCAAGAGAAAACATTGACTCGAAGCATTAAACAGCTATGTTACTCTTTCTTGGGTCAAAATATGTAACAATCCAATGCATTTGATTAATTATAAGAGTTCGGGTTGAATTTGGAGTGTTTAGACACCTCTTAGACCCATTTTGTCCCGAAACTGGCTAAAACCGAGAAAACATTGATTCAAAGCAGTAAACAGCTTTGTTACTGTTTCTAGGGTCAGAATGTGTGACAATCCAATGCATTTGACTAATTATAAGAGTTCGGGATGAATTTGGAGTGTTTAGTCAACAATTAAACCCGTTTTATCTCAAAGCAGACTTAAATCTAGAAAACAGGCTAAAATCGGGAGAAAAAACTGATTTGAAGCAGTAAACAGCTATGTTACTCTTTATAAGGTCAAAATATGAAACAATCCAATGCATTTGACTAATTAAAAGAGTTCGGGTTGAATTTGGAGTGTTTAGACACCACTCATACCAATTTTGTCCCGAAACACTCTTAAACCGAGAAAACGTTGATTCAAAGCAGTAAACAGCTTTGTTACTGTTTCTAGTATCAGAATGTGTGACAATTCAATGCAATTAAATAATTGTAAGAGTTCGGGATGAATTTGGAGTGTTTAGACAACAGTTAAACCCATTTTATCCCAAAGCAGGCTTAAATCTAGAAAACAGGCTAAAACCGAGAGAAAACATTGATTCGAAGCATTAAACAGCTATCTTACTCTTTCTAGGGTCAAAATATGTAATAATCCAATGCATTTGAGTAATTATAAGAGTTCGGGTTGAATTTGGAGTGTTTAGACACCACTCATCCCAATTTTGTCCCCAAAACAGGCTAAAACCGAGAAAACGTTGATTCAAAGCAGTAATTTGTTACTGTTTCTAGGGTCAGAATGTGTGACAATCCAATGCATTTAACTAGTTGTAAGAGTTCGGGATGAATTTGGAGTGTTTAGACAACAGTTAAACCCGTTTTTTCCCAAAACAAGCTTAAATCTAGAAAACAAGCTAAAACCAAAAGAAAACATTGATTCGAAGCAGTAAACAGCAATGTAACTCTTTATACAGTCAAAATATGTTACAATCCAATGCATTTGACTAATTGTAAGACTTGGGGTTGAATTTGGAGTGTCTAGACACCACTCATACAAATTTTGTCCCTAAACAGGCTAAAACCGAGAAAACGTTGATTCAAAGCAGTAAACAGCTTTGTTACTGTTTCTAGTGTCAGAATGTGTGACAATCCAATCCATTTAAATATTTGTAAGAGTTCGGGATGAATTTGGAGTGTTTAGACAACAGTTAAACCCGTTTTATCCCAAAGCAGGTTAAATCTAGAAAACAGGCTAAAACCGAGAGAAAACATTGATTCGAAGCATTAAACAGCTATCTTACTCTTTTTAGGGTCAAAATATGTAATAATCCAATGCATTTGAGTAATTATAAGAGTTTGGGTTGAATTTGGAGTGTTTAGACACCACTTATACCAATTTTGTCCCGAAACAGGCTAAAACCGAGAAAACGTTGATTCAAAGCAGTAAACAGCTTTGTTAATTTTTCTAGGGTCAGAATGTGTGACAATCCAATACATTTAACTAGTTGTAAGAGTTCGGGATGAATTTGGAGTGTTTAGACAACAGTTAAACCCGTTTTATCCCAAAACAGGTGAAACTGACTTTCTTTGTGGCGTATGAATGAATGATGTATGGAATGATGGTGTTTCAATTCCCCTTATGCAGTTGCAGTATAAGAGGTGTCAATCCTATCTGAGTGATTGTGAACAATGAAGATGTGCATATGAGCCTAAGTCAAGCCAATTGTAAAGATTGTTTGTCGCTAACAATCCTAAAATGAGATATGAAATGCAGAAGGTAAAAACAACTAGAACAGGATACTAAATGCAAACAGAACAAACAACTTGAAGCTATAATGAAACTAGAACAAAGATAGAAACTATGCTAATGAACTAATGCAAGACAAGTAATGAACAGGAAACTACGTGAATGCAATGGAAATGAAACAGGAATGAAACAAGACAATTACAAATCAAAAACACAAGTTCTGGGGATGAACTCGAGCAGCACTCGACCGAGTGTAGGTCGAGTGGGTGGTCGAGCTAGACTTAAACGTGAAAACAGAGCAACACAAGAAAAACAGAGCAATGCTAAAACCAATCAAACAACAAGCAAGCAATGATATTTAGACTAAGATTTCAATAAACAAAGAAGGCCTTGAGGAGGGATTCATGGGCTGAGCTAATCATTGTGGTTATCTAACTTGGTCAACAAATCTCAAGCAAACATTGAGCTGATCTCTAGACATACTATTCTAATACATGTTTAATCCACTCTCATGGCAAGAAACAATCAAACCTATGCAATTCTAGACTTGTTCTCACAAAGAAAAGAATCAACACAAGCAGGCATTAAGCAATACATCTCAAACCAAACAAGACTCCTAATCTCTTAGCAAGCTGATGTTCATATATTTTACCATGTTTTCCCTTAGTTTATTCACATCTTTTGCATCTTTTGCTAGCCATTTTCATCATTATTGTGTAGCTTTAGGACTAATCATGCATTAGAGTTTAGTTGCATTGCATTTGCATCTTTTCATGCATAAACAAGTGATTTTGGAGCTTAAGGAGCATGGAAACAATCCTGAGGAGAAGTGAAGCAATCTTGAAGGGAAAGCAAGAGAGTTAAGGCTGAAGAACCAAGGTCCAGAGTCCAACTCGACCAAGCACTCGACCGAGTAGGTAGATGGACTCGACCGAGTGGAGTGTGCACGAGAGAAGCCAGCTCGACCATGGACTCGACCGAGCACTGGTCGAGTTGACCGAGCCGTTGACTACTTTGACTTTTTCTATTTTTAGGGCTTCCACCTCCTCACCTATATAAGGCCTTGTACCTGCAGCCACCAAAGTGTGCAACTTTTTAGATATTCCCTAAACCTAGTTTTTACCTTTTTTAGTTTTATTCCTTTTGCATTTTTATTTTTAAGATCTTTTACTTCCTTAAAAAAGAAGACTAGATTCTTATATTTTGTTGGTTCTATAACTTTCAAGATATTGAGAATTTAAGTTTCATCCTTTCATCAATATTGAAGATCTTTGTTTAATCTTTCTAATAATGCAAGTTTCAATATTTTCTGGGTTTTTGACTTTGATCACCATGTATTGTTGTGAGTAGTTTCCTTAGGATCTTGAGGATGGGTTAGGATGGATTGATCTTGTGGTTTGTGTGACTTGGTCAAGCTTGATTGTTGTAGATCTCTTCTAGGGTAGAAGATCTTAATGCTGATTCTATATCTGAGAGGGTAGAGTCTGATTTCAAGCTTCTTAGCATCACACCAATGTTTAGGAAGCATAGATAAGGCTAGATCTAGAGCTTACCATTAGGCTTGCTAAGAGATTAGAGGTCTTGTTTGGTTTGAGATGTATTGCTTAATGCCTGCTTGTGTAGATTCTTTTCTTTGTGAGAACAAGTCTAGAAATGCATAGGTTTGATTGTTTCTTACCATGAGAGTGGATTAAACATGTCTTAGAATAGTATGTGTCTATGTTTTTATTGCATTGCTCTGTTTCTGCGTCTAGTCTAGCTCGACCACCCACTCGACCTACACTCGGTCGAGTGCTGCTCGAGTTCATCCCCAGAACTATGTGTCTATGATTTGTGTTTGTCTTGTTTCATTCCTGTTTCATTCCAGTTGCATACATTTAGTTTTCAGTTCATTAATTATCTTGCATTAGTTCATTAGTAGTAGTCTCTGTTTCTGTTCTTGCTTTATCACTGTTTCAATCATTCAGTTTCATTTGCATCTAGTTGTTAGTTCTTGTAGTTTATTTTCTGCATTTTACATTTTCTTCCTAGGATTGTTAGTGACAAACAATCTTTACATTTGTCTTAACTTAGAATCATATGCATATCTTAATTGTTCACAAACACTCATTTAGGATTGATACCTCTTGTACTGCAATAGCATAAGGGGAATTGAAACACCCATCCATCATTCCATTCATATCTCACCATTGCATACATCATCATTCACACCACAATATAAATCTTGTTTCAATTTGGCGCCGTTGCCCATTTGAGTGTGTTTTTGTGACATTTAGGATCCATATAAGTCTAAGATTAAGTTCTTTTATACGCTTGTGAGGTTGCTGTACTCGAATCTTCTGTTTCTGGGTTGAAGTTCCATTTCAGGTACCACTCGACCAGTCACTCGACCACCACTCGACCGAGTCGTGATCGAGCACCTGCTCGAGCCAGAAGCCGGATCTCTATAACCATCATTTTCCAGTCGACTTGACCTCCTACTTGAGCCTGTGCTCAGTCGCTTGCCTAGCAAAAATCGTTTGTGTCTGTTAATGCACACAAGATCTAAAGGAAAGGACAATCTTCTTAGGCCTATTGACAACATCAACAGCAAGACCAAGAGTTTAGGAGCTAAGCAAAGGAGAGTTGTTCAGCAACAACAAGAGGTTATAGTAGCTATGGATCACCAGGATCAGGTTCAGAGACCAAGGAACAGTGGTGCTGGAGATGCACCCAACACTCACAACCAAAGAGCTGGCATTGTGCCACCAACTGTTGCCAACAACAACTTTGAGATCAAGAGTGGATTGATCTCAATGATTCAGGCCAATAAATTCCATGGATTGCCTATGGAGTATCCACTAGATCATCTTGATGAGTTTGACAGAATCTGTGGTCTTACCAAGATCAATGGAGTAAGTGAAGATGGTTTCAAGCTGAGGTTGTTCCCTTTCTCACTTGGGGACAAGGCTCATTTATGGGAAAAGACTCTCCCTACTGGTGCAATCACTACTTGGGATGCATGCAAGAAGGCTTTCTTGGCCAAGTTTTTCTCCAATGCTAGGACAGCAAGACTAAGGAATGAGATCTCTGGATTTGCTCAAAGGAGTAATGAAAGCTTTTGTGAAGCTTGGGAGAGATTCAAGGGATACCAAACTCAATGTCCTCATCATGGTTTCAGTGTGGAGTCTTTGTTGAGCACATTGTATAGAGGAGTGCTTCCCAAGTTCAGAATGCTTCTTGATACAGCCTCCAATGGAAACTTCCTCAACAAGAATGTGGAAGAAGGCTGGGAGTTAGTAGAGAACCTTGCACAGTCTGATGGGAACTACAATGAGGACTATGACAGAACCATAAGGTCATCATCAACTGATCAAGAAGACAAGTACAAGAAGGATCTGAAAATGGTGAATGAAAAGCTTGATAGGATCTTGCTAAGTCAGCAAAAGTCTATTCACTTTGTTAGTGAAGAGGAGCCTCCAGTTCAAGAGGGAGAGAATGAGTTTGCTGAGTTATGCTATATGCAAAACCAAGGAGGCTTCAAGGGTTATAACCAAGGAGGGTTTAGGAACAATAATCTGTCCTATAGGAGCACAAATGTGGCCAACCCACAAGATCAAGTCTACCCTCCTCAACAGCCTCAACAGCACCAAAACTATGTCCCCAAACAACAGCAACAGGTGTTCCAGCCCCAGTTGTGTCCCCCACCAGGGTTTCAGACTAACCAAGGCCAGGAACAAGACCTTAGAGCCATGGTACAACAACTGTTGATTGGTCAAACACAAGGGAAGATAGAGGAAGCCAAACAGTTTGCTGAGCTAAACCAAAGGCTCACATCTCAATACAATGATCTGAATATGAAGTTTGAGGGTCTGAATTCCAGAGTTAATTACATGGAGAGTAACATAGCTTCTTCTTCAGCTCCAAAACCCAACCAACTCCCTGGAAAAGCTGTCCAAAATCCAAGGGAGTTCACAGCCAAAGCCATTCAAGTTCATGAGGAAGAAGCCACTGAGGACAGTGCAGTTCAAGTTTGGGGGAATTCATTAGTTACTAAAGCCCCAAGTGATGTTTGTAACAAGCAATTGGAGCTCGCACCTGAGCTCGACCATGGACTCGAGCAGCCACTCGACCGAGTGCGTGCTCGAGTGGTCGATCGAGCTGGACAGTCCGAAGCTGTCAAGCCTGCTAAGTACACTCCTCCTGCTTACAAGCCACCTCTTCCATTCCCAGGACGTTTCAAAGCACAAAAGATTAAGGAGCTTAGGGAAATCATTGAGAGAAAGGAGATGATAGCTAAGCAACAAGAAGAAGAGAGGGTTTTAAAGGAAGAAGCTGTGGTTGAGGAAGTGTTGGCCATACAAGAGATCACCATTGCTTACCAAGAAGAAGAGAGAGGACCTGCCTTGGAACAGTATGATCCATATCCTCTCTACAAAGACTTTTTGCTTGATTTGTCAAAGAAGAAGGCTGAAGCTCAAGATGAGAAGGATCTTGAGGACCTTGGAGGAGTTATCATTCCAATCAAGCTTAAGGATCCAGGTCCATTCTATCTGCCTTGCACACTTAGCTATCTTCACTACAATCAATGCCTTTGTGATTTGGGAGCTTCAACAAGTGTCATGCCATATTCCATAGCTCAAAAGCTTGGGAGAACTGACTTCAAATCTACTAAACTCCATATGTGCCTAGCTGATGGGACAAATAGAGAGGTAGTTGGGAGGTTAGAGAATGTCCCAATCAAGATAGGAAGAGCAAGGATCCACACTGACTTTGTGGTGATAGAGATGGACAAGGAGCCTGAAGATCCAATCTTACTAGGGAGGCCATTCTTAGCTACTGTTAGAGCAGTTATTGATGTCAAGGAAGGTCTTGTGACCTTGAACATTGCTGAAGATGTAGTTATGAAGTTCAATATCTACAATCCAACCAACCTTCCCACCATTGATGACCAGCCTTTTACTATCAAGGACAAAGGTGGTCAAGAAGGGTTAAGTGATAAGGCAACTCCAAAAGCTGAGCTCCCACTTCAAGAGGATTCTGTGGAAAAGCTTAAGAGGTCAGTTCAAGAGTTGACTAGTATGGTTGAGGATCTTCAAGTAAAGCTGAACAAGAGGTCTTTGAGGAAAGCAAGACCAAGGCTCAAAATCAAGAAGAAATATGGTTTGTGTGCTAAGGGTGAGGTGATCAAGGATCAACTTCACAGTGACCAAGAGGTTCCAGGGAGGATTTCATCACCTCCTTGGTATCTAGATCAAGTCTAAGAAGGAAATCAAAGTCAAGCTTAGTGACTTTAAACAAGCTCACTAGGGAGGAAATCCCTAAGGTATCTCTGTACATATTGCCTTGGAATTTTAGTAGTTTGATTTTTGCTTTCGTATTTTCATGGTTAGGCAAGCTAGGGAGTCTGAATAGAACAGGAAGGGACAGCTAACGGAGATTCGCGGTCCAGCTCGACCCCCCCCACTCGGACATGCACTCGACCGAGTCACGGTCGATTGGCATTGTCGAGCTGCCCCAATCACCTTCCTCCAATCACCAGCTCGACCCCAGCTATACCTTTGATAGTATGCAGGAGGATGTGGACAGCTTCTTCTCCAATCCTTGAGGTAACATTATCACCTTACCATTGTATATACCATAGCATTTCATATGTTGTGTTTTGTTTTAAGTCTTGAATCCTCAAGCAAATTTCTTTCACACAAGGGACTGTGTGATTTAAGTTTGGGGGAGGGTTTGAGATAGCATTGATGTTGTGTTTTGTTTTCTTATTTCAAATTTTTAGCATAATCATGTTAGTATTTGCATAGCATCTAAGGCATAGAAAAACCCTAAAAATTTGAAAATTTTTGCAAAAATCTTTATAAAAAAAAGAGTGTTCATGTAGTTTGCACTGCACATTAGGATCTTGTTTAGCATGTTTCATGTAGGATTGTATAGTACTTGCATTAGGGATCTATGATGAGTATTCCCTTATTAGCTTGTTTATTCACTAGACTAGGATCAATGCCCAAGTTAATAGTACTTTGATGCTAGTTGAGTGGTTAGAATAAGATTGAACCAAGCCTTGAATTCCTACATTGCATTTGGTCTAAATTGAAGCATGTTGAGATTTGAAACCATTTCCTATTTATAAGAACCTAATATTGACTTTCAATTATCAATGTGTGCAATGCTTTAAACTCATGGATACCACATACATATTTGGATCATCTTCTTCCTTTTTACCACTCTTGTTGATCCAAGTAGCTGATTTCCTCATTAAGAATCAGTTCCCCTACCCCTAAACCAAACCTTCTTTCAAGCCATGTTTATTCTTGTGAGTGTGAGGCCTATTTTTGGGATTGAGCTTAGTAGAAAGTGTTAGGTTTGAACTGACAAGAGTAAAGCCTTGTGTAGTTCTAGTTTGCATTTTTCAAACTAGATAGGACTAGGTGGTTCACTTGTTGGGTTTGGGACTTGGCTATTATGAAAAAGAAAAGAGGAAAAAGAGAAAGAAAAGGTTAGAGTCTTTAGGAGGGGAATGTGTTTATTAAAATTTAAAGTCTAGTGAAAGATTGGGAAGAATAAGGTTGTTTAAAGATGGTTCTAGTTAAAGAAAAGAAAGAAAGAAAAGAGAAGTCTAGCAAAATGCTTATATGTCTTAAGAATAAGAAGAAAAGAGAACCATAGCAAATAAGTAAGAATCCCCCATTCCACTAGAAAGATCAAATAAGAAACCTCTCCTAAGACTTTAAAACCAAAAGAGAAAAGGGTGAAAAAGAAGAAAAGAATTTAAAGGGTAGCACTAGGACCAATTGGGTTTAGATTGATAGGATAAACACTTTGGGTGTCTTTGGGTAGACAAGGTTTTGTTCTTGTATGTGTCTAAGTGTTCTTACCTTTAGCATTCTTCTAAAGCTCAATCCATTTTTTTTATGAGAGAACCTTGATATTGATAAGCCCTACTCTAAAAAGAGACCATCATTGTCTCTAAACCTTTTACTGCCAAGCCAAATGAGTTTAAGCATTGCATAGAATTGATTCATGTTCTTGATTAATGAATGTTAAAGGAAATGGTTGATTTGAATGCATGTGGATGTCTAAGGCTCAAATCAGTGAAGGTTGTGATATGCTTGTCTAAAGTCTTTAAGTATAGCTCATTCAACTTGCATCATAGTACTAGTAACTTGGACATTGATTCTAGATGGTCTATTTGCAAGCTTTAGGAGCTGAGATCCCACTTTCAAACCTCATCTACCTTCTTATGTCTTGTTTATTTGCTTGAGGGCAAGCAAAGACTAAGTTTGGGGGTGTTGATGTTCATATATTTTACCATGTTTTCCCTTAGTTTATTCACATCTTTTGCATCTTTTGCTAGCCATTTTCATCATTATTGTGTAGCTTTAGGACTAATCATGCATTAGAGTTTAGTTGCATTGCATTTGCATCTTTTCATGCATAAACAGGTGATTTTGGAGCTTAAGGAGCACGGAAACAATCCTGAGGAGAAGTGAAGCAATCTTGAAGGGAAAGCAAGAGAGTTAAGGCTGAAGAACCAAGGTCCAGAGTCCAACTCGACCAAGCACTCGACCGAGTGGGTAGATGGACTCGACCGAGTGGAGTGTGCACGAGAGAAGCCAGCTCGACCATGGACTCGACCGAGCACTGGTCGAGTTGACCGAGCCGTTGACTACTTTGACTTTTTCTATTTTTAGGGCTTCCACCTCCTCACATATATAAGGCCTTGTACCTGCAGCCACCAAAGAGTCCAACTTTTTAGATATTCCCTAAACCTAGTTTTTACCTTTTTTAGTTTTATTCCTTTTGCATTTTTATTTTTAAGATCTTGTACTTCCTTATGAAAGAAGACTAGATTGTTATATTTTGTTGGTTCTATAACTTTCAAGATATTGAGAATTTGAGTTTCATCCTTTCATCAATATTGAAGATCTTTGTTTAATCTTTCTAATAATGCAAGTTTCAATATTTTCTGGGTTTTTGACTTTGATCACCATGTATTGTTGTGAGTAGTTTCCTTAGGATCTTGAGGATGGGTTAGGATGGATTGATCTTGTGGTTTGTGTGACTTGGGCAAGCTTGATTGTTGTAGATCTCTTCTAGGGTAGATGGTCTTAATGCTGATTCTATATCTGAGAGGGTAGAGTCTGATTTCAAGCTTCTTAGCATCACACCAATGTTTAGGAAGCATAGATAAGGCTAGATCTAGAGCTTACCATTAGGCTTGCTAAGAGATTAGAGGTCTTGTTTGGTTTGAGATGTATTGCTTAATGCCTGCTTGTGTAGATTCTTTACTGTGTGAGAACAAGTCTAGAATTGCATAGGTTTGATTGTTTCTTGACCATGAGAGTGGGAGAAACTTGTCTTAGATTAATATGTCTAGAGGTTAGCTCAAAGTTTGCTTGAGATTTGTTGACCAAATGATTAGATAACCAAAATGATTAGTCCATCCCATGAATCCATCCTCAGGACCTTCTTTGTTTATTGAAATCTTAGTCTTAATCCTGTTGCTTGCTTGTTGTTTGATTGGATTTAGCATTACTCTGTTTTTATTGCATTGCTCTGTTTCTGCGTCTAGTCTAGCTCGACCACCCACTCGACCTACACTCGGTCGAGTGCTGCTCGAGTTCATCCCCAGAACTCTGTGTCTATGATTTGTGTTTGTCTTGTTTCATTCCTATTTCATTCCAGTTGCATACATTTAGTTTTCAGTTCATTAATTATCTTGCATTAGTTCATTAGTAGTAGTCTCTGTTTCTGTTCTTGCTTTATCACTGTTTCAATCATTCAGTTTCATTTGCATCTAGTTGTTAGTTCTTGTAGTTTATTTTCTGCATTTTACATTTTCTTCCTAGGATTGTTAGTGACAAACAATCTTTACATTTGTCTTAACTTAGATTCATATGCATATCTTAATTGTTCACAAACACTCATTTAGGATTGATACCTCTTGTACTGCAATAGCATAAGGGGAATTGAAACACCCATCCATCATTCCATTCATATCTCATCATTGCATACATCATCATTTACTGCTTTGAATCAACGTTTTCTCGGTTTTAGCCTATTTCGGGACAAAATTGGTATGAGTGGTGTCTAAACACTCCAAATTCAACCCGAACGCTTATAATTACTCAAATGCATTGGATTGTTACATATTTTGACCCTAGAAAGAGTAAGATAGCTGTTTAATGCTTCGAATCAATGTTTTCTCTCGTTTTAGCCTGTTTTCTAGATTTAAGCCTGCTTTCGGATAAAACGGGTTTAACAGTTGTCTAAACACTCCAAATTCATCCCGAACTCTTACAATTATTTAATTGCATTGGATTGTCACACATTCTGACACTAGAAACAGTAAAAAAGCTGTTTACTGCTTTGAATCAACGTTTTCTCGGTTTTAGCCTGTTTCGGGACAAAATTGGTATTAGTGGTGTCTAAACACTTCAAATTCAACCCGAACTCTTTTAATTAGTCAATTGCATTGGATTGTTTCATATTTTGACCCTATAAAGAGTAACATAGCTGTTTACTGCTTCAAATCAATTTTTTCTCTCAGTTTTAGCCTGTTTTCTAGATTTAAGTCTGCTTTGGGATAAAACGGGTTTATTTGTTGTCTAAACACTCCAAATTCATCCCGAACTCTTACAATTAGTCAAATGCATTGGATTATCACACATTCTGACCCTAGAAACAGTAACAAAGCTGTTTACTGCTTTGAATCAACGTTTTCTCGGTTTTAGCCTGTTCGGGAAAAATGGGTCTAAGAGGTGTCTAAACACTCCAAATTCAACCCGAACTCTTATATTTAGTCAAATGCATTGGTTTGTTACTTATTTTGACCCTAGAAAGAGTAACATAGCTGTTTAATGCTTCGAGTCAATGTTTTCTCTTGGTTTTAACCTGTTTTGGGATAAAACGGGTTTAACTGTTGTCTAAACACTCCAAATTCATCCCGAACTCTTACAATTATTTAAATGGATTGGATTGTCACACATTCTGACACTAGAAACAGTAACAAAGCTGTTTAGTGCTTTGAATCAACGTTTTCTCGGTTTTAGCCTGTTTCGGGACAAAATTGGTATGAGTGGTGTCTAAACACTCCAAATTCAACCCCAAGTCTTATAATTAGTCAAATGCATTGGATTGTTACATATTTTGACCATATAAAGAGTTACATTGCTGTTTACTGCTTCGAATCAATGTTTTCTTTCGGTTTTAGCCTGTTTTCTAGATTTAAGCTTGTTTTGGGATAAAACGGGTTTAACTGTTGCCTAAACACTCCAAATTCATCCCGAACTCTTAAAATTAGTTAAATGCATTGGATTGCCACACATTCTGACCCTAGAAACAGTAACAAAGCTGTTTACTGCTTTGAATCAACGTTTTCTCGGTTTTAGCCTATTTCGGGATAAAATTGGTATGAGTGGTGTCTAAACACTCCAAATTCAACCCGAACTCTTATAATTACTCAAATGCATTGGATTATTACATATTTTGACCCTAGAAAGAGTAAGATAGCTGTTTAATGCTTTGAATCAATGTTTTCTCTCGGTTTTAGCCTGTTTTCTAGATTTAAGCCTGCTTTGTTATAAAACGGGTTTAACTGTTGTCTAAACACTCCAAATTCATCCCGAACACTTACAATTATTTAATTGCATTGGATTGTCACACATTCTGAAACTAGAAACAGTAACAAAGCTATTTACTGCTTTGAATCAATGTTTTCTCGGTTTTAGCCTGTTTCGGGACAAAATTGGTATGAGTGGTGTCTAAACACTCCAAATTCAACCCGAACTCTTTTAATTAGTCAAATACATTGGATTGTTACATATTTTGACCCTAGAAAGAGTAAGATAGCTGTTTAATGCTTTGAATCAATGTTTTCTCTCGGTTTTAGCCTGTTTTTTAGATTTAAGCCTGCTTTGGGATAAAACGGGTTTAACTGTTGTCTAAACATTACAAATTCATCCCAAACTCTTACAATTAGTTAAATGCATTGGATTGTCACACATTATGACCCTAGAAACAGTAACAAAGCTGTTTACTGCTTTGAATCAACGTTTTCTCGGTTTTAGCCAATTTCGGGACAAAATGGGTCTAAGAGGTGTCTAAACACTCCAAATTCAACCCGAACTCTTATATTTAGTCAAATGCATTGGTTTGTTACTTATTTTGACCCTAGAAAGAGTAAGATAGCTGTTTAATGCTTCGAGTCAATGTTTTCTCTTGGTTTTAACCTGTTTTGGGATAAAACGGGTTTAACTGTTGTCTAAACACTCCCAATTCATCCCGAACTCTTACAATTATTTAAATGCATTGGATTGCCACACATTCTGACCCTAGAAACAGTAACAAAGCTGTTTACTGCTTTGAATCAACGTTTTCTCGGTTTTAGCCTATTTCGGGATAAAATTGGTATGAGTGGTGTCTAAACACTCCAAATTCAACCCGAACTCTTATAATTACTCAAATGCATTGGATTATTACATATTTTGACCCTAGAAAGAGTAAGATAGCTGTTTAATGCTTTGAATCAATGTTTTCTCTCGGTTTTAGCCTGTTTTCTAGATTTAAGCCTGCTTTGTTATAAATCGGGTTTAACTGTTGTCTAAACACTCCAAATTCATCCCGAACACTTACAATTATTTAATTGCATTGGATTGTCACACATTCTGACCCTAGAAACAGTAACAAAGCTATTTACTGCTTTGAATCAACGTTTTCTCGGTTTTAGCCTGTTTCGGGACAAAATTGGTATGAGTGGTGTCTAAACACTCCAAATTCAACCCGAACTCTTATAATTAATTAAATGCATTGGATTGTTACATATTTTGACCCTAGAAAGAGTAACATAGCTGTTTAATGCTTCGAGTCAATGTTTTCTCTTGGTTTTAGCCTGTTTTCTCGGTTTAAGCCGGTTTTGGGATAAAACGGGTTTAACTGTTGTCTAAACACTCCAAATTCATCCCGAACTCTTACAATTAGTCAAATGCATTGGAATATCACACATTCTGACCCTAGAAACAGTAAAAACGTTGTTTACTGCTTAGAATCATTGTTTTCTCGGTTTTAGCCTGTTTATTGACAAAATGGGTCTAAGTGGTCTCTAAACACTCCAAATTCAACCAGAACTCTTATAATTACTTAAATGCATTGGATTGTCACATATTTCTCGATTTAAGCCTGTTTCGGGACAAAATGGTTATGAGTGGTGTCTACACAATCCAAATTCAACCCGAACTTTTATAATTAGTCAAATGCATTGCATTTTTACATATTTTGACCACAGAAAGAGTAACATACCTGTTTAATGCATCGAATCAATGTTTTCTCTCGGTTTTAGCCTGTTTTCTAGATTTAAGTCTGCTTTGGGATAAAACGGGTTTAACTGTTGTCTAAACACTCCAAATTCATCCCGAACTCTTACAATTAGTCAAATGCATTGGATTGTCAACAATTCTGACCCTAGAAACAGTAACAAAGCTGGTTACTCTCGGTTTTAGCCTGTTTTCTCTTGGTTTTAGCCTGTTTTGGGATAAAACGGGTTTAACTGTTGTCTAAACACTCCAAATTCATCCCAAACTCTTACAATTATTTAAATGGATTGGATTGTCACACATTCTGACACTAGAAACAGTAACAAAGCTGTTTACTGCTTTGAATCAACGTTTTCTCGGTTTTAGCCTGTTTCGGGACAAAATTGGTATGAGTGGTGTCTAAACACTCCAAATTCAACCCGAACGCTTATAATTACTCAAATGCATTGGATTGTTACATATTTTGACCCTAGAAAGAGTAAGATAGCTGTTTAATGCTTCGAATCAATGTTTTCTCTCGGTTTTAGCCTGTTTTCTAGATTTAAGCCTGCTTTCGGATAAAACGGGTTTAACAGTTGTCTAAACACTCCAAATTCATCCCGAACTCTTACAATTATTTAATTGCATTGGATTGTCACACATTCTGACACTAGAAACAGTAACAAAGCTGTTTACTGCTTTGAATCAACGTTTTCTCGGTTTTAGCCTGTTTCGGGACAAAATTGGTATTAGTGGTGTCTAAACACTCCAAATTCAACCCGAACTCTTTTAATTAGTCAATTGCATTGGATTGTTTCATATTTTGACCCTATAAAGAGTAACATAGCTGTTTACTGCTTCAAATCAATTTTTTCTCTTAGTTTTAGCCTGTTTTCTAGATTTAAGTCTGCTTTGGGATAAAACGGGTTTATTTGTTGTCTAAACACTCCAAATTCATCCCAAACTCTTACAATTAGTCAAATGCATTGGCTTGTCACACATTCTGACTCTAGAAACAGTAACAAAGCTGTTTACTGCTTTGAATCAACGTTTTCTCGGTTTTAGCCTGTTTCGGGACAAAATGGGTCTAAGAGGTGTCAAACACTCCAAATTCAACCCGAACTCTTATATTTAGTCAAATGCATTGGTTTGTTACTTATTTTGACCCTAGAAAGAGTAAGATAGCTGTTTAATGCTTCGAGTCAATGTTTTCTCTTGGTTTTAACCTGTTTTGGGATAAAACGGGTTTAACTGTTGTCTAAACACTCCAAATTCATCCCGAACTCTTACAATTATTTAAATGGATTGGATTGTCACACATTCTGACACTAGAAACAGTAACAAAGCTGTTTACTGCTTTGAATCAACGTTTTCTCGGTTTTAGCCTGTTTCGGGACAAAATTGGTATGAGTGGTGTCTAAACACTCCAAATTCAACCCCAAGTCTTATAATTAGTCAAATGCATTGGATTGTTACATATTTTGACCGTATAAACAGTTACATTTCTGTTTACTGCTTCAAATCAATGTTTTCTTTCGGTTTTAGCCTGTTTTCTAGATTTAAGCTTGTTTTGGGATAAAACAGGTTTAACAATTGCCTAAACACTCGAAATTCATCCCGAACTCTTACAATTAGTTAAATGCATTGGATTGCCACACATTCTGACCCTAGAAACAGTAACAAAGCTGTTTACTGCTTTGAATCAACGTTTTCTCGGTTTTAGCCTGTTTCGGGACAAAATTGGTATCAGTGGTGTCTAAACACTCCAAATTCAACCCGAACTCTTATAATTACTCAAATGCATTGGATTATTACATATTTTGACCCTAGAAAGAGTAAGATAGCTGTTTCATGCTTCGAATCAATGTTTTCTCTTGGTTTTAGCCTGTTTTCTAGATTTAAGCCTGCTTTGTTATAAAACGGGTTTAACTGTTGTCTGAACACCCAAATTCATCCCGAACTCTTACAAATAGTTAAATGCATTGGATTGTCACACATTCTGACACTAGAAACAGTAACAAAGCTGTTTACTGCTTTGAATCAACGTTTTCTCGGTTTTAGCCTGTTTCGGGACAAAATTGGTATGAGTGGTGTCTAAACAGTCCAAATTCAACCCGAACGCTTATAATTACTCAAATGCATTGGATTGTTACATATTTTGACCCTAGAAAGAGTAAGATAGCTGTTTAATGCTTCGAATCAATGTTTTCTCTCGGTTTTAGCCTGTTTTCTAGATTTAAGCCTGCTTTCGGATAAAACGGGTTTAACAGTTGTCTAAACACTCCAAATTCATCCCGAACTCTTACAATTATTTAATTGCATTGGATTGTCACACATTCTGACACTAAAAACAGTAACAAAGCTGTTTACTGCTTTGAATCAACGTTTTCTCGGTTTTAGCCTGTTTCGGGACAAAATTGGTATTAGTGGTGTCTAAACACTCCAAATTCATCCCGAACTCTTTTAATTAGTCAATTGCATTGGATTGTTTCATATTTTGACCCTATAAAGAGTAACATAGCTGTTTACTGCTTCAAATCAATTTTTTCTCTCAGTTTTAGCCTGTTTTCTAGATTTAAGTCTGCTTTGGGATAAAACGGGTTTATTTGTTGTCTAAACACTCCAAATTCATCCCGAACACTTACAACTAGTCAAATGCATTGGATTGTCACACATTCTGACCCTAGAAACAGTAACAAAGCTGTTTACTGCTTTGAATCAACGTTTTCTCGGTTTTAGCTTGTTTCGGGACAAAATGGGTCTAAGAGGTGTCTAAACACTCCAAATTCAACCCGAACTCTTATAATTACTTAAATGCATTGGATTGTCACATATTTCTCGATTTAAGCCTGTTTCGGGACAAAATGGTTATGAGTGGTGTCTACACAATCCAAATTCAATCCGAACTTTTATAATTAGTCAAATGCATTGCATTTTTACATATTTTGACCACAGAAAGAGTAACATACCTGTTTAATGCATCGAATCAATGTTTTCTCTCGGTTTTAGCCTGTTTTCTAGATTTAAGTCTGCTTTGGGATAAAACGGGTTTAACTGTTGTCTAAACACTCCAAATTCATCCCGAACTCTTACAATTAGTCAAATGCATTGGATTGTCACAAATTCTGACCCTACAAACAGTAACAAAGCTAGTTACTCTCGGTTTTAGCCTGTTTTCTCTTGGTTTTAGCCTGTTTTGGGATAAAACGGGTTTAACTGTTGTCTAAACACTCCAAATTCATCCCAAACTCTTACAATTATTTAAATGGATTGGATTGTCACACATTTTGACACTAGAAACAGTAACAAAGCTGTTTACTGCTTTGAATCAACGTTTTCTCGGTTTTAGCCTGTTTCGGGACAAAATTGGTATGAGTGGTGTCTAAACACTCCAAATTCAACCCCAAGTCTTATAATTAGTCAAATGCATTGGATTGTTACATATTTTGACCGTATAAAGAGTTACATTGCTGTTTACTGCTTCGAATCAATGTTTTCTTTCGGTTTTAGCCTGTTTTCTAGATTTAAGCTTGTTTTGGGATAAAACGGGTTTAACTGTTGTCTAAACACTCCAAATTCATCCCGAACTCTTACAATTAGTTAAATGCATTGGATTGCCACACATTCTGACCCTAGTAACAGTAACAAAGCTGTTTACTGCTTTGAATCAACGTTTTCTCGGTTTTAGCCTATTTCAGGACAAAATTGGTATGAGTGGTGTCTAAACACTCCAAATTCAACCCGAACTCTTATAATTACTCAAATGCATTGGATTATTACATATTTTGACCCTAGAAAGAGTAAGATAGCTGTTTAATGCTTCGAATCAATGTTTTCTCTCGATTTTAGCCTGTTTTCTAGATTTAAGTCTGCTTTGGGATAAAACGGGTTTATTTGTTGTCTAAACACTCCAAATTCATCCCGAACTCTTACAATTATTTAATTGCATTGGATTGTCACACATTCTGACCCTAGAAACAGTAACAAAGCTGTTTACTGCTTTGAATCAACGTTTTCTCGGTTTTAGCCTGTTTCGAGACAAAATTGGTATTAGTGGTGTCTAAACACTCCAAATTCATCCCGAACGCTTATAATTACTCAAATGCATTGGATTGTTACATATTTTGACCCTAGAAAGAGTAAGATAGCTGTTTAATGCTTCAAATCAATGTTTTCTCTCGGTTTTAGCCTGTTTTCTAGATTTAAGCCTGCTTTCGGATAAAACGGGTTTAACAGTTGTCTAAACACTCCAAATTCATCCCGAACTCTTACAATTATTTAATTGCATTGGATTGTCACACATTCTGACACTAAAAACAGTAACAAAGCTGTTTACTGCTTTGAATCAACGTTTTCTCGGTTTTAGCCTGTTTCGGGACAAAATTGGTATTAGTGGTGTCTAAACACTCCAAATTCATCCCGAACTCTTTTAATTAGTCAACTGCATTGGATTGTTTCATATTTTGACCCTATAAAGAGTAACATAGCTGTTTACTGCTTCAAATCAATTTTTTCTCTCAGTTTTAGCCTGTTTTCTAGATTTAAGTCTGCTTTGGGATAAAACGGGTTTATTTGTTGTCTAAACACTCCAAATTCATCCCGAACACTTACAACTAGTCAAATGCATTGGATTGTCACACATTCTGACCCTAGAAACAGTAACAAAGCTGTTTACTGCTTTGAATCAACGTTTTCTCGGTTTTAGCTTGTTTCGGGACAAAATGGGTCTAAGAGGTGTCTAAACACTCCAAATTCAACCCGAACTCTTATAATTACTTAAATGCATTGGATTGTCACATATTTCTCGATTTAAGCCTGTTTCGGGACAAAATGGTTATGAGTGGTGTCTACACAATCCAAATTCAACCCGAACTTTTATAATTAGTCAAATGCATTGCATTTTTACATATTTTGACCACAGAAAGAGTAACATACCTGTTTAATGCATCGAATCAATGTTTTCTCTCGGTTTTAGCCTGTTTTCTAGATTTAAGTCTGCTTTGGGATAAAACGGGTTTAACTGTTGTCTAAACACTCCAAATTCATCCCGAACTCTTACAATTAGTCAAATGCATTGGATTGTCACAAATTCTGACCCTAGAAACAGTAACAAAGCTAGTTACTCTCGGTTTTAGCCTGTTTTCTCTTGGTTTTAGCCTGTTTTGGGATAAAACGGGTTTAACTGTTGTCTAAACACTCCAAATTCATCCCAAACTCTTACAATTATTTAAATGGATTGGATTGTCACACATTTTGACACTAGAAACAGTAACAAAGCTGTTTACTGCTTTGAATCAACGTTTTCTCGGTTTTAGCCTGTTTCGGGACAAAATTGGTATGAGTGGTGTCTAAACACTCCAAATTCAACCCCAAGTCTTATAATTAGTCAAATGCATTGGATTGTTACATATTTTGACCGTATAAAGAGTTACATTGCTGTTTACTGCTTCGAATCAATGTTTTCTTTCTGTTTTAGCCTGTTTTCTAGATTTAAGCTTGTTTTGGGATAAAACGGGTTTAACTGTTGTCTAAACACTCCAAATTCATCCCGAACTCTTACAATTAGTTAAATGCATTGGATTGCCACACATTCTGACCCTAGTAACAGTAACAAAGCTGTTTACTGCTTTGAATCAACGTTTTCTCGGTTTTAGCCTGTTTCGAGACAAAATTGGTATTAGTGGTGTCTAAACACTCCAAATTCATCCCGAACGCTTATAATTACTCAAATGCATTGGATTGTTACATATTTTGACCCTAGAAAGAGTAAGATAGCTGTTTAATGCTTCAAATCAATGTTTTCTCTCGGTTTTAGCCTGTTTTCTAGATTTAAGCCTGCTTTCGGATAAAACGGGTTTAACAGTTGTCTAAACACTCCAAATTCATCCCGAACTCTTACAATTATTTAATTGCATTGGATTGTCACACATTCTGACACTAAAAACAGTAACAAAGCTGTTTACTGCTTTGAATCAACGTTTTCTCGGTTTTAGCCTGTTTCGGGACAAAATTGGTATTAGTGGTGTCTAAACACTCCAAATTCATCCCGAACTCTTTTAATTAGTCAACTGCATTGGATTGTTTCATATTTTGACCCTATAAAGAGTAACATAGCTGTTTACTGCTTCAAATCAATTTTTTCTCTCAGTTTTAGCCTGTTTTCTAGATTTAAGTCTGCTTTGGGATAAAACGGGTTTAACTATTGTCTAAACACTCCAAATTCATCCCGAACTCTTACAATTAGTCAAATGCATTGGATTGTCACAAATTCTGACCCTAGAAACAGTAACAAAGCTAGTTACTCTCGGTTTTAGCCTGTTTTCTCTTGGTTTTAGCCTGTTTTGGGATAAAACGGGTTTAACTGTTGTCTAAACACTCCAAATTCATCCTAAACTCTTACGATTATTTAAATGGATTGGATTGTCACACATTTTGACACTAGAATCAGTAACAAAGCTGTTTACTGCTTTGAATCAACGTTTTCTCGGTTTTAGCCTGTTTCGGGACAAAATTGGTATGAGTGGTGTCTAAACACTCCAAATTCAACCCCAAGTCTTATAATTAGTCAAATGCATTGGATTGTTACATATTTTGACCGTATAAAGAGTTACATTGCTGTTTACTGCTTCGAATCAATGTTTTCTTTCGGTTTTAGCCTGTTTTCTAGATTTAAGCTTGTTTTGGGATAAAACGGGTTTAACTGTTGTCTAAACACTCCAAATTCATCCCGAACTCTTACAATTAGTTAAATGCATTGGATTGCCACACATTCTGACCCTAGTAACAGTAACAAAGCTGTTTACTGCTTTGAATCAACGTTTTCTCGGTTTTAGCCTATTTCAGGACAAAATTGGTATGAGTGGTGTCTAAACACTCCAAATTCAACCCGAACTCTTATAATTACTCAAATGCATTGGATTATTACATATTTTGACCCTAGAAAGAGTAAGATAGCTGTTTAATGCTTCGAATCAATGTTTTCTTTCGGTTTTAGCCTGTTTTCTAGATTTAAGTCTGCTTTGGGATAAAACGGGTTTATTTGTTGTCTAAACACTCCAAATTCATCCCGAACTCTTACAATTAGTCAAATTCATTGGATTGTCACACATTCTGACCCTAGAAACAGTAACAAAGCTGTTTACTGCTTTGAATCAACGTTTTCTCGGTTTTAGCCTATTTCGGGACAAAATGGGTCTAAGAGGTGTCTAAACACTCCAAATTCAACCCGAACTCTTATATTTAGTCAAATGCATTGGATTGTTACATATTTTGACCCTAGAAAGAGTAACACAGCTGTTTAATGCTTCGAATCAATGTTTTCTCTCGGTTTTAGCCTGTTTTCTAGATTTAAGCCTGCTTTGGGATAAAACGGGTTTAGCTGTTGTCTGAACACTCCAAATTCATCCCGAACTCTTACAAATAGTTAAATGCATTGGATTGTCACACATTCTGACCCTAGAAACAGTAACAAAGCTGTTTACTGCTTTGAATCAACGTTTTCTCGGTTTTAGCCTGTTTCGGGACAAAATTGGTATGAGTGGTGTCTAAACACTCCAAATTCAACCCGAACTCTTATAATTACTCAAATGCATTGGATTATTACATATTTTGACCCTAGAAAGAGTAAGATAGCTGTTTAATGCTTCGAATCAATGTTTTCTCTCGGTTTTAGCCTGTTTTCTAGATTTAAGTCTGCTTTGGGATAAAACGGGTTTATTTGTTGTCTAAACACTCCAAATTCATCCTGAACTCTTACAATTATTTAATTGCATTGGATTGTCACACATTCTGACCCTAGAAACAGTAACAAAGCTGTTTACTGCTTTGAATCAACGTTTTCTCGGTTTTAGCCTGTTTCGGGACAAAATTGGTATTAGTGGTGTCTAAACACTCCAAATTCATCCCGAACTCTTTTAATTAGTCAATTGCATTGGATTGTTTCATATTTTGACCCTATAAAGAGTAACATAGCTGTTTACTGCTTCAAATCAGTTTTTTCTCTCAGTTTTAGCCTGTTTTCTAGATTTAAGTCTGCTTTGGGATAAAACGGGTTTATTTGTTGTCTAAACACTCCAAATTCACCCCGAACTCTTACAATTATTTAATTGCATTGGATTGTCACACATTATGACCCTAGAAACAGTAACAAAGCTGTTTACTGCTTTGAATCAACGTTTTCTCGGTTTTAGCCTGTTTCGGGACAAAATGGGTCTAAGAGGTGTCTAAACACTCCAAATTCAACCCGAACTCTTATAATTACTTAAATGCATTGGACTGCCACATATTTCTCGATTTAAGCCTGTTTCGGGACAAAATGGTTATGAGTGGTGTCTATACAATCCAAATTCAACCCGAACTTTTATAATTAGTCAAATGCATTGGATTTTTACATATTTTGACCATAGAAAGAGTAACATACCTGTTTAATGCATCGAATCAATGTTTTCTCTCGGTTTTAGCCTGTTTTCTAGATTTAAGTCTGCTTTGGGATAAAACGGGTTTAACTATTGTCTAATCACTCCAAATTCATCCCGAACTCTTACAATTAGTCAAATGCATTGGATTGTCACAAATTCTGACCCTAGAAACAGTAACAAAGCTAGTTACTCTCGGTTTTAGCCTACTTTCTCTTGGTTTTAGCCTGTTTTGGGATAAACGGGTTTAATTGTTGTCTAAACACTCCAAATTCATCCCAAACTCTTACGATTATTTAAATGGATTGGATTGTCACACATTTTGACACTAGAAACAGTAACAAAGCTGTTTACTGCTTTGAATCAACGTTTTCTCGGTTTTAGCCTGTTTCGGGACAAAATTGGTATGAGTGGTGTCTAAACACTCCAAATTCAACCCCAAGTCTTATAATTAGTCAAATGCATTGGATTGTTACATATTTTGACCGTATAAAGAGTTACATTGCTGTTTACTGCTTCGAATCAATGTTTTCTTTCGGTTTTAGCCTGTTTTCTAGATTTAAGCTTGTTTTGGGATAAAACGGGTTTAACTTTTGTCTAAACACTCCAAATTCATCCCAAACTCTTACAATTAGTTAAATGCATTGGATTGCCACACATTCTGACCCTAGTAACAGTAACAAAGCTGTTTACTGCTTTGAATCAACGTTTTCTCGGTTTTAGCCTATTTCAGGACAAAATTGGTATGAGTGGTGTCTAAACACTCCAAATTCAACCCGAACTCTTATAATTACTCAAATGCATTGGATTATTACATATTTTGACCCTAGAAAGAGTAAGATAGCTGTTTAATGCTTCGAATCAATGTTTTCTCTCGGTTTTAGCCTGTTTTCTAGATTTAAGTCTGCTTTGGGATAAAACGGGTTTATTTGTTGTCTAAACACTCCAAATTCATCCTGAACTCTTACAATTAGTCAAATTCATTGGATTGTCACACATTCTGACCCTAGAAACAGTAACAAAGCTGTTTACTGCTTTGAATCAACGTTTTCTCGGTTTTAGCCTATTTCGGGACAAAATGGGTCTAAGAGGTGTCTAAACACTCCAAATTCAACCCGAACTCTTATATTTAGTCAAATGCATTGGATTGTTACATATTTTGACCCTAGAAAGAGTAACATAGCTGTTTAATGCTTCGAATCAATGTTTTCTCTCGGTTTTAGCCTGTTTTCTAGATTTAAGCCTGCTTTGGGATAAAACGGGTTTAGCTGTTGTCTGAACACTCCAAATTCATCCCGAACTCTTACAAATAGTTAAATGCATTGGATTGTCACACATTCTGACCCTAGAAACAGTAACAAAGCTGTTTACTGCTTTGAATCAATGTTTTCTCGGTTTTAGCCTGTTTCGGGACAAAATTGGTATGAGTGGTGTCTAAACACTCCAAATTCAACCCGAACGCTTATAATTACTCAAATGCATTGGATTGTTACATATTTTGACCCTAGAAAGAGTAAGATAGCTGTTTAATGCTTCGAATCAATGTTTTCTCTCGGTTTTAGCCTGTTTTCTAGATTTAAGCCTGCTTTCGGATAAAACAGGTTTAACAGTTGTCTAAACACTCCAAATTCATCCCGAACTCTTACAATTATTTAATTGCATTGGATTGTCACACATTCTGACACTAGAAACAGTAACAAAGCTGTTTACTGCTTTGAATCAACGTTTTCTCGGTTTTAGCCTGTTTCGGGACAAAATTGGTATTAGTGGTGTCTAAACACTCCAAATTCATCCCGAACTCTTTTAATTAGTCAATTGCATTGGATTGTTTCATATTTTGACCCTATAAAGAGTAACATAGCTGTTTACTGCTTCAAATCAATTTTTTCTCTCAGTTTTAGCCTGTTTTCTAGATTTAAGTCTGCTTTGGGATAAAACGGGTTTATTTGTTGTCTAAACACTCCAAATTCATCCCGAACACTTACAATTAGTTAAATGCATTGGATTGTCACACATTCTGACCCTAAAAACAGTAACAAAGCTGTTTACTGCTTTGAATCAACGTTTTCTCGGTTTTAGCCTGTTTCGGGACAAAATGGGTCTAAGAGGTGTCTAAACACTCCAAATTCAACCCGAACTCTTATAATTACTTAAATGCATTGGATTGTCACATATTTCTCGATTTAAGCCTGTTTCGGGACAAAATGGTTATGAGTGGTGTCTATACAATCCAAATTCAACCCGAACTTTTATAATTAGTCAAATGCATTTGATTTTTACATATTTTGACCATAGAAAGAGTAACATACCTGTTTAATGCATCGAATCAATGTTTTCTCTCGGTTTTAGCCTATTTTCTAGATTTAAGTCTGCTTTGGGATAAAACGGGTTTAACTATTGTCTAAACACTCCAAATTCATCCCGAACTCTTACAATTAGTCAAATGCATTGGATTGTCACAAATTCTGACCCTAGAAACAGTAACAAAGCTAGTTACTCTCGGTTTTAGCCCGTTTTCTCTTGGTTTTAGCCTGTTTTGGGATAAAACGGGTTTAACTGTTGTCTAAACACTCCAAATTCATCCCAAACTCTTACGATTATTTAAATGGATCGGATTGTCACACATTTTGACACTAGAAACAGTAACAAAGCTGTTTACTGCTTTGAATCAACGTTTTCTCGGTTTTAGCCTGTTTCAGGACAAAATTGGTATGAGTAGTGTCTAAACACTCCAAATTCAACCCCAAGTCTTATAATTACTCAAATGCATTGGATTGTTACATATTTTGACCGTATAAAGAGTTACATTGCTGTTTACTGCTTCGAATCAATGTTTTCTTTCGGTTTTAGCCTGTTTTCTAGATTTAAGCTTGTTTTCGGATAAAACGGGTTTAGCTGTTGTCTAAACACTCCAAATTCATCCCGAACTCTTACAATTAATTAAATGCATTGGATTGCCACACATTCTGACCCTAGAAACAGTAACAAAGCTGTTTACTGCTTTGAATCAACGTTTTCTCTGTTTTAGCCTGTTTTGGGACAAAATTGGTATGAGTGGTGTCTAAACACTCCAAATTCAACCCGAACTCTTATAATTACTCAAATGCATTGGATTATTACATATTTTGACCCTAGAAAGAGTAAGATAGCTGTTTAATGCTTCGAATCAATGTTTTCTCTCGGTTTTAGCCTGTTTTCTAGATTTAAGCCTGCTTTGGGATAAAACGGGTTTAGCTGTTGTCTGAACACTCCAAATTCATCCCGAACTCTTACAAATAGTTAAATGCATTGGATTGTCACACATTCTGACCCTAGAAACAGTAACAAAGCTGTTTACTGCTTTGAATCAATGTTTTCTCGGTTTTAGCCTGTTTCGGGACAAAATTGGTATGAGTGGTGTCTAAACACTCCAAATTCAACCCGAACGCTTATAATTACTCAAATGCATTGGATTGTTACATATTTTGACCCTAGAAAGAGTAAGATAGCTGTTTAATGCTTCGAATCAATGTTTTCTCTCGGTTTTAGCCTGTTTTCTAGATTTAAGCCTGCTTTCGGATAAAACAGGTTTAACAGTTGTTTAAACACTCCAAATTCATCCCGAACTCTTACAATTATTTAATTGCATTGGATTGTCACACATTCTGACACTAGAAACAGTAACAAAGCTGTTTACTGCTTTGAATCAACGTTTTCTCGGTTTTAGCCTGTTTCGGGACAAAATTGGTATTAGTGGTGTCTAAACACTCCAAATTCATCCCGAACTCTTTTAATTAGTCAATTGCATTGGATTGTTTCATATTTTGACCCTATAAGGAGTAACATAGCTGTTTACTGCTTCAAATCAATTTTTTCTCTCAGTTTTAGCCTGTTTTCTAGATTTAAGTCTGCTTTGGGATAAAACGGGTTTATTTGTTGTCTAAACACTCCAAATTCATCCCGAACACTTACAATTAGTTAAATGCATTGGATTGTCACACATTCTGACCCTAGAAACAGTAACAAAGCTGTTTACTGCTTTGAATCAACGTTTTCTCGGTTTTAGCCTGTTTCGGGACAAAATGGGTCTAAGAGGTGTCTAAACACTCCAAATTCAACCCAAACTCTTATAATTACTTAAATGCATTGGATTGTCACATATTTCTCGATTTAAGCCTGTTTCGGGACAAAATGGTTATGAGTGGTGTCTATACAATCCAAATTCAACCCGAACTTTTATAATTAGTCAAATGCATTTGATTTTTACATATTTTGACCATAGAAAGAGTAACATACCTGTTTAATGCATCGAATCAATGTTTTCTCTCGGTTTTAGCCTATTTTCTAGATTTAAGTCTACTTTGGGATAAAACGGGTTTAACTATTGTCTAAACACTCCAAATTCATCCCGAACTCTTACAATTAGTCAAATGCATTGGATTGTCACAAATTCTGACCCTAGAAACAGTAACAAAGCTAGTTACTCTCGGTTTTAGCCCGTTTTCTCTTGGTTTTAGCCTGTTTTGGGATAAAACGGGTTTAACTGTTGTCTAAACACTCCAAATTCATCCCAAACTCTTACGATTATTTAAATGGATCGGATTGTCACACATTTTGACACTAGAAACAGTAACAAAGCTGTTTACTGCTTTGAATCAACGTTTTCTCGGTTTTAGCCTGTTTCAGGACAAAATTGGTATGAGTAGTGTCTAAACACTCCAAATTCAACCCCAAGTCTTATAATTACTCAAATGCATTGGATTGTTACATATTTTGACCGTATAAAGAGTTACATTGCTGTTTACTGCTTCGAATCAATGTTTTCTTTCGGTTTTAGCCTGTTTTCTAGATTTAAGCTTGTTTTCGGATAAAACGGGTTTAGCTGTTGTCTAAACACTCCAAATTCATCCCGAACTCTTACAATTAATTAAATGCATTGGATTGCCACACATTCTGACCCTAGAAACAGTAACAAAGCTGTTTACTGCTTTGAATCAACGTTTTCTCTGTTTTAGCCTGTTTTGGGACAAAATTGGTATGAGTGGTGTCTAAACACTCCAAATTCAACCCGAACTCTTATAATTACTCAAATGCATTGGATTATTACATATTTTGACCCTAGAAAGAGTAAGATAGCTGTTTAATGCTTCGAATCAATGTTTTCTCTCGGTTTTAGCCTGTTTTCTAGATTTAAGTCTGCTTTGGGATAAACCGGTTTATTTGTTGTCTAAACACTCCAAATTCATCCCGAACTCTTACAATTAGTCAAATGCATTGGATTGTCACACATTCTGACCCTAGAAACAGTAACAAAGCTGTTTACTGCTTTGAATCAACGTTTTCTCGGTTTTAGCCTATTTCGGGACAAAATGGGTCTAAGAGGTGTCTAAACACTCCAAATTCAACCCGAACTCTTATATTTAGTCAAATGCATTGGATTGTTACATATTTTGACCCTAGAAAGAGTAACATAGCTGTTTAATGCTTCGAATCAATGTTTTCTCTCGGTTTTAGCCTGTTTTCTAGATTTAAGCCTGCTTTGGGATAAAACGGGTTTAGCTGTTGTCTAAACACTCCAAATTCATCCCGAACTCTTACAAATAGTTAAATGCATTGGATTGTCACACATTCTGACCCTAGAAACAGTAACAAAACTGTTTACTGCTTTGAATCAACGTTTTCTCGGTTTTAGCCTGTTTCGGGACAAAATTGGTATGAGTGGTGTCTAAACACTCCAAATTTCAACCCGAACGCTTATAATTACTCAAATGCATTGGATTGTTACATATTTTGACCCTAGAAAGAGTAAGATAGTTGTTTAATGCTTCGAATCAATGTTTTCTCTCGGTTTTAGCCTGTTTTCTAGATTTAAGCCTGCTTTCGGATAAAACGGGTTTAACAGTTGTCTAAACACTCCAAATTCATCCCAAACTCTTACAATTATTTAATTGCATTGGATTGTCACACATTCTGACACTAGAAACAGTAACAAAGCTGTTTACTGCTTTGAATCAACGTTTTCTCGGTTTTAGCCTGTTTCGGGACAAAATTGGTATTAGTGGTGTCTAAACACTCCAAATTCATCCCGAACTCTTTTAATTAGTCAATTGCATTGGATTGTTTCATATTTTGACCCTATAAAGAGTAACATAGCTGTGTACTGCTTCAAATCAATTTTTTCTCTCAGTTTTAGCCTGTTTTCTAGATTTAAGTCTGCTTTGGGATAAAACGGGTTTATTTATTGTCTAAACACTCCAAATTCATCCTGAACACTTACAGTTAGTCAAAAGCATTGGATTGTCACACATTCTGACCCTAGAAACAGTAACTAAGCTGTTTACTGCTTTGAATCAACGTTTTCTCGGTTTTAGCCTGTTTCGGGACAAAATGTGTCTAAGAGGTGTCTAAACACTCCAAATTCAACCCGAACTCTTATATTTAGTCAAATGTATTGGTTTGTTACTTATTTTGACCCTAGAAAGAGTAACATAGCTGTTTAATGCTTCGAGTCAATGTTTTCTCTTGGTTTTAACCTGTTTTGGGATAAAACGGGTTTAACTGTTGTCTAAACACTCCAAATTCATCCCAAACTCTTACAATTATTTAAATGGATTGGATTGTCACACATTCTGACACTAGAAACAGTAACAAAGCTGTTTACTGCTTTTAATCAACGTTTTCTCGGTTTTAGCCTGTTTCGGGACAAAATTGGTATGAGTAGTGTCTAAACACTCCAAATTCAACCCCAAGTCTTATAATTACTCAAATGCATTGGATTGTTACATATTTTGACCGTATAAAGAGTTACATTGCTGTTTACTGCTTCGAATCAATGTTTTCTTTCGGTTTTAGCCTGTTTTCTAGATTTAAGCTTGTTTTCGGATAAAACGGGTTTAGCTGTTGTCTAAACACTCCAAATTCATCCCGAACTCTTACAATTAGTTAAATGCATTGGATTGCCACACATTCTGACCCTAGAAACAGTAATAAAGCTGTTTACTGCTTTGAATCAACGTTTTCTCTGTTTTAGCCTGTTTTGGGACAAAATTGGTATGAGTGGTGTCTAAACACTCCAAATTCAACCCGAACTCTTATATTTAGTCAAATGCATTATATTATTACATATTTTGACCCTAGAAAGAGTAAGATAGCTGTTTAATGCTTCGAATCAATGTTTTCTCTCGGTTTTAGCCTGTTTTCTAGATTTAAGTCTGCTTTGGGATAAAACGGGTTTATTTGTTGTCTAAACACTCCAAATTCATCCCGAACTCTTACAATTAGTCAAATGCATTGGATTTTCACACATTCTGACCCTAGAAACAGTAACAAAGCTGTTTACTGCTTTGAATCAACGTTTTCTCGGTTTTAGCCTATTTCGGGACAAAATTGGTATGAGTGGTGTCTAAACACTCCAAATTCAACCCGAACGCTTATAATTACTCAAATGCACTGGATTGTTACATATTTTGACCCTAGAAAGAGTAAGATAGCTGTTTAATGCTTCGAATCAATGTTTTCTCTCGGTTTTAGCCTGTTTTCTAGATTTAAGCCTCCTTTCGGATAAAACGGGTTTAACAGTTGTCTAAACACTCCAAATTCATCCCGAACTCGTACAATTATTTAATTGCATTGGATTGTCACACATTCTGACAGTAGAAACAGTAACAAAGCTGTTTACTGCTTTGAATCAACGTTTTCTCGGTTTTATCCTGTTTCGGGACAAAATTGGTATGAGTGGTGTCTAAAGACTCCAAATTCAACCCGAACTCTTATAATAACTCAAATGCATTATATTATTACATATTTTGACCCTAGAAATAGTAAGATAGCTGTTTAATGCTTCGAATCAATGTTTTCTCTCGGTTTTAGCCTGTTTTCTAGATTTAAGTCTGCTTTGGGATAAAACGGGTTTATTTGTTTTCTAAACACTCCAAATTCATCCCGAACTCTTACAATTAGTCAAATGCATTGGATTGTCACACATTCTGACACTAGAAACAGTAACAAAGCTGTTTACTGCTTTGAATCAACGTTTTCTCGGTTTTAGCCTGTTTCGGGACAAAATTGGTATGAGTGGTGTCTAAACACTCCAAATTCAACCCGAACGCTTATAATTACTCAAATGCATTGGATTGTTACATATTTTGACCCTAGAAAGAGTAAGATAGCTGTTTAATGCTTCGAATCAATGTTTTCTCTCGGTTTTAGCCTGTTTTCTAGATTTAAGCCTGCTTTCGGATAAAACGGGTTTAACAGTTGTCTAAACACTCCAAATTCATCCCGAACTCTTACAATTATTTAATTGCATTGGATTGTTACACATTCTGACAGTAGAAACAGTAACAAAGCTGTTTACTACTTTGAATCAACGTTTTCTCGGTTTTAGCCTGTTTCGGGACAAAATTGGTATGAGTGGTGTCTAAACACTTCAAATTCAACCCGAACTCTTATAATAACTCAAATGCATTATATTATTACATAGTTTGACCCTAGAAAGAGTAAGATAGCTGTTTAATGCTTCGAATCAATGTTTTCTCTCGGTTTTAGCCTGTTTTCTAGATTTAAGTCTGCTTTGGGATAAAACGGGTTTATTTATTGTCTAAACACTCCAAATTCATCCCGAACTCTTACAATTAGTCAAATGCATTGGATTGTCACACATTCTGACACTAGAAACAGTAACAAAGCTGTTTACTGCTTTGAATC
Organism: Camelina sativa; assembly: GCF_030686135.1. Classification (NCBI taxonomy): domain Eukaryota; kingdom Viridiplantae; phylum Streptophyta; class Magnoliopsida; order Brassicales; family Brassicaceae; genus Camelina; species Camelina sativa. The sequence goes on along the minus strand of NC_141897.1, from coordinate 10,285,148 downwards.
AACGTTTTCTCGGTTTTAGCTTGTTTCGGGACAAAATTGGTATGAGTGGTGTCTAAGCACTCCAAATTAAACCCCAAGTTTTATAATTAGTCAAATGCATTGGATTGTTACATATTTTGACCGTATAAAGAGTTACATTGCTGTTTACTGCTTCGAATCAATGTTTTCTTTCGGTTTTAGCCTGTTTTCTATATTTAAGCTTGTTTTGGGATAAAACGGGTTTAACTGTTGTCTAAACACTCCAAATTCATCCCGAACTCTTACAATTAGTTAAATGCATTGGATTGCCACACATTCTGACCCTAGAAACAGTAACAAAGCTGTTTACTGCTTTGAATCAACGATTTCTCGGTTTTAGCCTGTTTCGGGACAAAATGGGTCTAAGAGGTGTCTGAACACTCCAAATTCAACCCGAACTCTTATATTTAGTCAAATGTATTGGTTTGTTACTTATTTTGACCCTAGAAAGAGTAACATAGCTGTTTAATGCTTCGAGTCAATGTTTTCTCTTGGTTTTAACCTGTTTTGGGATAAAACGGGTTTAACTGTTGTCTAAACACTCCAAATTCATCCCAAACTCTTACAATTATTTAAATGGATTGGATTGTCACACATTCTGACACTAGAAACAGTAACAAAGCTGTTTACTGCTTTTAATCAACGTTTTCTCGGTTTTAGCCTGTTTCGGGACAAAATTGGTATGAGTAGTGTCTAAACACTCCAAATTCAACCCCAAGTCTTATAATTACTCAAATGCATTGGATTGTTACATATTTTAAACGTATAAAGAGTTACATTGCTGTTTACTGCTTCGAATCAATGTTTTCTTTCGGTTTTAGCCTGTTTTCTAGATTTAAGGTTGTTTTCGGATAAAACGGGTTTAGCTGTTGTCTAAACACTCCAAATTCATCCCGAACTCTTACAATTAATTAAATGCATTGGATTGCCACACATTCTGACCCTAGAAACAGTAACAAAGCTAGTTACTCTCGGTTTTAGCCCGTTTTCTCTTGGTTTTAGCCTGTTTTGGGATAAAACGGGTTTAACTGTTGTCTAAACACTCCAAATTCATCCCAAACTCTTACGATTATTTAAATGGATCGGATTGTCACACATTTTGACACTAGAAACAGTAACAAAGCTGTTTACTGCTTTGAATCAACGTTTTCTCGGTTTTAGCCTGTTTCAGGACAAAATTGGTATGAGTAGTGTCTAAACACTCCAAATTCAACCCCAAGTCTTATAATTACTCAAATGCATTGGATTGTTACATATTTTGACCGTATAAAGAGTTACATTGCTGTTTACTGCTTCGAATCAATGTTTTCTTTCGGTTTTAGCCTGTTTTCTAGATTTAAGCTTGTTTTCGGATAAAACGGGTTTAGCTGTTGTCTAAACACTCCAAATTCATCCCGAACTCTTACAATTAATTAAATGCATTGGATTGCCACACATTCTGACCCTAGAAACAGTAACAAAGCTGTTTACTGCTTTGAATCAACGTTTTCTCTGTTTTAGCCTGTTTTGGGACAAAATTGGTATGAGTGGTGTCTAAACACTCCAAATTCAACCCGAACTCTTATAATTACTCAAATGCATTGGATTATTACATATTTTGACCCTAGAAAGAGTAAGATAGCTGTTTAATGCTTCGAATCAATGTTTTCTCTCGGTTTTAGCCTGTTTTCTAGATTTAAGTCTGCTTTGGGATAAACCGGTTTATTTGTTGTCTAAACACTCCAAATTCATCCCGAACTCTTACAATTAGTCAAATGCATTGGATTGTCACACATTCTGACCCTAGAAACAGTAACAAAGCTGTTTACTGCTTTGAATCAACGTTTTCTCGGTTTTAGCCTATTTCGGGACAAAATGGGTCTAAGAGGTGTCTAAACACTCCAAATTCAACCCGAACTCTTATATTTAGTCAAATGCATTGGATTGTTACATATTTTGACCCTAGAAAGAGTAACATAGCTGTTTAATGCTTCGAATCAATGTTTTCTCTCGGTTTTAGCCTGTTTTCTAGATTTAAGCCTGCTTTGGGATAAAACGGGTTTAGCTGTTGTCTAAACACTCCAAATTCATCCCGAACTCTTACAAATAGTTAAATGCATTGGATTGTCACACATTCTGACCCTAGAAACAGTAACAAAACTGTTTACTGCTTTGAATCAACGTTTTCTCGGTTTTAGCCTGTTTCGGGACAAAATTGGTATGAGTGGTGTCTAAACACTCCAAATTTCAACCCGAACGCTTATAATTACTCAAATGCATTGGATTGTTACATATTTTGACCCTAGAAAGAGTAAGATAGTTGTTTAATGCTTCGAATCAATGTTTTCTCTCGGTTTTAGCCTGTTTTCTAGATTTAAGCCTGCTTTCGGATAAAACGGGTTTAACAGTTGTCTAAACACTCCAAATTCATCCCAAACTCTTACAATTATTTAATTGCATTGGATTGTCACACATTCTGACACTAGAAACAGTAACAAAGCTGTTTACTGCTTTGAATCAACGTTTTCTCGGTTTTAGCCTGTTTCGGGACAAAATTGGTATTAGTGGTGTCTAAACACTCCAAATTCATCCCGAACTCTTTTAATTAGTCAATTGCATTGGATTGTTTCATATTTTGACCCTATAAAGAGTAACATAGCTGTGTACTGCTTCAAATCAATTTTTTCTCTCAGTTTTAGCCTGTTTTCTAGATTTAAGTCTGCTTTGGGATAAAACGGGTTTATTTATTGTCTAAACACTCCAAATTCATCCTGAACACTTACAGTTAGTCAAAAGCATTGGATTGTCACACATTCTGACCCTAGAAACAGTAACTAAGCTGTTTACTGCTTTGAATCAACGTTTTCTCGGTTTTAGCCTGTTTCGGGACAAAATGTGTCTAAGAGGTGTCTAAACACTCCAAATTCAACCCGAACTCTTATATTTAGTCAAATGTATTGGTTTGTTACTTATTTTGACCCTAGAAAGAGTAACATAGCTGTTTAATGCTTCGAGTCAATGTTTTCTCTTGGTTTTAACCTGTTTTGGGATAAAACGGGTTTAACTGTTGTCTAAACACTCCAAATTCATCCCAAACTCTTACAATTATTTAAATGGATTGGATTGTCACACATTCTGACACTAGAAACAGTAACAAAGCTGTTTACTGCTTTTAATCAACGTTTTCTCGGTTTTAGCCTGTTTCGGGACAAAATTGGTATGAGTAGTGTCTAAACACTCCAAATTCAACCCCAAGTCTTATAATTACTCAAATGCATTGGATTGTTACATATTTTGACCGTATAAAGAGTTACATTGCTGTTTACTGCTTCGAATCAATGTTTTCTTTCGGTTTTAGCCTGTTTTCTAGATTTAAGCTTGTTTTCGGATAAAACGGGTTTAGCTGTTGTCTAAACACTCCAAATTCATCCCGAACTCTTACAATTAGTTAAATGCATTGGATTGCCACACATTCTGACCCTAGAAACAGTAATAAAGCTGTTTACTGCTTTGAATCAACGTTTTCTCTGTTTTAGCCTGTTTTGGGACAAAATTGGTATGAGTGGTGTCTAAACACTCCAAATTCAACCCGAACTCTTATATTTAGTCAAATGCATTATATTATTACATATTTTGACCCTAGAAAGAGTAAGATAGCTGTTTAATGCTTCGAATCAATGTTTTCTCTCGGTTTTAGCCTGTTTTCTAGATTTAAGTCTGCTTTGGGATAAAACGGGTTTATTTGTTGTCTAAACACTCCAAATTCATCCCGAACTCTTACAATTAGTCAAATGCATTGGATTTTCACACATTCTGACCCTAGAAACAGTAACAAAGCTGTTTACTGCTTTGAATCAACGTTTTCTCGGTTTTAGCCTATTTCGGGACAAAATTGGTATGAGTGGTGTCTAAACACTCCAAATTCAACCCGAACGCTTATAATTACTCAAATGCACTGGATTGTTACATATTTTGACCCTAGAAAGAGTAAGATAGCTGTTTAATGCTTCGAATCAATGTTTTCTCTCGGTTTTAGCCTGTTTTCTAGATTTAAGCCTCCTTTCGGATAAAACGGGTTTAACAGTTGTCTAAACACTCCAAATTCATCCCGAACTCGTACAATTATTTAATTGCATTGGATTGTCACACATTCTGACAGTAGAAACAGTAACAAAGCTGTTTACTGCTTTGAATCAACGTTTTCTCGGTTTTATCCTGTTTCGGGACAAAATTGGTATGAGTGGTGTCTAAAGACTCCAAATTCAACCCGAACTCTTATAATAACTCAAATGCATTATATTATTACATATTTTGACCCTAGAAATAGTAAGATAGCTGTTTAATGCTTCGAATCAATGTTTTCTCTCGGTTTTAGCCTGTTTTCTAGATTTAAGTCTGCTTTGGGATAAAACGGGTTTATTTGTTTTCTAAACACTCCAAATTCATCCCGAACTCTTACAATTAGTCAAATGCATTGGATTGTCACACATTCTGACACTAGAAACAGTAACAAAGCTGTTTACTGCTTTGAATCAACGTTTTCTCGGTTTTAGCCTGTTTCGGGACAAAATTGGTATGAGTGGTGTCTAAACACTCCAAATTCAACCCGAACGCTTATAATTACTCAAATGCATTGGATTGTTACATATTTTGACCCTAGAAAGAGTAAGATAGCTGTTTAATGCTTCGAATCAATGTTTTCTCTCGGTTTTAGCCTGTTTTCTAGATTTAAGCCTGCTTTCGGATAAAACGGGTTTAACAGTTGTCTAAACACTCCAAATTCATCCCGAACTCTTACAATTATTTAATTGCATTGGATTGTTACACATTCTGACAGTAGAAACAGTAACAAAGCTGTTTACTACTTTGAATCAACGTTTTCTCGGTTTTAGCCTGTTTCGGGACAAAATTGGTATGAGTGGTGTCTAAACACTTCAAATTCAACCCGAACTCTTATAATAACTCAAATGCATTATATTATTACATAGTTTGACCCTAGAAAGAGTAAGATAGCTGTTTAATGCTTCGAATCAATGTTTTCTCTCGGTTTTAGCCTGTTTTCTAGATTTAAGTCTGCTTTGGGATAAAACGGGTTTATTTATTGTCTAAACACTCCAAATTCATCCCGAACTCTTACAATTAGTCAAATGCATTGGATTGTCACACATTCTGACACTAGAAACAGTAACAAAGCTGTTTACTGCTTTGAATCAACGTTTTCTCGGTTTTAGCTTGTTTCGGGACAAAATTGGTATGAGTGGTGTCTAAGCACTCCAAATTAAACCCCAAGTTTTATAATTAGTCAAATGCATTGGATTGTTACATATTTTGACCGTATAAAGAGTTACATTGCTGTTTACTGCTTCGAATCAATGTTTTCTTTCGGTTTTAGCCTGTTTTCTATATTTAAGCTTGTTTTGGGATAAAACGGGTTTAACTGTTGTCTAAACACTCCAAATTCATCCCGAACTCTTACAATTAGTTAAATGCATTGGATTGCCACACATTCTGACCCTAGAAACAGTAACAAAGCTGTTTACTGCTTTGAATCAACGATTTCTCGGTTTTAGCCTGTTTCGGGACAAAATGGGTCTAAGAGGTGTCTGAACACTCCAAATTCAACCCGAACTCTTATATTTAGTCAAATGTATTGGTTTGTTACTTATTTTGACCCTAGAAAGAGTAACATAGCTGTTTAATGCTTCGAGTCAATGTTTTCTCTTGGTTTTAACCTGTTTTGGGATAAAACGGGTTTAACTGTTGTCTAAACACTCCAAATTCATCCCAAACTCTTACAATTATTTAAATGGATTGGATTGTCACACATTCTGACACTAGAAACAGTAACAAAGCTGTTTACTGCTTTTAATCAACGTTTTCTCGGTTTTAGCCTGTTTCGGGACAAAATTGGTATGAGTAGTGTCTAAACACTCCAAATTCAACCCCAAGTCTTATAATTACTCAAATGCATTGGATTGTTACATATTTTAAACGTATAAAGAGTTACATTGCTGTTTACTGCTTCGAATCAATGTTTTCTTTCGGTTTTAGCCTGTTTTCTAGATTTAAGGTTGTTTTCGGATAAAACGGGTTTAGCTGTTGTCTAAACACTCCAAATTCATCCCGAACTCTTACAATTAATTAAATGCATTGGATTGCCACACATTCTGACCCTAGAAACAGTAACAAAGCTGTTTACTGCTTTGAATCAACGTTTTCTCTGTTTTAGCCTGTTTTGGGACAAAATTGGTATGAGTGGTGTCTAAACACTCCAAATTCAACCCGAACTCTTATATTTAGTCAAATGCATTATATTATTACATATTTTGACCCTAGAAAGAGTAAGATAGCTGTTTAATGCTTCGAATCAATGTTTTCTCTCGGTTTTAGCCTGTTTTCTAGATTTAACTCTTACAAATAGTTAAATGCATTGGATTGTCACACATTCTGACCCTAGAAACAGTAACAAAGCTGTTTACTGCTTTGAATCAACGTTTTCTCGGTTTTAGCCTGTTTCGGGACAAAATTGGTATGAGTGGTGTCTAAACACTCCAAATTCAACCCGAACGCTTATAATTACTCAAATGCATTGGATTGTTACATATTTTGACCCTAGAAAGAGTAAGATAGCTGTTTAATGCTTCGAATCAATGTTTTCTCTCGGTTTTAGCCTGTTTTCTAGATTTAAGCCTGCTTTCGGATAAAACGGGTTTAACAGTTGTCTAAACACTCCAAATTCATCCCGAACTCTTACAATTATTTAATTGCATTGGATTGTCACACATTCTGACAGTAGAAACAGTAACAAAGCTGTTTACTGCTTTGAATCAACGTTTTCTCGGTTTTAGCCTGTTTCGGGACAAAATTGGTATGAGTGGTGTCTAAACACTCCAAATTAAACCCGAACTCTTATAATAACTCAAATGCATTATATTATTACATATTTTGACCCTAGAAAGAGTAAGATAGCTGTTTAATGCTTCGAATCAATGTTTTCTCTCGGTTTTAGCCTGTTTTCTAGATTTAAGTCTGCTTTGGGATAACACGGGTTTATTTGTTGGCTAAACACTCCAAATTCATCCCGAACTCTTACAATTAGTCAAATGCATTGGATTGTCACACATTCTGACACTAGAAACAGTAACAAAGCTGTTTACTGCTTTGAATCAACGTTTTCTCGGTTTTAGCCTGTTTCGGGACAAAATTGGTATGAGTGGTGTCTAAGCACTCCAAATTCAACCCCAAGTCTTATAATTAGTCAAATGCATTGGATTGTTACATATTTTGACCGTATAAAGAGTTACATTGCTGTTTACTGCTTCGAATCAATGTTTTCTTTCGGTTTTAGCCTGTTTTCTAGATTTAAGCTTGTTTTGGGATAAAACGGGTTTAACTGTTGTCTAAACACTCCAAATTCATCCCGAACTCTTACAATTAGTTAAATGCATTGGATTGTCACACATTCTGACCCTAGAAAGAGTAACAAAGCTGTTTACTGCTTTGAATCAACGTTTTCTCGGTTTTAGCCTGTTTCGGGACAAAATGGGTCTAAGAGGTGTCTAAACACTCCAAATTCAACCCGAACTCTTATATTTAGTCAAATGCATTGGTTTGTTACTTATTTTGACCCTAGAAAGAGTAACATAGCTGTTTAATGCTTCGAATCAATGTTTTCTCTCGGTTTTAGCCTGTTTTCTAGATTTAAGTCTGCTTTGGGATAAAACGGGTTTATTTGTTGTCTAAACACTCCAAATTCATCCCGAACTCTTACAATTAGTCAAATGCATTGGATTTTCACACATTCTGACCCTAGAAACACTAACAAAGCTGTTTACTGCTTTGAATCAACGTTTTCTCGGTTTTAGCCTGTTTCAGGACAAAATGGGTCTAAGAGGTGTCTAAACACTCCAAATTCAACCCGAACTCTTATATTTAGTCAAATGCATTGGATTGTTACATATTTTGACCCTAGAAAGAGTAACATAGCTGTTTAATGCTTCGAATCAATGTTTTCTCTCGGTTTTAGCCTGTTTTCTAGATTTAAGCCTGCTTTGGGATAAAACGGGTTTAGCTGTTGTCTAAACACTCCAAATTCATCCCGAACTCTTACAATTAGTCAAATGCATTGGATTGTCACACATTCTGACCCTAGAAACAGTAACAAAGCTGTTTACTGCTTTGAATCAACGTTTTCTCCGTTTTAGCCTATTTCAGGACAAAATGGGTCTAAGAGGTGTCTAAACACTCCAAATTCAACCCGAACTCTTATATTTAGTCAAATGCATTGGATTGTTACATATTTTGACCCTAGAAAGAGTAACATAGCTGTTTAATGCTTCGAATCAATGTTTTCTCTCGGTTTTAGCCTGTTTTCTAGATTTAAGCCTGCTTTGGGATAAAACGGGTTTAGCTGTTGTCTAAACACTCCAAATTCATCCCGAACTCTTACAAATAGTTAAATGCATTGGATTGTCACACATTCTGACCCTAGAAACAGTAAAAAAGCTGTTTACTGCTTTGAATCAATGTTTTCTCGGTTTTAGCCTGTTTCGGGACAAAATTGGTATGAGTGGTGTCTAAACACTCCAAATTCAACCCGAACGCTTATAATTAGTCAAATGCATTGGATTGTTACATATTTTGACCCTAGAAAGAGTAAGATAGCTGTTTAATGCTTCGAATCAATGTTTTCTCTCGGTTTTAGCCTGTTTTCTAGATTTAAGCCTGCTTTCGGATAAAACGGGTTTAACAGTTGTCTAAACACTCCAAATTCATCCCGAACTCTTACAATTATTTAATTGCATTGGATTGTCACACATTCTGACACTAGAAACAGTAACAAGCTGTTTACTGCTTTGAATCAACGTTTTCTCGGTTTTAGCCTGTTTCGGGACAAAATTGGTATGAGTGGTGTCTAAACACTCCAAATTCAACTTGAACTCTTTTAATTAGTCAATTGCATTGGATTGTTTCATATTTTGACCCTATAAAGAGTAACATAGCTGTTTACTGCTTCAAATCAATTTTTTCTCTCAGTTTTAGCCTGTTTTCTAGATTTAAGTCTGCTTTGGGATAAAACGGGTTTATTTGTTGTCTAAACACTCCAAATTCATCCCGAACTCTTACAATTAGTCAAATGCATTGGATTGTCACACATTCTGACACTAGAAACAGTAACAAAGCTGTTTACTGCTTTGAATCAACGTTTTCTCGGTTTTAGCCTCTTTCGGGACAAAATTGGTATGAGTGGTGTCTAAACACTCGAAATTCAACCCCAAGTCTTATAATTAGTCAAATGCATTGGCTTGTTACATATTTTGACCGTATAAAGAGTTACATTGCTGTTTACTGCTTCGAATCAATGTTTTCTCTAGGTTTTAGCCTGTTTTCTAGATTTAAGTCTGCTTTGGGATAAAACGGGTTTATTTGTTGTCTAAACACTCCAAATTCATCCCGAACTCTTACAATTAGTCAAATGCATTGGATTGTCACACATTCTGACACTAGAAACAGTAACAAAGCTGTTTACTGCTTTGAATCAACGTTTTCTCGGTTTTAGCCTGTTTCGGGACAAAATTGGTATGAGTGGTGTCTAAACACTCCAAATTAAACCCCAAGTCTTATAATTAGTCAAATGCATTGGCTTGTTACATATTATGACCGTATAAAGAGTTACATTGCTGTTTACTGCTTCGAATCAATGTTTTCTCTCGGTTTTAGCCTGTTTTCTAGATTTAAGCTTGTTTTGGGATAAAACGGGTTTAGCTGTTCTCTAAACACTCCAAATTCATCCCGAACTCTTACAATTAGTTAAATGCATTGGATTGTCACACATTCTGACCCTAGAAACAGTAACAAAGCTGTTTACTGCTTTGAATCCACGTTTTCTCGGTTTTAGCCTGTTTCGGGACGAAATTGGTATGAGTGGTGTCTAAACACTCCAAATTCAACCCGAACGCTTATAATTACTCAAATGCATTGGATTGTTACATATTTTGACCCTAGAAAGAGTAAGATAGCTGTTTAATGCTTCGAATCAATGTTTTCTCTCGGTTTTAGCCTGTTTTCTAGATTTAAGCCTGCTTTCAGATAAAACGGGTTTAACAGTTGTCTAAACACTCCAAATTCATCCTGAACTCTTACAATTATTTAATTGCGTTGGATTGTCACACATTCTGACACTAGAAACAGTAACAAAGCTGTTTACTGCTTTGAATCAACGTTTTCTCGGTTTTAGCCTGTTTCGGGACAAAATTGGTATTAGTGGTGTCTAAACACTCCAAATTCAACTCGAACTCTTTTAATTAGTCAATTGCATTGGATTGTTTCATATTTTGACCCTATAAAAAGTAACATAGCTGTTTACTGCTTCAAATCAATTTTTTCCCTCAGTTTTAGCCTGTTTTCTAGATTTAAGTCTGCTTTGGGATAAAACGGGTTTATTTGTTGTCTAAACACTCCAAATTCATCCCGAACTGTTACAATTAGTCAAATGCATTGGATTGTCACACATTCTGACCCTAGAAACAGTAACAAAGCTGTTTACTGCTTTGAATCAACGTTTTCTCGGTTTTAGCCTGTTTCGGGACAAAATGGGTCTAAGAGGTGTCTAACACTCCAAATTCAACCCGGACTCTTATATTTAGTCAAATGCATTGGTTCGTTACTTATTTTGACCCTAGAAAGAGTAACATAGCTGTTTAATGCTTCGAGTCAATGTTTTCTCTTGGTTTTAACCTGTTTTGGGATAAAACGGGTTTAACTATTGTCTAAACACTCCAAATTCATCCCGAACTCTTACAATTAGTTAAATGGGTTGGATTGTCATACATTCTGACACTAGAAACAGTAACAAAGCTGTTTACTGCTTTGAATCAACGTTTTCTCGGTTTTAGCCTGTTTCGGGACAAAATTGGTATGAGTGGTGTCTAAACACTCCAAATTCAACCCCAAGTCTTATAATTACTCAAATGCATTGGATTATTACATATTTTGACCCTAGAAAGAGTAAGATAGCTGTTTAATGCTTTGAATCAATGTTTTCTCTCGGTTTTAGCCTGCTTTGTTATAAAACGGGTTTAACTGTTGTCTAAACACTCCAAATTCATCCCGAACACTTACAATTATTTAATTGCATTGGATTGTCACACATTCTGACACTAGAAACAGTAACAAAGCTGTTTACTGCTTTGAATCAACGTTTTCTCGGTTTTAGCCTGTTTCGGGACAAAATTGGTATGAGTGGTGTCTAAACACTCCAAATTCAACCCGAACGCTTATAATTACTCAAATGCATTGGATTGTTACATATTTTGACCCTAGAAAGAGTAAGATAGCTGTTTAATGGTTCGAATCAATGTTTTCTCTCGGTTTTAGCCTGTTTTCTAGATTTAAGCCTGCTTTCGGATAAAACGGGTTTAACAGTTGTCTAAACACTCCAAATTCATCCCGAACTCTTACAATTATTTAATTGCATTGGATTGTCACACATTCTGACACTAGAAACAGTAACAAAGCTGTTTACTGCTTTGAATCAACGTTTTCTCGGTTTTAGCCTGTTTCGGGACAAAATTGGTATTAGTGGTGTCTAAACACTCCAAATTCAACCCGAACTCTTTTAATTAGTCAACTGCATTGGATTGTTTCATATTTTGACCCTATAAAGAGTAACATAGCTGTTTACTGCTTCAAATCAATTTTTTCCCTCAGTTTTAGCCTGTTTTCTAGATTTAAGTCTGCTTTGGGATAAAACGGGTTTATTTGTTGTCTAAACACTCCAAATTCATCCCGAACTGTTACAATTAGTCAAATGCATTGGATTGTCACACATTCTGACCCTAGAAACAGTAACAAAGCTGTTTACTGCTTTGAATCAACGTTTTCTCGGTTTTAGCCTGTTTCGGGACAAAATGGGTCTAAGAGGTGTCTAACACTCCAAATTCAACCCGGACTCTTATATTTAGTCAAATGCATTGGTTCGTTACTTATTTTGACCCTAGAAAGAGTAACATAGCTGTTTAATGCTTCGAGTCAATGTTTTCTCTTGGTTTTAACCTGTTTTGGGATAAAACGGGTTTAACTATTGTCTAAACACTCCAAATTCATCCCGAACTCTTACAATTAGTTAAATGGGTTGGATTGTCATACATTCTGACACTAGAAACAGTAACAAAGCTGTTTACTGCTTTGAATCAACGTTTTCTCGGTTTTAGCCTGTTTCGGGACAAAATTGGTATGAGTGGTGTCTAAACACTCCAAATTCAACCCCAAGTCTTATAATTACTCAAATGCATTGGATTATTACATATTTTGACCCTAGAAAGAGTAAGATAGCTGTTTAATGCTTTGAATCAATGTTTTCTCTCGGTTTTAGCCTGCTTTGTTATAAAACGGGTTTAACTGTTGTCTAAACACTCCAAATTCATCCCGAACACTTACAATTATTTAATTGCATTGGATTGTCACACATTCTGACACTAGAAACAGTAACAAAGCTGTTTACTGCTTTGAATCAACGTTTTCTCGGTTTTAGCCTGTTTCGGGACAAAATTGGTATGAGTGGTGTCTAAACACTCCAAATTCAACCCGAACGCTTATAATTACTCAAATGCATTGGATTGTTACATATTTTGACCCTAGAAAGAGTAAGATAGCTGTTTAATGGTTCGAATCAATGTTTTCTCTCGGTTTTAGCCTGTTTTCTAGATTTAAGCCTGCTTTCGGATAAAACGGGTTTAACAGTTGTCTAAACACTCCAAATTCATCCCGAACTCTTACAATTATTTAATTGCATTGGATTGTCACACATTCTGACACTAGAAACAGTAACAAAGCTGTTTACTGCTTTGAATCAACGTTTTCTCGGTTTTAGCCTGTTTCGGGACAAAATTGGTATTAGTGGTGTCTAAACACTCCAAATTCAACCCGAACTCTTTTAATTAGTCAACTGCATTGGATTGTTTCATATTTTGACCCTATAAAGAGTAACATAGCTGTTTACTGCTTCAAATCAATTTTTTCCCTCAGTTTTAGCCTGTTTTCTAGATTTAAGTCTGCTTTGGGATAAAACGGGTTTATTTGTTGTCTAAACACTCCAAATTCATCCCGAACTGTTACAATTAGTCAAATGCATTGGATTGTCACACATTCTGACCCTAGAAACAGTAACAAAGCTGTTTACTGCTTTGAATCAACGTTTTCTCGGTTTTAGCCTGTTTCGGGACAAAATGGGTCTAAGAGGTGTCTAACACTCCAAATTCAACCCGAACTCTTATATTTAGTCAAATGCATTGGTTCGTTACTTATTTTGACCCTAGAAAGAGTAACATAGCTGTTTAATGCTTCGAGTCAATGTTTTCTCTTGGTTTTAACCTGTTTTGGGATAAAACGGGTTTAACTGTTGTCTAAACACTCCAAATTCATCCCGAACTCTTACAATTAGTTAAATGGGTTGGATTGTCATACATTCTGACACTAGAAACAGTAACAAAGCTGTTTACTGCTTTGAATCAACGTTTTCTCGGTTTTAGCCTGTTTCGGGACAAAATTGGTATGAGTGGTGTCTAAACACTCCAAATTCAACCCCAAGTCTTATAATTACTCAAATGCATTGGATTATTACATATTTTGACCCTAGAAAGAGTAAGATAGCTGTTTAATGCTTTGAATCAATGTTTTCTCTCGGTTTTAGCCTGCTTTGTTATAAAACGGGTTTAACTGTTGTCTAAACACTCCAAATTCATCCCGAACACTTACAATTATTTAATTGCATTGGATTGTCACACATTCTGACACTAGAAACAGTAACAAAGCTGTTTACTGCTTTGAATCAACGTTTTCTCGGTTTTAGCCTGTTTCGGGACAAAATTGGTATGAGTGGTGTCTAAACACTCCAAATTCAACCCGAACGCTTATAATTACTCAAATGCATTGGATTGTTACATATTTTGACCCTAGAAAGAGTAAGATAGCTGTTTAATGCTTCGAATCAATGTTTTCTCTCGGTTTTAGCCTGTTTTCTAGATTTAAGCCTGCTTTCGGATAAAACGGGTTTAACAGTTGTCTAAACACTCCAAATTCATCCCGAACTCTTACAATTATTTAATTGCATTGGATTGTCACACATTCTGACACTAGAAACAGTAACAAAGCTGGTTACTGCTTTGAATCAACGTTTTCTCGGTTTTAGCCTGTTTCGGGACAAAATTGGTATTAGTGGTGTCTAAACACTCCAAATTCAACCCGAACTCTTTTAATTAGTCAACTGCATTGGATTGTTTCATATTTTGACCCTATAAAGAGTAACATAGCTGTTTACTGCTTCAAATCAATTTTTTCTCTCAGTTTTAGCCTGTTTTCTAGATTTAAGTCTGGTTTGGGATAAAACGGGTTTATTTGTTGTCTAAACACTCCAAATTCATCCCGAACTCTTACAATTAGTCAAATGCGTTGGATTGTCACACATTCTGGCCCTAGAAACAGTAACAAAGCTGTTTACTGCTTTGAATCAACGTTTTCTCGGTTTTAGCCTGTTTCGGGACAAAATGGGTCTAAGAGGAGTCTAAACACTCTAAATTCAACCCGAACTCTTATATTTAGTCAAATGCATTGGTTCGTTACTTATTTTGACCCTAGAAAGAGTAACATAGCTGTTTAATGCTTCGAGTCAATGTTTTCTCTTGGTTTTAACCTGTTTTGGGATAAAACGGGTTTAATTGTTGTCTAAACACTCCAAATTCATCCCGAACTCTTACAATTATTTAAATGGATTGGATTGTCATACATTCTGACACTAGAAACAGTAACAAAGCTGTTTACTGCTTTGAATCAACGTTTTCTCGGTTTTAGCCTGTTTCGGGAGAAAATTGGTATGAGTGGTGTCTAAACACTCCAAATTCAACCCCAAGTCTTATAATTAGTCAAATGCATTGGATAATTACATATTTTGACCGTATAAAGAGTTACATTGCTGTTTACTGCTTCGAATCAATATTTTCTTTCGGTTTTAGCCTGTTTTCAAGATTTAAGCTTGTTTTGGGATAAAACGGGTTTAACTGTTGTCTAAACACTCCAAATTCATCCCGAACTCTTACAATTAGTTAAATGCATTGGATTGCCACACATTCTGACCCTAGAAACAGTAACAAAGCTGTTTACTGCTTTGAATCAACGTTTTCTCGGTTTTAGCCTATTTCGGGACAAAATTGGTATGAGTGGTGTCTAAACACTCCAAATTCAATCCGAACTCTTATAATTACTCAAATGCATTGGATTATTACATATTTTGACCCTAGAAAGCGTAAGATAGCTGTTTAATGCTTTGAATCAATGTTTTCTCTCGGTTTTAGCCTGTTTTCTAGATTTAAGCCTGCTTTGTTATAAAACGGGTTTAACTGTTGTCTAAACACTCCAAATTCATCCCGAACACTTACAATTATTTAATTGCTTAGGATTGTCACACATTCTGACACTAGAAACAGTAACAAAGCTGTTTACTGCTTTGAATCAACGTTTTCTCGGTTTTAGCCTGTTTCGGGACAAAATTGGTATGAGTGGTGTCTAAACACTCCAAATTCAACCCAAACTCTTTTAATTAGTCAAATACATTGGATTGTTACATATTTTGACCCTAGAAAGAGTAAGATAGCTGTTTAATGCTTTGAATCAATCTTTTCTCTTGGTTTTAGCCTGTTTTCTAGATTTAAGCCTGCTTTGGGATAAAACGGGTTTAACTGTTGTCTAAACATTACAAATTCATCCCAAACTCTTACAATTAGTTAAATGCATTGGATTGTCACACATTCTGACCCTAGAAACACTAACAAAGCTGTTTACTGCTTTGAATCAACGTTTTTTCGGTTTTAGCCAATTTTGGGACAAAATGGGTCTAAGAGGTGTCTAAACACTCCAAATTCAACCCGAACTCTTATAATTAATTAAATGCATTGGATTTTTACATATTTTGACCATAGCAAGAGTAACATACCTGTTTAATGCATCGAATCAATGTTTTCTCTCGGTTTTAGCCTGTTTTCTAGATTTAAGTCTGCTTTGGGATAAAACGGGTTTAACTGTTGTCTAAACACTCCAAATTCATCCGGAACTCTTACAATTAGTCAAATGCATTGGATTGTCACAAATTCTGAGCCTAGAAACAGTAACAAAGCTGGTTACTCTCGGTTTTAGCCTGTTTTCTCTTGGTTTTAGCCTGTTTTGGGATAAAACGGGTTTAACTGTTGTCTAAACACTCCAAATTCATCCCAAACTCTTACAATTATTTAAATGGATTGGATTGTCACACATTCTGACACTAGAAACAGAAACAAAGCTGTTTACTGCTTTGAATCAACGTTTTCTCGGTTTTAGCCTGTTTCGGGACAAAATTGGTATGAGTGGTGTCTAAACACTCCAAATTCAACCCCAAGTCTTATAATTAGTCAAATGCATTGGATTGTTACAAATTTTGACCGTATAAAGAGTTACATTGCTGTTTACTGCTTCGAATCAATGTTTTCTTTCGGTTTTAGCCTGTTTTCTTGATTTAAGCTTGTTTTGGGATAAAACGGGTTTAACTGTTGTCTAAACACTACAAATTCATCCCGAACTCTTACAACTAGTTAAATGTATTGGATTGTCACACATTCTGACCCTAGAAACAGTAAGAAAGCTGTTTACTGCTTTGAATCAACGTTTTCTCGGTTTTAGCCTGTTTCGGGACAAAATTGGTATAAGTGGTGTCTAAACACTCCAAATTCAACCCAAACTCTTATAATTACTCAAATGCATTGGATTATTACATATTTTGACCCTAGAAAGAGTAAGATGGCTGTTTAATGCTTCGAATCAATGTTTTCTCTCGGTTTTAGCCTGTTTTCTAGATTTAAGCCTGCTTTGGGATAAAACGGGTTTAATTGTTGTCTAAACACTCCAAATTCATCCCGAACTCTTACAAATATTTAAATGGATTGGATTGTCACACATTCTGACACTAGAAACAGTAACAAAGCTGTTTACTGCTTTGAATGAACGTTTTCTCGGTTTTAGCCTGTTTCGGGACAAAATTTGTATGAGTGGTGTCTAAACACTCCAAATTCAACCCCAAGTCTTACAATTAGTCAAATGCATTGGATTGTTACATATTTTGACCGTATAAAGAGTTATATTGCTGTTTACTGCTTCGAATCAATGTTTTCTTTCGGTTTTAACCTGTTTTTTAGATTTAAGCTTGTTTTGGGATAAAACGGGTTTAACTGTTGTCTAAACACTCCAAATTCATCCCGAACTCTTACAATTAGTTAAATGCATTGGATTGCCACACATTCTGACCCTAGAAACAGTAACAAAGCTGTTTACTGCTTTGAATCAATGTTTTCTCGGTTTTAGCCTATTTCGGGACAAAATTGGTATGAGTGGTGTTTAAACACTCCAAATTCAACCCGAACTCTTATAATTATTCAAATGCATTGGATTATTACATATTTTGACCCTAGAAAGAGTAAGATAGCTGTTTAATGCTTCGAATCAATGTTTTCTCTCGGTTTTAGCCTGTTTTCTAGATTTAAGCCTGCTTTGTTATAAAACGGGTTTAACTGTTGTCTAGACACTCCAAATTCATCCCGAACACTTACAATTATTTAATTTCATTGGATTGTCACACATTCTGACACTAGAAACAGTAACAAAGCTGTTTACTGCTTTGAATCAACGTTTTCTCGGTTTTAGCCTGTTTTGGGACAAAATTGGTATGAGTGGTGTCTAAACACTCCAAATCCAACCCGAACTCTTTTAATTAGTCAAATACATTGGATTGTTTCATATTATGACCCTATAAAGAGTAACATAGCTGTTTACTGCGTCAAATCAATTTTTTCTCTCAGTTTTAGCCTGTTTTCTAGATTTAAGTCTGCTTTGAGATAAAACGGGTTTAATTGTTGTCTAAACACTCCAAATTCATCCCGAACTCTTACAATTAGTCAAATGCATTGGATTGTCACACATTCTGACCCTAGAAAAATTAACAAAGCTGTTTACTGCTTTGAATCAACCTTTTCTCGGTTTTAGCCAATTTCGGGACAAAATGGGTCTAAGAGGTGTCTAAACACTCCAAATTCAACCCGAACTCTTATAATTAATTAAATGCATTGGATTGTTACATATTTTGACCCTAGAAAGAGTAATATAGCTGTTTAATGCATCGAGTCAATGTTTTCTCTTGGTTTTAGCTTGATTTCTCGGTTTAAGCCGGTTTTGGGATAAAACGGGTTTAACTGTTGTCTAAACACTCCAAATTCATCCCGAACTCTTACAATTAGTCAAATGCATTGGAATATCACACATTCTGACCCTAGAAACAGTAACAACGTTGTTTACTGCTTAGAATCAATGTTTTCTCGGTTTTAGCCTGTTTAATGACAAAATGGGTCTAAGTGGTCTCTAAACACTCCAAATTCAACCCGAACTCTTATAATTACTTAAATGCATTGGATTGTCACATATTTCTCGATTTAAGCCTGTTTCGGGACAAAATGGTTATGAGTGGTGTCTAAACAATCCAAATTCAACCGGAACTTTTATAATTAGTCAAATGCATTGGATTTTTACATATTTTGACCATAGAAAGAGTAATAGACCTGTTTAATGCATCGAATCAATGTTTTCTCTCGGTTTTAGCCTGTTTTCTAGATTTAAGTCTGCCTTGGGATAAAACGGGTTTAACTGTTGTCTAAACACTCCAAATTCATCCCGAACTCTTACAATTAGTCAAATGCATTGGATTGTCACAAATTCTGACCCTAGAAACAGTAACAAAGCTGGTTACTCTCGGTTTTAGCCTGTTTTCTCTTGGTTTTACCCTGTTTTGGGATAAAACGGGTTTAACTGTTGTCTAAACACTCCAAATTCATCCCAAACTCTTACAATTATTTAAATGGATTGGATTGTCCCACATTCTGACCCTAGAAACAGTAACAAAGCTGTTTACTGCTTTGAATCAACGTTTTCTCGGTTTTAGCCTGTTTCAGGACAAAATTGGTATGAGTGATGTCTAAACACTCCAAATTCAACCCAAACTCTTATAATTAATCAAATGCATTGGATTATTACAAATTTTGACCGTATAAAGAGTAAGATAGCTGTTTAATGCTTCGAATCAATGTTTTCTCTCGGTTTTAGCCTGTTTTCTAGATTTAAGCCTGCTTTGGGATAAAACGGGTTTAACTGTTGTCTAAACACTCCAAATTCATCCCGAACTCTTAGAACTAGTTAAATGTATTGGATTGTCACACATTCTGACCCTAGAAACAGTAACAAAGCTGTTTACTGCTTTGAATCAACGTTTTCTCGGTTTTAGCCTGTTTCGGGACAAAATTGGTATAAGTGGTGTCTAAACACTCCAAATTCAACTTGAACTCTTATAATTACTCAAATGCATTGGATTATTACATATTTTGACCCTAGAAAGAGTAAGATAGCTGTTTAATGCATCGAATCAATGTTTTCTCTCGGTTTTAGCCTGTTTTCTAGATTTAAGCCTGTTTTGGGATTAAAAGGGTTTAACTGTTGTCTAAACACTCCAAATTCATCCCGAACTCTTATAATTAGTTAAATGCATTGGAATGTCACAAATTCTGACCCTAGAAACAGTAACAACGTTGTTTACTGCTTAGAATCAATGTTTTCTCGGTTTTAGCCTGTTTAGTGACAAAATGGGTCTAAGTGGTCTCTAAACACTCCAAATTCAACCCGAACTCTTAAAATTACGTAAATGCATTTGATTGTTACATATTTTGAGCATAGAAAGAGTAACATACCTGTTTACTGCATCGAATCAATGTTTTCTCTCGGTTTTAGCCTGGTTTCTAGATTTAAGCTTGCTTTGGGATAAAATGGGTTTAACAGTTGTCTAAACACTCCAAATTCATCCCGAACTCTTACAATTAGTTAAATGCATTGGATTGTCACACATTCTAACACTAGAAACAGTACAAAACTGTTTACTGCTTTGGATCAACGTTTTCTTGGTTTTAGCCTGTTTCGGGAAAAAATGGGTATGAGTGGTGTCTAAACACTCCAAATTCAACCCCAAGTCTTATAATTAGTCAAATGCATTGGATTGTTACATATTTTGCCGTATAAAGAGTTACATTGCTGTTTACTGCTTCGAATCAATGTTTTCTTTCGGTTTTAGCCTGTTTTCTAGATTTAAGTCTCCTTTGGATAAAACGGGTTTAACTTTTGTCTAAACACTCCAAATTCATCCCGAACTCTTACAATTAGTTAAATGCATTGGATTGTCACACATTCTGACCCTAGAAACAGTAACAAAGCTGTTTACTGCTTTGAATCAACGTTTTCTCGATTTAAGCCTGTTTCGGGACAAAATGGTTATGAGTGGTGTCTAAACAATCCAAATTCAACCCGAACTTTTATAATTACTCAAATGCATTGGATTTTTACATATTTTGACCCTAGAAAGAGTAAGATAGCTGTTTAATGCTTCGAATCAATGTTTTCTCTCGGTTTTAGCCTGTTTTCTAGATTTAAGCCTGCTTTGGGATAAAACGGGTTTAACTGTTGTCTAAACACTCCAAATTCATCCCGAACTCTTACAACTAGTTAAATGCATTGGATTATCACACATTCTGACCCTAGAAACAGTAACAAAGCTGTTTACTGCTTTGAATCAACGTTTTCTCGGTTTTAGCCTGTTTCGGG
This sequence comes from Camelina sativa, assembly GCF_030686135.1. Taxonomy (NCBI): domain Eukaryota; kingdom Viridiplantae; phylum Streptophyta; class Magnoliopsida; order Brassicales; family Brassicaceae; genus Camelina; species Camelina sativa. The sequence continues at coordinate 10,264,439 of NC_141897.1, read as the reverse complement.
ACAAAATTGGTATGAGTGGTGTCTAAACACTCCAAATTCAACCCAAACTCTTATAATTACTCAAATGCATTGGATTATTACATATTTTGACCCTAGAAAGAGTAAGATAGCTGTTTAATGCTTCGAATCAATGTTTTCTCTCGGTTTTAGCCTGTTTTCTAGATTTAAGCCTGCTTTGGGATAAAACGGGTTTAACTGTTGTCTAAACACTCCAAATTCATCCCGAACTCTTACAAATATTTAAATGGATTGGATTGTCACACATTCTGACACTAGAAACAGTAACAAAGCTGTTTACTGCTTTGAATCAACGTTTTCTCGGTTTTAGCCTGTTTCGGGACAAAATTTGTATTAGTGGTGTCTAAACACTCCAAATTCAACCCCAAGTCTTATAATTAGTCAAATGCATTGGATTGTTACATATTTTGACCGTATAAAGAGTTACATTGCTGTTTACTGCTTCGAATCAATGTTTTCTTTCGGTTTTAGCCTGTTTTCTATATTTAAGCTTGTTTTGGGATAAAACGGGTTTAATTGTTGTCTAAACACTCCAAATTCATCCCGCTCTCTTACAACTAGTTAAATGCATTGGATTGTCACACATTCTGACCCTAGAAACAGTAACAAATTTCTGCTTTGAATCAACGTTTTCTCGGTTTTAGCTTGTTTTGGGGACAAAATTGGTATGAGTGGTGTCTAAACACTCCAAATTCAAACCGAACTCTTATAATTACTCAAATGCATTGGATTATTACATATTTTGACCCTAGAAAGAGTAAGATAGCTGTTTAATAATTCGAATCAATGTTTTCTCTCGGTTTTAGCCTGTTTTCTAGATTTAAGCCTGCTTTGGGATAAAACGGGTTTACTGTTGTCTAAACATTCCAAATTCATCCCGAACTCTTACAACTATTTAATTGCATTGGATTGTCACACATTCTGACACTAGAAACAGTAACAAAGCTGTTTACTGCTTTGAATCAACGTTTTCTCAGTTTTAGCCTGTTTCGGGACAAAATTGGTATGAGTGGTGTCTAAACACTTCAAATTCAACCCAAGCTCTTATAATTACTCAAATGCGTTGGATTATTACATATTTTGACCCTAAAAAGAGTAAGATAGGTGTTTAATGCTTCGAATCAATGTTTTCTCTCGGTTTTAGCCTGTTTTCTAGATTTAAGCCTGCTTTGGGATAAAACGGGTTTAACTGTTGTCTAAACACTCCAAATTCATCCCGAACTCTTACAAATATTTAAATGGATTGGATTGTCACACATTCTGACACTAGAAACAGTAACAAAGCTGTTTACTGCTTCGAGTCAATGTTTTCTCTTGGTTTTAGCCTGTTTTGGGATAAAACGGGTTTAACTGTTGTCTAAACACTCTAAATTCATCCCGAACTCTTACAATTATTTAAATGGATTGGATTGTCACACATTCTGACACTAGAAACAGTAACAAAGCTGTTTACTGCTTTGAATCAACGTTTTCTCGGTTTTAGCCTGTTTCGGAACAAAATTGGTATGAGTGGTGTCTAAACACTCCAAATTCAACCCCAAGTCTTATAATTAGTCAAATGCATTGGATTGTTACATATTTTGACCGTATAAAGAGTTACATTGCTGTTTACTGCTTCGAATCAATGTTTTCATTTGGTTTTATCCTGTTTTCTAGATTTAAGCTTGTTTTGGGATAAAACGGGTTTAACTATTGTCTAAACACTCTAAATTCATCCCGAACTCTTACAATTAGTTAAATGCATTGGATTTTCACACATTCTGACCCTAGAAACAGTAACAAAGCTGTTTACTGCTTTAAATCAACGTTTTCTAGGTTTTAGCCTGTTTCGGGACAAAATGGGTCTAAGAGGTGTCTAAACACTCCAAATTCAACCCAAACTCTTATAATTACTCAAATGCATTGGAGTATTACATATTTTGACCCTAGAAAGAGTAAGATAGCTGTTTAATGCTTCGAATCAATGTTTTCTCTCGGTTTTAGCCTGTTTTCTAGATTTAAGCCTGCTTTGGGATAAAACGGGTTTAATTGTTGTCTAAACACTCCAAATTCATCCCGAACTCTTACAATTATTTAATTGCATTGGATTGGCACACATTCTGACACTAGAAACAGTAACAAGGCTGTTTACTGCTTTGAATCAACGTTTTCTCGGTTTTAGCCTGTTTCGGGACAAAATTTGTATGAGTGGTGTCTAAACACTCCAAATTCAACCCCAAGTCTTACAATTAGTCAAATGCATTGGATTGTAACATATTTTGACCGTTTAAAGAGTTACATTGCTGTTTACTGCTTCGAATCAATGTTTTCTTTCGGTTTTAGCCTGTTTTCTAGATTTAAGCTTGTTTTGGGATAAAACGGGTTTAACTGTTGTCTAAACACTCCAAATTCATCCCGAACTCTTACAATTATTTAATTGCATTGGATTGTCACACATTCTGACACTAGAAACAGTAACAAAGCTGTTTACTGCTTTGAATCAACGTTTTCTTGGTTTTAGCCTGTTCCGGGACAAAATTGGTATAAGTGGTGTCTAAACACTCCAAATTCAACCCAAACTCTTATAATTACTCAAATGCATTGGATTATTACATATTTTGACCCTAGAAAGAGTAAGATAGCTGTTTAATGCTTCGAATCAATGTTTTCTCTCGGTTTTAGCCTGTTTTCTAGATTTAAGCTTGTTTTGGGATAAAACGGGTTTAACTGTTGTCTAAACACTCCAAACTCATCCCGAACTCTTACAACTAGTTAAATGCATTGGATTATCACACATTCTGACCCTTGAAACAGTAACAAAGCTGTTTACTGCTTTGAATCAACGTTTTCTCGGTTTTAGCCTGTTTCGGGACAAAATTGGTATGAGTGGTGTCTAAACACTCCAAATTCAACCCAAACTCTTATAATTACTCAGATGCATTGGATTATTACATATTTTGACCCTAGAAAGAGTAAGATAGCTGTTTAATGCTTCGAATCAATGTTTTCTCTCGGTTTTAGCCTGTTTTCTAGATTTAAGCCTGCTTTGGGATAAAACGGGTTTAACTGTTGTCTAAACACTCCAAATTCATCCCGAACTCTTACAATTAGTTAAATGCATTGGATTGTCACACATTCTGATCCTAGAAACAGTAACAAAGCTGTTTACTGTTTTGAATCAACGTTTTCTCGATTTTAGCCTGTTTCGGGAAAAAATGGGTATGAGTGGTGTCTAAACACTCCAAATTCAACCCCAAGTCTTATAAGTAGTCAAATGCAATGGATTGTTACATATTTTGCCGTATAAAGAGTTACATTGCTGGTTACTGCTTCGAATCAATGTTTTCTCTCGGTTTTAGCCTATTTTCTAGATTTAAGCTTGTTTTGGGATAAAACGGGTTTAACTGTTGTCTAAGCACTCCAAACTCATCCCGAACTCTTACAACTAGTTAAATGCATTGGATTATCACACATTCTGACCCTAGAAACAGTAACAAAGCTGTTTACTGCTTTGAATCAACGTTTTCTCGATTTAAGCCTGTTTCGGGACAAAATGGTTATGAGTGGTGTCTAAACAATCCAAATTCAACCCGAACTTTTATAATTAGTCAAATGCATTGGATTTTTACATATTTTGACCATAGAAAGAGTAACATACCTGTTTAATGCATCGAATCAATGTTTTCTCTCGGTTTTAGCCTGTTTTCTAGATTTAAGTCTGCTTTGGGATAAAACGGGTTTAATTGTTGTTTAAACACTCCAAATTCATCCCGAACTCTTACAATTAGTGAAATGCATTGGATTGTCACAAATTCTGACCCTAAAAACAGTAACAAAGCTGGTTACTCTCGGTTTTAGCCTGTTTTCTATTGGTTTTAGCGTGTTGATGTTCATATATTTTACCTTGTTTTCTCTTAGTTTATTCACAACTTTTGCATCTTTTTCTATCCATTTAGGCCATTATTGTGTAGCTTTAGGACTAATCATGCATTAGAGTATAGTTGCATTGCATTTGCATCTTTTCATGCATAAACAGGTGATTTTGGAGCTTAAGGAGCATAGAAGCAATGCTGAGGAGAAGTGAAGCTGTCCTGAGGAGAAAACAAGAGAGTCAAGGCTGTAGAATCAAGGTCCGGAGTCCAACTCGACCGCACCACTCGACCACCACTCGACCGTGTGCTGAGGAGGACTCGACCGAGTGGAGAGTGCACGAGAGAAGCCAGCTCGACCAGCCACTCGACCGAGCACTGGTCGAGTTGACCGAGCCGTTGACCACTTTGACTTTTTGCATTTTTTGAGTACTTGCAGCCACAAAAAGAATCCAGCTTTTTAGAGAGTCTAAAACCTAGTTTTTACCTTTTTTAGATATTATTCCTTTTGCACTTTTATTTTATTTTTAGATCTTGTACTTGTTTGATAGAGAAAGACTAGATTCTTATATTTTGTTTGTTTCATAACTTTCAAAGTATTAAGATTTCCAGTTTATTTCCTTCATCAATATTGTAGATCTCTGTTTCATCTTTCTAATGATGCAAGTTTCATTATTTTCTGGGTTTTTGACATTTTTCACCATGTGTTCTTGTGAGTAGTTTGCTTAGGACCTAGAGGATGGGTTAGGTTGGGTTGATCTTGTGGTTTGTTTGATTTGGTCAAGCTTGATTGTTGTAGATCTCTTCTAGGCTAGATGATCTTAATGCTGATCCTATATCTGAGAGGGTAGGGTTTGATTTCAAGCATCTTAGCATCACACCAATGTTTAAGGAGCATAGATCAGGCTAGATCTAGAGCTTACCATTAGGCTTGCTAAGAGATTAGGAGTCTTGTTTGGTTTGAGATGTATTGCTTAATGCCTGCTGGTGTAGATTCTTTTCTTTGTGAGAACAAGTCTAGAATTGCATAGGTTTGATTGTTTCTTGCCATGAGAGTGGATTAAACATGTATTAGAATAGTATGTCTAGAGATCAGCTCAATGTTTGCTTGAGATTTGTTGACCAAGTTAGATAACCACAATGATTAGCTCAGCCCATGAATCCCTCCTCAAGGCCTTCTTTGTTTATTGAAATCTTAGTCTAAATATCATTGCTTGCTTGTTGTTTGATTGGTTTTAGCATTGCTCTGTTTTTCTTGTGTTGCTCTGTTTTCACGTTTAAGTCTAGCTTGACCACCCACTCGACCTACACTCGGTCGAGTGCTGCTCGAGTTCATCCCCAGAACTTGTGTTTTTGATTTGTAATTGTCTTGTTTCATTCCTGTTTCATTTCCATTGCATTCACGTAGTTTCCTGTTCATTACTTGTCTTGCATTAGTTCATTAGAATAGTTTCTATCTTTGTTCTAGTTTCATTATAGCTTCAAGTTGTTTGTTCTGTTTGCATTTAGTATCCTGTTCTAGTTGTTTTTACCTTCTGCATTTCATATCTCATTTTAGGATTGTTAGTGACAAACAATCTTTACAATTGGCTTGACTTAGACTCATATGCACATCTTAATTGTTCACAATCACTCAGATAGGATTGACACCTCTTATACTGCAACTGCATAAGGGGAATTGAAACACCCTGACTTCTATTCATTCCATACATCATCATTCCATACATCATTCATTCATACGCCACAAAGAAAGTCAGTTTCAATTTGGCGCCGTTGCCCATTTGAGTGTGTTTTGTGACATTTAGGATCCCTATTAGTCTAAGATTAAGTTCGTTTTACACACTTGTGCAGTTACTGAACTCGAATCTTCCTTTGCTTGGCTATTTTGTGTTTCAGGTACCCACTCGACCACCTACTCGACCACCACTCGACCGAGCTGTGATCGAGCACTTGATCGAGCCAGAAGCCGGATCAAATTAGCCATAACTTCCCAGTCGACTCGACCACCCACTCGAGCCTGCGCTCGACCGTGTTCCTGTTCGAGTCCGTAGTAGAGTTTGTTGATGCACACAAGGTCAAAAGGCAAAGATAGTCTTCAACAGCCTATTGACAACATCCACAGGCTACAAAAGGGTTTGAGACATAAGCAAGGAAGAGTAGTTCAACAACAACAAGGTCAAGACATCATGGAGCAACAAGCTATCCATGAGCAAAGACCAAGGCACATTGGTGCAGGAGATGCACCCAATACTCACAACCAAAGGGCTGGAATTGTGCCACCTTCAGTAGCAAACAATAACTTTGAGATCAAGAGTGGATTGATCTCAATGATACAAGCAAACAAGTTTCATGGGTTGCCAATGGAGGATCCACTGGATCACCTTGATGAGTTTGACAGAATATGTGGACTCACTAAGATCAATGGAGTGAGTGAAGATGGATTCAAATTAAGACTCTTCCCATTTTCTCTTGGAGACAAAGCTCACCTTTGGGAGAAGACTCTACCTACTGGAGCTATCACCACATGGGATGCATGCAAGAAAGCTTTTCTGGCCAAGTTCTTCTCCAATGCAAGGACTGCTAGGCTGAGGAATGAGATTTCTGGGTTTGCTCAAAGGAATAATGAGAGCTTTTGTGAAGCTTGGGAGAGGTTTAAAGGATTCCAAACTCAGTGTCCTCACCATGGTTTCAGCAATGAGTCACTTCTAAGCACTTTGTATAGAGGAGTGCTTCCCAAGATAAGAATGCTTCTTGACACAGCCTCTAATGGCAACTTCCTCAACAAGAATGTGGAAGAAGGATGGGAGTTAGTTGAGAATCTTGCTCAATCTGATGGCAATTATAATGAGGACTATGATAGGACCATAAGGAGCTCCTCAACTGATCAGGAGGACAAGTATAAGAAGGATTTGAAGATGGTCAATGAGAAGCTTGACAAGATCCTCCTCAGCCAAACCAAGTCCATTCACTTCATAGGTGAAGAGGAAGCTCCAGTTCAAGAGGGGGAGCCTGAATTTGCTGAGTTGTGCTACATGCAGAACCAGGGAGGATTCAAAGGCTACAACCAAGGAGGTTTCAAGAACAACAATCTCTCTTATAGGAGCACCAATGTGGCCAACCCTCAAGACCAGGTCTATCCACCTCCTCAACCTCAACAGCAACAAAACTACATCCCCAAGCAGCAACACCAAGTGTTCCAGCCCCAATTGTGTCCCCCACCAGGGTTTCAGACTAACCAAGGCCAGGAACAAGACTTAAGAGCAATGATGCAACAGTTGTTGATTGGGCAAACACAAGGCAAGATTGAGGAAGCCAAGCAGTTTGCTGAGTTGAATCAAAGGCTCACATCATAGTACAATGATCTGAACATGAAGTTTGAAGGTCTCAACTCCAGAATGAAGTATATGGAGAGTAACATTGCATCTACTTCAGCTCTTAAACCCAACCAACTCCCTGGAAAAGCTGTTCAAAATCCAAGGGAGTTCACTGCAAAAGCCATTCATATCTCTGATGGGGAAGTCACTGAGGACAGTGAAGTCCAAGTTTGGGGGAACTCATTAGTTACTGAAGCCCCAAGTGACGTTTGTGCAAAGCAACTGGAGTCCGGCATCTGGCTCGACCAAGTACTCGAACAGCCACTCGATCGAGCGCATGCTCGAGTGGTCGATCGAGTTGCAGACTCAGAAGTTGTCAAGCCTGTTAAGTACACTCCTCCTGCTTACAAGCCACCTCTTCCATTCCCAGGACGTTTCAAAGCACAAAAGATTAAGGAGCTTAGGGAAATCATTGAGAGAAAGGAGATGATGGCTAAGCAACAAGAGGAAGAGAAGGCTTTGAAGGAAGTGGTTGTGATTGAAGAAGCTGTGGTTGAGGAAGTGTTGGCCATACAAGAGATCACCATTGCTTACCAAGAAGAAGAGAGAGGACCTGCCTTGGAACAGTATGATCCATATCCTCTCTACAAAGACTTTTTGCTTGATTTATCAAAGAAGAAGGCTGAAGCTCAAGATGAGAAGGATCTTGAGGACCTTGGAGGAGTTATCATTCCAATCAAGCTTAAGGATCCAGGTCCATTCTATCTGCCTTGCACACTTAGCTATCTTCACTACAACCAATGCCTTTGTGACTTGGGAGCTTCAACAAGTGTGATGCCATACTCCATAGCACAAAAGCTTGGGAGAACTGATTTAAAGTCCACCAACCTTCATATATGTTTAGCTGATGGGTCAAACAAAGAAATAGTTGGAAGGTTGGAGAATGTCCCAGTCAAGATAGGGAAGGCAAGGGTTCACACTGATTTTGTGGTGTTGGAGATGGACAAGGAACCTGAAGATCCAATCATTCTTGGAAGGCCATTCCTAGCCACTGTTGGAGCAGTTATTGATGTCAAAGAGGGTCTTGTGACCTTGAACATTGCTGAAGATATAGCCATGAAGTTCAACATCCATAACCCAACCAACCTTCCTACCATTGATGATCAACCTTTTACTATCAAGGACAAAGGAGGTCAAGAAGGTTCAAGTGGTGAAGCAACTCCAAAGGCTAAGCTCTCCTTTCAAGATGATTCTGTGGAAAAGCTTAAGAGGTCAGTTCAAGAGTTGACTAGTATGGTTGAGGATCTTCAAGTTAAGCTGAACAAGAGGTCCTTAAAGAAGGCAAGACCAAGGCTCAAAATCAAGAAGAAACATGGTTTGTGTGTTAAGGGTGAGGTGATCAAGGATCAACTTCACAGTGATCAAGAGGTTCCAGGGAGGATTTCATCACCTCCTTGGTATCTAAACCGAGTCTAAAAAAGGACACCAAAGTCAAGCTTAGTGACTTTAAACAAGCTCACTAGGGAGGAAGTCCCTAATGTATCCTTTGTAAATATGGTTTATTTTCCTTGTAGTTTTGATATGTTTTCTTTTTTGTTTGTGTTGGACAGGCCTTTAGGTGAGAATGTAGTTGGGTAAGGAGGGAATTAGACTTGGAGAAGGAGACTCGCAAGCCCACTCGACCTACCCACGAGAGGTACTCGACCGAGCTGGAAAGGAATTGAGGCCCATTTGATCTTCAAATCACTAGAACGATCGAGTGGAGGGAAGAACAAGAAGAAAAATTTTGAAATTTCAAAATTTGGTCAAGGTGCTCGACCGTGTACATTCGAGTGTGGGGTCGAGTGGCAGCAAAAAGCAGGTCAAAGATTCCCATTTCAAATTTGAATGGTATGGACGCTCCACCCTTGTCTCTTTGTCCCTGTAGCTTCTTTATATAGACCTTGCACGAAACTATGCCTCTCACATTCTCTCATTTGCTCAAAACCATTGAATTCAAGTTTTAAAGTCTCTCTCTTAGCTTATCTTTTGCTCAAGCTTAGTTCTTTCAAGTTTTTGGTTCACTAACCTATTAACTTTGAGCTTTGAGTCTATTCCCTTCAGTTCTATTTGAAAAATATCTTCAAGAATCACTAGGAAGTCTCAACAAACCACTGCAACCTCCATGTAACGTCATGATGCTAGCCTTGAATCAAGAGGACAAGCTGGAAGGACCACTCGACGCCCCACTCGATCATGCACTCGACCGAGTGGTGGTTCGAGCAGCCGGTCGAGCCAGATGCCGCGTCCAAGGGGAGAGAGAGTTGAGGAAGATCCTGAGAGGACTGAGAGTGAGGAGGAAAGGGAGTCAACTCTCAATGAGTTCATGAGGAGACAAAAGGCCAAAGGGAAGAGGCCAGCAGTTGAGGTTGAACAAGAGGAGAGTGAGAATGAGAGTGAGGAAGAAAGTGAAAAAGAAGAGATAGAAGATGATGGAGAAGCTGAGTCCTGTGGGTTGTCAAAGAGGCAACTCTATGATGCTTTCATGAGAATGGAGTTCTTAGGGACAAGATATCCACACAAAGAAACCATGGAGAAGCTAGCCATTGGTGAAGATGTGGAGTACCTCTTTGAGAAGAGCAACCTGACCAAGTTTATGGGGCTTTGCATGGAGGGCTACAAAGAAGAGAGTTGTGAGTTTCTGGCCACAGTCAAGCTGCATACATATGCAAGGAAGGATGTTGAGTTTGGAGCTGGCCACATTGATTTCACAATCAAGGGGAAAAGGTATGAACTCTCAATGAAGAAGATAGCCAATGTGTTTGGTTTTGAGGTTGGGAGCAATAGGAGTTTGATGATTCCAAGAGAAGAGCTCTATGCTGTGTGGGAAACCATTGGGGACAACAAATACTACTCATCCTCCAATTCCAAGAGTTCAAGGATAAGAAGCCCAGTCCTAAGGTACTTCCACAAAGCTCTTGCCAACACCTTCTTTGCTAGGAAGGAAACTGGGAATATTGATGGGGAGGAGCAATTTTACTTTGAGGATTATGAGCTCAACCCAAGAGATAGTAGAGGAGTGAGGGAGGCTACCAAGAGATTAACCCTTCTGCAAAAATGGAACAAATGGCATGGGAAGAGGTTTGATAAGCTGAAGAAGAAGATTGCTGAGTTGAAGAGTGGGAATTCTTCACCTACACCATTAAGCCCTTTGAGGAGGAGTAGCTCAACTAGAGCACTTTCTAGAGTTGCGAACCCTGTGGAACCAGCTAGGGCTTCAATGTGTGAGCCAAATCAGAGGAAGAGGAGCTCAAGTACCCGAGAACAACCCTTTTCAAGGTACTCGACCGGGTCACTCGAGCACCCACTCGACCGAGCACCCCCAATGCACTCGGTCGAGTTCCAGCCCAGATCACCCTATGGTTTCCCACCTCCAGCTGCTTATCCAGGATATCAAGGTTACCCTCCCATCCCACCCCAGTACTTCATGGATCCAGCACTCTACCAGCAGTTCTACCAGCAGCAAGGACCGCATTTTGACACTCGTGGTCCAGCTCGACCCCCCCACTCGAGCACGTACTCGACCGAGTCCCGGTCGATCCCCATCGTCGAGCTGCCCCAATCTCCACCTCCAAGTCACCAAAAAGACCCCAACTACTCCTATGATAGCATGCAGATGGATGTGGACAGATACTTCCACAATCCCTAAGGTACCACTATCACCTTCCCTTGTAGATATCATAGCATTTGACATTGTGTTTTGTTTTTTGTTTTTCATCTTGAATCCTCAATCAAATTTCTTTCACACAGGGACTGTGTGATTTAAGTTTGGGGGAGGGTTTGAGATAGCATTTGACATTGTGTTTTTTGATTCTTATTTCAAATTTTTAGCATAATCATGTTAATACTTGCATAGCATCTAAGGCATAGAAAAACCCTAAAAATTTGAAAATTTTTGCAAAAATCTTTATAAAAAAAAAAGAGTGTTCATGTAGTTTGCACTGCACATTAGGATCTTGTTTAGCATGTTTCATGTAGGATTGTATAGTACTTGCATTAGGGATCTATGATGAGTATTCCCTTATTACCTTGTTTATTCACTAGACTAGGATCAATGCCCAAGTTAATAGTACTTTGATGCTAGTTGAGTGGTTAGAATAAGATTGAACCAAGTCTTGAATTCCTACATTGCATTTGGTCTAAATTGAAGCTTGTTGAGATTTGAAACCATTTCCTATTTATAAGAACCTAATATTGACTTTCAATTATCAATGTGTGCAATGCTTTAAACTCATGGATACCACATACATATTTGGATCATCTTCTTCCTTTTTACCACTCTTGTTGATCCAACTAGCTGATTTCCTCATTAAGAATCAGTTCCCCTACCCCTAAACCAAACCTTCTTTCAAGCCATGTTTATTCTTGTGTGTGTGAGGCCTATTTTTGGGATTGAGCTTGGTAGAAAGTGTTAGGTTTGAACTGACAAGAGTAAAGCCTTGTGTAGTTCTAGTTTGCATTTTTCAAACTAGATAGGACTAGGTGGTTCACTTGTTGGGTTTGGGACTTGGCTATTATGAAAAGAAAAGAGGAAAAAGAGAAAGAAAAGGTTAGAGTCTTTAGGAGGGGAATGTGTTTAAGAAAATTTAAAGTCTAGTGAAAGAATGGGAAGAATAAGGTGGTTTAAAGATGGTTCTAGTTAAAGAAAAGAAAGAAAGAAAAGAGAAGTCTAGCAAAATGCTTATATGTCTTAAGAATAAGAAGAAAAGAGAACCATAGCAAATAAGTAAGAATCCCCCATTCCACTAGAAAGATCAAATAAGAAACCTCTCCTAAGACTTTAAAACTAAAAAGAGAAAAGGGTGAAAAAGAAGAAAAGAAGTTAAAGGGTAGCACTAGGACCAATTGGGTTTAGATTGATAGGATAAACACTTTGGGTGCCTTTGGGTAGACAAGGTTTTGTTCTTGTATGTGTCTAAGTGTTCTTACCTTTAGCATTCTTCTAAAGCTCAATCCATTTTTTATGAGAGAACCTTGATATTGATAAGCCCTACTCTAAAAAGAGACCATCATTGTCTCTAAACCTTTTACTGCCAAGCCAAATGAGTTTAAGCATTGCATAGAATTGATTCATGTTCTTGATTAATGAATGTTAGAGGAAATGGTTGATTTGAATGCATGTGGATGTCTAAGGCTCAAATCAGTGAAGGTTGTGACATGCTTGTCTAAAGTCTTTAAGTATAGCTCATTCAACTTGCATCATAGTACTAGTAACTTGGACATTGATTCTAGATAGTCTATTTGCAAGCTTTAGGAGCTGAGATCCCACTTTCAAACCTCACCTACCTTCTTTTGTCTTGATTATTTGCTTGAGGGCAAGCAAAGACTAAGTTTGGGGGTGTTGATGTTCATATATTTTACCTTGTTTTCCCTTAGTTTATTCACAACTTTTGCATCTTTTGCTAATAAGTAATAAGTGAGTAATATATGATAGTGAAATATATGGTTGTGAGATAGTTGCAATACAAGCATGCTGGTATTCCTTGTATCGGGTGTCAAGGAGAGCTACCCGTGCTACAACTGGTAAGCCTTTTCTGCCATGGAGTGTTAGCGCCAAACGTATTGCTCCATAGTGAAGATGAGTATATCCTTGAGTTCGCCAATGATGTATCATGCCTTCATTGATTCTGAGGGGAATCATCTGTTCTGTTTCTGTCGCCGGGATAAGGTGTTGTTCCAACGGAGAGGCTAGAACAAGCTCCTTTGCATTATGTTTGTTAGGGACAAACACCTGGCGAATGACTTTTGGAAAAGTGGAGTTTGGTTTGGTGAAAGCTTTGTAAGGATTAAGTAATGGGAGTTGGGTAATAGGAACTTTGCTATCATCACTCACATACTCTACTTCATATAAGTAATCAATCTTTTTAGAAGTTGATCGTCTAAAAGAAGGGGTTTTAGACAAAGAAGATGAATTTTCCATAATATAGGATAGAACCAGAAACCAAGACAGAATACTATAACTCTCTTCTAACCATTGAAGTAATAACAGTCCATAAGTTGTCTCCTTGTTTTATTTTACATACTACGAATATAGAGAAATCAATCAAGAGGTTCTTAGCTACGCAAACCGAGGCAAAACTATTGCAACATTAAAAGCCTCAAGGTACTTCGAGCATTACAACCTCATAGAAATTTTTCTCCATACCGTTTTTTCTTAGCATAGTTAGATTTCTGATGTGGAGGATCCATTAATATGGCAACCACAAAGCATACTTTCATACTAGCATGGTAGAAGACAACGTTATGGCGTATTACCTTTCTGGAAGAGAAGAGCTAGAGTTTAGACTGCCATGGCTCTGATACCAAAATTACACACACATAGTGGTACAACCACTTAGGAGGTTTTTAGGATCAATGTTAAGTGTTTAGGAAGTATTTTGGACAAAGATTATGTAAGAATATAAGAAAGATCTTTATACAAGGGGATAAACTTATTTTATTGAAACACTCAAAAGGTTACAAGAACTCTTAAGACTCTTACTCAAACTCACTCACTTAAGCTTGTATGAAACTCTTCACCAAGCCTTGGTATTTATAGTACAAATCTTAGGGAATATTACATAGAATATTCTTTAAGCTTTATTTTACAACCCTCCATTTATTCAACTCTCTACTTTATTTTACAACCCTCCATTTATTCAACTATCTCACAACCATATATTTCACTATCATATATTACTCACTTATTACTTATTAAAATTACACACACATAGTGGTACAACCACTTAGGAGGTTTTTAGGATCAATGTTAAGTGTTTAGGAAGTATTTTGGACAAAGATTATGTAAGAATATAAGAAAGATCTTTATACAAGGGGATAAACTTATTTTATTGAAACACTCAAAAGGTTACAAGAACTCTTAAGACTCTTACTCAAACTCACTCACTTAAGCTTGTATGAAACTCTTCACCAAGCCTTGGTATTTATAGTACAAATCTTAGGGAATATTACATAGAATATTCCTTAAGCTTTATTTTACAACCCTCCATTTATTCAACTCTCTACTTTATTTTACAACCCTCCATTTATTCAACTATCTCACAACCATATATTTCACTATTATATATTACTCACTTATTACTTATTCCCACTGTCTCCAAAAGAGAGGCGACGTCTATCTTATTTGTTGTCGTCTTCTTCACTGTCTGAAGCGACTTCTGTGACGTAGATCTTTTGGCCTGGAATGTATCGTTTTATCTTGTACCTTTTCCCTTCAACTCTGTAGACTGGATGATCTGGATTTGATTGTGGCCACGCGTATTGATCATGGAAGCCTGCAAGCACTTGTCGTATTTCTTCAGCGAATCCTAGCGGGTAGACGTGTCTGTTGTGCCAGTGAGCTGTGTGAGGACAAAGAAGATTAGGGTCAACTTCAGATTCATTAAATCCATTCAATAATGCAATTTGCTTTGCACGTTGATGGAAATTCCCCGAGGCAAAAGCATCATTATTGTAGCTTGTCTCAACGTTCGCATCATATTTCTTTAGGATAATGATTTCTCCGTCTTGTTCTTCTTGGATTGTAGTAATCCTGAACGTGACAAGTATATCCAACTTAGGCTGTGCACGAACATGTTCTTGCCACCAGGTAACATCGTGGAATAATGTGAGCCATTTGTATAATAATTTGTAATGCGCCTTCCGTCTGGTCAATATGCATTTCGCCAAGTACTGGAGCAGTTGACTTTTATGGATGAGGACCGCAATAGTGTAAAGATCTGCCATGTACTAGAGTAGGAGGTATGCTTCTATAGGAAACCGGCTATAATGAGCAAGGTTCATATGAAAGGTGGTAAGGAAAGGATAGGTCGGGTGGTAAGGGAGGCCGAGAAGTTGACCCTGATCAAGACCATATCGGTGTATATAGAGCTTTAGAAAACCATGCATTGTCTCAATCCCTCTGTAGATCAATACATTGTCGAGTAACGATTCCCTAATTCCATGCGGCATATCGGCAATCATTTTCCGCAGATTATCTTCTGTTGGATTGTCTGGACTGAGGGTATATATCATGGGTACTATTGACGAGATTTGACGCTGAAAATCTGGGAGGAAGTTGTCTTTTCCTTTGATGTGTTTAACATCGAATTTCCACTGGGAAAACCAACTTGCCCACCTGAGTAACTGAGCTTGTGGTAACATCTTCTGCTTGAACTGAATCATTTTTGGAAAGGAGGACATGTCCATTTCGATGAGGAAATGTTGGCCCACCAAATGAAACTCAAATTTTTCTATTCCTCTTTTGACAGCGAGTATCTCCTTGTAAGTAGAATGATAGTGTTTTTCACTATCTTTGAAGACTCCACTTTTGTAGCCACAAATATGTCTCTTCCCTTTTTCGTCTTCTTCTAAGAGTACTGCTCCCCAATAGCAATCACTTGCGTCCGTCTGCAGAATTCTTCTTCCCTTTGATAGGATTTTTAGAGCTGGTAAGGTTGTGGAAATTTTCTTCAATTCTTTCACTGCTTCTGTGCATTTCTGGCTCCAAGGAGGGGCATCTTTCTTGAGTTGAGCAGAGAGAATCGATCTATGTTTTGCAAGACCATGAATGAAATCAGCCATATAGTTAACAATCCCCAAAAACTGTTGGACTTGCTTGAAAGATAATCATTGAGCTGGGTGGCAATGTGAGGTTGGAGGTAGTATTCTCCCTGGGATATGTGCATTCCCAGAAAATCAATCTCTGTTTCTCCGATCACCATTTTCTTTTCTGATAGCATAATACCGTATTTTTGTACGATGCTGTGGAACTTTGCTAATAATGAAGTGTGGGAATCTATGTCTGGCGAGAATAGCAGAATATCGTCGATATACACCAGCGCATTTGGGAGGATAGGCTCGAATATCTTGATCATAGCTTTTTGGAATAATGAAGGAGCTACCTTTAGTCCAAAAGGCATGACTTTCCAGTGGTAATGACGATCTGGTACACAAAATCCCGTCTTTGGTCTGTCTTCTGGTTTGATTCCAAGCTGCCAAAATCCTGCTTTTAAGTCAAACTTGGAGAAGATTTGTGCTTGCGGGAGTTTTTGGAATAACACTTCTCTCTTTGGCAAAGGAAACTTGTCATCGGCAAGGAAATGGTTGAGTGGTTGATAGTTGATGACCAATCTGAGTTTTCCTCGCACCTGTTCAGCCCGTTTGTTGACGTAGAATGCTTCGCATTCCCAAGGTGAAGTGGTCTTCTCAATGAGATCTTCTTTTTGGAGTTGGTCAATCTCTTCGAGTGCAAGATTGTAGTGATCTGGGTTCATTCCTGGGTGACTTGCTTTAGTTGGGTTGATATCTTCATTCTTCTTGAAAGGTAAGGATATGAAGAAATCTGGATTCTTCCATAAAGGAGATGAGCACTTTGTGAGAAACTCCGAATGAGAGGTGGCGCAAGATGTCTTTGCTATTTCTTCTTTTATGGGATTAAGCATCTCCATAGGGTATAGATGAGACACCGCTGTCCAAGGTAGCAGCTGATTTTTGTGCTTGAGACCTTTTGGGTGCCACGCAACTCTCCGAAGACTATGGAGGATATCAAATCCAAGTATAAAGTCCTTTCCAGGGAGTTCAGAACCAAATACTTTGGATTTAATCATGTATCCGGGGAAAAGTTGGATGTATATTGGCTTGCTGATAAGAGAGATATGAAATATCTGGCCGTTGGCTGCTTTGAAAGCGACTGAACATGAATTCCAATGTGAAGCTGGGAGGAGGTCTGGTTTGATGATGGATGAAGCAGCTCCAGTGTCAAAATAGGCAATGACCGGTATTGGTTTATCATACTTGTTTGGGAAGATGTAGATCTTGGCATTTGGAGATGGTTGGGTTAGATACACCAATTCTTCTTGATGTGATTGCTCTACTTTGCAGAAATCGAATGTGTAGAGGTCAAACAACATGAACTGGTCGTCTCTATCGCTTTCATCTCCAGTATCCTCTTCTGAAGATTCATCTTCAAACTTCATACCCATTGCAAGAACTGTATCATCAGTTGGTTCATCATCAAGGGAAAAGATGGATTCAATATCCGAGTCGTCAATATCTTCAATTTGTGCCAAGTAGCCAAGGAGGTTGTCTCTGTTCTTCTTGTTAGGACACTGTTTCGCATAATGTCCCTTCTTCTTGCAGATGTAACATCTATCTGATTTTTTGAAACCTCTTTGAGTTTTCTTCCTGAAGAATTTCCATTTCTTTCTAGAAGATAACTTTGGATATTTCTTCTGCCACTTGCTTCTATAGCTTTTTTCTTTTCCATGACTTGTAGAACAATGGCATCTCTTGTCTCTGCATTTGATATTGAGTTCTGGCCGATCACATGCTTTTCCTAGAAGCTTTCCTTGGTCTTGAAGCTGTTTGAAAAACTTCTGGTGGTTGCATAGCTTTTCAAGGGCTGCCAGAGAAATTTGATATATTTCTCCAAGTAAAGCTTGGTTGAGAGGCATATTCTTGAGAGACAATATCCTTGACGTTTCATTTCCAAGTGGTTCTGGAAGTGAATTCAGGTACGCCTGCTTGAGGTTGACGTCATCTATTCCATTTAGGGCATAGAATCTCTTTGACATCCGCTCATAATGTCTTTCAAGATCCTTCCTCTTGAAGGAACAGCATCTCATGCTAAGATATTCTTCTCTTGCTTGGATAGTATAGTGATCCCATGTGCCGAGAAATTCATTATGAATGTGTCCCACCAAAGCATCGATTGTTGGAGATTGTCGGATTTGTAATTGTCGATATTGACCTAGGCTTATCCACCATTGCCTGAGACGTCCTTGGAATTTAGCCACCAGTTTATCAATCGAGGTAGGTAAAGTGGCTCCTGGGTTAAGTTGTTGTTCTGTTAGCCATGCATGCATCTCATATACATTGTCACGCCATTTTGAAGGGGGAACATCATCAAAAGAGAAACCCTTATGTGGTTATGTACTAAACCGCGGGTTTCCTTCTGTCTGATCTCGTCCAGTTTCTTGGGTTTCTTCATATACGTTTCCACCTTCACTCTCTATGTCTTCTTCAACCACAGCAGGTGAAGCCATCATAAAATGTGGGATCATGGCCTCATCATTCTCATCTTTTAATGTTGTTGGTACCTTATTCATCATACTTCCTTGAGAAAGTCTTTTTTCTTGTTTTGCGACCTTCTCGAGAAAAACAGTGATTGGATTAGCGTGCTCCACCATGAATTGCATTTTGCCGGCTTCGGGTTTGGGTGGTTCAAGTATGGCTTCCTTCCCTGGTCTTTTTTCTGTTGGCTTTTTCTTTTTGGTAGACTGTTGTTCATAGAGAACTTTTGTTTGTAAGAAGGAGGATGCTCCAAAAATACTTGGGTCTTGGGAAAAAGATAAAGGTTGTGTTTGGGCTGTGTAAGGTGGTGTGTAGATGGGATATGGCGTAAAAAGGTCATATGGAGTTGGTGGTTGAGTTTTGGGTTGGTTTTGTAAGGAGTGTAATTGAGCTTTAAGGGACTTTAGCTCCGACTCTTTTTGGAACATGAGGGGAGAGTTCATGGAGACAGTAGTTGCAAGGTGGAGAAGTTCTTGGTGGAGAGAGATTATCTTTTTGGTGAGTTCTTTAATGGAAAGGTCCATGATGGTTACCTTTTTGTCAATCTGGCTTAATAGATGGTTTTGGGTTACGGTGTTCTCCGACTGCCAGTTTAACGTTGCTTCTGCGGTACTGATCTGCTTCACTGAACCATCTGGATTCTTAACATTTGGATTCCGAATTTTCCACGAGTGCTTTATATTGTTTTCTTCGAACTCTTTGGATGGAAATGGTGAATCCTGCTGTGAACATGTAACTTAGTTGTACCTCTTCTTTTTCAGGTGTTGTGGGAGTTGAGCCACCTAAATACAATACATAGTATTCAAAATTCTTGCCACTTGGTTCTCCGAGAAGGCCAACTTGTGGATCTCCAGACTCAAATCGTTCTTTGAGAATTTGTTGTGTATTTTTCTTTTTTCTCCTACGCCTTGGGGTGTCATCATCATCAGAACTATTCATCTGACAGTGTTGGCAATCGCAAACATCAAAGAATTTGTGGCCTGTTTCATTTTGGAAAGAGTAAATGGGATCTCCCAACGAATCAAAGGATGAGATTGGAACACCATCTAAATGTGGATTGATCTCCAAGGTTTGAGTGTCTTCAAAAGGAGTAATTGTATTGATTTCTGTGCAGAAAGTCGTTGGTCTTGACTTTTCTTCTTGTTGCTTGAAGGCAATCTCTACAGCTCCATCTTTTCTCCTATGAATAGAAGAGTCCACCGATTGTATTGGAGTACTCCGGTCATGGAGTTTTTCGTAATTGGTAACCCATGATTCTGGAAGTAACTTGACAAGCTCATCTCTAGGAATCTGTCTAGGAATATGGATGCAGAACGGGCTATGCTGTGACTCCAATTGTATGAGTAGTGCATCTTCAGTGTCTCTTGGGAGACTTAAGTCCATTGCATGATTTTGGACTCTGTACGCCATTTGATGGTGAAGTGTTGCCGCATATGTGTTTCCAATCTGTGGAGCGCCTGTGATTTGCAGCTGGATTTGCATGTTCTGATATATTTGAGGGTCTTCTAATGCCACGTTGAAATTTGGGAAGAGGGTGACGAAAACAGTACCAGCGTTTAGTGTTGTCTGGATAGTTATTGTGTAGCTTTAGGACTAATCATGCATTAGAGTATAGTTGCATTGCATTTGCATCTTTTCATGCATAAACAGGTGATTTTGGAGCTTAAGGAGCATAAAAGCAATGCTGAGGAGAAGTGAAGCTGTCCTGAGGAGAAAACAAGAGAGTCAAGGCTGTAGAATCAAGGTCCGGAGTCCAACTCGACCGCACCACTCGACCACCACTCGACCGTGTGCTGAGGAGGACTCGACCGAGTGGAGAATGCACGAGAGAAGCCAGCTCGACCAGCCACTCGACCGAGCACTGGTCGAGTTGACCGAGCCGTTGACAACTTTGACTTTTTGCATTTTTTAGGGCTTCCACCTCACCTCCTATATAAGGCCCTTGTACTTGCATCCACAAAAAGAATCCAGCTTTTTAGAGAGTTTAAAACCTAGTTTTTACCTTTTTTAGATATTATTCCTTTTGCACTTTTATTTTATTTTTAGATCTTGTACTTGTTTGAGAGAGAAAGACTAGATTCTTATATTTTGTTTGTTTCATAACTTTCAAAGTATTAAGATTTCGAGTTTATTTCCTTCATCAATATTGTAGATCTCTGTTTCATCTTTCTAATGATGCAAGTTTCATTATTTTCTGGGTTTTTGACATTTTTCACCATGTGTTCTTGTGAGTAGTTTGCTTAGGACCTTGAGGATGGGTTAGGCTGGGTTGATCTTGTGGTTTGTTTGATTTGGTCAAGCTTGATTTTTGTAGATCTCTTCTAGGCTAGATGATCTTAATGCTGATCCTATATCTGAGAGGGTAGGGTTTGATTTCAAGCATCTTAGCATCACACCAATGTCTAAGAAGCATAGATAAGGCTAGATCTAGAGCTTACCATTAGGCTTGTGAAACAAGATTTATATTGTGGTGTGAATGATGATGTATGCAATGGTGAGATATGAATGGAATGATGGATGGGTGTTTCAATTCCCCTTATGCTATTGCAGTACAAGAGGTATCAATCCTAAATGAGTGTTTGTGAACAATTAAGATATGCATATGAATCTAAGTTAAGACAAATGTAAAGATTGTTTGTCACTAACAATCCTAGGAAGAAAATGTAAAATGCAGAAAATAAACTACAAGAACTAACAACTAGATGCAAATGAAACTGAATGATTGAAACAGTGATAAAGCAAGAACAGAAACAGAGACTACTACTAATGAACTAATGCAAGATAATTAATGAACTGAAAACTAAATGTATGCAACTGGAATGAAACAGGAATGAAACAAGACAAACACAAATCATAGACACAGAGTTCTGGGGATGAACTCGAGCAGCACTCGACCGAGTGTAGGTCGAGTGGGTGGTCGAGCTAGACTAGACGCAGAAACAGAGCAATGCAATAAAAACAGAGTAATGCTAAATCCAATCAAACAACAAGCAAGCAACAAGATTAAGACTAAGATTTCAATAAACAAAGAAGGTCCTGAGGATGGATTCATGGGATGGACTAATCATTGTGGTTATCTAACTTGGTCAACAAATCTCAAGCAAACTTTGAGCTAACCTCTAGACATATTAATCTAAGACAAGTTTCTCCCACTCTCATGGTCAAGAAACAATCAAACCTATGCAATTCTAGACTTGTTCTCACACAGTAAAGAATCTACACAAGCAGGCATTAAGCAATACATCTCAAACCAAACAAGACCTCTAATCTCTTAGCAAGCCTAATGGTAAGCTCTAGATCTAGCCTTATCTATGCTTCCTAAACATTGGTGTGATGCTAAGAAGCTTGAAATCAGACTCTACCCTCTCAGATATAGAATCAGCATTAAGATCATCTACCCTAGAAGAGATCTACAACAATCAAGCTTGACCAAGTCACACAAACCACAAGATCAATCCATCCTAACCCATCCTCAACATCCTAAGGAAACTACTCACAACAATACATGGTGATCAAAGTCAAAAACCCAGAAAATATTGAAACTTGCATTATTAGAAAGATTAAACAAAGATCTTCAATATTGATGTAAGGATGAAACTCAAATTCTCAATATCTTGAAAGTTATAGACCCAACAAAATATAAGAATCTAGTCTTCTTTTTTAAGAAAGTACAAGATCTTAAAAATAAAAATGCAAAAGGAATAAAACTAAAAAAGGTAAAAACTAGGTTTAGGGAATATCTAAAAAGTTGTACACTTTGGTGGCTGCAGGTACAAGGCCTTATATAGGTGAGGAGGTGGAAGCCCTAAAAATAGAAAAAGTCAAAGTAGTCAACGGCTCGGTCAACTCGACCAGTGCTCGGTCGAGTCCATGGTCGAGCTGGCTTCTCTCGTGCACACTCCACTCGGTCGAGTCCATCTACCCACTCGGTCGAGTGCTTGGTCGAGTTGGACTCTGGACCTTGGTTCTTCAGCCTTAACTCTCTTGTTTTCCCTTCAAGATTGCTTCACTTCTCCTCAGGATTGTTTCCATGCTCCTTAAGCTCCAAAATCACCTGTTTATGCATGAAAAGATGCAAATGCAATGCAACTAAACTCTAATGCATGATTACTCCTAAAGCTACACAATAATGATGAAAATGGCTAGCAAAAGATGCAAAAGATGTGAATAAACTAAGGGAAAACATGGTAAAATATATGAACATCAACACCCCCAAACTTAGTCTTTGCTTGCCCTCAAGCAAATAAACAAGACATAAGAAGGTAGATGAGGTTTGAAAGTGGGATCTCAGCTCCTAAATCTTGCAAATAGACTATCTAGAATCAATGTCCAAGTTACTAGTACTATGATGCAAGTTGAATGAGCTATACCTAAAGACTTTAGACAAGCATATCACAACCTTCACTGATTTGAGCCTTAGACATCCACATGCATTCAAATCAACCATTTCCTTTAACATTCATTAATCAAGAACATGAATCAATTCTATGCAATGCTTAAACTCATTTGGCTTGGCAGTAAAAGGTTTAGAGACAATGATGGTCTCTTTTTAGAGTAGGGCTTATCAATATCAAGGTTCTCTCATAAAAAATGGATTGAGCTTTAGAAGAATGCTAAAGGTAAGAACACTTAGACACATACAAGAATAATTAGACACATACAAGAATAAAGCCTTGTCTACCCAATGGTACCCAAAGTGTTTATCCTATCAATCTAAACCCAAATGATCCTAGTGCTACCCTTTAACTTCTTCTTTTCTCTTTCACCCTTTTCTCTTTTGGTTTTAAAGTCTTAGGAGAGGTTTCTTAATTGATCTTTCTAGTGGAATGGGAATTTTTTTTTTTTTCTTATTGCTATGGTTCTCTTTTCTTCTTATTCTTAAGTCATATAAGCTTTTTGCTAAACTTCACTTTGCTTTCTTTTCTTTTCTTTAACTAGAACCATCTTAGATAACCTTATTCTTCCCATTCTTTCACTAGACTTTAAATTTACTTAAACACATTCCCCTCCTAAAGACTCTAACCTTTTCTTTCTCTTTTTCCTCTTTTATTTTCATGAGAGCCAAGTCCCAAACCCAACAAGTGAACCACCTAGTCCTATCTAGTTTGAAAAATGCAAACTAGAACTACACAAGGTTCTACTCTTGTCAGTTCAAACCTAACACTTTCTACCAAGCTCAATCCCAAAAATAGGCCTCACACACACAAGAATAAACATGCCTTGAAAGAAGGTTTGGTTAGGGGTAGGGAAACTGATTTAAAAGTGAAATCAGCTACTTGGATCAACAAGAGTGGCAAAAGGAGAAAGATGATCCAAATAAGTATATGGTATCCAAATAAGTTTAAAGCAATGCATACATTGATAATTAACAGTCAATATTAGGTTCTTATAAATAGGAAATGGCATCAAATCACAACATGCTTCAATTTAGACCAAATGCAATTCAGGAATTCAAGGCTTGGTTCAATCTTATGCTTCTAACCACTCAACTAGCATCAAAGTACTATTAACTTGGGCATTGATCTTAGTCTAGTGAATTAAGCAAGCTAACAAGGAAAAACTCATCATAGATCCCTAATGCAAACAGTCCTATATGATAAACAAAATACTTAAATATGCAATGCAAACTACATGAACACTCTTTTTTTATAAAGATTTTTGCAAAAAAATTTCAAATTTTTATGGTTTTCCTATGCCTTAGATGATTATGCAAGTGCTAACATGATGATGATAAAAATTTGAAATAAGAAAACAAAACACAACATCAAATGCTATCTCAAACCCTCCCCCAAACTTAAATCACACAGTCCCTTGTGTGAAAGAAATTTGCTTGAGGATTCAAAACTTAAAACAAAACACAACATATGAAATGCTATGGTATATACAATGGTAAGGTGATAATGTTACCTCAAGGATTGGAGAAGAAGCTGTCCACATCCTCCTGCATACTATCAAAGGTGTAGCTGGGATCCTGCTGGTGACTGGAAGAAGGTGATTGGGGCAGCTCGACAATGCCAATCGACCATGACTCGGTCGAGTGCATGTCCGAGTGGGGGGGTCGAGCTGGACCGCGAGTCTCCATATCTTGAGTCTGGTACTGCTGGTACTGATGGTATTGTGTTGGATCCATAAAGTATTGGGGTGGTATGGGGGGGTAACCTGGATAGCCTGGATAAGCAGCTGG
This sequence comes from Camelina sativa, assembly GCF_030686135.1. NCBI lineage: Eukaryota > Viridiplantae > Streptophyta > Magnoliopsida > Brassicales > Brassicaceae > Camelina > Camelina sativa. Next base: position 10,239,984 of record NC_141897.1, on the reverse strand, counting down.
AGGTGGGAAGCCAAATGGTGGTCTAGGCTGGAACTCGGTCGAGTGGCTCCAAGGTGCTCGGTCGAGTGGGTGCTCGAGTGACCCGGTCGAGTGCCTCGAAAACTGTTGTTCTCGGGTACTTGAGCTCCTCTTCCTCTGATTTGGCTCATACATTGAAGCCCTAGCTGGTTCCACAAGGTTTGCAACTCTTGAAAGTGCTCTAGTTGAGCCACTCCTCCTCAAAGGGCTTGATGGAGTTGGTGAAGAGTTTCCACTCTTCAAGTCAGCAACTTCCTTCTTCAGGCCTCTAATGGACTTAGCCATGTTGGTCACCTTCTTCTTGAGCTTGTCAAACCTCTTCCCATGCCATTTGTTCCACTTTTGCAGCAATGTCAACCTCTTGCTATGCTCTCTCACTCCTCTACTATCCCTTGGATTGGGCTCATAGTTCTCAAAGTAGAACTGCTCCTCTCCATCACCCATCTCTACATCTCCAACTGAATCAACTCTAGGCTGTACTACTCCATCAAATAAGTACTCATCAGCTGGCCAAAAATCAATGTTGGCTCCTTCTTGAATGGTAGTGAGCTCTTTGTTTGGTAGGATCACTTGTTTCTTCCCAACTGTTGGCAGCTCAAAGTTAAAGATATGGTTTCCTTGGCTAGGATGAGTGTAGAGGTTAGGTAGCTGGAATCAATCCATCTTGGTGAGACCCCTTCTCCTCTAAGTGGAATGTTAGCAGCTTGAAGAATTGGAGTAATGATGCCTCCAATGGTAAGTGCTCCTCTTGAACCCTTGTTCTCAAGCTTGCCTACCCAACTTCTCAAATATATCATATGGTCTATCAGCACCATTGCAAGATCAGTCTCCACAGTGCTACCAAGGATGATGGTTCCATTCCTTGCTTGAAGAAAAACTCCATTGAGAGCCAAGTCAATCATCTTTAGCTCTCCCTCATTGATGTTTCCAGTTTCCTTCGTAGCAAAGAAGGTGTTGGCAAGAGCTTTGTGGTAGTACCTCAAGACTGGGCTCCTAATCCTTGAGCTCTTGGAGTTGTAGGATGAGTAGAGCTTGTTATCCCCAATGGTTTCCCACACAGCATACAATTCTTCTCTTGGCACAATCAAGCTCCTATTGCTCCCAACCTCAAAACCAAACACATCAGCCAGCTTCTTCATTGAGAGATCATGCTTCTTCCCTTTGATTGTGAAAGAAATGTGACCAGCTCCTACTACAGCATCCTTCCTCACATATGTGTGCAGCTTGACAGTGGCTAGGAACTCACAGCTTTCCTCTCTATACCCCTCCATACAAAGCCCCATGAACTTGGTAAGGCTGCTCTTCTCAAAGAGACACTCCATATCTTCATCAATGGCAAGCTTCTCCATGGTCTCCTTATGTGGATATCTGGTTCCCAAGAACTCCATCCTCATGAAAGCATCATAAAGCTGCTTCTTTGACAATCCACAAGACTCAGCTTCTCCATCATCCATTAGTTCTTCTTCCTCACTTTCTTCTTCCACTCGATCGTTCTAGAAGCTTTGGAAACCAAATGGGCCTTAATCCTTACCCAGCTCGATCGAGTACTTCTCGTGGCCTGGTCGAGTGGGCTTGCGAACCTCTTGCCCAAGTCCAAATCTCTTCTTACCCAACTACATTCTTAATAAAAAGCCTGTCCAACAAAAACATAAAAGAAAACACATCAAAACTACTAACAAATTAAACCATATTTACAAAGGATACCTTAGGGACTTCCTCCCTAGTGAGCTTGTTTAAAGTCACTAAGCTTGACTTTGATTTCCTTCTTAGACTTGATCTAGATACCAAGGAGGTGATGAAATCCTCCCTGGAACCTCTTGGTCACTGTGAAGTTGATCCTTGATCACCTCACCCTTAGCACACAAACCATATTTCTTCTCGATTTTGAGCCTTGGTCTTGCTTTCCTCAAAGACCTCTTGTTCAGCTTTACTTGAAGATCCTCAACCATACTAGTCAACTCTTGAATTGACCTCTTAAGCTTTTCCACAGAATCCTCTTGAAGTGGGAGCTCAGCTTTTGGAGTTGCCTTATCACTTAACCCTTCTTGACCACCTTTGTCCTTGATAGTAAAAGGCTGGTCATCAATGGTGGGAAGGTTGGTTGGATTGTAGATATTGAACTTCATAACTACATCTTCAGCAATGTTCAAGGTCACAAGACCTTCCTTGACATCAATAACTGCTCCAACAGTAGCTAAGAATGGCCTCCCTAGTAAGATTGGATCTTCAGGCTCCTTGTCCATCTCTATCACCACAAAGTCAGTGTGGATCCTTGCTCTTCCTATCTTGATTGGGACATTCTCTAACCTCCCAACTACCTCTCTATTTGTCCCATCAGCTAGGCACACATGGAGTCTAGTAGATTTGAAGTCAGTTCTCCCAAGCTTTTGAGCTATGGAATATGGCATGACACTTGTTGAAGCTCCCAAATCACAAAGGCATTGGTTGTAGTGAAGATAGCTAAGTGTGCAAGGCAGATAGAATGGACCTGGATCCTTAAGCTTGATTGGAATGATAACTCCTCCAAGATCCTCAAGATCCTTCTCATCTTGAGCTTCAGCCTTCTTCTTTGACAAATCAAGCAAAAAGTCTTTGTAGAGAGGATATGGATCATACTGTTCCAAGGCAGGTCCTCTCTCTTCTTCTTGGTAAACAATGGTGATCTCTTGTATGGCCAACACTTCCTCAACCACACCTTCTTCCTTTAAAACCCTCTCTTCTTCTTGTTGCCTAGCCATCATCTCCTTTCTCTCAATGATTTCCCTAAGCTCCTTAATCTTTTGTGCTTTGAAACATCCTGGGAAAGGTAGTGGAGGCTTGTAGGCAGGAGGAATGTACTTGGCAGGTTTGTCAGCCTCGGACTGTCCAGCTCGATCGACCACTCGAGCACGCACTCGGTCGAGTGGCTGCTCGAGTCCATGGTCGAGCTCAGGTGAGAGCTCCAATTGCTTGTTACAAACATCACTTGGGGCTTCAGTAACTAATGAATTCCTCCAAACTTGAACTGCACTGTCCTCAGTGGCTTCTTCCTCATGAACCTGAATGGCTTTGGCTGTGAACTCCCTTGGATTTTGGACAGCTTTTCCAGGGAGTTGGTTGGGTTTTGGAGCTGAAGAAGAGGCTATGTTACTCTCCATGTACTTAACTATGGAATTCAGACCCTCAAACTTCATATTCAGATCATTGTATTGAGATGTGAGCCTTTGGTTTAGCTCAGCAAACTGTTTGGCTTCCTCTATCTTCCCTTGTGCTTGACCAATCAACAGCTGTTGTACCATGGCTCTAAGGTCTTGTTCCTGGCCTTGGTTAGTCTGAAACCCTGGTGGGGGACACAACTGGGGCTGGAACACCTGTTGTTGTTGTTTGGGGACATAGTTTTGGTGCTGTTGAGGCTGTTGAGGAGGGTAGACTTGATCTTGTGGGTTGGCCACATTTGTGCTCCTATAGGACAGATTATTGTTCCTAAACCCTCCTTGGTTATAACCCTTGAAACCTCCTTGGTTTTGCATATAGCATAATTCAGCAAACTCATTCTCTCCCTCTTGAGCTGGAGGCTCCTCTTCACTAACAAAGTGAATAGACCTTTGCTGACTTAGCAAGATCCTATCAAGCTTTTCATTCACCATTTTCAGATCCTTCTTGTACTTGTCTTCTTGATCAGTTGATGATGACCTTATGGTTCTGTCATAGTCCTCATTGTAGTTTCCATCAGACTGTGCAAGGTTCTCTACTAACTCCCAGCCTTCTTCCACATTCTTGTTGAGGAAGTTTCCATTGGAGGCTGTGTCAAGAAGCATTCTGAACTTGGGAAGCACTCCTCTATACAATGTTCTCAACAAAGACTCCACACTAAAACCATGGTGAAGACACTGAGTTTGGTATCCCTTGAATCTCTCCCAAGCTTCACAAAAGCTTTCATTACTCCTTTGAGCAAATCCAGAGATCTCATTCCTTAGTCTTGCTGTCCTAGCATTGGAGAAAAACTTGGCCAAGAAAGCCTTCTTGCATGCATCCCAAGTAGTGATTGCACCAGTAGGGAGAGTCTTTTCCCATAAATGAGCCTTGTCCCCAAGTGAGAAAGGGAACAACCTCAGCTTGAAACCATCTTCACTTACTCCATTGATCTTGGTAAGACCACAGATTCTGTCAAACTCATCAAGATGATCTAGTGGATCCTCCATAGGCAATCCATGGAATTTATTGGCCTGAATCATTGAGATCAATCCACTCTTGATCTCAAAGTTGTTGTTGGCAACAGTTGGTGGCACAATGCCAGCTCTTTGGTTGTGAGTGTTGGGTGCATCTCCAGCACCAATGTTCCTTGGTCTCTGAACCTGATCCTGGTGATCCATAGCTACTATAACCTCTTGTTGTTGCTGAACAACTCTCCTTTGCTTAGCTCCTAAACTCTTGGTCTTGCTGTTGATGTTGTCAATAGGCCTAAGAAGATTGTCCTTTCCTTTAGATCTTGTGTGCATTAACAGACACAAACGATTTTTGCTAGGCAAGCGACTCAGCACAGGCTCAAGTAGGAGGTCAAGTCGACTGGAAAATGATGGTTATAGAGATCCGGCTTCTGGCTCGAGCAGGTGCTCGATCACGACTCGGTCGAGTGGTGGTCGAGTGACTGGTCGAGTGGTACCTGAAATGGAACTTCAACCCAGAAACAGAAGATTCGAGTACAGCAACCTCACAAGCGTATAAAAGAACTTAATCTTAGACTAATATGGATCCTAAATGTCACAAAAACACACTCAAATGGGCAACGGCGCCAAATTGAAACAAGATTTATATTGTGGTGTGAATGATGATGTATGCAATGGTGAGATATGAATGGAATGATGGATGGGTGTTTCAATTCCCCTTATGCTATTGCAGTACAAGAGGTATCAATCCTAAATGAGTGTTTGTGAACAATTAAGATATGCATATGAATCTAAGTTAAGACAAATGTAAAGATTGTTTGTCACTAACAATCCTAGGAAGAAAATGTAAAATACAGAAAATAAACTACAAGAACTAACAACTATATGCAAATGAAACTGAATGATTGAAACAGTGATAAAGCAAGAACAGAAACAGAGACTACTACTAATGAACTAATGCAAGATAATTAATGAACTGAAAACTAAATGTATGCAACTGGAATGAAACAGGAATGAAACAAGACAAACACAAATCATAGACACATAGTTCTGGGGATGAACTCGAGCAGCACTCGACCGAGTGTAGGTCGAGTGGGTGGTCGAGCTAGACTAGACGCAGAAACAGAGCAATGCAATAAAAACAGAGTAATGCTAAATCCAATCAAACAACAAGCAAGCAACAGGATTAAGACTAAGATTTCAATAAACAAAGAAGGTCCTGAGCATGGATTCATGGGATGGACTAATCATTGTGGTTATCTAACTTGGTCAACAAATCTCAAGCAAACTTTGAGCTAACTTCTAGACATATTAATCTAAGACAAGTTTCTCCCACTCTCATGGTCAAGAAACAATCAAACCTATGCAATTCTAGACTTGTTCTCACACAGTAAAGAATCTACACAAGCAGGCATTAAGCAACACATCTCAAACCAAACAAGACCTCTAATCTCTTAGCAAGCCTAATGGTAAGCTCTAGATCTAGCCTTATCTATGCTTCCTAAACATTGGTGTGATGCTAAGAAGCTTGAAATCAGACTCTACCCTCTCAGATATAGAATCAGCATTAAGATCATCTACCCTAGAAGAGATCTACAACAATCAAGCTTGACCAAGTCACACAAACCACAAGATCAATCCATCCTAACCCATCCTCAAGATCCTAAGGAAACTACTCACAACAATACATGGTGATCAAAGTCAAAAACCCAGAAAATATTGAAACTTGCATTATTAGAAAGATTAAACAAAGATCTTCAATATTGATGAAAGGATGAAACTCAAATTCTCAATATCTTGAAAGTTATAGAACCAACAAAATATAAGAATCTAGTCTTCTTTCATAAGGAAGTACAAGATCTTAAAAATAAAAATGCAAAAGGAATAAAACTAAAAAAGGTAAAAACTAGGTTTAGGGAATATCTAAAAAGTTGGACTCTTTGGTGGCTGCAGGTACAAGGCCTTATATAGGTGAGGAGGTGGAAGCCCTAAAAATAGAAAAAGTCAAAGTAGTCAACGGCTCGGTCAACTCGACCAGTGCTCGGTCGAGTCCATGGTCGAGCTGGCTTCTCTCGTGCACACTCCACTCGGTCGAGTCCATTTACCCACTCGGTCGAGTGCTTGGTCGAGTTGGACTCTGGACCTTGGTTCTTCAGCCTTAACTCTCTTGCTTTCCCTTCAAGATTGCTTCACTTCTCCTCAGGATTGTTTCCGTGCTCCTTAAGCTCCAAAATCACCAGTTTATGCATGAAAAGATGCAAATGCAATGCAACTAAACTCTAATGCATGATTAGTCCTAAAGCTACACAATAATGATGAAAATGGCTAGCAAAAGATGCAAAAGATGTGAATAAACTAAGGGAAAACATGGTAAAATATATGAACATCAAAGAGTTCGGGATGAATTTGGAGTGTTTAGACAACAGTTAAACCTGTTTTATTCCAAAGCAGGCTTAAATGTAGAAAACAGGCTAAAACCGAGAGAAAACATTGATTCGAAGCATTAATAAGCTATCTTACTCTTTCTAGGGTCAAAATATGTAACAATCCAATGCATTTGAGTAATTATAAGCGTACGGGTTGAATTTGGAGTGTTTAGACACCACTCATACCAATTTTGTCCCGAAACAGGCTAAAACCGAGAAAACGTTGATTCAAAGCAGTAAACAGCTTTGTTACTGTTTCTAAGGTCAGAATGTGTGACAATCCAATGCATTTAACTAATTGTCAGAGTTCGGGATGAATTTGGAGTGTTTAGACAACAGTTAAATCCGTTTTATCCCAAAATAAGCTTAAATCTAGAAAACAAGCTAAAACAGAAAGAAAACATTGATTCGAAGCAGTAACCAGAAATGTAACTCTTTATACGGTCAAAATATGTAACAATCTAATGCATTTGACTAATTATAAGACTTGGGGTTGAATTTGGAGGGGTTAGACACCACTCATAACAATTTTGTCCCGAAACAGGCTAAAATCGAGAAACGTTGATTCAAAGCAATAAACAGCTTTGTTCCGGTTTCTAGTGTCAGAATGTGTGACAATCCAATCCATTTAAATAACTGTAAGAGTTCGGGATGAATTTGGAGTGTTTAGACAACAATTAAACCCGTTTTATCCCAAAAGAGGCTTAAACCAATAAAACAGGCTAAAACCGAGAGAAAACATTGATTCGAAGCAGTAAACCGCTATGTTACTCTTTCTAGGGTTAAAATATGTAACAATCCAATGCATTTGATTAATTAAAAGAGTTCGGTTGAATTTGGAGTATTTAGACACCGCTTAGACCTATTTTGTCCCGAAATAGGCTAACACCGAGAAAACATTTATTCTAAGCAGTAAACATCGTTGTTACTGTTTCTAGGGTCAGAATGTGTGACATTCTAATGCGTTTGACTAATGGTAAGAGTTCGGGATGAATTTGGAGTGTTTAGACAACTGTTAAACCCATTTTATCCCAAAGCAGACTTAAATCTAGAAAACAGGCTAAAACCGAGAGAAAAAAATTGATTTGAAGCAGTAAACAGCTATGTTACTCTTTATAGGGTCAAAATATGAAACAATCCAATGCATTTACTAATTAAAAGAGTTCGGGTTGAATTTGGAGTGTTTAGACACCACTCAGACCAATTTTGTCCCGAAACAGGCTAAAACCGAGAAAACGTTGATTCAAAGCAGTAAACAGCTTTGTTACTGATTCTAGTGTCATAATGTGTGACAATCCAATGCAATTAAATAATGGTAAGAGTTCGGGATGAATTTGGAGTGTTTAGACAACAGTTAAACCCGTTTTATCCCAAAGCAGGCTTAAATCTAGAAAACAAGCTAAAACCGAGAGAAAACATTGATTCGAAGCATTAAACAGCTGTCTTACTCTTTCTAGGGTCAAAATATGTAATAATCCAATGCATTTGATTAATTATAAGAGTTCAGGTTGAATTTGGAGTGTTTAGACACCACTCATACCAATTTTGTCCCGAAACAGGCTAAAACCGAGAAAACGTTGATTCAAAGCAGTAAACAGCTTTGTTACTGTTTCTAGTGTCATAATGTGTGACAATCCAATGCAATTAAATAATTGTAAGAGTTTGGGATGAATTTGGAGTGTTTAGACAACAGTTAAACCCGTTTTATCCCAAAGCAGGCTTAAATCTAGAAAAATGGCTAAACCGAGAGAAAACATTGATTCAAAGCATTAAACAGCTATCTTACTCTTTCTAGGGTCAAAATATGTAATAATCCAATGCATTTGAGTAATTATAAGAGTTCAGGTTGAATTTGGAGTGTTTAGACACCACTCATACCAATTTTGTCCCGAAACAGGCTAAAACCGAGAAAACGTTTATTCAAAGCAGAAAACAGCTTTGTTACTATTTCTAGGGTCAGAATGTGTGACAATCCAATGCATTTAACTAATTGTAAGAGTTCGGGATGAATTTGGAGTGTTTAGACAACAGTTAAACCCGTTTTATCCCAAAACAAGCTTAAATCTAGAAAACAGGCTAAAACCGAAAGAAAACATTGATTCGAAGCAGTAAACAGCAATGTAACTCTTTATACGGTCAAAATATGTAACAATTCAATGCATTTGACTAATTATAAGACTTGGGGTTGAATTTGGAGTGTTTAGACACCACTCATACCAATTTTGTCCCGAAACAGGCTAAAACCGAGAAAACGTTGATTCAAAGCAGTAAACAGCTTTGTTACTGTTTCTAGGGTCAGAATGTGTGACAATCCAATGCATTTAACTAATTGTAAGAGTTCGGGATGAATTTGGAGTGTTTAGACAACAGCTAAACCTGTTTTATCCCAAAGCAGGCTTAAATCTAGAAAACAGGCTAAAACCGAGAGCACACATTGATTCGAAGCATTAAACAGCTATGTTACTCTTTCTAGGGTCAAAATATGTTACAATCCAATGCATTTGACTAATTATAAGAGTTCGGGTTGAATTTGGAGTGTTTAGACACCACTCATACCAATTTTGTTCCGAAACAGGCTAAAACCGAGAAAACGTTGATTCAAAGCAGTAAACAGCTTTGTTACAGTTTCTAGGGTCAGAATGTGTGACAATCCAATGCATTTAACTAATTGTAAGAGTTCGGGATGAATTTGGAGTGTTTAGACAGCAGTTAAACCCGTTTTATCCCAAAACAAGCTTAAATCTAGAAAACAGGCTAAAACCGAAAGAAAACATTGATTCGAAGCAGTAAACAGCAATGTAACGCTTTATACGGTCAAAATATGTAACAATCCAATGAATTTGACTAATTATAAGACTTGGGGTTGAATCTGGAGTGTTTAGACACCACTCATACCAATTTTGTCCCGAAACAGGCTAAAACCGAGAAAACGTTGATTCAAAGCAGCAAACAGCTTTGTTACTGTTTCTAGTGTCAGAATGTGTGACAATCCAATCCATTTAAATAATTGTAGGAGTTCGGGATGAATTTGGAGTGTTTAGACAACAATTAAACCCGTTTTATCCCAGAAGAGGCTTAAACCAATAAAACAGGCTAAAACCGAGAGAAAACATTGACTCGAAGCAGTAAACCGCTATGTTACTCTTTCTAGGGTTAAAATATATAACAGTCCAATGCATTTGATTAATTATAAGAGTTCGGTTGAATTTGGAGTATTTAGACACCGCTTAGACCCATTTTGTCCCGAAATAGGCTAACACCGAGAAAACATTGATTCTAAGCAGTAAACATCGTTGTTACTGTTTCTAGGGTCAGAATGTGTGACATTCTAATGCATTTGACTAATGGTAAGAGTTCGGGTTGAATTTGGAGTGTTTAGACAACAGTTAAACCCGTTTTATCCCAAAGCACGCTTAAATCTAGAAAACAGGCTAAAACCTAGAGAAAAAATTGATTCGAAGCATTAAACAGCTATCTTTGTCTTTCTAGGGTCAAAATATGTAACAATCCAATGCATTTGAGTAATTATAAGCGTTTGGGTTGAATTTGGAGTGTTTAGACACCACTCATACCAATTTTGTCCCGAAACAGGCTAAAACCGAGAAAACGTTGATTCAAAGCAGTAAACAGCATTGTTACTGTTTCTAGTTTCAGAATGTGTGACAGTCCAATGCATTTAACTAATTATAAGAGTTTGGGATGAATATGGAGTGTTTAGACAACAGCTAAACCCGTTTTATTCCAAAGCAGGCTTAAATCTAGAAAACAGGCTAAAACCGAGAGAAAAAATTGATTCGAAGCATTAAACAGCTATGTTACTCTTTCTAGGGTCAAAATATGTACCAATCCAATGCATTTGACTAAATATAAGAGTTCGGGTTGAATTTGGAGTGTTTAAACACCTCTTAGACCCATTTTGTCCCGAAACAGGCTAAAACCGAGAAAACGTTGATTCAAAGCAGTAAACAGCTTTGTTACTGTTTCTAGGGTTAGAATGTGTGACAATCCAATGTATTTGACTAATTGTAAGAGTTCGGGATGAATTTGGAGTGTTTAGACAACAAATAAACCCGTTTTATCCCAAAGCAGACTTAAATCTAGAAAACAGGCTAAAACCAAGAGAAAACATTGACTCGAAGCATTAAACAGCTATGTTAATCTTTCTAGGGTCAAAATATGTAACAATCCAATGCATTTGACTAAATATAAGAGTTCGGGTTGAATTTGGAGTGTTTAGACACCTCTTAGACCCATTTTGTCCCGAAACAGGCTAAAACCGAGAAAACGTTGATTCAAAGCAGCAAACAGCTTTGTTACTGTTTCTAGTGTCAGAATGTGTGACAATCCAATCCATTTAAATAACTGTAAGAGTTCGGGATGAATTTGGAGTGTTTAGACAACAATTAAACCCGTTTTATCCCAAAAGAGGCTTAAACCAATAAAACAGGCTAAAACCGAGAGAAAACATTGATTCGAAGCAGTAAACCGCTATGTTACTCTTTCTAGGGTTAAAATATGTAACAATCCAATGCATTTGATTAATTATAAGAGTTCGGTTGAATTTGGAGTATTTAGACACCGCTTAGACCCATTTTGTCCCGAAATAGGCTAACACCGAGAAAACATTGATTCTAAGCAGTAAACATCGTTGTTACTGTTTCTAGGGTCAGAATGTGTGACATTCTAATGCATTTGACTAATGGTAAGAGTTCGGGTTCAATTTGGAGTGTTTAGACAACAGTTAAACCCGTTTTATCCCAAAGCACGCTTAAATCTAGAAAACAGGCTAAAACCTAGAGAAAAAATTGATTCGAAGCATTAAACAGCTATCTTAGTCTTTCTAGGGTCAAAATATGTAACATTCCAATGCATTTGAGTAATTATAAGCGTTTGGGTTGAATTTGGAGTGTTTAGACACCACTCATACCAATTTTGTCCCGAAACAGGCTAAAACCGAGAAAACGTTGATTCAAAGCAGTAAACAGCTTTGTTACTGTTTCTAGGGTCAGAATGTGTGACAGTCCAATGCACTTAAATAATTGTAAGAGTTTGGGATGAATTTGGAGTGTTTAGACAACAGCTAAACCCGTTTTATTCCAAAGCAGGCTTAAATCTAGAAAACAGGCTAAAACCGAGAGAAAAAATTGATTCGAAGCATTAAACAGCTATGTTACTCTTTCTAGGGTCAAAATATGTACCAATCCAATGCATTTGACTAAATATAAGAGTTCGGGTTGAATTTGGAGTGTTTAAACACCTCTTAGACCCATTTTGTCCCGAAACAGGCTAAAACTGAGAAAACGTTGATTCAAAGCAGTAAACAGCTTTGCTACTGTTTCTAGGGTCAGAATGTGTGACAATCCAATGCATTTGACTAATTGTAAGAGTTCGGGATGAATTTGGAGTGTTTAGACAACAAATAAACCCGTTTTATCCCAAAGTAGACTTAAATCTAGAAAACAGGCTAAAACCAAGAGAAAACATTGACTCGAAGCATTAAACAGCTATGTTAATCTTTCTAGGGTCAAAATATGTAACAATCCAATGCATTTGACTAAATATAAGAGTTCGGGTTGAATTTGGAGTGTTTAGACACCTCTTAGACCCATTTTGTCCCGAAACAGGCTAAAACCGAGAAAACGTTGATTCAAAGCAGCAAACAGCTTTGTTACTGTTTCTAGTGTCAGAATGTGTGACAATCCAATCCATTTAAATAATTGTAAGAGTTCGGGATGAATTTGGAGTGTTTAGACAACAATTAAACCGGTTTTATCCCAAAAGAGGCTTAAACCAATAAAACAGGCTAAAATCGAGAGAAAACATTGATTCGAAGCAGTAAACCGCTATGTTACTCTTTCTAGGGTTAAAATATGTAACAATCCAATGCATTTGATTAATTATAAGAGTTCGGTTGAATTTGGAGTATTTAGACACCGCTTAGACCCATTTTGTCCCGAAATAGGCTAACACCGAGAAAACATTGATTCTAAGCAGTAAACATCGTTGTTACTGTTTCTAGGGTCAGAATGTGTGACATTCTAATGCATTTGACTAATGGTAAGAGTTCGGGTTCAATTTGGAGTGTTTAGACAACAGTTAAACCCGTTTTATCCCAAAGCACGCTTAAATCTAGAAAACAGGCTAAAACCTAGAGAAAAAATTGATTCGAAGCATTAAACAGCTATCTTAGTCTTTCTAGGGTCAAAATATTTGACTAAATATAAGAGTTCGGGTTGAATTTGGACTGTTTAAACACCTCTTAGACCCATTTTGTCCCGAAACAGGCTAAAACCGAGAAAACGTTGATTCAAAGCAGTAAACAGCTTTGTTACTGTTTCTAGGGTCAGAATGTGTGACAATCCAATGCATTTGACTAATTGTAAGAGTTCGGGATGAATTTGGAGTGTTTAGACAACAAATAAACCCTTTTTATCCCAAAGCAGACTTAAATCTAGAAAACAGGCTAAAACCAAGAGAAAACATTGACTAGAAGCATTAAACAGCTATGTTAATCTTTCTAGGGTCAAAATATGTAAAAATCCAATGCATTTGACTAAATATAAGAGTTCGGGTTGAATTTGGAGTGTTTAGACACCTCTTAGACCCATTTTGTCCCGAAACAGGCTAAAACAGAGAAAACATTGATTCAAAGCAGTAAACAGCTTTGTTAGTGTTTCTAGGGTCAGAATGTGTGACAATCCAATCCATTTGACTAATTGTAAGAGTTCAGGATGAATTTGGAGTGTTTAGACAACAAATAAACCCGTTTTATTCCAAAGCAGACTTAAATCTAGAAAACAGGCTAAAACTGAGAGAAAAAATTGATTTGAAGCAGTAAACAGCGATGTTACTCTTTATAGGGTCAAAATATGAAACAATCCAATGCAATTGACTAATTAAAAGAGTTCGGGTTGAATTTGGAGTGTTTAGACACCACTCATACCAATTTTGTCCCGAAACAGGCTAAAACCGAGAAAACGTTGATTCAAAGCAGTAAACAGCTTTGTTACTGTTTCTAGTGTTAGAATGTGTGACAATCCAATGCAATTAAATAATTGTAAGAGTTCGGGATGAATTTGGAGTGTTTAGACAACAGTTAAACCTGTTTTATCCCAAAGCAGGCTTAAATCTAGAAAACAGGCTAAAACCGAGAGAAAACATTGATTCGAAGCATTAAACAGCTATCTTACTCTTTCTAGGGTCAAAATATGTAACAATCCAATGCATTTGAGTAATTATAAGCGTTCGGGTTGAATTTGGAGTGTTTAGACACCACTCATACCCATTTTGTCCCGAAACAGGCTAAAACCAAAAAACGTTGATTCAAAGCAGTAAACAGCTTTGTTACTGTTTCTAGGGTCAGAATGTGTGACAATCCAATGCATTTAACTAATTGTAAGAGTTCGGGATGAATTTGGAGTGTTTAGACAACAGTTAAACCCGTTTTATCCCAAAACAAGCTTAAATCTAGAAAACAAGCTAAAACAGAAAGAAAACATTGATTCGAAGCAGTAACCAGAAATGTAACTCTTTATACGGTCAAAATATGTAACAATCTAATGCATTTGACTAATTATAAGACTTGGGGTTGAATTTGGAGGGTTTAGACACCACTCATACCAATTTTGTCCTAAAACAGGCTAAAACCGAGAAAACGTTGATTCAAAGCAATAAACAGCTTTGTTACTGTTTCTAGTGTCAGAATGTGTGACAATCCAATCCATTTAAATAATTGTAAGAGTTCGGGATGAATTTGGAGTGTTTAGACAACAGTTAAACCCGTTTTATTCCAAAAGAGGCTTAAACCAATAAAACAGGCTAAAACCGAGAGAAAACATTGATTCGAAGCAGTAAACCGCTATGTTACTCTTTCTAGGGTTAAAATATGTAACAATCCAATGCATTTGATTAATTATAAGAGTTCGGTTGAATTTGGAGTATTTAGACACCGCTTAGACCCATTTTGTCCCGAAATAGGCTAACACCGAGAAAACATTGATTCTAAGCAGTAAACATCGTTGTTACTGTTTCTAGGGTCAGAATGTGTGACATTCTAATACATTTGACTAATGGTAAGAGTTCGGGTTCAATTTGGAGTGTTTAGACAACAGTTAAACCCGTTTTATCCCAAAGCACGCTTAAATCTAGAAAACAGGCTAAAACCTAGAGAAAAAATTGATTCGAAGCATTAAACAGCTATCTTAGTCTTTCTAAGGTCAAAATATGTAACAATCCAATGCATTTGAGTAATTATAAGCGTTTGGGTTGAATTTGGAGTGTTTAGATACCACTCATACCAATTTTGTCCCGAAACAGGCTAAAACCGAGAAAACGTTGATTCAAAGCAGTAAACAGCTTTGTTACTGTTTCTAGGGTCAGAATGTGTGACAGTCCAATGCATTTAACTAATTGTAAGAGTTTGGGATGAATTTGGAGTGTTTAGACAACAGCTAAACCCGTTTTATTCCAAAGGAGGCTTAAATCTAGAAAACAGGCTAAAACCGAGAGAAAAAATTGATTCGAAGCATTAAACAGCTATGTTACTCTTTCTAGGGTCAAAATATGTAACAATCCAATGCATTTGACTAAATATAAGAGTTCGGGTTGAATTTGGAGTGTTTAAACACCTCTTAGACCCATTTTGTCCCGAAACAGGCTAAAACCGAGAAAACGTTGATTCAAAGCAGTAAACAGCTTTGTTACTGTTTCTAGGGTCAGAATGTGTGACAATCCAATGCATTTGACTAATTGTAAGAGTTCGGGATGAATTTGGAGTGTTTAGACAACAAATAAACCCTTTTTATCCCAAAGCAGACTTAAATCTAGAAAACAGGCTAAAACCAAGAGAAAACATTGACTAGAAGCATTAAACAGCTATGTTAATCTTTCTAGGGTCAAAATATGTAAAAATCCAATGCATTTGACTAAATATAAGAGTTCGGGTTGAATTTGGAGTGTTTAGACACCTCTTAGACCCATTTTGTCCCGAAACAGGCTAAAACAGAGAAAACATTGATTCAAAGCAGTAAACAGCTTTGTTAGTGTTTCTAGGGTCAGAATGTGTGACAATCCAATCCATTTGACTAATTGTAAGAGTTCAGGATGAATTTGGAGTGTTTAGACAACAAATAAACCCGTTTTATTCCAAAGCAGACTTAAATCTAGAAAACAGGCTAAAACTGAGAGAAAAAATTGATTCGAAGCAGTAAACAGCTATGTTACTCTTTATAGGGTCAAAATATGAAACAATCCAATGCAATTGACTAATTAAAAGAGTTCGGGTTGAATTTGGAGTGTTTAGACACCACTCATACCAATTTTGTCCCGAAACAGGCTAAAACCGAGAAAACGTTGATTCAAAGCAGTAAACAGTTTTGTTAGTGTTTCTAGTGTCAGAATGTGTGACAATCCAATGCAATTAAATAATTGTAAGAGTTCGGGATGAATTTGGAGTGTTTAGACAACAGTTAAACCTGTTTTATCCCAAAGCAGGCTTAAAGCTAGAAAACAGGCTAAAACCGAGAGAAAACATTGATTCGAAGCATTAAACAGCTATCTTACTCTTTCTAGGGTCATAATATGTAACAATCCAATGCATTTGAGTAATTATAAGCGTTCGGGTTGAATT
Organism: Camelina sativa; assembly: GCF_030686135.1. Classification (NCBI taxonomy): domain Eukaryota; kingdom Viridiplantae; phylum Streptophyta; class Magnoliopsida; order Brassicales; family Brassicaceae; genus Camelina; species Camelina sativa. The sequence goes on along the minus strand of NC_141897.1, from coordinate 10,223,767 downwards.
TGGAGTGTTTAGACACCACTCATACCCATTTTGTCCCGAAACAGGCTAAAACCAAAAAACGTTGATTCAAATCAGTAAACAGCTTTGTTACTGTTTCTAGGGTCAGAATGTGTGACAATCCAATGCATTTAACTAATTGTAAGAGTTCGGGATGAATTTGGAGTGTTTAGACAACAGTTAAATCCGTTTTATCCCAAAACAAGCTTAAATCTAGAAAACAAGCTAAAACAGAAAGAAAACATTGATTCGAAGCAGTAACCAGAAATGTAACTCTTTATACGGTCAAAATATGTAACAATCTAATGCATTTGACTAATTATAAGACTTGGGGTTGAATTTGGAGGGTTTAGACACCACTCATACCAATTTTGTCCTAAAACAGGCTAAAACCGAGAAAACGTTGATTCAAAGCAATAAACAGCTTTGTTACTGTTTCTAGTGTCAGAATGTGTGACAATCCAATCCATTTAAATAATTGTAAGAGTTCGGGATGAATTTGGAGTGTTTAGACAACAGTTAAACCCGTTTTATTCCAAAAGAGGCTTAAACCAATAAAACAGGCTAAAACCGAGAGAAAACATTGATTCGAAGCAGTAAACCGCTATGTTACTCTTTGTAGGGTTAAAATATGTAACAATCCAATGCATTTGATTAATTATAAGAGTTCGGTTGAATTTGGAGTATTTAGACACCGCTTAGACCCATTTTGTCCCGAAATAGGCTAACACCGAGAAAACATTGATTCTAAGCAGTAAACATCGTTGTTACTGTTTCTAGGGTCAGAATGTGTGACATTCTAATGCATTTGACTAATGGTAAGAGTTCGGGTTCAATTTGGAGTGTTTAGACAACAGTTAAACCCGTTTTATCCCAAAGCACGCTTAAATCTAGAAAACAGGCTAAAACCTAGAGAAAACATTGATTCGAAGCATTAAACAGCTATCTTACTCTTTCTAGGGTCAAAATATGTAACAATCCAATGCATTTGAGTAATTATAAGCGTTTGGGTAGAATTTGGAGTGTTTAGAGACCACTCATACCAATTTTGTCCCGAAACAGGCTAAAACCGAGAAAACGTTGATTCAAAGCAGTAAACAGCTTTGTTACTGTTTCTAGGGTCAGAATGTGTGACAGTCCAATGCATTTAACTAATTGTAAGAGTTTGGGATGAATTTGGAGTGTTTAGACAACAGCTAAACCCGTTTTATCCCAAAGCAGGCTTAAATCTAGAAAACAGGCTAAAACCTAGAGAAAACATTGATTCGAAGCATTAAACAGCTATGTTACTCTTTCTAGGGTCAAAATATGTAACAATCCAATGCATTTGATTAAATATAAGAGTTCGGGTTGAATTTGGAGTGTTTAAACACCTCTTAGACCCATTTTGTCCCGAAACAGGCTAAAACCGAGAAAACGTTGATTCAAAGCATTAGACAGCTTTGTTACTGTTTCTAGGGTCAGAATGTGTGACAATCCAATGCAGTTGACTAATTGTAAGAGTTCGGGATGAATTTGGAGTGTTTAGACAACAAATAAACCCGTTTTATCCCAAAGCAGACTTAAATCTAGAAAACAGGCTAAAACCAAGAGAAAACATTGACTCGAAGCATTAAACAGCTATGTGAATCTTTCTAGGGTCAAAATATGTAAAAATCCAATGCATTTGACTAAATATAAGAGTTCGGGTTGAATTTGGAGTGTTTAGACACCTCTTAGACCCATTTTGTCCCGAAACAGGCTAAAACCGAGAAAACGTTGATTCAAAGCAGTAAACAGTTTTGTTAGTGTTTCTAGTGTCAGAATGTGTGACAATCCAGTGCATTTGACTAATTGTAAGAGTTCGGGATGAATTTGGAGTGTTTAGACAACAAATAAACCCGTTTTATCCCAAAGCAGACTTAAATCTAGAAAACAGGCTAAAACCGAGAGAAAACATTGATTCGAAGCATTAAACAGCTATCTTACTCTTTCTAGGGTCAAAATATGTAACAATCCAATGCATTTGAGTAATTATAAGCGTTCGGGTTGAATTTGGAGTGTTTAGACACCACTCATACCCATTTTGTCCCGAAACAGGCTAAAACCAAAAAACGTTGATTCAAAGCAGTAAACAGCTTTGTTACTGTTTCTAGGGTCAGAATGTGTGACAATCCAATGCATTTAACTAATTGTAAGAGTTCGGGATGAATTCGGAGTGTTTAGACAACAGTTAAATCCGTTTTATCCCAAAACAAGCTTAAATCTAGAAAACAAGCTAAAACAGAAAGAAAACATTGATTCGAAGCAGTAACCAGAAATGTAACTCTTTATACGGTCAAAATATGTAACAATCTAATGCATTTGACTAATTATAAGACTTGGGGTTGAATTTGGAGGGTTTAGACACCACTCATACAAAATTTGTCCTAAAATAGGCTAAAACCGAGAAAACGTTGATTCAAAGCAATAAACAGCTTTGTTACTGTTTCTAGTGTCAGAATGTGTGATAATCCAATCCATTTAAATAATTGTAAGAGTTCGGGATGAATTTGGAGTGTTTAGACAACAGTTAAACCCGTTTTATCCCAAAAGAGGCTTAAACCAATAAAACAGGCTAAAACCGAGAGAAAACATTGATTCGAAGCAGTAAACCGCTATGTTACTCTTTATAGGGTTAAAATATGTAACAATCCAATGCATTTGATTAATTATAAGAGTTCGGTTGAATTTGGAGTGTTTAGACAACACTTAAACCCGTTTTAGACACCGCTTAGACCCATTTTGTCCCGAAATACGCTAACACCGAGAAAACATTGATTCTAAGCAGTAAACATCGTTGTTACTGTTTCTAGGGTCAGAATGTGTGACATTCTAATGCATTTGACTAATGGTAAGAGTTCGGGATGAATTTGGAGTGTTTAGACAACACTTAAACCCGTTTTATCCGAAAGCAGACTTAAATCTAGAAAACAGGCTAAAACCGAGAGAAAACATTGATTCGGTGCAGTAAACAGGCATGTTACTCTTTATATTGTCAAAATATGAAACAATCCAATGCATTTGACTAGTTAAAAGAGTTCGGGTTGAATTTGGAGTGTTTAGACACCACTCATACCAATTTTGTCCCGAAACAGGCTAAAACCGAGAAAACGTTGATTCAAAGCAGTATACAGCTTTGTTACTGTTTCTAGTGTCATAATGTGTGACAATCCAATGCAATTAAATAATTGTAAGAGTTCGGGATGAATTTGGAGTGGTTAGACAACAGTTAAACCCGTTTTATCCCAAAGGAGGCTTAAATCTAGAAAACAGGCGAAAACCGAGAGAAAACATTGATTCGAAGCATTAAACAGCTATCTTACTCTTTCTAGGGTCAAAATATGTAATAATCCAATGCATTTGAGTAATTATAAGAGTTCAGGTTTAATTTGGAGTGTTTAGACACCACTCATACCAATTTTGTCCCGAAACAGGCTAAAACCGAGAAAACTTTGATTCAAAGCAGTAAACAGCTTTGTTACTGTTTCTAGGGTCAGAATGTGTGACAATCCAATGCATTTAACTAATTGTAAGAGTTCGGGATGAATTTGGAGTGTTTAGACAACAGCTAAACCCGTTTTATCCCAAAACAAGCTTAAATCTAGAAAACAGGCTAAAACCGAAAGAAAAAAATTGATTCGAAGCAGTAAACAGCAATGTAACTCTTTATACGGTCAAAATATGTAACAATTCAATGCATTTGACTAATTATAAGACTTGGGGTTGAATTTGGAGTGTTTAGACACCACTCATACCAATTTTGTCCTGAAACAGGCTAAAACCGAGAAATCGTTGATTCAAAGCAGTAAACAGCTTTGTTACTGTTTCTAGTGTCAGAATGTGTGACAATCCAATCCATTTAAGTAATTGTAAGAGTTCGGGATGAATTTGGAGTGTTTAGACAACAGTTAAACCCGTTTTATCCCAAAACATGCTAAAACCAAGAGAAAACATTGACTCGAAGCATTAAACAGCTATGTTACTCTTTCTAGGGTCAAAATATGTAACAATCCAATGCATTTGACTAAATATAAGAGTTCGGGTTGAATTTGGAGTGTTTAGACACCTCTTAGACCCATTTTGTCCCGAAACAGGCTAAAACCGAGAAAACGTTGATTCAAAGCAGTAAACAGCTTTGTTACTGTTTCTAGGGTCAGAATGTGTGACAATCCAATGCATTTGACTAATGGTAAGAGTTCGGGATGAATTTGGAGTGTTTAGACAACAAATAAACCCGTTTTATCCCAAAGCAGACTTAAATCTAGAAAACAGGCTAAAACCGAGAGAAAAAATTGATTTGAAGCAGTAAACAGCTATGTTACTCTTTATAGGGTCAAAATATGAAACAATCCAATGCATTTGACTAATTAAAAGAGTTCGGGTTGAATTTGGAGTGTTTAGACACCACTCATACCAATTTTGTCCCGAAACAGGCTAAAACCGAGAAAACGTTGATTCAAAGCAGTATACAGCTTTGTTACTGTTTCTAGTGTCATAATGTGTGACAATCCAATGCAATTAAATAATTGTAAGAGTTCGGGTTGAATTTGGAGTGTTTAGACAACAGTTAAACCCGTTTTATCCCAAAGGAGGCTTAAATCTAGAAAACAGGCTAAAACCGAGAGAAAACATTGATTTGAAGCATTAAACAGCTATCTTACTCTTTCTAGGGTCAAAATATGTAATAATCCAATGCATTTGAGTAATTATAAGAGTTCAGGTTTAATTTGGAGTGTTTAGACACCACTCATACCAATTTTGTCCCGAAACAGACTAAAACCGAGAAAACGTTGATTCAAAGCAGTAAACAGCTTTGTTACTGTTTCTAGGGTCAGAATGTGTGACAGTCCAATGCATTTAACTAATTGTAAGAGTTTGGGATGAATTTGGAGTGTTTAGACAACAGCTAAACCCGTTTTATCCCAAAGCAGGCTTAAATCTAGAAAACAGGCTAAAACCGAGAGAAAACATTGATTCGAAGCATTAAACAGCTTTGTTACTCTTTCTAGGGTCAAAATATGTAACAATCCAATGCATTTGATTAAATATAAGAGTTCGGGTTGAATTTGGAGTGTTTAAACACCTCTTAGACCCATTTTGTCCCGAAACAGGCTAAAACCGAGAAAACGTTGATTCAAAGCAGTAGACAGCTTTGTTACTGTTTCTAGGGTCAGAATGTGTGACAATCCAATGCATTTGACTAATTGTAAGAGTTCGGGATGAATTTGGAGTGTTTAGACAACAAATAAACCCGTTTTATCCCAATGCAGACTTAAATCTAGAAAACAGGCTAAAACCAAAAGAAAACATTGACTCGAAGCATTAAACAGCTATGTGAATCTTTCTAGGGTCAAAATATGAAACAATCCAATGCATTTGACTAATTAAAAGAGTTCGGGTTGAATTTGGAGTGTTTAGACACCACTCATACCAATTTTGTCCCGAAACATGCTAAAACCGAGAAAACGTTGATTCAAAGCAGTAAACAGCTTTGTTACTGTTTCTAGTGTCAGAATGTGTGACAATCCAATGCAATTGAATAAGTGTAAGAGTTCGGGATGAATTTGGAGTGTTTAGACAACTGTTAAACCCATTTTATCCCAAAGCAGACTTAAATCTAGAAAACAGGCTAAAACCAAGAGAAAACATTGACTCGAAGCATTAAACAGCTATGTTACTCTTTCTAGGGTCAAAATATGTAACAATCCAATGCATTTGACTAAATATAAGAGTTCGGGTTGAATTTGGAGTGTTTAGACAATAGTTAAACCCGTTTTATCCCAAAGAAGGCTTAAATCTAGAAAACCGGCTAAAACCTAGAGAAAACATTGATTCGAAGCATTAAACAGCTATCTTACTCTTTCTAGGGTCAAAATATGTAACAATCCAATGCATTTGAGTAATTATAAGCGTTCGGGTTGAATTTGGAGTGTTTAGACACCACTCATACCAATTTTGTCCCGAAACAGGCTAAAACCGAGAAAACGTTGATTCAAAGCAGTAAACAGCTTTGTTACTGTTTCTAGTGTCAGAATGTGTGACAATCCAATCCATTTAAATAATTGTAAGAGTTCGGGATGAATTTGGAGTGTTTAGACAACAGTTAAACCCGTTTTATCCCAAAGCAGACTTAAATCTAGAAAACAGGCTAAAACCGAGAGAAAACATTGATTCGAAGCATTAAACAGCTATGTTACTCTTTCTAGTGTCAAAATATGTAACAATCCAATGCATTTGACTAAATATAAGAGTTCGGGTTGAATTTGGAGTGTTTAGACACCTCTTAGACCCATTTTGTCCCGAAACAGGCTAAAACCGAGAAAACGTTGATTCAAAGCAGTAAACAGCTTTGTTACTGTTTCTAGGGTCAGAATGTGTGACAATCCAATGCATTTGACTAATTGTAAGAGTTCGGGATGAATTTGGAGTGTTTAGACAACAAATAAACCCGTTTTATCCCAAAGCAGACTTAAATCTAGAAAACAGGCTAAAACCAAGAGAAAACATTGACTCGAAGCATTAAACAGCTATGTTAATTTTTCTACTGTCAAAATATGTAACAATCCAATGCATTTGACTAATTATAAGAGTTTGGGTTGAATTTGGAGTGTTTAGACACCTCTTAGACCCATTTTGTCCCGAAATACGCTAACACCGAGAAAACATTGATTCAAAGCAGTAAACATCGTTGTTACTGTTTCTAGGGTCAGAATGTGTGACATTCTAATGCATTTGACTAATGGTAAGAGTTCGGGATGAATTTGGAGTGTTTAGACAACACTTAAACCCGTTTTATCCGAAAGCAGACTTAAATCTAGAAAACAGGCTAAAACCGAGAGAAAACATTGATTCGGTGCAGTAAACAGGCATGTTACTCTTTATATTGTCAAAATATGAAACAATCCAATGCATTTGACTAATTAAAAGAGTTCGGGTTGAATTTGGAGTGTTTAGACACCACTCATACCAATTTTGTCCCGAAACAGGCTAAAACCGAGAAAACGTTGATTCAAAGCAGTATACAGCTTTGTTACTGTTTCTAGTGTCATAATGTGTGACAATCCAATGCAATTAAATAATTGTAAGAGTTCGGGATGAATTTGGAGTGTTTAGACAACAGTTAAATCTGTTTTATCCCAAATCAGGCTTAAATCTAGAAAACAGGCTAAAACCGAGAGAAAACATTGATTCAAAGCATTAAACAGCTATCTTACTCTTTCTAGGGTCAAAATATGTAACAATCCAATGCATTTGAGTAATTATAAGCGTTCGGGTTGAATTTGGAGTGTTTAGACACCACTCATACCAATTTTGTCCCGAAACAGGCTAAAACCGAGAAAACGTTGATTCAAAGCAGTAAAAAGCTTTGTTACTGTTTCTAGGGTCAGAATGTGTGACAATCCAATGCATTTAACTAATTGTAAGAGTTTGGGATGAATTTGGAGTGTTTAGACAACAGTTAAACCCGTTTTATCCCAAAACAAGCTTAAATCTAGAAAACAGGCTAAAACCGAAAGAAAACATTGATTCGAAGCAGTAAACAGCAATGTAACTCTTTATACGTTCAAAATATGTAACAATTCAATGCATTTGACTAATTATAAGACTTGGGGTTGAATTTGGAGTGTTTAGACACCACTCATACCAATTTTGTCCCGAAACAGGCTAAAACCGAGAAAACGTTGATTCAAAGCAGTAAACAGCTTTGTTACTGTTTCTAGTGTCAGAATGTGTGACAATCCAATCCATTTAAATAATTGTAAGAGTTCGGGATGAATTTGGAGTGTTTAGACAACAGTTAAACCCGTTTTATCCCAAAACAGGCTAAAACCAAGAGAAAACATTGACTCGAAGCATTAAACAGCTATGTTACTCTTTCTAGGGTCAAAATATGTAACAATCCAATGCATTTGACTAAATATAAGAGTTCGGGTTGAATTTGGAGTGTTTAGACACCTCTTAGAACCATTTTGTCCCGAAACAGGCTAAAACCGAGAAAACGTTGATTCAAAGCAGTAAACAGCTTTGTTATTGTTTCTAGGGTCAGAATGTGTGACAATCCAATGCATTTGACTAATTGTAAGAGTTTGGGATGAATTTGGAGTGTTTAGACAATAGTTAAAACCGTTTTATCCCAAAACAAGCTAAAGCAGAAAGAAAACATTGATTCGAAGCAGTAACCAGAAATGTAACTCTTTATACGGTCAAAATATGTAACAATCTAATGCATTTGACTAATTATAAGAGTTCGGGTTGAATTTGGAGCGTTTAGACACCACTCATACCAATTTTGTCCTGAAACAGGCTAAAACCGAGAAAACGTTGATTCAAAGCAATAAACAGCTTTGTTACTGTTTCTAGTGTCAGAATGTGTGACAATCCAATCCATTTAAATAATTGTAAGAGTTCGGGATGAATTTGGAGTGTTTAGACAACAGTTAAACCCGTTTTATCCCAAAAGAGGCTTAAACCAATAAAACAGGCTAAAACCGAGAGAAAACATTGATTCGAAGCAGTAAACCGCTATGTTACTCTTTGTAGGGTTAAAATATGTAACAATCCAATGCATTTGATTAATTATAAGAGTTCGGTTGAATTTGGAGTATTTAGACACCGCTTAGACCCATTTTGTCCCGAAATACGCTTACACCGAGAAAACATTGATTCTAAGCATTAAACATCGTTGTTACTGTTTCTAGGGTCAGAATGTGTGACATTCTAATGCATTTGACTAATGGTAAGAGTTCGGGATGAATTTGGAGTGTTTAGACAACAGTTAAACCCGTTTTATCCGAAAGCAGACTTAAATCTAGAAAACAGGCTAAAACCGAGAGAAAACATGGATTTGGTGCAGTAAACAGGTATGTTACTCTTTATATTGTCAAAATATGAAACAATCCAATGCATTTGACTAATTAAAAGAGTTCGGGTTGAATTTGGAGTGTTTAAACACCACTCATACCAATTTTGTCCCGAAACAGGCTAAAACCGAGAAAACGTTGATTCAAAGCAGTAAACAGCTTTGTTACTGTTTCTAGTGTCATAATGTGTGACAATCCAATGCAATTAAATAATTGTAAGAGTTCGGAATTAATTTGGAGTGTTTAGACAATAGTTAAACCCGTTTTATCCCAAAGGAGGCTTAAATCTAGAAAACAGGCTAAAACCGAGAGAAAACATTGATTCGAAGCATTAAACAGCTATCTTACTCTTTCTAGGGTCAAAATATGTAATAATCCAATGCATTTGAGTAATTATAAGAGTTCAGGTTTAATTTGGAGTATTTAGACACCACTCATACCAATTTTGTCCCAAAACAGGCTAAAACCGAGAAAACGTTGATTCAAAGCAGTAAACAGCTTTGTTACTGTTTCTAGGGTCAGAATGTGTGACAATCCAATGCATTTAACTAATTGTAAGAGTTCGGGATGAATTTGGAGTGTTTAGACAACAGTTAAACCCGTTTTATCCCAAAACAAGCTTAAATCTAGAAAACAGGCTAAAACCGAAAGAAAACATTGATTCGAAGCAAAAAACAGCAATGTAACTCTTTATACGTTCAAAATATGTAACAATTCAATGCATTTGACTAATTATAAGACTTGGGGTTGAATTTGGAGTGTTTAGACACCACTCATACCAATTTTGTCCCGAAACAGGCTAAAACCGAGAAAACGTTGATTCAAAGCAGTAAACAGCTTTGTTACTGTTTCTAGTGTCAGAATGTGTGACAATCCAATCCATTTAAATAATTGTAAGAGTTCGGGATGAATTTGGAGTGTTTAGACAACAGTTAAACCCGTTTTATCCCAAAACAGGCTAAAACCAAGAGAAAACATTGACTCGAAGCATTAAACAGCTATGTTACTCTTTCTAGGGTCAAAATATGTAACAATCCAATGCATTTGACTAAATATAAGAGTTCGGGTTGAATTTGGAGTGTTTAGACACCTCTTAGACCCATTTTGTCCCGAAACAGGCTAAAACCGAGAAAACGTTGATTCAAAGCAGTAAACAGCTTTGTTATTGTTTCTAGGGTCAGAATGTGTGAAAATCCAATGCATTTGACTAATTGTAAGAGTTTGGGATGAATTTGGAGTGTTTAGACAATAGTTAAAACCGTTTTATCCAAAACAAGCTTAAATCTAGAAAACAGGCTAAAACCGAAATAAAACATTGATTCGAAGCAGTAAACAGCTATGTAATTCTTTATACGGTCAAAATATGTAACAATCCAATGCATTTGACTAATTATACGACTTGGGGTTGAATTTGGAATGTTTAGACACCACTCATACCAATTTTGCCCCGAAACAGGCTAAAACCGAGAAAACGTTGATTCAAAGCAGTAAACAGCTTTGTTACTGTTTCTAGGGTCAGAATGTGTGACAATCCAATGCATTTGATGTTCATATATTTTACCATGTTTCCCCTTAGTTTATTCACATCTTTTGCATCTTTTGCTAGCCATTTTCATCATTATTGTGTAGCTTTAGGACTAATCATTCATTAGAGTTTAGTTGCATTGCATTTGCATCTTTTCATGCATAAACAGGTGATTTTGGAGCTTAAGGAGCATGGAAACAATCCTGAGGAGAAGTGAAGCAATCTTGAAGGGAAAGCAAGAGAGTTAAGGCTGAAGAACCAAGGTCCAGAGTCCAACTCGACCAAGCACTCGACCGAGTGGGTAGATGGACTCGACCGAGTGGAGTGTGCACGAGAGAAGCCAGCTCGACCATGGACTCGACCGAGCACTGGTCGAGTTGACCGAGCCGTTGACTACTTTGACTTTTTCTATTTTTAGGGCTTCCACCTCCTCACCTATATAATGCCTTGTACCTGCAGCCACCAAAGTGTGCAACTTTTTAGATATTCCCTAAACCTAGTTTTTACCTTTTTTAGTTTTATTCCTTTTGCATTTTTATTTTTAAGATCTTGTACTTCCTTAAAAAAGAAGACTAGATTCTTATATTTTGTTGGTTCTATAACTTTCAAGATATTGAGAATTTGAGTTTCATCCTTTCATCAATATTGAAGATCTTTGTTTAATCTTTCTAATAATGCAAGTTTCCATATTTTCTGGGTTTTTGACTTTGATCACCATGTATTGTTGTGAGTAGTTTCCTTAGGATCTTGAGGATGGGTTAGGATGGATTGATCTTGTGGATCTCTTCTAGGGTAGATGATCTTAATGCTGATTCTATATCTGAGAGGGTAGAGTCTGATTTCAAGCTTCTTAGCATCACACCAATGTTTAGGAAGCATAGATAAGGCTAGATCTAGAGCTTACCATTACGGTTCCTAAGATATTAGAGGTCTTGTTTGGTTTGAGATGTATTGCTTAATGCCTGCTTGTGTAGATTCTTTACTGTGTGAGAACAAGTCTAGAATTGCATAGGTTTGATTGTTTCTTGACCATGAGAGTGGGAGAAACTTGTCTTAGATTAATATGTCTAGAGGTTAGCTCAAAGTTTGCTTGAGATTTGTTGACCAAGTTAGATAACCACAATGATTAGTCCATCCCATGAATCCATCCTCAGGACCTTCTTTGTTTATTGAAATCTTAGTCTTAATCCTGTTGCTTGCTTGTTGTTTGATTGGATTTAGCATTACTCTGTTTTTATTGCATTGCTCTGTTTCTGCGTCTAGTCTAGCTCGACCACCCACTCGACCAACTCTCGGTCGAGTGCTACTCGAGTTCATCCCCAGAACTCTGTGTCTTTGATTTGTGTTTGTCTTGTTTCATTCCTGTTTCATTCCAGTTGCATACATTTAGTTTTCAGTTCATTAATTATCTTGCATTAGTTCATTAGTAGTAGTCTCTGTTTCTGTTCTTGTTTTATCACTGTTTCAATCATTCAGTTTCATTTGCATCTAGTTGTTAGTTCTTGTAGTTTATTTTCTGCATTTTACATTTTCTTCCTAGGATTGTTAGTGACAAACAATCTTTACATTTGTCTTAACTTAGATTCATATGCATATCTTAATTGTTCACAAACACTCATTTAGGATTGATACCTCTTGTACTGCAATAGCATAAGGGGAACTGAAACACCCATCCATCATTCCATTCATATCTCACCATTGCATACATCATCATTCACACCACAATATAAATCTTGTTTCAGCATTTAACTAATTGTAAGAGTTTGGGATGAATTTGGAGTGTTTAGACAACAGTTAAACCCGTTTTATCTCAAAACAAGCTTAAATCTAGAAAACAGGCTAAAACCGAAAGAAAACATTGATTCGAAGCAGTAACCAGCACTGTAACTCTTTATACAGTATAAATATGTAACAATCCAATGCATTTGACTAAATATAAGACTTGGGGTTGAATTTGGAGTGTTTAGACACCACTCATACCAATTTTTTCCCGAAACAGGCTAAAACCGAGAAAACGTTGATTCAAAGCAGTAAACAGCTTTGTTACTGTTTCTAGTGTCAGAATGTGTGACAATCCAATCCATTTAAATAATTGTAAGAGTTCCGGATGAATTTGGAGTGTTTAGACAACAGTTAAACCCGTTTTATCCCAAAAGAGGCTTAAACCAATAAAACAGGCTAAAACCGAGAGAAAACATTGATTCGAAGCAGTAAACCACTATGTTACTCTTTCTAGGGTTAAAATATGTAACAATCCAATGCATTTGACTAATTATAAGAGTTCGGGTTGAATTTGGAGTATTTAGACACCGCTTAGACCCATTTTGTCCCGAAACAGGCTAACACCGAGAAAACATTGATTCTATGCATTAAACATCGTTGTTACTGTTTCTAGGGTTAGAATGTGTGACATTCCAATGCATTTGACTAATGGTAAGAGTTTGGGATGAATTTGGAGTGTTTAGACAACTGTTAAACCCATTTTATCCCAAAGCAGGCTTAAACCAAGCAAACAGGCTAAAACCGAGAGAAAACATTGATTCGAAGTATTAAACATCTATTTTACTCTTTATATTGTCAAAATATGTAACAATCCAATGCATTTGAGTAATTATAAGAGTTCGGGTTGAATTTTGAGTGTTTAGACTGCACTTTGACCCATTTTGTCCCGGAAAAGGCTAAAATCGAGAAAACATTGATTCTAAGCAGTAAACAGCTTTGTTAATATTTCTAGGGCCAGAATGTGTGACAATCCAATGCATTTAACTAATTGTAAGAGTTCGGGATGAATTTGGAGTGTATATACAACAGTTAAACCCGTTTTATCGCAAAACAGGCCTAAACCGAGAAAACAGGCTAAAACCGAGAGTAAAATTGATTCGAAGCAGTAAACAGTTATGTTACTCTTTCTAGGGTCAAAATATGAAACAATCCAATGAATTTGACTAATTAATAGAGTTTGGGTTGAATTTGGAGTGTTTAGACACCACTCATACCAATTTTGTCCCGAAACAGGCTAGAACCGAGAAAACGTTGATTCAAAGCAGTAAACAGCTTTGTTACTGTTTCTAGGGTCAGAATGTGTGACATTCCAATGCAATTAAGTAAGTGTAAGAGTTCGGGATGAATTTGGAGTGTTTAGACAACAGTTAAACCCGTTTTATCCCAAAACAGGCTTAAACCAAGCAAACAGGCTAAAACCGAGAGAAAACATTGATTCGAAGTATTAAACAGCTATGTTACTCTTTATATTGTCAAAATATGTAACAATCCAATGCATTTGAGTAACTATAAGAGTTCGGGTTGAATTTTGAGTGTTTAGACTCCACTTTTACCCATTTTGTCCCGGAAAAGGCTAAAATCGAGAAAACATTGATTCTAAGCAGTAAACAGCTTTGTTAATATTTCTAGGGCCAGAATGTGTGACAATCCAATGCATTTAACTAATTGTAAGAGTTCAGGATGAATTTGGAGTGTATATACAACAGTTAAACCCGTTTTATCGCAAAACAGGCTTAAACCGAGAAAACAGGCTAAAACCGAGAGTAAAATTGATTCGAAGCAGTAAACAGGTATGTTACTATTTCTAGGTGATGTTCATATATTTTACCTTGTTTTCCCTTAATTTATTCACAACTTTTGCATCTTTTGCTATCCATTTAGGCCATTATTGTGTAGCTTTAGGACTAATCATGCATTAGAGTGTAGTTGCATTGCATTTGCATCTTTTCATGCATAAACAGGTGATTTTGGAGCTTAAGGAGCATGGAAGCAATGCTGAGGAGAAGTGAAGCTGTCCTGAGGAGAAAACAAGAGAGTTAAGGCTGTAGAATCAAGGTCCGGAGTCCAACTCGACCGCATCACTCGACCACCACTCGACCGTGTGCTGAGGAGGACTCGACCGAGTGGAGAATGCACGAGAGAAGCCAGCTCGACCAGCCACTCGACCGAGCACTGGTCGAGTTGACCGAGCCGTTGACCACTTTGACTTTTTGTATTTTTAGGGCTTCCACCTCACCTTCTATATAAGGCCCTTGTACTTGCAGCCACAAAAGAGTCCAGCTTTTTAGAGAGTCTAAAACCTAGTTTTTACCTTTTTTAGATTTTATTCCTTTTGCACTTTTCTATTATTTTAGATTTTGTACTTGTTTGAGAGAAAAAGACTAGATTCTTATATTTTGTTTGTTTCATAACTTTCAAAGTATTAAGATTTCGAGTTTTCTTCCTTCATCAATATTGTAGATCTCTGTTTCATCTTTCTAAAGATTTAAGTTTCATTATTTTCTGGGTTTTTGACATATTTCATCATGTGTTCTTGTGAGTAGTTTGTTTAGGACCTTTAGGATGGGTTAGGCTGGGTTGATCTTGTGGTTCGTTTGATTTGGTCAAGCTTGATTGTTGTAGATCTCTTCTAGGCTTGATGATCTTAATGCTGATCCTATATCTGAGAGGGTAGGGTTTGATTTCAAGCATCTTAGCATCACACCAATGTCTAAGGAGCATACATAAGGCTAGATCTAGAGCTTACCATTAGGCTTGGTAAAAGATTAGGAGTCTTGTTTGGTTTGAGATGTATTGCTTAATGCCTGCTTGTGTAGATTCTTTTCTTTGTGAGAACAAGTCTAGAATTGCATAGGTTTGATTGTTTCTTGCCATGAGAGTGGATTAAACATGTCTTAGAATAGTATGTCTAGAGATCAGCTCAATGTTTGCTTGAGATTTGTTGACCAAGTTAGATAACCACAATGATTAGCTCAGCCCATGAATCCCTCCTCAAGGCCTTCTTTGTTTATTGAAATTTTAGTCTAAATATCATTGCTTGCTTGTTGTTTGATTAGTTTTAGCATAGCTCTGTTTTTCTTTTGTTGCTCTGTTTTCACGTTCAAGTCTAGCTCGACCACGTACTCGACCTACACTCGGTCGAGTGCTGCTCGAGTTCATCCCCAGAACTTGTGTTTTTGATTTGTGATTGTCTTGTTTCATTCCTGTTTCATTTCCATTGCATTCACGTAGTTTCCTGTTCATTACTTGTCTTGCATTAGTTCATTAGCATAGTTTCTATCTCTGTTCTAGTTTCATTATAGCTTTAATTTGTCTGTTTTGTTTGCATTTAGTATCTTGTTCTAGTTGTTTCTACTTTCTGCATTTCATATCTCATTTTAGGATTGTTAGTGACAAACAATCTTTACAATTGCTTGACTTAGATTCATATGCACATCTTGATTGTTCACAATCACTCAGATAGGATTGACACCTCTTATACTGCAACTGCATAAGGGGAATTGAAACACCCTGACTTCTATTCATTCCATACATCATCATTCCATACATCATTCATTCATACACCACAAAGAAAGTCAGTTTCAATTTGGCGCCGTTGCCCATTTGAGTGTGTTTTGTGACATTTAGCATCACTATTAGTCTAAGATTAAGTTCGTTTTAAACACTTGTGAAGTTACTGAACTGGAATCTTCCTTTGCTTGGCTGTTTTGTGTTTCAGGTACCCACTCGACCGCCTACTCGACCACCACTCGACCGAGCTGTGATCGAGCACTTGGTCGAGCCAGAAGCCGGATCAAATTAGCCATTACTTCCCAGTCGACTCGACCACCCACTCAAGCCTGCGCTCGACCGTGTACCTGTTCGAGTCCGTAGTAGAGTTTGTTGATGCACACAAGGTCAAAAGGCAAAGATAGTCTTCAACAGCCTATTGACAACATCCACAGGCTACAAAAGGGTTTGAGACATAAGCAAGGAAGAGTAGTTCAACAACAACAAGGTCAAGCCATCATGGAGCAACAGGCTATCCATGAGCAAAGACCAAGGCACATTGGTGCAGGAGATGCACCCAATACCCACAACCAAAGGGCTGGAATTGTGCCACCTTCAGTAGCAAACAATAACTTTGAGATCAAGAGTGGATTGATCTCAATGATACAAGCAAACAAGTTTCATGGGTTGCCAATGGAGGATCCACTAGATCACCTTGATGAGTTTGACAGAATATGTGGACTCACTAAGATCAATGGAGTGAGTGAAGATGGATTCAAATTAAGACTCTTCCCATTTTCTCTTGGAGACAAAGCTCACCTTTGGGAGAAGACTCTTCCTACTGGAGCTATCACCACATGGGATGCATGCAAGAAAGCTTTTCTGGCCAAGTTCTTCTCCAATACAAGGACTGCTAGGCTGAGGAATGAGATTTCTGGGTTTGCTCAAAGGAATAATGAGAGTTTTTGTGAAGCTTGGGAGAGGTTTAAAGGATCCCAAACTCAGTGTCTTCACCATGGCTTCAGCAATGAGTCACTTCTAAGCACCTTGTATAGAGGAGTGCTTCCCAAGATAAGAATGCTTCTTGACACAGCCTCTAATGGCAACTTCCTCAACAAGAATGTGGAAGAAGGATGGGAATTAGTTGAGAATCTTGCTCAATCTGATGGCAATTATAATGATGACTATGATAGGACCATAAGGAGCTCCTCAACTGATCAAGAGGACAAGTATAAGAAGGATTTGAAGATGGTCAATGAGAAGCTTGACAAGATACTCCTCAGCCAATCCAAGTCCATTCACTTCATTGGTGAAGAGGAAGCTCCAGTTCAAGAGGGGGAGCCTGAATTTGCTGAGTTGTGCTACATGCAGAACCAGGGAGGATTCAAAGGCTACAACCAAGGAGGTTTCAAGAACAACAATCTCTCTTATAGGAGCACCAATGTGGCCAACCCTCCAGACCAGGTCTATCCACCTCCTCAACCTCAACAGCAACAAAACTACATCCCGAAGCAACAACACCAAGTGTTCCAGCCCCAATTGTGTCCCCCACCTGGGTTTCAGACTAACCAAGGCCAGGAACAAAACTTAAGAGCAATGATGCAACAGTTCTTGATTGGGAAAACACAAGGCAAGATTGAGGAAGCCAAACAGTTTGCTGAGTTGAATCAAAGGCTCACATCACAGTACAATGATCTGAACTTGAAGTTTGAAGGTCTCAACTCCAGAATGAAGTATATGGAGAGTAACATTGCCTCTACTTCAGCTCCTAAACCCAACCAACTCCTTGGAAAAGTTGTTCAAATTCCAAGGGAGTTCACTGCAAAAGCCATTCATATCTCTGATGAGGAAGTCACTGAGGACAGTGAAGTCCAAGTTTGGGGGAATTCATTAGTTACTGAAGCCCCAAGTGACGTTTGTGCAAAGCAACTGGAGTCCGTTATTGCACTCGACCAAGTACTCGAACAGCCACTCGATCGAGTGCATGCTCGAGTGGTCGATCGAGTTGCAGACTCAGAAGCTGTCAAGCCTGCTAAGTACACTCCTCTTGCTTACAAGCCACCTCTTCCATTCCCAGGACATTTCAAAGCACAAAAGATTAAGGAGCTTAGGGAAATCATTGAGAGAAAGGAGATGATGGCTAAGCAACAAGAGGAAGAGAAGGCTTTGAAGAAAGTGGCTGTGATTGAAGAAGCTGTGGTTGAGGAAGTGTTGGCCATACAAGAGATCACCACTGCTTACCAAGAAGAAGAGAGAGGACCTGCCTTGGAACAATATGATCCATATCCTCTCTACAAAGACTTTTTGCTTGATTTGTCAAAGAAGAAGGCTAAAGCTCAAGATGAGAAGGATCTTGAGGACCTTGGAGGAGTTATCATTCCAATCAAGCTTAAGGATCCAGGTCCATTCTATCTGCCTTGCACACTTAGCTATCTTCACTACAACCAATGCCTTTGTGATTTGGGAGCTTCAACAAGTGTGATGCCATACTCCATAGCACAAAAGCTTGGGAGAATTGATTTCAAGTCCACCAACCTTCATATATGTTTAGCTGATGGGTCAAACAAGGAGATAGTTGGAAGGTTGGAGAATGTCCCAGTCAAGATAGGGAAGGCAAGGGTTCACACTGATTTTGTGGTGTTGGAGATGGACAAGGAACCTGAAGATCCAATCATTCTTGGAAGGCCATTCCTAGCCACTGTTGGAGCAGTTATTGATGTCAAAGAGGGTCTTGTGACCTTGAACATTGCTGAAGATATAGCCATGAAGTTTAACATCTATAACCCAACCAACCTTCCTACCATTGATGATCAACCTTTTACTATCAAGGACAAAGGAGGTCAAGAAGGTTCAAGTGGTGAAGCTACTCCAAAGGCTAAGCTCTCCTTTCAAGATGATTCTGTGGAAAAGCTTAAGAGGTCAGTTCAAGAGTTGACTAGTATGGTTGAGGATCTTCAAGTTAAGCTGAACAAGAGGTCCTTAAGGAAGGCAAGACCAAGGCTCAAAATCAAGAAGAAACATGGTTTGTGTGTTAAGGGTGAGGTGATCAAGGATCAACTTCACAGTGATCAAGAGGTTCCAGGGAGGATTTCATCACCTCCTTGGTATCTAAACCAAGTTTAAAAAGGACACTAAAGTCAAGCTTAGTGACTTTAAACAAGCTCACTAGGGAGGAAGTCCCTAAGGTATCCATGTACATATTGTTTAAGGTTTTTGATATTTTGATTTTTGTTTTAGTATTTTCATGATCAGGGAAGCAAGGGAGACCAGATAGAAGAGGAAAAGAACAATCGTGGTCCAGCTCGACCCCCCCCCCCCCACTCGAGCACGTACTCGACCGAGTCCCGGTCGATCCCCATCGTCGAGCTGCCCCAATCTCCACCTCCAAGTCACCAACAAGACCCCAACTACTCCTATGACAGCATGCAGATGGATGTGGACAACTACTTCCACAATCCCTAAGGTACAACTATCACCTTCCCTTGTAGATATCATTGCATTTGACATTGTGTTTTGTTTTTTGTTTTTCATCTTGAATCCTCAATCAAGTTTCTTTCACACAGGGACTGTATGATTTAAGTTTGGGGGAGGGTTTGAGATAGCATTTGACATTGTGTTTTGTGATTCTTATTTCAAATTTTTAGCATAATCATGTTAATACTTGCTTAGCATCTAAGGCATAGAAAAACCCTAAAAATTTGAAATTTTTTGCAAAAATCTTTATAAAAAAAAAGAGTGTTCATGTAGTTTGCACTGCACATTAGGATCTTGTTTAGCAGGTTTCATGTAGGATTGTATAGTACTTGCATTAGGGATCTATGATGAGTATTCCCTTATTAGCTTGTTTATTCACTAGACTAGGATCAATGCCCAAGTTAATAGTACTTTGATGCTAGTTGAGTGGTTAGAATAAGATTGAACCAGGCCTTGAATTCCTACATTGCATTTGGTCTAAATTGAAGCATGTTGAGATTTGAAACCATTTCCTATTTATAGAACCTAATATTGACTTTCAATTATCAATGTGTGCAATGCTTTAAACTCATGGATACCACATACATATTTGGATCATCTTCTTCCTTTTTTACCACTCTTGTTGATCCAAGTAGCTGATTGAATCATTAGAATCAGTTCCCATACCCCTAAACCAAACCTTCTTTCAAGCCATGTTTATTCTTGTGTGTGTGAGGCCTATTTTTGGGATTGAGCTTGGTAGAAAGTGTTAGGTTTGAACTGACAAGAGTAAAGCCTTGTGTAGTTCTAGTTTGCATTTCTCAAACTAGATAGGACTAGGTGGTTCACTTGTTGGGTTTGGGACTTGGCTGTTATGAAAAGAAAAGAGGAAAAAGAGAAAGAAAAGGTTAGAGTCTTTAGGAGGGGAATGTGTTTAAGAAAATTTAAAGTCTAGTGAAAGAATGGGAAGAATAAGGTTGTTTAAAGATGGTTCTAGTTAAAGAAAAGAAAGAAAGAAAAGAGAAGTCTAGCAAAATGCTTATATGTCTTAAGAATAAGAAGAAAAGAGAACCATAGCAAATAAGTAAGAATCCCCCATTCCACTAGAAAGATCAAATAAGAAACCTCTCCTAAGACTTTAAAACCAAAAGAGAAAAGGGTGAAAAAGAAGAAAAGAAGTTATAGGGTAGCACTAGGACCAATTGGGTTTAGATTGATAGGATAAACACTTTGGGTGCCTTTGGGTAGACAAGGTTTTGTTCTTGTATGTGTCTAAGTGTTCTTACCTTTAGCATTCTTCTAAAGCTCAATTCATTTTTTATGAGAGAACCTTGATATTGATAAGCCCTACTCTAAAAAAGAGACCATCATTGTCTCTAAACGTTTTACTGCCAAGCCAAATGAGTTTAAGCATTGCATAGAATTGATTCATGTTCTTGATTAATGAATGTTAAAGGAAATGGTTGATTTGAATGCATGTGGATGTCTAAGGCTCAAATCAGTGAAGGTTGTGATATGCTTGTCTAAAGTCTTTAAGTATAGCTCATTCAACTTGCATTATAGTACTAGTAACTTGGACATTGATTCTAGATAGTCTATTTGCAAGCTTTAGGAGCTGAGATCCCACTTTCAAACCTCACCTACCTTCTTTTGTCTTGATTATTTGCTTGAGGGCAAGCAAAGACTAAGTTTGGGGGTGTTGATGTTCATATATTTTACCTTGTTTTCCCTTAGTTTATTCACAACTTTTGCATCTTTTGCTATCCATTTAGGCCATTATTGTGTAGCTTTAGGACTAATCATACATTAGACTGTAGTTGCATTGCATTTGCATCTTTTCATGCATAAACAGGTGATTTTGGAGCTTAAGGAGCATGGAAGCAATGCTGAGGAGAAGTGAAGCTGTCCTGAGGAGAAAACAAGAGAGTTAAGGCTGTAGAATCAAGGTCCGGAGTCCAACTCGACCGCATCACTCGACCACCACTCGACCGTGTGCTGAGGAGGACTCGACCGAGTGGAGAATGCACGAGAGAAGCCAGCTCGACCAGCCACTCGACCGAGCACTGGTCGAGTTGACCGAGCCGTTGACCACTTTGACTTTTTGTATTTTTAGGGCTTCCACCTCACCTCCTATATAAGGCCCTTGTACTTGCAGCCACAAAAGAGTCCAGCTTTTTAGAGAGTCTAAAACTTAGTTTTTACCTTTTTTAGATTTTATTCCTTTTGCACTTTTCTATTATTTTAGATTTTGTACTTGTTTGAGAGAAAAAGACTAGATTCTTATATTTTGTTTGTTTCATAACTTTCAAAGTATTATGATTTCGAGTTTTCTTCCTTTATCAATATTGTAGATCTCTGTTTCATCTTTCTAATGATGCAAGTTTCATTATTTTCTGGGTTTTTGACATATTTCATCATGTGTTCTTGTGAGTAGTTTGTTTAGGACCTTGAGGATGGGTTAGGCTGGGTTGATCTTGTGGTTTGTTTGATTTGGTCAAGCTTGATTGTTGTAGATCTCTTCTAGGCTAGATGATCTTAATGCTGATCCTATATCTGAGAGGGTAGGGTTTGATTTCAAGCATCTTAGCATCACACCAATGTCTAAGGAGCATAGATAAGGCTAGATCTAGAGCTTACCATTAGGCTTGCTAAGAGATTAGGAGTCTTGTTTGGTTTGAGATGTATTGCTTAATGCCTGCTTGTGTAGATTCTTTTCTTTGTGAGAACAAGTCTAGAATTGCATAGGTTTGATTGTTTCTTGCCATGAGAGTGGAATAAACATGTCTTAGAATAGTATGTCTAGAGATCAGCTCAATGTTTGCTTGAGATTTGTTGACCAAGTTAGATAACCACAATGATTAGCTCAGCCCATGAATCCCTCCTCAAGGCCTTCTTTGTTTATTGAAATTTTAGTCTAAATATCATTGTTTGCTTGTTGTTTGATTAGTTTTAGCATTGCTCTGTTTTTCTTGTGTTGGTCTGTTTTCACGTTCAAGTCTAGCTCGACCACGTACTCGACCTACACGTGGTCGAGTGCTGCTCGAGTTCATCCCCAGAACTTGTGTTTTTGATTTGTGATTGTCTTGTTTCATTCCTGTTTCATTTCCATTGCATTCACGTAGTTTCCTGTTCATTACTTGTCTTGCATTAGTTCATTAACATAGTTTCTATCTCTATTCTAGTTTCATTATAGCTTTAATTTGTCTATTTTGTTTGCATTTAGTATCTTGTTCTAGTTGTTTCTACTTTCTGCATTTCATATCTCATTTTAGGATTGTTAGTGACAAACAATCTTTACAATTGGCTTGACTTAGATTCATATGCACATCTTGATTGTTCACAATCACTAAGATAGGATTGACACCTCTTATACTGCAACTGCATAAGGGGAATTAAAACACCCTGACTTCTATTCATTCCATACATCATCATTCCATACATCATTCATTCATACACCACAAAGAAAGTCAGTTTCACTAGGGTCAAAATATGAAACAATCCAATGAATTTGACTAATTATAAGAGTTTGGGTTGAATTTGGAGTGTTTAGACCCATTTTGTCCCGAAACAGGCTAAAACCGAGAAAATGTTGATTCAAAGCAGTAAACAGCTTTGTTACTGTTTCTAGGGTCAGAATGTGTGACAATCCAATGCATTTAGCTAATTGTAAGAGTTCAGGATGAATTTGGAGTGTTTAGACAACAGTTAAACCCGTTTTATCCGAAAGCAGACTTAAATCTAGAAAACAGGCTAAAACGAGAGAAAACATTGATTTGGTGCAGTAAACAGGTATGTTACTCTTTATATTGTCAAAATATGAAACAATCCAATGCATTTGACTAATTAAAAGAGTTTGGGTTGAATTTGGAGTGTTTAGACACCACTCATACCAATTTTGTCCCGAAACAGGCTAAAACCGAGAAAACGTTGATTCAAAGCAGTAAACAGCTTTGTTACTGTTTCTAGTGTCAGAATGTTTGACAATCCAATGCAATTAGATAATTGTAAGAGTTCAGGATGAATTTGGAGTGTTTAGAGAACAGTTAAACCCATTTTATCCCAAAGCAGGCTTAAATCTAGAAAACAGGCTAAAACCGAGAGAAAACATTGATTTGAAGAAGTAAACAGCTATGTTACTCTTTATAGGGTCAAAATATGAAACAATCCAATGCATTTGACTAATTAAAAGAGTTCGGGTTGAATTTGGAGTGTTTAGACACCACTCATACCAATTTTGTCCCGAAACAGGCTAAAACCGAGAAAACGTTGATTCAAAGCAGTAAACAGCTTTGTTACTGTTTCTAGTGTCAGAATGTGTGACAATCCAATTCAATTAAATAATTGTAAGAGTTTGGGATGAATTTGGAATGTTTAGATAACAGTTAAACCCGTTTTATCCCAAAGCAGGCTTAAATCTATAAAACAGGCTAAAACCGAGAGAAAACATTGATTCGAAGCATTAAACAGCTATCTTACTATTTCTAGGGTCAAAATATGTAACAATCCAATGCATTTGAGTAATTATAAGAGTTCGGGTTGAATTTGGAGTGTTTAGACACCTCTTTTACCCATTTTGTCCCGAAAAAGGCTAAAATCGAGAAAACATTGATTCTAAGCAGTAAACATCGTTGTTACTGTTTCTAGGGTCAGCATGTGTGACAATCCAATGCATTTAAATAATTGTAAGAGTTCGGGATGAATTTGGAGTGTTTAGACAACAGTTAAACCCGTTTTATCCCAAAAGAGGCTTAAACCAATAAAACAGGCTAAAACCGAGAGAAAACATTGATTCGAAGCATTAAACAGCTATCTTACTCTTTCTAGGGTCAAAATATCTAACAATCCAATGCATTTAAGTAATTATAAGAGTTCGGGTTGAATTTGGAGTGTTTAGACTCCACTTTTACCCATTTTGTCCTGAAAAAGGCTAAAATCGAGAAAACATTGATTCTAAGCAGTAAACATCGTTGTTACTGTTTCTAGGGTCAGAATGTGTGACATTCCAATGCATTTGAATAATGGTAAGAGTTCGGGATGAATTTGGAGTGTTTACACAACTGTTAAACCCATTTTATCCCAAAACAAGCTTAAACTGAGAAAAGAGGCTAAAACCGAGAGAAAAAATTGATTCGAAGCAGTAAACAGCTATGTTACTCTTTCTAGGGTCAAAATATGAAAAATCCAATGCATTTGACTAATTATAAGAGTTTGGGTTGAATTTGGAGTGTTTAGACACCACTCATACCAATTTTGTCCCGAAACAGGCTAAAACCGAGAAAATGTTGATTCAAAGCAGTAAACAGCTTTGTTACTGTTTCTAGGGTCAGAATGTGTGACAATCCAATGCATTTAACTAATTGTAAGAGTTCAGGATGAATTTGGAGTGTTTAGACAACAGTTAAACCCGTTTTATCCCAAATCAGACTTAAATCTAGAAAACAGGCTAAAACCGAGAGAAACCATTGATTCGGTGCAGTAAACAGGTATGTTACTCTTTATATTTTCAAAATATGTAACAATCCAATGCATTTGAGTAATTATAAGAGTTCGGGTTGAATTTGGAGTGTGTAGACTCTACTTTTACCCATTTTGTCCCGAAAAAGGCTAAAATCGACAAAACATTGATTCTAAGCAGTAAACAGCTTTGTTAATATTTCTAGGGCCAGAATATGTGACAATCCAATGCATTTAACTAATTGTAAGATTTTGGGATGAATTTGGAGTGTTTAGACAACAATTAAACCCGTTTTATCCCAAAACAAGCCTAAACCGAGAAAACAGGCTAAAACCGAGAGAAAAAATTGATTTGAAGCAGTAAACAGCTATGTTACTCTTTATAGGGTCAAAATATGAAACAATCCAATGCATTTGACTAACTAAAAGAGTTCGGGTTGAATTTGGAGTGTTTAAACACCACTCATACCAATTTTGTCCCGAAACAGGCTAAAACCGAGAAAACGTTGATTCAAAGCACTAAACAGATTTGTTACTGTTTCTAGTGTCAGAATGTGTGACAATCCAATGCAATTAAATAATTGTAAGAGTTCGGGATGAATTTGGAGTGTTTAGACAACAGTTAAACACGTTATATCCCAAAGCAGGCGTAAATCTAGAAAACAGGCTAAAACCGAGAGAAAACATTGATTCGAAGCATTAAACAGCTATCTTACTCTTTCTAGGGTCAAAATATGTAACAATCAAATGCATTTGAGTAATTATAAGAGTTCGGGTAGAATTTGGAGTGTTTAGACACCACTCATACCCATTTTGTCCCGAAACAGGCTAAAATCGAGAAAACGTTGATTCAAAGCAGTAAACTACTTTGTTACTGTTTCTAGGGTCAGAATGTGTGACAATCCAATGCATTTAACTAATTGTAAGAGTTTGGGATGAATTTGGAGTGTTTAGACAACAGTTAAACCCGTTTTGTCCCAAAACAAGCTTAAATCTAGAAAACAGGCTAAAACCGAAAGAATACATTGATTCGAAGCAGTAAACAGCAATGTAATTCTTTATACGGTCAAAATATGTAACAATCCAATGCATTTGACTAATTATAAGACTTGGGGTTGAATTTGGAGTGTTTAGACACCACTCATACCAATTTTCTCCCGAAACAGGTTAAAACCGAGAAAACGTTGATTCAAAGCAGTAAACAGCTTTGTTACTATTTCTAGGGTCAGAATGTGTGACAATCCAATGCATTTAACTAATTGTCAGAGTTTGGGATGAATTTGGAGTGTTTAGACAACAGTTAAACCCGTTTTATCCCAAAACAAGCTTAAATCTAGAAAACAGGCTAAAACCGAAAGAAAACATTGATTCGAAGCAGTAACCAGCAATGTAACTCTTTATATGGTCTAAATATGTAACAATCCAATGCATTTGACTAAATATAAGACCTGGGTTGAATTTGGAGTGTTTAGACACCACTCATACCAATTTTGTCCCGAATAGTCTAAAACCGAGAAAACGTTGATTCAAAGCAGTAAACAGCTTTGTTACTGTTTCTAGTGTCAGAATGTGTGACAATCCAATCCATTTAAATAATTGTAAGAGTTCGGGATGAATTTGGAGTGTTTAGACAACAGTTAAACCCGTTTTATCCCAAAAGAGGCTTAAACCAATAAAACAGGCTAAAACCGAGAGAAAACATTGATTCGAAGCAGTAAACCGCTATGTTACTATTTCTAGGGTTACAATATGAAACAATCCAATGCATTTGACTAATTATAAGAGTTCAGGTTGAATTTGGAGTATTTAGACACCGCTTAGACCCATTTTGTCCCAAAACGGGCTAACACCAAGAAAACATTGATTCTAAGCATTAAACATCGTTGTTACTGTTTCTAGGGTCAGAATGTGTGACATTCCAATGCATTTGACTAATGGTAAGAGTTCGGGATGAATTTGGAGTGTTTAGACAACTATTAAACCCATTTTATCCCAAAACAGGCTTAAACCAAGCAAACAGGCTAAAACCGAGAGAAAACATTGATTCGAAGTATTAAACAGCTATGTTACTCTTTCTAGGGTCAAAATATGTAACAATCCAATGCATTTGACTAATTATAAGAGTTCGGGTTGAATTTGGAGTGTTTAGACACCACTTAGACCCATTTTGTCCCTAAACAAGCTAAAACCGAGAAACCATTGATTCTAAGCAGTAAACAGCTTTGTTAACATTTCTAGGGCCAGAATATGTGACAATCCAATGCATTTAACTAATTGTAAGAGTTCGGGATGAATTTGGAGTGTTTAGACAACAGTTAAACCCGTTTTATCCTAAAGAAGGCTTAAATCTAGAAAACAGGCTAAAACCGAGATAAAACATTGATTCGAAGCATTAAACAGCTATCTTACTCTTTCTAGGGTCAAAATATGTAACAATCCAATGTATTTGAGTAATTATAAGAGTTCGGTTGAGTTTGGAGTATTTAGACACCACTCATACCAATTTTGTCCGGAAACAGGCTAAAACCGAGAAAATGTTGATTCAAAGCAGTAAAAAGCTTTGTTACTGTTTCTAGGGTCAGTATGTGTGACAATCCAATGCATTTAACTAATTGTAAGAGTTTGGGATGAATTTGTAATGTTTAGACAACAGTTAAACCCGTTTTATCCCAAAGCAGGCTAAAACCAAGAGAAAACATTGATTCAAAGCATTAAACAGCTATGTTACTCTTTCTAGGGTCAAAATATGTAGCAATCCAATGCATTTGAGTAATTTTAAGAGTTCGGGTTGAATTTTGAGTGCTTAGACTCCACTTTTACCCATTTTGTCCCGAAAATGGCTAAAATCGAGAAAACATTGATTCTAAGCAGTAAACAGATTTGTTAATATTTCTAGGGCCAGAATGTGTGACAATCCAATGCATTTAACTAATTGTAAGAGTTCGGGATGAATTTGGAGTGTTTAGACAACAGTTAAACCCGTTTTATCCCAAAGCAGGCTTAAATCTAGAAAACAGGCTAAAACCGAGAGAAAACATTGATTCGAAGCATTAAACAGCTATGTTACTCTTTCTAGGGTCAAAATATGTAACAATCCAATGCATTTGACTTGTGATAAGAGTTCGGGTTGAATTTGGAGTGTTTAGACAGCACTCATACCCATTTTGTCCCGTAACAGGCTAAAACCAAGAAAACGTTGATTCAAAGCAGTAAACAGTTTTGTTACTGTTTCTAGGGTCAGAATGTGTGGCAATCCAATGCATTTAACTAATTGTAAGAGTTCGAAATGAATTTGGAGTGTTTAGACAACAGTTAAACACGTTTTATCCCAAAACAGGCTAAAACCGAGAGAAAACATTGATTCGAAGCATTAAACAGTTATCTTACTCTTTCTAGGGTCAAAATATGTAACAATCCAATGCATTTGAGTAATTATAAGAGTTCGGTTGAGTTTGGAGTGTTTAGACACCACTCATACTAATTTTGTCCCGAAACAGGCTAAAACCGAGAAAACGTTGATTCAAAGCAGTGAACAGCTTTGTTACTGTTTCTAGGGTCAGTATGTGTGACAATCCAATGCATTTAACTAATTGTAAGAGTTTTGGATGAATTTGGAATGTTTAGACAACAGTTAAACCCGTTTTATCCCAAAGCAGGCTTAAACCGAGAAAACAGGCTAAAACCGAGGGAAAAATTGATTCGAAGCAGTAAACAGCTATGTTACTCTTTCTAGGGTCAAAATATGAAACAATCCAATGCATTTGACTAATTCTAAGAGTTTGGGTTGAATTTGGAGTGTTTAGACACCACTCATACCAATTTTGTTCCGAAACAGGCTAAAACCGAGAAAATGTTGATTCAAAGCAGTAAACAGCTTTGTTACTGTTTCTAGGGTCAGAATGTGTGGCAATCCAATGCATTTAACTAATTGTAAGAGTTCGGGATGAATTTGGAGTGTTTAGACAACAGTTAAACCTGTTTTATCCGAAAACAAGCTTAAATCTAGAAAACAGGCTAAAACCGAAAGAAAACATTGATTCGAAGCCGTAAACAGCAATGTAACTCTTTATACGGTCAAAATATGTAGCAATCCAATGCATTTGACTAATTATAAGACTTGGGGTTGAATTTGGAGTGTTTAGACACCACTCATACCAATTTTTTCCCAAAACAGGCTAAAACCGAGAAAACGTTGATTCAAAGCAGTAAACAGCTTTGTTACTGTTTCTAGTGTCGGAATGTGTGACAATCCAATGCATTTAACTAATTGTAAGAGTTCGGGATGAATTTGGAGTGTTTAGACAAAAGTTAAACCCGTTTTATCCCAAAGCAGGCTTAAATCTAGAAAACAGGCTAAAACCGATAGAAAACATTGATCGAAGCATTAAACAGCTATCTTACTCTTTCTAGGGTCAAAATATGTAACAATCCAATGCATTTGAGTAATTATAAGAGTTCGGTTGAGTTTGGAGTGTTTAAACACCACTCGTACAAATTTTGTCCCGAAACAGGCTAAAACCGAGAAAACGTTGACTCAAAGCAGTAAACAGCTTTGTTACTGTTTCTAGGGTCAGTATGTGTGACAATCCAATGCATTTAACTAATTGTAAGAGTTCGGGATGAATTTGGAGTGTTTAGACAACAGTTAAACCTGTTTTATCCGAAAACAAGCTTAAATCTAGAAAACAGGCTAAAACCGAAAGAAAACATTGATTCGAAGCCGTAAACAGCAATGTAACTCTTTATACGGTCAAAATATGTAGCAATCCAATGCATTTGACTAATTATAAGACTTGGGTTGAATTTGGAGTGTTTAGACACCACTCATACCAATTTTTTCCCAAAACAGGCTAAAACCGAGAAAACGTTGATTCAAAGCAGTAAACAGCTTTGTTACTGTTTCTAGTGTCGGAATGTGTGACAATCCAATCCATTTAAATAATTGTAACAGTTCGGGATGAATTTGGAGTGTTTAGACAACAGTTAAACCCGTTTTATCCCAAAAGAGGCTTAAACCAATAAAACAGGCTAAAACCGAGAGAAAACATTGATTCGAAGCAGTAAACCGCTATGTTACTCTTTCTTGGGTTAAAGTATGTAACAATCCAATGCATTTGACTAATTATAAGAGTTCGGGTTGAATTTGGAGTATTTAGACACCGCTTAGACCCATTTTGTACCGAAACAGGCTAACACCGAGAAAACATTGATTCTAAGCAGTAAACATCGCTGTTACTGTTTCTAGGGTCAGAATGTGTAACATTCCAATGTATTTGACTAATGGTAAGAGTTCGGGATGAATTTGGAGTGTTTAGACAACTGTTAAACCCATTTTATCCCAAAACAGGCTTAAACCAAGAAAACAGGCTAAAACCGAGAGAAAACATTGATTCGAAGTATTAAACAGATATGTTACTCTTTTTAAGGTCAAAACATGTAACAATCCAATGCATTTGACTAATTATAAGAGTTCGGGATGAATTTGAAGTGTTTAGACACCACTCATACCCATTTGGTCCCGAAATAGGCTAAAACCGCGAAAACGTTGATTCAAAGAAGTAAACAGCTTTGTTACTTTTTCTAGGGTCAGAATGTGTGACAATCCAATGCATTTAACTAATTGTAATTGTTTGGGATGAATTTGGAATGTTTAGACAACAGTTAAACCCGTTTTATCCCAAAGCAGGCTTAAATCTAGAAAATAGGCTAAAACCGAGAGAAAACATTGATTCGAAGCATGAAACAGCTATCTGAAACACAATTATTTTGTGGTGTGAATGATGATGTATGCAATGGTGAGATATGAATGGAATGATGGATGGGTGTTTCAATTCCCCTTATGCTATTGTAGTACAAGAGGTATCAATCATAAATGAGTGTTTGTGAACAATTAAGATATGCATATGAATCTAAGTTAAGACAAATGTAAAGATTGTTTGTCACTAACAATCCTAGGAAGAAAATGTAAAATGCAGAAAATAAACTACAAGAACTAACAACTAGATGCAAATGAAACTGAATGATTGAAACAGTGATAAAGCAAGAACAGAAACAAAGACTACTACTAATGAACTAATGCAAGATAATTAATGAACTGAAAACTAAATGTATGCAACTGGAATGAAATAGGAATGAAACAAGACAAACACAAATCATAGACACAGAGTTCTGGGGATGAACTCGAGCAGCACTCGACCGAGTGTAGGTCGAGTGGGTGGTCGAGCTAGACTAGACGCAGAAACAGAGCAATGTAATAAAAACAGAGTAATGCTAAATCCAATCAAACAACAAGCAACCAACAGGATTAAGACTAAGATTTCAATAAACAAAGAAGGTCCTGAGGATGGATTCATGGGATGGACTAATCATTGTGGTTATCTAACTTGGTCAACAAATCTCAAGCAAACTTTGAGCTAACCTCTAGACATATTAATCTAAGACAAGTTTCTCCCACTCTCATGGTCAAGAAACAATCAAACCTATGCAATTCTAGACTTGTTCTCACACAGTAAAGAATCTACACAAGCAGGCATTAAGCAATACATCTCAAACCAAACAAGACCTCTAATCTCTTAGCAAGCCTAATGGTAAGCTCTAGATCTAGCCTTATCTATGCTTCCTAAACATTGGTGTGATGCTAAGAAGCTTGAAATCAGACTCTACCCTCTCAGATATAGAATCAGCATTAAGATCATCTACCCTAGAAGAGATCTACAACAATCAAGCTTGACCAAGTCACACAAACCACAAGATCAATCCATCCTAACCCATCCTCAAGATCCTAAGGAAACTACTCACAACAATACATGGTGATCAAAGTCAAAAACCCAGAAAATATTGAAACTTGCATTATTAGAAAGATTAAACAAAGATCTTCAATATTGATGAAAGGATGAAACTCAAATTCTCAATATCTTGAAAGTTATAGAACCAACAAAATATAAGAATCAAGTCTTCTTTCATAAGGAAGTACAAGATCTTAAAAATAAAAATGCAAAAGGAATAAAACTAAAAAAGGTAAAAACTAGGTTTAGGGAATATCTAAAAAGTTGGACTCTTTGGTGGCTGCAGGTACAAGGCCTTATATAGGTGAGGAGGTGGAAGCCCTAAAAATAGAAAAAGTCAAAGTAGACAACGGCTCGGTCAACTCGACCAGTGCTCGGTCGAGTCCATGGTCGAGCTGGCTTCTCTCGTGCACACTCCACTCGGTCGAGTCCATCTACCCACTCGGTCGAGTCCATCTACCCACTTGGTCGAGTGCTTGGTCGAGTTGGACTCTAGACCTTGGTTCTTCAGCCTTAACTCTCTTGCTTTCCCTTCAAGATTGCTTCACTTCTCTTCAGGATTGTTTCCGTGCTCCTTAAGCTCCAAAATCACCTGTTTATGCATGAAAAGATGCAAATGCAATGCAACTAAACTCTAATGCATGATTAGTCCTAAAGCTACACAATAATGACCTAAATGGATAGCAAAAGATGCAAAAGTTGTGAATAAACTAAGGGAAAACAAGGTAAAATATATGAACATCAACACCCCCAAACTTAGTATTTGCTTGCCCTCAAGCAAATAATCAAGACACAAGAAGGTAGGTGAGGTTTGAAAGTGGGATCTCAGCTCCTAAAGCTTGCAAATAGACTATCTAGAATCAATGTCCAAGTTACTAGTACTATGATGCAAGTTGAATGAGCTATACTTAAAGACTTTAGACAAGCATATCACAACCTTCACTGATTTGAGCCTTAGACATCCACATGCATTCAAATCAACCATTTCCTTTAACATTCATTAATCAAGAACATGAATCAATTCTATGCAATGCTTAAACTCATTTGGCTTGGCAGTAAAAGGTTTAGAGACAATGATGGTCTCTTTTTAGAGTAGGGCTTATCAATATCAAGGTTCTCTCATAAAAACAATGGATTGAGCTTTAGAAGAATGCTAAAGGTAAGAACACTTAGACACATACAAGAACAAAACCTTGTCTACCCAAAGGCACCCAAAGTGTTTATCCTATCAATCTAAACCCAATTGGTCCTAGTGCTACCCTTTAACTTCTTTTCTTCTTTTTCACCCTTTTCTCTTTTGGTTTTAAAGTCTTAGGAGAGGTTTCTTATTTGATCTTTCTAGTGGAATGGGGGATTCTTACTTATTTGCTATGGTTCTCTTTTCTTCTTATTCTTAAGACATATAAGCATTTTGCTAGACTTCTCTTTTCTTTCTTTCTTTTCTTTAACTAGAACCATCTTTAAACAACCTTATTCTTCCATTCTTTCACTAGACTTTAAATTTTCTTAAACATATTCCCCTCCTAAAGACTCTAACCTTTTCTTTCTCTTTTTCCTCTTTTCTTTTTCATAATAGCCAAGTCCCAAACCCAACAAGTGAACCACCTAGTCCTATCTAGTTTGAAAAATGCAAACTAGAACTACACAAGGCTTTACTCTTGTCAGTTCAAACCTAACACTTTCTACCAAGCTCAATCCCAAAAATAGGCCTCACACTCACAAGAATAAACATGGCTTGAAAGAAGGTTTGGTT
This sequence comes from Camelina sativa, assembly GCF_030686135.1. Lineage (NCBI taxonomy): Eukaryota > Viridiplantae > Streptophyta > Magnoliopsida > Brassicales > Brassicaceae > Camelina > Camelina sativa. The sequence continues at coordinate 10,190,647 of NC_141897.1, read as the reverse complement.
TAGGGGTAGGGGAACTGATTCTTAATGAGGAAATCAGCTACTTGGATCAACAAGAGTGGTAAAAAGGAAGAAGATGATCCAAATATGTATATGGTATCCATGAGTTTAAAGCATTGCACACATTGATAATTGAAAGTCAATATTAGGTTCTTATAAATAGGAAATGGTTTCAAATCTCAACATGCTTCAATTTAGACCAAATGCAATGTAGGAATTCAAGGCTTGGTTCAATCTTATTCTAACCACTCAACTAGCATCAAAGTACTATTAACTTGGGCATTGATCCTAGTCTAGTGAATAAACAAGCTAATAAGGGAATACTCATCATAGATCCCTAATGCAAGTACTATACAATCCTACATGAAACATGCTAAACAAGATCCTAATGTGCAGTGCAAACTACATGAACACTCTTTTTTTTTTTTTTTTTAAAGATTTTTGCAAAAAATTTCAAATTTTTAGGGTTTTTCTATGCCTTAGATGCTATGCAAGTATTAACATGATTATGCTAAAAAATTGAAATAAGAATCACAAAACACAATGTCAAATGCTATCTCAAACCCTCCCCCAAACTTAAATCACACAGTCCCTTGTGTGAAAGAAATTTGCTTGAGGATTCAAGACTTAAAACAAAACACAACATATGAAATGCTATGGTATATACAATGGTAAGGTGATAATGTTACCTCAAGGATTGAAGAAGAAGCTGTCCACATCCTCCTGCATACTATCAAAAGTGTAGCTGGGGTCGAGCTGGTGACTGGAGGAAGGTGATTGGGGCAGCTCGACAATGCCAATCGACCGTGACTCGGTCGAGTGCATGTCCGAGTGGGGGGGTCGAGCTGGACCGCGAGTCTCCGTTAGTTGTCCCTTCCTGTTCTATTCAGACTCCCTAGCTTGCCTAACCATGAAAATACGAAAGAAAAAATCAAAATACTAAAATTCCAAGGCAATATGTACAGAGATACCTTAGGGATTTCCTCCCTAGTGAGCTTGTTTAAAGTCACTAAGCTTGACTTTTGATGCCTTTTGAGGCTTGTTTTAGAGACCAAGGAGGTGATGAAATCCCCCCTGGTTCTACTTGGTAACCTTGGTGTTCCTTCTTGATCACTACTTCTTTAGCACTTGAACCATGTTTCTTCTTAAACTTGAATTCAGTGTGTCCAAGCTTTTCTGCTATAGAGTAGGGCATGACACTAACAGATGCTCCAAGATCACACAAGCATTTGTTGAAGTGAAGGTAGCTGATGGAGCAAGGTAGATTGAATGGACCTGGATCTTCAAGTTTTGTTGGTACAATAGCTGTCCCAATCTCTTCTTGGTCTCTCCTGTTTTGATTATGAGCTTTCTGCTTGGATATGTCAAGTGACATGCCTTTGTAGAGAGGATATGGGGCATATTGTTCCAAAGCTGCTCCTCTCTCTGCTTCCTTCTCTTCAATGACAACCTCCTGTTGAATGGCCCTCACTTCCTTCTTTTCAATCACAACCTCTTCCTTCAAAGCCATGACTTCTTCCTTCTCAATGACTTCCCCTTGTTGTAAAGCTAACTCCTTCTCTTGTTGCAAAGCCAACTGTTCCCTTTTCTCAATAATTTCTCTGAGTTCTTTCAGCTTTTGTGCTTTGAAACGTCCTAGGAATGGTAGTGGAGGCTTGTAAGCAGGAGGAATGTACTTAACCGGTTTGACAGCTTCGGAGTCTCCAGCTCGGTCGAGTGGCTGGTCGAGTTCATGGTCGAGTGCAATGTCGACCTCCTTTTGCTTTGCACAAATGTCACTTGGGGCTTCAGTAACTGATGAATCCCCCCAAACTTGGACTTCACTGTCCTCAGTGACAACTGCCTCATTGAGATGAATGGCCTTAGCAGTGCATTCCCTTGGGTGTTGAAGTTGGTTTGGTGTAGGAGAGGAAGTAGAAGCCATGCAACTCTCCATGTTCGTGATTGTAGAGCTCAGTCTCTCCAACTGGTTAGTCAGGCCAGTAGAATAAGAATTCAACGTTTGGTGCAGCTCAGCAAACTGCCTTGCTTCCTCAATTTGCTTAGTGGCTTGCCCAACCAACAGTTGTTGCATCATAGCTCTTAAGTCAGGTTCCTGAGCTTGGGAGGTCTGGAACCATGGAGAGGGATACAATTCAGCCTGGTATACTGGTTGATGTTGCATGGGTATGTAATTGAACATACTGTTGTGGTACATCATTACTGACTCGAACAGGTACACGGTCGAGCGCAGGCTCGAGCGGGTGGTCGAGTCGACTGGGAAGTAATGGCTAATTTGATCTGGCTTCTGGCTCGACCAAGTGCTCGATCACAGCTCGGTCGAGTGGTGGTCGAGTAGGTGGTCGAGTGGGTACCTGAAACACAAAACAGCCAAGCAAAGGAAGATTCCAGTTCAGTAACTTCACAAGTGTTGAAAACGAACTTAATCTTAGACTAATAATGATCCTAAATGTCACAAAACACACTCAAATGGGCAACGGCGCCAAATTGAAACAAGTTTATTTTTGTGGTGTGAATGATGATGTATGCAATGGTGAGATATGAATGGAATGATGGATGGGTGTTTCAATTCCCCTTATGCTATTGCAATACAAGAGGTATCAATCCTAAATGAGTGTTTGTGAACAATTAAGATATGCATATGAATCTAAGTTAAGACAAATGTAAAGATTGTTTGTCACTAACAATCCTAGGAAGAAAATGTAAAATGCAGAAAATAAACTACAAGAACTAACAACTAGATGCAAATGAAACTGAATGATTGAAACAGTGATAAAGCAAGAACAGAAACAGAGACTACTACTAATGAACTAATGCAAGATAATTAATGAACTGAAAACTAAATGTATGCAACTGGAATGAAACAGGAATGAAACAAGACAAACACAAATCATAGACACAGAGTTCTGGGGATGAACTCGAGCAGCACTCGACCGAGTGTAGGTCGAGTGGGTGGTCGAGCTAGACTAGACGCAGAAACAGAGCAATGCAATAAAAACAGAGTAATGCTAAATCCAATCAAACAACAAGCAACCAACAGGATTAAGACTAAGATTTCAATAAACAAAGAAGGTCCTGAGGATGGATTCATGGGATGGACTAATCATTGTGGTTATCTAACTTGGTCAACAAATCTCAAGCAAACTTTGAGCTAACCTCTAGACATATTAATCTAAGACAAGTTTCTCCCACTCTCATGGTCAAGAAACAATCAAACCTATGCAATTCTAGACTTGTTCTCACACAGTAAAGAATCTACACAAGCAGGCATTAAGCAATACATCTCAAACCAAACAAGACCTCTAATCTCTTAGCAAGCCTAATGGTAAGCTCTAGATCTAGCCTTATCTATGCTTCCTAAACATTGGTGTGATGCTAAGAAGCTTGAAATCAGACTCTACCCTCTCAGATATAGAATCAGCATTAAGATCATCTACCCTAGAAGAGATCTACAACAATCAAGCTTGACCAAGTCACACAAACCACAAGATCAATCCATCCTAACCCATCCTCAAGATCCTAAGGAAACTACTCACAACAATACATGGTGATCAAAGTCAAAAACCCAGAAAATATTGAAACTTGCATTATTAGAAAGATTAAACAAAGATCTTCAATATTGATGAAAGGATGAAACTCAAATTCTCAATATCTTGAAAATTATAGAACCAACAAAATATAAGAATCTAGTCTTCTTTCATAAGGAAGTACAAGATCTTAAAAATAAAAAATGCAAAAGGAATAAAACTAAAAAAGGTAAAAACTAGGTTTAGGGAATATCTAAAAAGTTGGACTCTTTGGTGGCTGCAGGTACAAGGCCTTATATAGGTGAGGAGGTGGAAGCCCTAAAAATAGAAAAAGTCAAAGTAGTCAACGGCTCGGTCAACTCGACCAGTGCTCGGTCGAGTCCATGGTCGAGCTGGCTTCTCTCGTGCACACCCACTCGGTCGAGTCCATCTACCCACTCGGTCGAGTGCTTGGTCGAGTTTGACTCTGGACCTTGGTTCTTCAGCCTTAACTCTCTTGCTTTCCCTTCAAGATTGCTTCACTTCTCCTCAGGATTGTTTCCGTGCTCCTTAAGCTCCAAAATCACCTGTTTATGCATGAAAAGATGCAAATGCAATGCAACTAAACTCTAATGCATGATTAGTCCTAAAGCTACACAATAATGGCCTAAATGGATAGCAAAAGATGCAAAAGTTGTGAATAAACTAAGGAAAACAAGGTAAAATATATGAACATCACTATCTTACTCTTTCTAGGGTCAAAATATGTAACAATCCAATGCATTTGACTAATTATAAAAGTTCGGGTTGAATTTGGAGTGTTTAGACACCACTCATACCAATTTTTTCCCGAAACAGGCTAAAACCGAGATAACGTTGATTCAAAGCAGTAAACAGCTTTGTTACTGTTTCTAGTGTCGGAATGTGTGAAAATCCAATCCATTTAAGTAATTGTAACAGTTCGGAATGAATTTGGAGTGCTTAGACAACAGTTAAACCCGTTTTATCCCAAAAGAGGCTTAAACCAATAAAACAGGCTAAAACCGAGAGAAAACATTGATTCGAAGCAGTAAACCGCTATGTTACTATTTCTTGGGTTAAAATATGTAACAATCCAATGCATTTGACTAATTATAAGAGTTCGGGTTGAATTTGGAGTATTTAGACACCGCTTAGACCCATTTTGTCCCGAAACAGGCTAACACCGAGAAAACATTGATTCTAAGCAGTAAACATCGCTGTTACTGTTTCTAGGGTCAGTATGTGTGACAATCCAATGCATTTAACTAATTGTAAGATTTTGGGATGAATTTGGAATGTTTAGACAACAGTTAAACCCGTTTTATCCCAAAGCAGGCTTAAACCGAGAAAACAGGCTAAAACCGAGAGAAAAATTGATTCGAAGCAGTAAACAGCTATGTTAATCTTTCTAGGGTCAAAATATGAAACAATCCAATGCATTTGACTAATTATAAGAGTTTGGGTTGAATTTGGAGTGTTTAGACACCACTCATACCCATTTGGTCCCGAAACAGGCTTAAATCTAGAAAACAGGCTAAAACCGAGAGAAAACGTTGATTCGAAGCATTAAACAGCTATCTTACTTTTTCTAGGGTCACAATATGTAACAATCCAATGCATTTGAGTAATTATAAGAGTTCGGTTGAGTTTGGAGTGTTTAGACACCACTCATACCAATTTTGTCCCGAAACAGGCTAAAACCGAGAAAACGTTGATTCAAAGCAGTAAAAAGCTTTGTTACTGTTTCTAGGGTCAGTATGTGTGACAATCCAATGCATTTAACTAATTGTAAGCGTTCGGGATGAATTTGGAGTGTTTAGACAACAGTTAAACCTGTTTTATACCAAAACAAGCTTCAATCTAGAAAACAGGCTAAAACCGAAAGAAAACATTGATTCGAAGCAGTAAACAGCAATGTAACTCTTTATACGGTCAAAATATGTAGCAATCCAATGCATTTGACTAATTATATGACTTGGGGTTGAATTTGGAGTGTTTAGACACCACTCATACCAATTTTTTCCCGAAACAGGCTAAAACTGAGAAAACGTTGATTCAAAGCAGTGAACAGATTTGTTACTGTTTCTAGGGTCAGTATGTGTGACAATCCAATGCATTTAACTAATTGTAAGAGTTTGGGATGAATTTGGAATGTTTAGATAACAATTAAACCCGTTTTATCCCAAAGCAGGCTTAAACCGAGAAAACAGGCTAAAACCGAGAGAAAAATTGATTCGAAGCAGTAAAAAGCTATGTTACTCTTTCTAGGGTCAAAATATGAAACAATCCAATGCATTTGACTAATTATAAGAGTTTGGGTTGAATTTGGAGTGTTTAGACACCACTCATACCAATTTTGTCCCGAAACAGGCTAAAACCGAGAAAACGTTGATTCAAAGCAGTGAACAGCTTTGTTACTGTTTCTAGGGTCAGTATGTGTGACAATCCAATGCATTTAACTAATTGTAAGAGTTTGGGATGAATTTTGAATGTTTAGACAACAGTTAAACCCGTTTTATCCCAAAGCAGGCTTAAACCGAGAAAACAGGCTAAAACCGAGAGAAAAATTGATTCGAAGCAGTAAACAGCTATGTTACTCTTTCTGGGGTCAAAATATGAAACAATCCAATGCATTTGACTAATTATAAGAGTTTGGGTTGAATTTGGAGTGTTTAGACACCACTCATACCAATTTTGTTCCGAAACAGGCTAAAACCGAGAAAATGTTGATTCAATCAATAAACAGCTTTGTTACTGTTTCTAGGGTCAGAATGTGTAACAATCCAATGCATTTAACTAACGTAAGAGTCAGGATGAATTAGGAGTGTTTAGACAACAGTTAAACCCGTTTTATCCGAAAGCAGACTTAAATCTAGAAAACAGGCTAAAACCAAGAGAAAACATTGATTCGGTGCAGTAAACAGGTATGTTACTCTTTGTATTGTCAAAATATGTAACAATCCAATGCATTTGAGTAATTATAAGAGTTCGGCTTGAATTTGGAGTGTTTAGACTCCACTTTTACCCATTTTGTCCCGAAAAAGGCTAAAATCGAGAAAACATTGATTCTAAGCAGTAAACAGTTTTGTTAATATTTCTAGGGCCAGAATATGTGACAATCCAATGCATTTAACTAATTGTAAGAGTTCGGGATGAATTTGGAGTGTTTAGACAACAGTTAAACCCGTTTTATCCCAAAGCAGGCTTAAATCTAGAAAACAGGCTAAAACCGAGAGAAAACGTTGATTCGAAGCATTAAACAGCTATCTTACTTTTTCTAGGGTCACAATATGTAACAATCCAATGCATTTGAGTAATTATAAGAGTTCGGTTGAGTTTGGAGTGTTTAGACACCACTCATACCAATTTTGTCCCGAAACAGGCTAAAACCGAGAAAACGTTGATTCAAAGCAGTAAAAAGCTTTGTTACTGTTTCTAGGGTCAGTATGTGTGACAATCCAATGCATTTAACTAATTGTAAGCGTTCGGGATGAATTTGGAGTGTTTAGACAACAGTTAAACCTGTTTTATACCAAAACAAGCTTCAATCTAGAAAACAGGCTAAAACCGAAAGAAAACATTGATTTGAAGCAGTAAACAGCAATGTAACTCTTTATACGGTCAAAATATGTAGCAATCCAATGCATTTGACTAATTATAAGACTTGGGGTTGAATTTGGAGTGTTTAGACACCACTCATACCAATTTTTTCCCGAAACAGGCTAAAACCGAGAAAACGTTGATTCAAAGCAGTGAACAGATTTGTTACTGTTTCTAGGGTCAGTATGTGTGACAATCCAATGCATTTAACTAATTGTAAGAGTTTGGGATGAATTTGGAATGTTTAGAGAACAGTTAAACCCGTTTTATCCCAAAGCAGGCTTAAACCGAGAAAACAGGCTAAAACCGAGAGAAAAATTGATTCGAAGCAGTAAAAAGCTATGTTACTCTTTCCAGGGTCAAAATATGAAACAATCCAATGCATTTGACTAATTATAAGAGTTTGGGTTGAATTTGGAGTGTTTAGACACCACTCATACCAATTTTGTCCCGAAACAGGCTAAAACCGAGAAAACGTTGATTCAAAGCAGTGAACAGCTTTGTTACTGTTTCTAGGGTCAGTATGTGTGACAATCCAATGCATTTAACTAATTGTAAGAGTTTGGGATGAATTTGGAATGTTTAGACAACAGTTAAACCCGTTTTATCCCAAAGCAGGCTTAAACCGAGAAAACAGGCTAAAACCGAGAGAAAAATTGATTCGAAGCAGTAAACAGCTATGTTACTCTTTCTAGGGTCAAAATATGAAACAATCCAATGCATTTGACTAATTATAAGAGTTTGGGTTGAATTTGGAGTGTTTAGACACCACTCATACCAATTTTGTTCCGAAACAGGCTAAAACCGAGAAAATGTTGATTCAATCAATAAACAGCTTTGTTACTGTTTCTAGGGTCAGAATGTGTAACAATCCAATGCATTTAACTAACGTAAGAGTCAGGATGAATTAGGAGTGTTTAGACAACAGTTAAACCCGTTTTATCCGAAAGCAGACTTAAATCTAGAAAACAGGCTAAAACCAAGAGAAAACATTGATTCGGTGCAGTAAACAGGTATGTTACTCTTTGTCTTGTCAAAATATGTAACAATCCAATGCATTTGAGTAATTATAAGAGTTCGGGTTGAATTTGGAGTGTTTAGACTCCACTTTTACCCATTTTGTCCCGAAAAAGGCTAAAATCGAGAAAACATTGATTCTACGCAGTAAACAGCTTTGTTAATATTTCTAGGGCCAGAATATGTGACAATCCAATGCATTTAACTAATTGTAAGAGTTCGGGATGAATTTGGAGTGTTTAGACAACAGTTAAACCCGTTTTATCCCAAAGCAGGCTTAAATCTAGAAAACAGGCTAAAACCGAGAGAAAACGTTGATTCGAAGCATTAAACAGCTATCTTACTTTTTCTAGGGTCACAATATGTAACAATCCAATGCATTTGAGTAATTATAAGAGTTCGGTTGAGTTTGGAGTGTTTAGACACCACTCATACCAATTTTGTCCCGAAACAGGCTAAAACCGAGAAAACGTTGATTCAAAGCAGTAAAAAGCTTTGTTACTGTTTCTAGGGTCAGTATGTGTGACAATCCAATGCATTTAACTAATTGTAAGCGTTCGGGATGAATTTGGAGTGTTTAGACAACAGTTAAACCTGTTTTATACCAAAACAAGCTTCAATCTAGAAAACAGGCTAAAACCGAAAGAAAACATTGATTCGAAGCAGTAAACAGCAATGTAACTCTTTATACGGTCAAAATATGTAGCAATCCAATGCATTTGACTAATTATAAGACTTGGGGTTGAATTTGGAGTGTTTAGACACCACTCATACCAATTTTTTCCCGAAACAGGCTAAAACCGAGAAAACGTTGATTCAAAGCAGTGAACAGATTTGTTACTGTTTCTAGGGTCAGTATGTGTGACAATCCAATGCATTTAACTAATTGTAAGAGTTTGGGATGAATTTGGAATGTTTAGACAACAGTTAAACCCGTTTTATCCCAAAGCAGGCTTAAACCGAGAAAACAGGCTAAAACCGAGAGAAAAATTGATTCGAAGCAGTAAAAAGCTATGTTACTCTTTCTAGGGTCAAAATATGAAACAATCCAATGCATTTGACTAATTATAAGAGTTTGGGTTGAATTTGGAGTGTTTAGACACCACTCATACCAATTTTGTCCCGAAACAGGCTAAAACCGAGAAAACGTTGATTCAAAGCAGTGAACAGCTTTGTTACTGTTTCTAGGGTCAGTATGTGTGACCATCCAATGCATTTAACTAATTGTAAGAGTTTGGGATGAATTTGGAATGTTTAGACAACAGTTAAACCCGTTTTATCCCAAAGCAGGCTTAAACCGAGAAAACAGGCTAAAACCGAGAGAAAAATTGATTCGAAGCAGTAAACAGCTATGTTACTCTTTCTAGGGTCAAAATATGAAACAATCCAATGCATTTGACTAATTATAAGAGTTTGGGTTGAATTTGGAGTGTTTAGACACCACTCATACCAATTTTGTTCCGAAACAGGCTAAAACCGAGAAAATGTTGATTCAATCAATAAACAGCTTTGTTACTGTTTCTAGGGTCAGAATGTGTAACAATCCAATGCATTTAACTAATTGTAAGAGTCAGGACGAATTAGGAGTGTTTAGACAACAGTTAAACCCGTTTTATCCGAAAGCAGACTTAAATCTAGAAAACAGGCTAAAACCAAGAGAAAACATTGATTCGGTGCAGTAAACAGGTATGTTACTCTTTGTATTGTCAAAATATGTAACAATCCAATGCATTTGAGTAATTATAAGAGTTCGGGTTGAATTTGGAGTGTTTAGACTCCACTTTTACCCATTTTGTCCCGAAAAAGGCTAAAATCGAGAAAACATTGATTCTAAGCAGTAAACAGCTTTGTTAATATTTCTAGGGCCAGAATATGTGACAATCCAATGCATTTAACTAATTGTAAGAGTTCGGGATGAATTTGGAGTGTTTAGACAACAGTTAAACCCGTTTTATCCCAAAGCAGGCTTAAATCTAGAAAACAGGCTAAAACCGAGAGAAAACGTTGATTCGAAGCATTAAACAGCTATCTTACTCTTTCTAGGGTCAAAATATGTAACAATCCAATGCATTAGAGTAATTATAAGAGTTCGGTTGAGTTTGGAGTGTTTAGACACCACTCATACCAATTTTGTCCCGAAACAGGCTAAAACCGAGAAAACGTTGATTCAAAGCAGTAAAAAGCTTTGTTACTGTTTCTAGGGTCAGTATGTGTGACAATCCAATGCATTTAACTAATTGTAAGCGTTCGGGATGAATTTGGAGTGTTTAGACAACAGTTAAACCTGTTTTATCCCAAAACAAGCTTCAATCTAGAAAACAGGCTAAAACCGAAAGAAAACATTGATTTGAAGCAGTAAACAGCAATGTAACTCTTTATACGGTCAAAATATGTAGCAATCCATTGCATTTGACTAATTATAAGACTTGGGGTTGATTTTGGAGTGTTTAGACACCACTCATACCAATTTTTTCCCGAAACAGGCTAAAACCGAGAAAACGTTGATTCAAAGCAGTAAACAGCTTTGTTACTGTTTCTAGTGTCGCAATGTGTGACAATCCAATCCATTTAAATAATTGTAACAGTTTGGGATGAATTTGGAGTGTTTAGACAACAGTTAAACCCGTTTTATCCCAAAAGAGGCCTAAACCAATAAAACAGGCTAAAACCGAGAGAAAACATTGATTCGAAGCAGTAAACCGCTATGTTACTCTTTCTTGGGTTAAAATATGTAACAATCCAATGCATTTGACTAATTATAAGACTTCGGGTTGAATTTGGAGTATGTAGACACCGCTTAAACCCATTTTGTCCCGAAACAGGCTAACACCGAGAAAACAATGATTCTAAGCAGTAAACATCACTGTTACTGTTTCTAGGGTCAGAATTTGTAATATTCCAATGTATTTGACTAATGGTAAGAGTTCGGGATGAATTTGGAGTGTTTAGACAACTGTTAAACCCATTTTATCCCAAAACAGGCTTAAACCAAGAAAACAGGCTAAAACCGAGAGAAAACATTGATTCGAAGTATTAAACAGCTATGTTATTCTTTTTAGGGTCAAAACATGTAACAATCCAATGCATTTGACTAATTATAAGAGTTCGGGTTGAATTTGAAGTGTTTAGATACCACTCATACCCATTTGGTCCCGAAACAGGCTAAAACCGAGAAAACGTTGATTCAAAGAAGTAAACAGCTTTGTTACTGTTTCTAGGGTCAGAATGTGTGACAATCCAATGCATTTAACTAATTGTAAGAGTTCGGGATGAATTTGAAGTGTTTAGACAACAGTTAAACCCGTTTTATCCCAAAACAAGCTTAAATCTAGAAAACAGGCTAAAACCGAAAGAAAACATTGATTCGAAGCAGTAAACAGAAATTTAACTCTTTATACGGTCAAAATATTAAAAATCCAATGCATTTGACTAATTATAAGACTTGGGGTTGATTTTGGAGTGTTTAGACACCACTCATACCAATTTTTTCCCGAAACAGGCTAAAACCGTGAAAACGTTGATTCAAAGCAGTAAACAGCTTTGTTACTGTTTCTAGTGTCGGAATGTGTGACAATCCAATCCATTTAAATAATTGTAACAGTTTGGGATGAATTTGGAGTGTTTAGACAACAGTTAAACCCGTTTTATCCCAAAAGAGGCTTAAACCAATAAAACAGGCTAAAACCGAGAGAAAACATTGATTCGAAGCAGTAAACCGCTATGTTACTCTTTCTTGGGTTAAAATATGTAACAATCCAATGCATTTGACTAATTATAAGAGTTCGGGTTGAATTTGGAGTATGTAGACACCGCTTAAACCCATTTTGTCCCGAAACAGGCTAACACCGAGAAAACAATGATTCTAAGCAGTAAACATCGCTGTTACTGTTTCTAGGGTCAGAATTTGTAACATTCCAATGTATTTGACTAATGGTAAGAGTTCGGGATGAATTTGGAGTGTTTAGACAACAGTTAAACCCATTTTATCCCAAAACAGGCTTAAACCAAGAAAACAGGCTAAAACCGAGAGAAAACATTGATTCGAAGTATTAAACAGCTATGTTACTCTTTTTAGGGTCAAAACATGTAACAATCCAATGCATTTGACTAATTATAAGAGTTCGGGTTGAATTTAAAGTGTTTAGACACCACTCATACCCATTTGGTCCCGAAACAGGCTAAAACCGAGAAAACGTTGATTCAAAGAAGTAAACAGCTTTGTTACTGTTTCTAGGGTCAGAATGTGTGACAATCCAATGCATTTAACTAATTGTAATTGTTTGGGATGAATTTGGAATGTTTAGACAACAGTTAAACCCGTTTTATCCCAAAGCAGGCTTAAATCTAGAAAATAGGCTAAAACCAAGAGAAAACATTGATTCGAAGCATGAAACAGCTATCTTACTCTTTCTAGGGTCAAAATATGTAACAATCCAATGCATTTGACTAATTATAAAAGTTCGGGTTGAATTTGGAGTGTTTAGACACCACTCATACCCATTTTGTCCCGAAACAGGCTAAAATCAAGAAAACGTTGATTCAAAGCAGTAAACAGCATTGTTACTGTTTCTAGGGTCAGAATGTGTGACAATCCAATGAATTTAACTAATTGTAAGAGTTCGGGATGAATTTGAAGTGTTTAGACAACAGTTAAACCCGTTTTATCCCAAAACAAGCTTAAATCTAGAAAACAGGCTAAAACCGAAAGAAAACATTGATTCGAAGCAGTAAACAGAAATTTAACTCTTTATACGGTCTAAATATTAAAAATCCAATGCATTTGACTAATTATAAGACTTGGGGTTGAATTTGGAGTGTTTAGACACCACTCATACCCATTTTGTCCCAAAACCGGCTAAAATCGAGAAAACGTTGATTCAAAGCAGTAAACAGCATTGTTACTGTTTCTAGTGTCGGAATGTGTGACAATCCAATCCATTTAAATAATTGTAACAGTTTGGGATGAATTTGGAGTGTTTAGACAACAGTTAAACCCGTTTTATCCCAAAAGAGGCCTAAACCAATAAAACAGGCTAAAACCGAGAGAAAACATTGATTCGAAGCAGTAAACCGCTATGTTACTCTTTCTTGGGTTAAAATATGTAACAATCCAATGCATTTGACTAATTATAAGAGTTCGGGTTGAATTTGGAGTATGTAGACACCGCTTAAACCCATTTTGTCCCGAAACAGGCTAACACCGAGAAAACAATGATTATAAGCAGTAAACATCGCTGTTACTGTTTCTAGGGTCAGAATTTGTAATATTCCAATGTATTTGACTAATGGTAAGAGTTCGGGATGAATTTGGAGTGTTTAGACAACTGTTAAACCCATTTTATCCCAAAACAGGCTTAAACCAAGAAAACAGGCTAAAACCGAGAGAAAACATTGATTCGAAGTATTAAACAGCTATGTTATTCTTTTTAGGGTCAAAACATGTAACAATCCAATGCATTTGACTAATTATAAGAGTTCGGGTTGAATTTGAAGTGTTTAGATACCACTCATACCCATTTGGTCCCGAAACAGGCTAAAACCGAGAAAACGTTGATTCAAAGAAGTAAACAGCTTTGTTACTGTTTCTAGGGTCAGAATGTGTGACAATCCAATGCATTTAACTAATTGTAATTGTTTGGGATGAATTTGGAATGTTTAGACAACAGTTAAACCCGTTTTATCCCAAAGCAGGCTTAAATCTAGAAAATAGGCTAAAACCGAGAGAAAACATTGATTCGAAGCATGAAACAGCTATCTTACTCTTTCTAGGGTCAAAATATGTAACAATCCAATGCATTTGACTAGTTATAAAAGTTCGGGTTGAATTTGGAGTGTTTAGACACCACTCATACCCATTTTGTCCCGAAACAGGCTAAAATCGAGAAAACGTTGATTCAAAGCAGTAAAGAGCTTTGTTACTGTTTCTAGGGTCAGAATTTGTGACAATCCAATGCATTAAACAAATTGTAAGAGTTCGGGATGAATTTGGAGTGTTTAGACAACAGTTAAACCCGTTTTATCCCAAAACAAGCTTAAAACTAGAAAACAGGCTAAAACCAAAAGAAAGCATTGATTCGAAGCAGTAAACAGCAATGTAATTCTTTATACGGTCAAAATATGTAGCAATCCAATACATTTGACTAATTATAAGACTTGGGGTTGAATTTGGGGTGTTTAGACAACAGTTAATCCCGTTTTATCCCAAAAGAGGCTTAAACCAATAAAAGAGGCTAAAACCGAGAGAAAACATTGATTCGAAGCATTAAACAGCTATCTTACTCTTTCTAGGGTCAAAATATGTCACAATCTTATGCATTTGACTAATTATAAAAGTTCGGGTTGAATTTGGAGTGTTTAGACACCACTCATACCCATTTTGTCCCGAAACAGGCTAAAATCGAGAAAACGTTGATTCAAAGCAGTAAAGAGCTTTGTTACTGTTTCTAGGGTCAGAATTTGTGACAATCCAATGCATTAAACAAATTGTAAGAGTTCGGGATGAATTTGGAGTGTTTAGACAACAGTTAAACCCGTTTTATCCCAAAACAAGCTTAAAACTAGAAAACAGGCTAAAACCAAAAGAAAACATTGATTCGAAGCAGTAAACAGCAATGTAATTCTTTATACGGTCAAAATATGTAGCAATCCAATACATTTGACTAATTATAAGACTTGGGGTTGAATTTGGGGTGTTTAGACAACAGTTAATCCCGTTTTATCCCAAAAGAGGCTTAAACCAATAAAAGAGGCTAAAACCGAGAGAAAACATTGATTCGAAGCAGTAAACCGCTATGTTACTCTTTCTTGGGTTAAAATATGTAACAATCCAATGCATTTGACTAATTATAAGAGTTCGGGTTGAATTTGGAGTGTTTAGACACCACTCATACTAATTTTGTCCCGAAAGAGGCTAAAACCAAGAAAACGTTGATTCAAAGCAGTAAACAGCTTTGTTATTGTTTCTAGTGTCAGAATGTGTGATAATCCAATCCATTTAAATAATTGTAAGAGTTCGGGATGAATTTGGAGTGTTTAGACAACAGTTAAACCCATTTTATCCCAAAAGAGGCTTAAACCAATAAAACAGGCTAAAACTGAGGGAAAACATTGATTCGGTGCAGTAAACTGGTATGTTACTCTTTATATTGTCAAAATATGTAACAATCCAATGCATTTGGCTAATTATAAGAGTTCGGGTTGAATTTGGATTGTTTAGACACCACTCATACCCATTTGGTCCCGAAACAGGCTAAAACCGAGAAAATGTTGATTCAAAGAAGTAAACAGCTTTGTTACTGTTTCTAGGGTCAGAATGTGTGACAATCCAATGCATTTAACTAATTGTAATTGTTTGGGATGAATTTGGAATGTTTAGACAACAGTTAAACCCGTTTTATCCCAAAGCAGGCTTAAATCTAGAAAATAGGCTAAAACCGAGAGAAAACATTGATTCGAAGCATGAAACAGCTATCTTACTCTTTCTAGGGTCAAAATATGTAACAATCCAATGCATTTGACTAATTATAAAAGTTCGGGTTGAATTTGGAGTGTTTAGACACCACTCATACCCATTTTGTCCCGAAACAGGCTAAAATCGAGAAAACGTTGATTCAAAGCAGTAAACAGATTTGTTACTGTTTCTAGGGTCAGAATGTGTGACAATCCAATGCATTTAACTAATTGTAAGAGTTTGGGATGAATTTGGAGTGTTTAGACAACAGTTAAACCCGTTTTATCCCAAAGCAGGCTTAAATCTAGAAAACAGGCTAAAACCGAGAGAAAACATTGATTCGGTGCAGTTAACAGGTATGTTGCTCTTTATATTGTCAAAATATGTAACAATCCAATGCATTTGAGTAATTATAAGAGTTCGGGTTGAATTTGGAGTGTTTAGACTCCACTATTACCCATTTTGTCCCGAAAAAGGCTAAAATCGAGAAAACATTGATTCTAAGCAGTAAACAGCTTTTTTAATATTTCTTGGGCCAGAATATGTGACAATCCAATGCATTTAACTAATTGTAAGAGTTCGGGATGAATTTGGAGTGTTTAGACAACACTTAAACCCGTTTTATCCCAAAACAGGCTTAAATCTAGAAAACAGGCTAAAACCGAGAGAAAACATTGATTCGAAGCATTAAACAGTTATCTTACTCTTTCTAGGGTCAAAATATGTAACAATCCAATGCATTTGAGTAATTATAAGAGTTCAGTTGAGTTTGGAGTGTTTAGACACCACTCATACCAATTTTGTCCCGAAACAGGCTAAAACCGAGAAAACGTTGATTCAAAGCAGTGAACAGCTTTGTTACTGTTTCTAGGGTCAGTATGTGTGACAATCCAATGCATTTAACTAATTGTAAGAGTTTGGGATGAATTTGGAATGTTTAGACAACAGTTAAACCCGTTTTATCCCAAAGCAGGCTTAAACCGAGAAAACAGGCTAAAACCGAGAGAAAAATTGATTCGAAGCAGTAAAAAGCTATGTTACTCTTTCTAGGGTCAAAATATGAAACAATCCAATGCATTTGACTAATTATAAGAGTTTGGGTTGAATTTGGAGTGTTTAGACACCATTCATACCAATTTTGTCCCGAAACAGGCTAAAACCGAGAAAACGTTGATTTAAAGCAGTGAACAGCTTTTTTACTGCTTCTAGGGTCAGTATGTGTGACAATCCAATGCATTTAACTAATTGTAAGAGTTTGGGATGAATTTGGAGTGTTTAGACAACAGTTAAACCCGTTTTATCCCAAAACAGGTTAAAACCAAGAGAAAACATTGACTCGAAGCATTAAACAGCTATGTTACTCTTTCTAGGGTCAAAATAAGTAACAAACCAATGCATTTGACTAAATATAAGAGTTCGGGTTGAATTTGGAGTGTTTAGACACCTCTTAGACCCATTTTGTCCCGAAACAGGCTAAAACCGAGAAAACGTGGATTCAAAGCAGTAAACAGCTTTGTTACTGTTTCTAGGGTCAGAATGTGTGACAATCCAATGCATTTGACTAATTGTAAGAGTTCAGGATGAATTTGGAGTGTTTAGACAACAAATAAACCCGTTTTATCGCAAAGCAGACTTAAATCTAGAAAACAGGCTAAAACTGAGAAAAAAAATTGATTTGAAGCAGTAAACAACAATGTTACTCTTTATAGGGTCAAAATATGAAACAATCCAATGCAATTGACTAATTAAAAGAGTTCGGGTTGAATTTGGAGTGTTTAGACACCACTAATACCAATTTTGTCCCGAAACAGGCTAAAACCCAGAAAACGTTGATTCAAAGCAGTAAACAGCTTTTTTACTGTTTCTAGTGTCAGAATGTGTGACAATCCAATGCAATTAAATAATTGTAAGAGTTCGGGATGAATTTGGAGTGTTTAGACAACTGTTAAACCCGTTTTATCCGAAAGCAGGCTTAAATCTAGAAAACAGGCTAAAACCGAGAGAAAACATTGATTCGAAGCATTAAACAGCTATCTTACTCTTTCTAGGGTCAAAATATGTAACAATCCAATGCATTTGAGTAATTATAAGCGTTCGGGTTGAATTTGGATTGTTTAGACATCACTCATACCCATTTGGTCCCGAAACAGGCTAAAACAGAGAAAACGTTGATTCAAAGAAGTAAACCGCTTTGTTACTGTTTCTAGGGTCAGAATGTGTGACAATCCAATGCATTTAACTAATTGTAATTGTTTGGGATGAATTTGGAATGTTTAGACAACAGTTAAACCCGTTTTATCCCAAAGCAGACTTAAATCTAGAAAATTGGCTAAAACCGAGAGAAAACATTGATTCGAAGCATGAAACAGCTATCTTACTCTTTCTAGGGTCAAAATATGTAACAATCCAATGCATTTGACTAATTACAAAAGTTTGGGTTGAATTTGGAGTGTTTAGACACCACTCATACCCATTTTGTCCCGAAACAGGCTAAAATCGAGAAAACGTTGATTCAAAGCAGTAAACAGATTTTTTACTGTTTCTAGGGTCAGAATGTGTGACAATCCAATGCATTTAACTAATTGTAAGAGTTTGGGATGAATTTGGAGTGTTTAGACAACAGTTAAACCCGTTTTATCGGAAAGCAGGCTTAAATCTAGAAAACAGGCTAAAACCGAGAGAAAACATTGATTCGGTGCAGTTAACAGGTATGTTACTCTTTATATTGTCAAAATATGTAACAATCCAATGCATTTGACTAATTATAAGAGTTCGGGTTGAATTTAGAGTGTTTAGACACCACTCATACCCATTTGGTCCTGAAACAGGCGAAAACCGAGAAAACGTTGATTCAAAGAAGTAAACAGCTTTGTTACTGTTTCTAGGGTCAGAATGTGTGACAATCCAATGCATTTAACTAATTGTAATTGTTTGGGATGAATTTGGAATGTTGAGACAACAGTTAAACCCGTTTTATCCCAAATCAGGCTTAAATCTAGAAAATAGGCTAAAACCGAGAGAAAACATTGATTCGAAGCATGAAACATCTATCTTACTCTTGATAGGATCAAAATATGTAACAATCCAATGCATTTGACAAATTATAAAAGTTCGGATTGAATTTGGAGTGTTTAGACACCACTCATACCCATTTTGTCCCGAAACAGGCTAAAATCGAGAAAACGTTGATTCAAAGCAGTAAATAGCATTGTTACTGTTTCTAGGGTCAGAATGTGTGACAATCCAATACATTTAACTAATTGTAAGAATTCGGGATGAATTTGGAGTGTTTAGACAACAGTTAAACCCGTTTTAACCCAAAACAAGCTTAAATCTAGAATACAGGCTAAAACCGAAAGAAAACATTGATTCGAAGCAGTAAACAGAAATGTAACTCTTTATACGGTCAACATATGTAACAATCCAATGCATTTGACTAATTATAAGACTTGGCGTTGAATTTGGAGTGTTTAGCCACCACTCATAGCAATTTTGTCCTGAAACAGGCTAAAACCGAGAAAAACGTTGATTTAAAGCAGTAAACAGCTTTGTTACTGTTTCTAGTGTCAGAATGTGTGACAATCCAATCCATTTAAATAATTGTAAGAGTTCGGGATGAATTTGGAGTGTTTAGACAACAGTTAAACCCGTTTTATCCCAAAAGAGGCTTAAACCAATAAAACAGGCTAAAACCGAGAGAAAACATTGAGTCGAAGCAGTAAACCGCTATGTTACTCTTTCTAGGGTTAAAATATGTAACAATCCAATGCATTTGACTAATTATAAGAGTTCGGGTTGAATTTGGAGTATTTAGACACCGCTTAGACCCATTTTGTCCCGAAACAGGCTAACACCGAGAAAACATTGATTCTAAGCAGTAAACATCGCTGTTACTGTTTCTAGGGTCAGCATGTGTGACATTCCAATGCATTTGACTAATGGTAAGAGTTCGGGATGAATTTGGAGTGTTTAGACAACTATTAAACCTATTTTATCCCAAAACAGGCATAAACCAAGAAACGAGGCTAAAACCGAGAGAAAACATTGATTCGAAGTATTAAACAGTTATGTTACTCTTTTTAGGGTCAAAACATGTAACAATCCAATGTGATGTTCATATATTTTACCTTGTTTTCCCTTAGTTTATTCACAACTTTTGCACCTTTTGCTATCCATTTAGGCCATTATTGTGTAGCTTTAGGACTAATCATGCATTAGAGTATAGTTGCATTGCATTTGCATCTTTTCATGCATAAACAGGTGATTTTGGAGCTTAAGGAGCATGGAAGCAATGCTGATGAGAAGTGAAGCAATCCTGAGGAGAAAACAAGAGAGTTAAGGCTGAAGAATCAAGGTTCGGAGTCCAACTCGACCGCACACTCGACCAGACACTCGACCGTGTGCTGAGAAGGACTCGACCGAGTGGAGAATGCACGAGAGAAGCCAGCTCGACCAGCCACTAGACCGAGCACTGGTCGAGTTGACCGAGCCGTTGACTACTTTGACTTTTTGTATTTTTAGGGCTTCCACCTCACCTCCTATATAAGGCCCTTGTACCTGCAGCCACCAAAGAGTCCAGCTTTTTAGAGAGTCTAAAACCTAGTTTTTACCTTTTTTTAGATTTATTCCTTTTGCACTTTCTTTTATTTTCAGATTTTGTACTTGTTTAAGAAAGAAAGACTAGATTCTTGTATTTTGTTGGTTTCATAACTTTCAAGATATTAAGATTTCGAGTTTTATTTCTTCATCAATATTGTAGATCTCTGTTTCATCTTTCTAATGATGCAAGTTTCAATATTTTCTGGGTTTTTGACTTATTTCACCATGTGTTCTTGTGAGTAGTTTGCTTAGGACCTTGAGGATGGGTTAGGCTGGGTTGATCTTGTGGTTTTTTTGATTTGGTCAAGCTTGATTGTTGTAGATCTCTTCTAGGCTAGATGTTCTTAATGCTGATCCTATATCTGAGAAGGTAGGGTTTGATTTCAAGCATCTTAGCATCACACCAATCTTTAAGGAGCATAGATAAGGCTAGATCTAGAGCTTACCATTAGGTTTGCTAAGAGATTAGAAGTCTTGTTTGGTTTGAGATGTATTGTTTAATGCCTGCTTGTGTAGATTCTTTACTTTGTGAGAACAAGTCTAGAAATGCATAGGTTTGATTGTTTCTTGCCATGAGAGTGGATTAAACATGTCTTAGAATAGTATGTCTAGAGATTAGCTCAAAGTTTGCTTGAGATTTGTTGACCAAGTTAGATAACCAAAATGATTAGCTCAGCCCATGAATCCCTCCTCAAGGCCTTCTTTGTTTATTAATATCTTAGTCTAAATATCATTGCTTGCTTGTTGTTTGATTCGTTTTTGCATTGCTCTGTTTTTATTGTGTTGCTCTGTTTTCACGTTTAGTCTAGCTCGACCTTGTACTCGACCTACACTCGGTCGAGTGCTGCTCGAGTTCGTCCCCAGAATTTGTGTTCATGCTTTGTAGTTGTCCTGTCTTATCTCTTGTTTCATTCCTGTTTCATTTCCATTGCATTCACTTAGTTTTCTGTTCATTACTTGTCTTGCATTAGTTCATTAGCATAGTTTCTATTTCTGTTCTTGCTATTATAATCATTCTGTTTCATTTGCATTTAGTTCTTAGTTCTTGTAGTTTGCTTTCTGCACTTTGCATTTTCATTATAGGATTGTTAGTGACAAACATCCTTTATATCTGGCTTGACTTAGATTCATATACACATCTTAATTGTTCACAAACACTCAGATAGGATTGACACCTCTTATACTGCAACTGCATAAGGGGAATTGAAACACCCTGACATCCATTCATTCATAAATCATCATTCCATTCATCAAACACCACAGAAAAAGTCAGTTTCAATTTGGCGCCGTTGCCGGGGATCGAACCCGGGTCACCCGCGTGACAGGCGGGAATACTTACCACTATACTTAGCATTTGATATTGTGTTTTGTTTTCTTATTTCAAATTTTTAGCATCATCATGTTAATACTTGCATAGCATCTAACGCATAGAAAAATCCTAAAAATTTGAAACTTTTTGCAAAATTCTTTATAAAAAAAAAGAGTGTTCATGTAGTTTGCATTGCATATTAGGATCTTGTTTATCATGTTTCATGTAGGATTGTATAGTATTTGCATTAGGGATCTATGATGAGTATTCCCTTGTTAGCTTGTTTATTCCCTAGACTAGGATCAATGCCCAAGTTAATAATACTTTGATGCTAGTTGAGTGGTTAGAAGCATAAGATTGAACCAAGCCTTGAATTCCTACATTGCATTTGGTCTAAATTGAAGCATGTTGAGATTTGAAACCATTTCCTATTTATAAGAACCTAATATTGACTTTAAATTATCAATGTGTGCATTGCCTTAAACTCATGGATACCATATACATATTTGGATCATCTTCATCCTTTTTACTACTCTTGTCTGTGTGAGGCCTTTTTGGGATTGAGCTTGGTAGAAAGTGTTAGGTTTGAACTGACAAGAGTAAAGCCTTGTTTAGTTCTAGTTTGCATTTTTCAAACTAGATAGGACTAGGTGGTTCACTTGTTGGGTTTGGGACTTGGCTGTTATGAAAAGAAAAGAGAAAAAAAAGAAAGAAAATAGGGTAGAGTCTTTAAGAGGAGAATGTGTTTAAGTAAAAGTCTAGTGAAAGGATGGGAAGTAAAAAATGTTGAGAATGGTTCTAATTAAAGAAAAGAAAAGAAAGAAAAGGAAAGTCTAGCAAAGTGCTTATATGTCTTAAGAATAAGAAGAAAAGAGAACCATAGCAAATAAGTAAGAATCCCCCATCACACTAGAAACATCAAATAAGAAACATCTCCTAAGACTTGAAAACCAAAAGAGAAAAGGGTGAAAAAGAAAAGAAGAACTTAAAGGGTAGAACTAGGATCATTTGGGTTTAGATTGCTAGGATAAAACACTTTGGGAGCCTTTGGGTAGACAAGGTTTTATTCTTGTATGTGTCTAGGTGTTCTTACCTTTAGCATTCTTCTAAAGCTCAATCCCTTTTCACTAGAGAATCTTGGTATTGATAAGCCCTACTCTAAAAAGAGACCATCATTGTCTCAAAGCCTTTATTTCCAAGCCAAATGAGTTTAAGCATTGCATAGAATTGATTCATGTTCTTGACATGTGGATGTCTAAGGCTCAAATCAATAAAGGTTGTGATATGCTTGTCTAAAGTCTTTAAGTATAGCTCATTCAACTTGCATCATAGTACTAGCAACTTGGACATTGATTCTAGATAGTCTATGTGCAAGCTTTAGGAGCTGAGATCCCACTTTCAAACCTCACCTACCTTCTTTTGTCTTGATTATTTGCTTGAGGGCAAGCAAAGACTAAGTTTGGGGGTGTTGATGTTCATATATTTTACCTTGTTTTCCCTTAGTTTATTAACAACTTTTGCATCTTTTGCTATCCATTTAGGCCATTATTGTGTAGCTTTAGGACTAATCATGCATTAGAGTATAGTTGCATTGCATTTGCATCTTTTCATGCATAAACAGGTGATTTTGGAGCTTAAGGAGCATGGAAGCAATGCTGAGGAGAAGTGAAGCAATCCTGAGGAGAAAACAAGAGAGTTAAGACTGAAGAATCAAGGTCCGGAGTCCAACTCGACCGCACACTCGACCAGACACTCGACCGTGTGCTGAGAAGGACTCGACCGAGTGGAGAATGCACGAGAGAAGCCAGCTCGACCAGCCACTCGACCGAGCACTGGTCGAGTTGACCGAGCCGTTGACTGCTTTGACTTTTTGTATTTTTAGGGCTTCCACCTCACCTCCTATATAAGGCCCTTGTACCTGCAGCCACCAAAGAGTCCAGCTTTTTAGAGAGTCTAAAACCTAGTTTTTACCTTTTTTAGATTTATTCCTTTTGCACTTTCTTTTATTTTTAGATTTTGTACTTGTTTAAGAAAGAAAGACTAGATTCTTGTATTTTGTTGGTTTCATAACTTTCAAGATATTAAGATTTCGAGTTTTATTTCTTCATCAATATTGTAGATCTCTGTTTCATCTTTCTAATGATGCAAGTTTCAATATTTTCTGGGTTTTTGACTTATTTCACCATTTGTTCTTGTGATTAGTTTGCTTAGGACCTTGAGGATGGGTTAGGCTGGGTTGATCTTGTGGTTTGTTTGATTTGGTCAAAAGGATGGGTTAGGCTGGGTTGATCTTGTGGTATGTTTGATTTGGTCAAGCTTGATTGTTGTAGATCTCTTCTAGGCTAGATGTTCTTAATGCTGATCCTATATCTGAGAAGGTAGGGTTTGATTTCAAGCATCTTAGCATCACACCAATGTTTAAGGAGCATAGATAAGGCTAGATCTAGAGCTTACCATTAGGCTTGCTAAGAGATTAGAAGTCTTGTTTGGTTTGAGATGTATTGCTTAATGCCTGCTTGTGTAGATTCTTTACTTTGTGAGAACAAGTCTAGAAATGCATAGGTTTGATTGTTTCTTGCCATGAGAGTGGATTAAACATGTCTTAGAATAGTATGTCTAGAGATTAGCTCAAAGTTTGCTTGAGATTTGTTGACCAAGTTAGATAACCACAATGATTAGCTCAGCCCATGAATCTCTCCTCAAGGCCTTCTTTGTTTATTAATATCTTAGTCTAAATATCATTGCTTGCTTGTTGTTTGATTCGTTTTTGCATTGCTCTGTTTTTATTGTGTTGCTCTGTTTTCACGTTTTGTCTAGCTCGACCCTGTACTCGACCCACACTCGGTCGAGTGCTGCTCGAGTTCGTCCCCAGAATTTGTGTTCATGCTTTGTAGCTGTCCTGTCTTATCTCTTGTTTCATTCCTGTTTCATTTCCATTGCATTCACTTAGTTTTCTGTTCATTACTTGTCTTGCATTAGTTCATTAGCGTAGTTTCTATTTCTGTTCTTGCTATTATAATCATTCTGTTTCATTTGCATTTAGTTCTTAGTTCTTGTACTTTGCTTTCTGCACTTTGCATTTTCATTATAGGATTGTTAGTGACAAACATCCTTTATATCTGGCTTGACTTAGATTCATATACACATCTTAATTGTTCACAAACACTCAGATAGGATTGAGACCTCTTATACTGCAACTGCATAAGGGGAATTGAAACACCCTAACATCCATTCATTCATAAATCATCATTCCATTCATCAAACACCACAGAAAAAAAGTCAGTTTCACAATGCATTTGACTAATTATAAGAGTTCGGATTGAATTTGGATTGTTTAGACACCACTCATACCCATTTGGTCCCGAAACAGGCTACAA
Source organism: Camelina sativa (assembly GCF_030686135.1). Classification (NCBI taxonomy): domain Eukaryota; kingdom Viridiplantae; phylum Streptophyta; class Magnoliopsida; order Brassicales; family Brassicaceae; genus Camelina; species Camelina sativa. The sequence goes on along the minus strand of NC_141897.1, from coordinate 10,165,771 downwards.
CCGAGAAAACGTTGATTCAAAGAAGTAAACAGCTTTGTTACTGTTTCTAGGGTCAGAATGTGTGACAATCCAATGCATTTAACTAATTGTAAGAGTTTGGGATGAATTTGGAATGTTTAGACAACAGTTAAACCCGTTTTATCCCAAAGCAGGCTTAAATCTAGAAAACAGGCTAAAACCGAGAGAAAACATTGATTCGAAGCATTAAACAGCAATCTTACTCTTTCTAGGGTCAAAATATGTCACAATCTTATGCATTTGACTAATTATAAAAGTTCGGGTTGAATTTGGAGTGTTTAGACACCACTCATACCCATTTTGTCCCGAAACAGGCTAAAATCGAGAAAACGTTGATTCAAAGCAGTAAACAGCTTTGTTACTGTTTCTAGGGTCAGAATTTGTGACAATCCAATGCATTTAACTAATTGTAAGAGTTCGAGATGAATTTGGATTTTTTAGACAACAGTTAAACCCGTTTTATCCCAAAAGAGGCTTAAATCAATAAAACAGGCTAAAACCGAGAGAAAACATTGATTCGAAGCAGTAAACCGCTATGTTACTCTTTCTAGGGTTAAAATATGTAACAATCCAATGCATTTGAGTAATTATAAGAGTTCGGGTTGAATTTGGAGTATTTAGACACCGCTTAGACCCATTTTGTCCCGAAACAGGCTAACACCAAGAAAACATTGATTCTAAGCAGTAAACATCGCTGTTACTGTTTCTAGGGTCAGAATGTGTGATATTCCAATGCATTTGACTAATGGTAAGAGTTCGGGATGAATTTGGAGTGTTTAGACAACAGTTAAACCCGTTTTATCCCAAAAGAGGCTAAAACCAATTAAACAGGCTAAAACCAAGGGAAAACATTGATTCGGTGCAGTAAACTGGTATGTTACTCTTTATATTGTCAAAATATGTAACAATCCAATGCATTTGAGTAATTATAAGAGTTCGGGTTGAATTTGGAGTGTTTAGACACCACTCATACCAATTTTGTCCCGAAACAGGCTAAAACCGAGAAAACGTTGATTCAAAGCAGTAAACAGCTTTGTTACTGTTTCTAGTGTCAGAATGTGTGACAATCCAATTCATTTAAATAATTGTAAGAGTTCGGGAAGAATTTGGAGTGTTTAGACAACAGTTAAACCCGTTTTCTCCCAAAAGAGGCTTAAACCATAAAACAGGCTAAAACCGAGAGAAAACATTGATTCGAAGCAGTAAACCGCTATGTTACTCTTTCTAGGGTTAAAATATGTAACAATCCAATGCATTTGACTAATTATAAGAGTTCGGGTTGAATTTGGAGTATTTAGACACCGCTTAGACCCATTTTGTCCCGAAACAGGCTAACACCGAGAAAACATTGATTCTAAGCATTAAACATCGATGTTAGTGTTTCTAGGGTCAGAATGTGTGACATTCCAATGCATTTGACTAATGGTAAGAGTTCGGGATGAATTTGGAGTGTTTAGACAATTGTTAAACCCATTTTATCCTAAAACAGGCTTAAACCAAGCAAACAGGCTAAACCCAAGAGAAAACATTAATTCGAAGTATTAAACAGTTATGTTACTCTTTTTAGGGTCAAAACATGTAACAATCCAATGCATTTGACTAATTATAAGAGTTAGGGTTGAATTTGGAGCGTTTAGACACCACTCATACCCATTTGGTCCCGAAACAGGCTAAAACCGAGAAAACGTTGATTCAAGAAAGTAAACAGATTTGTTACTGTTTCTAGGGTCAGAATGTGTGACAATCCAATGCATTTGACTAATTGTAAGAGTTTGGGATGAATTTGGAATGTTTAGACAACAGTTAAACCCGTTTTATCCCAAAGCAGGCTTAATTCTAGAAAACAGGCTAAAACCGAGAGAAAACATTGATTCAAAGCATTAAACAGCTATCTTACTCTTTCTAGGGTCAAAATATGTAACAATCCAATGCATTTGACTAATTATAAGACTTGGGGTTGAATTTGGAGTGTTTAGACACCACTCATACCAATTTTGTCCCGAAACAGGCTAAAACCGAGAAAACGTTGATTCAAAGCAGTAAACAGCTTTGTTACTGTTTCTAGTGTCGGAATGTGTGACAATCCAATCCATTTAAATAATTGTAAGAGTCCGGGATGAATTTGGACTTTTTAGACAACAGTTAAACCCGTTTTATCCCAAAAGAGGCTTAAACCAATAAAACAGGCTAAAACCGAGAGAAAACATTGATTTGAAGCATTAAACAGCTATGTTACTCTTTCTAGGGTCAAAATATGTAACAATCCAATGCATTTGAGTAATTATAAGAGTTCGTTTTAATTTGGAGTGTTTAGACACCACTCATACCAATTTTGTCCCGAAACAGGCTAAAACCGAGAAAACGTTGATTCAAAGCAGTAAACAGCTTTGTTACTGTTTCTAGGGTCATAATGTGTGACAATCCAATGCATTTAACTAATTGTAAGAGTTCGGGATGAATTTGGAGTGTTTAGACAACAGTTAAACCCGTTTTATCCCAAAACAAGTTTAAATCTTGAAAACAGGCTAAAACCGAAAGAAAAAATTGATTCGAAGCAGTAAACAGCAATGTAACTCTTTATATGGTCAAAATATGTAACAATCCAATGCATTTGACTAATTATAAGACTTGGGGTTGAATTTGGAGTGTTTAGGGTTTTGGGTCTAGAAAACAGGCTAAAACCGAGAGAAAACATTGATTCGAAGCATTAAACAGCAATCTTACTCTTTCTAGGGTCAAAATATGTCACAATCTTATGCATTTGTCTAATTATAAAAGTTCGGGTTGAATTTGGAGTGTTTAGACACCACTCATACCCATTTTGTCCCGAAACAGGCTAAAATCGAGAAAACGTTGATTCAAAGCAGTAAACAGCTTTGTTACTGTTTCTAGGGTCAGAATTTGTGATAATCCAATGCATTTAACTAATTGTAAGAGTTCGAGATGAATTTGGATTTTTTAGACAACAGTTAAACCCGTTTTATCCCAAAAGAGGCTTAAATCAATAAAACAGGCTAAAACCGAGAGAAAACATTGATTCGAAGCAGTAAACCGCTATGTTACTCTTTCTAGGGTTAAAATATGTAACAATCCAATGCATTTGACTAATTATAAGAGTTCGGATTGAATTTGGAGTATTTAGACACCGCTTAGACCCATTTTGTCCCGAAACAGGCTAACACCGAGAAAACATTGATTCTAAGCAGTAAACATCGCTGTTACTGTTTCTAGGGTCAGAATGTGTGACAATCCAATGCAATTAACTAATTGTAAGAGTTTGGGGATAATTTAGAATGTTTAGACAACAGTTAAACCCGTTTTATCCCAAAACAAGCTTAAATCTAGAAAACAGGCTAAAACCTAAAGAAAACATTGATTCGAAGTAGTAAACAAAAGTGTAACTCTTTATACGGGCAAAATATGTAACAATCCAATGCATTTGACTAATTATAAGACTTGGGGTTGAATTTGGAGTGTTTAGACACCACTCATACCAATTTTGTTCCGAAACAGGCTAGAACCGAGAAAATGTTCATTCAAAGCAGTAAACAGCTTTGTTACTGTTTCTAGGATCAGAATGTGTGACAATCCAATGCATTTAACTAATTGTAAGAGTTCAGGATGAATTTGGAGTGTTTAGACAACAATTAAACCCGTTTTATCCCAAAGCAGACTTAAATCTAGAAAACAGGATAAAACCGAGAGAAAACATTGATTCGGTGCAGTAAACCACTATGTTACTCTTTCTAGGGTTAAAATATGTAACAATCCAATGCATTTGACTAATTATAAGAGTTCGGGTTGAATTTGGAGTGTTTAGACACCACTCATACCCATTTTGTCCCGAAACAGGCTAAAATCGAGAAAACGTTGATTCAAAGCAGTAAACAGCTTTGTTACTGTTTCTAGGGTCAGAATGTGTGACAATCCACTGCATTTAACTAATTGTAAGAGTTCGGGATGAATTTGGAGTGTTTAGACAACAGTTAAACCCGTTTTATCCCAAAACAAGCTTAAATCTAGAAAACAGGCTAAAACCGAAAAAAAACATTGATTCGAAGTAGTAAACAGAATTGTAACTCTTTATACGGTCAAAATATGTAACAATCCAATGCATTTGACTAATTATAAGACTTGGGGTTGAATTTGGAGTGTTTAGACACCACTCATACCAATTTTGTCCCGAAAAGGGTTAAAACCGAGAAAACGTTGATTCAAAGCAGTAAACAGCTTTGTTACTGTTTATAGTGTCAGAATGTGTGACAATCCAATACATTTAACTAATTGTAATTGTTTGGGATGAATTTGGATTTTTTAGACAACAGTTAAACCCGTTTTATCCCAAAAGAGGCTTAAACCAATAAAACAGGCTAAAACCGAGAGAAAACATTGATTCGAAGCAGTAAACCGCTATGTTACTCTTTCTAGGGTTAAAATATGTAACAATCCAATGCATTTGACTAATTATAAGAGTTCGGGTTGAATTTGGAGTATTTAGACACCGCTTAGACCCATTTTGTCCCGAAACAGGCTAACACCGAGAAAACATTGATTCTAAGAAGTAAACATCGCTGTTACTGTTTCTAGGGTCAGAATGTGTGACATTCCAATGCATTTGACTAATGCTAAGAGTTCGGGATGAATTTGGAGTGTTTAGACAACTGTTAAACCCATTTTATCCCAAAACAGGCTTAAACCAAGAAAACAAGCTAAAACCGAGAGAAAACATTGATTCGAAGAATTAAACAGCTATGTTACTCTTTTTAGGGTCAATACATGTAACAATCCAATGCATTTGACTAATTATAAGAGTTCGGGTTCAATTTGGAGTGTTTAGACACCACTCATACCCATTTGGTCCCGAAACAGGCTAAAACCAAGAAAACGTTGATTCAAAGAAGTAAACAGCTTTGTTACTGTTTCTAGGGTCAGAATGTGTGACAATCCAATGTATTTAACTAATTGTAAGAGTTCGGGATGAATTTGGAGTGTTTAGACAACAGTTAAACCCGTTGTATCCCAAAAGAGGCTTAAACCAATAAAACAGGCTAAAACCGTGAGAAAACATTGATTCGAAGCAGTAAACCGCTATGTTACTCTTTCTAGGGTTAAAATATGTAACAATCCAATGCATTTGACTAATTATAAGAGTTCGGGTTGAATTTGGAGTATTTAGACACCGCTTAGACCCATTTTGTCCCGAAACAGGCTAACACCGAGAAAACATTGATTCTAAGAAGTAAACATCGCTGTTACTGTTTCTAGGGTCAGAATGTGTGACATTCCAATGCATTTGACTAATGGTAAGAGTTCGGGATGAATTTGGAGTGTTTAGACAACTGTTAAACCCATTTTATCCCAAAACAGGCTTAAACCAAGAAAACAAGCTAAAACCGAGAGAAAACATTGATTCGAAGAATTAAACAGCTATGTTACTCTTTTTAGGGTCAATACATGTAACAATCCAATGCATTTGACTAATCATAAGAGTTCGGGTTCAATTTGGAGTGTTTAGACACCACTCATACCCATTTGGTCCCGAAACAGGCTAAAACCAAGAAAACGTTGATTCAAAGAAGTAAACAGCTTTGTTACTGTTTCTAGGGTCAGAATGTGTGACAATCCAATGTATTTAACTAATTGTAAGAGTTCGGGATGAATTTGGAGTGTTTAGACAACAGTTAAACCCGTTGTATCCCAAAAGAGGCTTAAACCAATAAAACAGGCTAAAACCATGAGAAAACATTGATTCGAAGCATTAAAAAACTATCTAACTCTTTCTAGGGTCAAAATATGTAACAATCCAATGCATTTGACTAATTATAAAAGTTTGGGTTGAATTTGGGGTGTTTAAACACCACTCATACCCATTTTGTCCTGAAACAGGCTAAAATCGAGAAAACGTTGATTCAAAGCAGTAAACAGCTTTGTTACTGTTTCTAGGGTCAGAATGTGTGACAATCCAATGCATTTAACTAATTGTAAGAGTTCGGGATGAATTTGGAGTGTTTAGACAACAGTTAAACCCGTTTTATCCCAAAAGAGGCTTAAACCAATAAAACAGGCTAAAACCGAGAGAAAACATTGATTCGAAGCAGTAAACCATGAAACAAGTTTATTTTGTGGTGTGAATGATGATGTATGCAATGGTGAGATATGAATGGAATGATGGATGTGTGTTTCAATTCCCCTTATGCTATTGCAGTACAAGAGGTATCAATCTTAAATGAGTGTTTGTGAACAATTAAGATATGCATATGAATCTAAGTTAAGACAAATGTAAAGATTGTTTGTCACTAACAATCCTAGGAAGAAAATGTAAAATGCAGAAAATAAACTACAAGAACTAACAAGTAGATGCAAATGAAACTGAATGATTGAAACAGTGATAAAGCAAGAACAGAAACAGAGACTACTACTAATGAACTAATGTAAGATGATTAATGAACTGAAAACTAAATGTATGCAACAGGAATGAAACAGGAATGAAACAAGACAAACACAAATCATAGACACAGAGTTCTGGGGATGAACTCGAGCAGCACTCGACCGAGTGTAGGTCGAGTGGGTGGTCGAGCTAGACTAGACGCAGAAACAGAGCAATGCAATAAAAACAGAGTAATGCTAAATCCAATCAAACAACAAGCAAGCAACAGGATTAAGACTAAGATTTCAATAAACAAAGAAGGTCCTGAGGATGGACTCATGGGATGGACTAATCATTGTGGTTATCTAACTTGGTCAACAAATCTCAAGCAAACTTTGAGCTAACCTCTAGACATATTAATCTAAGACAAGTTTCTCCCACTCTCATGGTCAAGAAACAATCAAACCTATGCAATTCTAGACTTGTTCTCACACAGTAAAGAATCTACACAAGCAGGCATTAAGCAATACATCTCAAACCAAACAAGACCTCTAATCTCTTAGCAAGCCTAATGGTAAGCCCTAGATCTAGCCTTATCTATGCTTCCTAAACATTGGTGTGATGCTAAGAAGCTTGAAATCAGACTCTACCCTCTCAGATATAGAATCAGCATTAAGATCATCTACCCTAGAAGAGATCTACAACAATCAAGCTTGACCAAGTCACACAAACCACAAGATCAATCCATCCTAACCCATCCTCAAGATCCTAAGGAAACTACTCACAACAATACATGGTGATCAAAGTCAAAAACCCAGAAAATATTGAAACTTGCATTATTAGAAAGATTAAACAAAGATCTTCAATATTGATGAAAGGATGAAACTCAAATTCTCAATATCTTGAAAGTTATAGAACCAACAAAATATAAGAATCTAGTCTTCTTTCATAAGGAAGTATAAGATCTTAAAAATAAAAATGCAAAAGGAATAAAACTAAAAAAGGTAAAAACTAGGTTTAGGGAATATCTAAAAAGTTGGACTCTTTGGTGGCTGCAGGTACAAGGCCTTATATAGGTGAGGAGGTGGAAGCCCTAAAAATAGAAAAAGTCAAAGTAGTCAACGGCTCGGTCAACTCGACCAGTGCTCGGTCGAGTCCATGGTCGAGCTGGCTTCTCTCGTGCACACTCCACTCGGTCGAGTCCATCTACCCACTCGGTCGAGTGCTTGGTCGAGTTGGACTCTGGACCTTGGTTCTTCAGCCTTAACTCTCTTGCTTTCCCTTCAAGATTGCTTCACTTCTCCTCAGGATTGTTTCCGTGCTCCTTAAGCTCCAAAATCACCTGTTTATGCATGAAAAGATGCAAATGCAATGCAACTAAACTCTAATGCATGATTAGTCCTAAAGCTACACAATAATGATGAAAATGGCTAGCAAAAGATGCAAAAGATGTGAATAAACTAAGGGAAAACATGGTAAAATATATGAACATCAACACCCCCAAACTTAGTCTTTGCTTGCCCTCAAGCAAACAAACAAGACATAAGAAGGTAGATGAGGTTTGAAAGTGGGATCTCAGCTCCTAAAGCTTGCAAATAGACCATCTAGAATCAATGTCCAAGTTACTAGTACTATGATGCAAGTTGAATGAGCTATACTTAAAGACTTTAGACAAGCATATCACAACCTTCACTGATTTGAGCCTTAGACATCCACATGCATTCAAATCAACCATTTCCTTTAACATTCATTAATCAAGAACATGAATCAATTCTATGCAATGCTTAAACTCATTTGGCTTGGCAGTAAAAGGTTTAGAGACAATGATGGTCTCTTTTTAGAGTAGGGCTTATCAATATCAAGGTTCTCTCATAAAAAAATGGATTGAGCTTTAGAAGAATGCTAAAGGTAAGAACACTTAGACACATACAAGAACAAAACCTTGTCTACCCAAAGGCACCCAAAGTGTTTATCCTATCAATCTAAACCCAATTGTTCCTAGTGCTACCCTTTAACTTCTTTTCTTCTTTTTCACCCTTTTCTCTTTTGGTTTTAAAGTCTTAGGAGAGGTTTCTTATTTGATCTTTCTTGTGGAATGAGGGATTCTTACTTATTTGCTATGGTTCTCTTTTCTTCTTATTCTTAAGACATATAAGCATTTTTCTAGACTTCTCTTTTCTTTCTTTCTTTTCTTTAACTAGAACCATCTTTAAACAACCTTATTCTTCCCATTCTTTCACTAGACTTTAAATTTTCTTAAACACATTCCCCTCCTAAAGACTCTAACCTTTTCTTTCTCTTTTTCCTCTTTTCTTTTTTATAATAGCCAAGTCCCAAACCCAACAAGTGAACCACCTAGTCCTATCTAGTTTGAAAAATGCAAACTAGAACTACACAAGGCTTTACTCTTGTCAGTTCAAACCTAACACTTTCTACCAAGCTCAATCCCAAAAATAGGCCTCACACTCACAAGAATAAACATGGCTTGAAAGAAGGTTTGGTTTAGGGGTAGGGGAACTGATTCTTAATGAGGAAATCAGCTACTTGGATCAACAAGAGTGGTAAAAAGGAAGAAGATGATCCAAATATGTATATGGTATCCATGAGTTTAAAGCATTGCACACATTGATAATTGAAAGTCAATATTAGGTTCTTATAAATAGGAAATGGTTTCAAATCTCAACATGCTTCAATTTAGACCAAATGAAATGTAGGAATTCAAGGCTTGGTTCAATCTTATTCTAACCACTCAACTAGCATCAAAGTACTATTAACTTGGGCATTGATCCTAGTCTAGTGAATAAACAAGCTAATAAGGGAATACTCATCATAGATCCCTAATGCAAGTACTATACAATCCTACATGAAACATGCTAAACAAGATCCTAATGTGCAGTGCAAACTACATGAACACTCTTTTTTTTATAAAGATTTTTGCAAAAAATTTCAAATTTTTAGGGTTTTTCTATGCCTTAGATGCTATGCAAATACTAACATGATTATGCTAAAAATTTGAAATAAGAAAACAAAACACAACATCAAATGCTATCTCAAACCCTCCCCCAAACTTAAATCACACAGTCCCTTGTGTGAAAGAAATTTACTTGAGGATTCAAGACTTAAAACAAAACACAACATATGAAATGCTATGGTATATACAATGGTAAGGTGATAATGTTACCTCAAGGATTGGAGAAGAAGCTGTCCACATCCTCCTGCATACTATCAAAGGTGTAGCTGAGGTCGAGCTGGTGACTGGAGGAAGGTGATTGGGGCAGCTCGACAATGCCAATCGACCGTGACTCGGTCGAGTGCATGTCCGAGTGGGGGGGTCGAGCTGGACCGCGAGTCTCCGTTAGCTGTCCCTTCCTGTTCTGTTCAGACTCCCTAGCTTGCCTAACCATGAAAATACGAAAGCAAAAATCAAAATACTAAAATTCCAAGGCAATATGTACAGAGATACCTTAGGGATTTCCTCCCTAGTGAGCTTGTTTAAAGTCACTAAGCTTGACTTTGATTTCCTTCTTAGACTTGATCTAGATACCAAGGAGGTGATGAAATCCTCCCTGGAACCTCTTGGTCACTGTGAAGTTAATCCTTGATCACCTCACCCTTAGCACACAAACCATATTTCTTCTTGATTTTGAGCCTTGGTCTTGCTTTCCTCAAAGACCTCTTGTTCAGCTTTACTTGAAGATCCTCAACCATACTAGTCAACTCTTGAACTGACCTCTTAAGCTTTTCCACAGAATCCTCTTGAAGTGGGAGCTCAGCTTTTGGAGTTGCCTTATCACTTAACCCTTCTTGACCACCTTTGTCCTTGATAGTAAAAGGCTGGTCATCAATGGTGGGAAGGTTGGTTGGATTGTAGATATTGAACTTCATAACTACATCTTCAGCAATGTTCAAGGTCACAAGACCTTCCTTGACATCAATAACTGCTCCAACAGTAGCTAAGAATGGCCTCCCTAGTAAGATTGGATCTTCAGGCTCCTTGTCCATCTCTATCACCACAAAGTCAGTGTGGATCCTTGCTCTTCCTATCTTGATTGGGACATTCTCTAACCTCCCAACTACCTCTCTATTTGTCCCATCAGCTAGGCACACATGGAGTTTAGTAGATTTGAAGTCAGTTCTCCCAAGCTTTTGTGCTATGGAGTATGGCATCACACTTGTTGAAGCTCCCAAATCACAAAAGCAATGATTGTAGTGAAGATAGCTAAGTGTGCAAGGCAGATAGAATGGACCTGGATCCTTAAGCTTGATTGGAATGATAACTCCTCCAAGGTCCTCAAGATCCTTCTCATCTTGAGCTTCAGCCTTCTTCTTTGACAAATCAAGCAAAAAGTCTTTGTAGAGAGGATATGGATCATACTGTTCCAAGGCAGGTCCTCTCTCTTCTTCTTGGTAAGCAATGGTGATCTCTTGTATGGCCAACACTTCCTCAACCACAGCTTCTTCCTTTAAAACCCTCTCTTCTTCTTGTTGCTTAGCCATCATCTCCTTTCTCTCAATGATGTCCCTAAGCTCCTTAATCTTTTGTGCTTTGAAACGTCCTGGGAATGGAAGAGGTGGCTTGTAAGCAGGAGGAGTGTACTTAGCATGCTTGACAGCTTCGGACTGTCCAGCTCGATCGACCACTCGAGCACGCACTCGGTCGAGTGGCTGCTCGAGTCCATGGTCGAGCTCAGGTGCGAGCTCCAAATGCTTGTTACAAACATCACTTGGGGCTTCAGTAACTAATGAATTCCCCCAAAGTTGAACTGCACTGTCCTCAGTGGCTTCTTCCTCATGAACTTGAATGGCTTTGGCTGTGAACTCCCTTGGATTTTGGACAGCTTTTCCAGGGAATTGGTTGGGTTTTGGAGCTGAAGAAGAGGCTATGTTACTCTCCATGTACTTAACTCTGGAATTCAGACCCTCAAACTTCATATTCAGATCATTGTATTGAGATGTGAGCCTTTGGTTTAGCTCAGCAAACTGTTTCGCTTCCTCTATCTTCCCTTGTGTTTGACCAATCAACAGCTGTTGTACCATGGCTCTAAGGTCTTGTTCCTGGCCTTGGTTAGTCTGAAACCCTGGTGGGGGACACAACTGGGGCTGGAACACCTGTTGCTGTTGTTTGGGGACATAGTTTTGGTGCTGTTGAGGCTGTTGAGGAGGGTAGACTTGATCTTGTGGGTTGGCCACATTTGTGCTCCTATAGGACAGATTATTGTTCCTAAACCCTCCTTGGTTATAACCCTTGAAGCCTCCTTGGTTTTGCATATAGCATAACTCAGCAAACTCATTCTCTCCCTCTTGAACTGGAGGCTCCTCTTCACTAACAAAGTGAATAGACTTTTGCTGACTTAGCAAGATCCTATCAAGCTTTTCATTCACCATTTTCAGATCCTTCTTGTACTTGTCTTCTTGATCAGTTGATGATGACCTTATGGTTCTGTCATAGTCCTCATTGTAGTTCCCATCAGACTGTGCAAGGTTCTCTACTAACTCCCAGCCTTCTTCCACATTCTTGTTGAGGAAGTTTCCATTGGAGGCTGTATCAAGAAGCATTCTGAACTTGGGAAGCACTCCTCTATACAATGTGCTCAACAAAGACTCCACACTGAAACCATGATGAGGACATTGAGTTTGGTATCCCTTGAATCTCTCCCAAGCTTCACAAAAGCTTTCACTACTCCTTTGAGCAAATCCAGAGATCTCATTCCTTAGTCTTGCTGTCCTAGCATTGGAGAAAAACTTGGCCAAGAAAGCCTTCTTGCATGCATCCCAAGTAGTGATTGCACCAGTAGGGAGAGTCTTTTCCCATAAATGAGCCTTGTCCCCAAGTGAGAAAGGGAACAACCTCAGCTTGAAACCATCTTCACTTACTCCATTGATCTTGGTAAGACCACAGATTCTATCAAACTCATCAAGATGATCTAGTGGATCTTCCATAGGCAATCCATGGAATTTATTGGCCTGAATCATTGAGATCAATCCACTCTTGATCTCAAAGTTGTTGTTGGCAACAGTTGGTGGCACAATGTCAGCTCTTTGGTTGTGAGTGTTGGGTGCATCTCCAGCACCAATGTTTCTTGGTCTCTGAACCTGATCCTGTTGATCCATAGCTACTATAACCTCTTGTTGTTGATGAACAACTCTCCTTTGCTTAGCTCCTAAACTCTTGGTCTTTTTGTTGATGTTGTCAATAGGCCTAAGAAGATTGTCCTTTCCTTTAGACCTTGTGTGCATTAACAGACACAAACGATTTTTGCTAGGCAAGCGACTGAGCACAGGCTCAAGTAGGAGGTCAAGTCGACTGGAAAATGATGGTTATAGAGATCCGGCTTCTGGCTCGAGCAGGTGCTCGATCACGACTCGGTCGAGTGGTGGTCGAGTGACTGGTCGAGTGGTACCTGAAATGAAACTTCAACCCAGAAACAGAAGATTCGAGTACAACAACCTCACAAGCGTATAAAAGAACTTAATATTAGACTAATATGGATCCTAAATGTCACAAAAACACACTCAAATGGGCAACAACGCCAAATTGAAACAAGTTTATTTTGTGGTGTGAATGATGATGTATGCAATGGTGAGATATGAATGGAATGATGGATGGGTGTTTCAATTCCCCTTATGCTATTGCAGTACAAGAGGTATCAATCCTAAATGAGTGTTTGTGAACAATTAAGATATGCATATGAATCTAAGTTAAGACAAATGTAAAGATTGTTTGTCACTAACAATCCTAGGAAGAAAATGTAAAATGCAGAAAATAAACTACAAGAACTAACAAGTAGATGCAAATGAAACTGAATGATTGAAACAGTGATAAAGCAAGAACAGAAACAGAGACTACTACTAATGAACTAATGCAAGATAATTAATGAACTGAAAACTAAATGTATGCAACTGGAATGAAACAGGAATGAAACAAGACAAACACAAATCATAGACACAGAGTTCTGGGGATGAACTCGAGCAGCACTCGACCGAGTGTAGGTCGAGTGGGTGGTCGAGCTAGACTAGACGCAGAAACAGAGCAATGCAATAAAAACAGAGTAATGCTAAATCCAATCAAACAACAAGCAAGCAACATGATTAAGACTAAGATTTCAATAAACAAAGAAGGTCCTGAGGATGGATTCATGGGATGGACTAATCATTGTGGTTATCTAACTTGGTCAACAAATCTCAAGCAAACTTTGAGCTAACCTCTAGACATATTAATCTAAGACAAGTTTCTCCCACTCTCATGGTCAAGAAACAATCAAACCTATGCAATTCTAGACTTGTTCTCACACAGTAAAGAATCTACACAAGCAGGCATTAAGCAATACATCTCAAACCAAACAAGACCTCTAATCTCTTAGCAAGCCTAATGGTAAGCTCTAGATCTAGCCTTATCTATGCTTCCTAAACATTGGTGTGATGCTAAGAAGCTTGAAATCAGACTCTACCCTCTCAGATATAGAATCAGCATTAAGATCATCTACCCTAGAAGAGATCTACAACAATCAAGCTTGACCAAGTCACACAAACCACAAGATCAATCCATCCTAACCCATCCTCAAGATCCTAAAGAAACTACTCACAACAATACATGGTGATCAAAGTCAAAAACCCAGAAAATATTGAAACTTGCATTATTAGAAAGATTAAACAAAGATCTTCAATATTGATGAAAGGATGAAACTCAAATTCTCAATATCTTGAAAGTTATAGAACCAACAAAATATAAGAATCTAGTCTTCTTTCATAAGGAAGTACAAGATCTTAAAAATAAAAATGCAAAAGGAATAAAACTAAAAAAGGTAAAAACTAGGTTTAGGGAATATCTAAAAAGTTGGACTCTTTGGTGGCTGCAGGTACAAGGCCTTATATAGGTGAGGAGGTGGAAGCCCTAAAAATAGGAAAAGTCAAAGTCGTCAACGGCTCGGTCAACTCGACCAGTGCTCGGTCGAGTCCATGGTCGAGCTGGCTTCTCTCGTGCACACTCCACTCGGTCGAGTTCATCTACCCACTCGGTCGAGTGCTTGGTCGAGTTGGACTCTGGACCTTGGTTCTTCAGCCTTAACTCTCTTGCTTTCCCTTCAAGATTGCTTCACTTCTCCTCAGGATTTTTTCCGTGCTCCTTAAGCTCCAAAATCACCTGTTTATGCATGAAAAGATGCAAATGCAATGCAACTAAACTCTAATGCATGATTAGTCCTAAAGCTACACAATAATGATGAAAATGGCTAGCAAAATATGCAAAAGATGTGAATAAACTAAGGGAAAACATGGTAAAATATATGAACATCAAACAACTATGTTACTCTTTCTAGGGTTAAAATATGTAACAATCCAATGCATTTGACTAATTATAAGAGTTCGGGTTGAATTTGGAGTGTTTAGACACCGCTTAGACCCATTTTGTCCCGAAACAGGCTAACACCGAGAAAACATTGATTCTAAGAAGTAAACATCGCTGTTACTGTTTCTAGGGTCAGAATGTGTGACATTCCAATGCATTTGACTAACGGTAAGAGTTCGGGATGAATTTGGAGTGTTTAGACAACTGTTAAACCCATTTTATCCCAAAACAGGCTTAAACCAAGAAAACAGGCTAAAACCGAGAGAAAACATTGATTCGAAGAATTAAACAGCTATGTTACTCTTTTTAGGGTCAATACATGTAACAATCCAATGCATTTGACTAATTATAAGAGTTCGGGTTCAATTTGGAGTGTTTAGACACCACTCATACCCATTTGGTCCCGAAACAGGCTAAAACCAAGAAAACGTTGATTCAAAGAAGTAAACAGCTTTGTTACTGTTTCTAGGGTCAGAATGTGTGACAATCCAATGTATTTAACTAATTGTAAGAGTTCGGGATGAATTTGGAGTGTTTAGACAACAGTTAAACCCGTTTTATCCCAAAAGAGGCTTAAACCAATAAAACAGGCTAAAACCGAGAGAAAACATTGATTCGAAGCAGTAAACCACTATGTTACTCTTTCTAGGGTCAAAATATGTAACAATCCAATGCATTTGACTAATTATAAAAGTTTGGGTTGAATTTGGGGTGTTTAGACACCACTCATACCCATTTTGTCCCGAAACAGGCTAAAATCGAGAAAACGTTGATTCAAAGCAGTAAACAGCTTTGTTACTGTTTCTAGGGTCAGAATGTGTGACAATCCAATGCATTTAACTAATTGTAAGAGTTCGGGATGAATTTGGAGTGTTTAGACAACAGTTAAACCCGTTTTATCCCAAAAGAGGCTTAAACCAATAAAACAGGCTAAAACCGAGAGAAAACATTGATTCGAAGCAGTAAACCACTATGTTACTCTTTCTAGGGTTAAAATATGTAACAATCCAATGCATTTGACTAATTATAGGAGTTCGGGTTGAATTTGGAGTGTTTAGACACCACTCATACCAATTTTGTCCCGAAACAGGCTAAAACCAAGAAAACGTTGATTCAAAGCAGTAAACAGCTTTGTTACTGTTTCTAGTGTCAGAATGTGTGACAATACAATGCAATTAACTAATTGTAAGAGTTTGGGGATAATTTGGAATGTTTAGACAACAGTTAAACCCGTTTTATCCCAAAACAAGCTTAAATCTAGAAAACATGCTAAAACCGAAAGAAAACATTGATTCAAAGTAGTAAACAGAAATGTAACTCTTTATACAGTCAAAATATGTAACAATCCAATGCATTTGACTAATTATAAGACTTGGGATTGAATTTGGAGTGTTTAGACATCACTCATACCAATTTTGTCCCAAAACAGGCTAAAACCGAGAAAACGTTGATTCAAAGCAGTAAACAGCTTTGTTACTGTTTCTAGTGTCGGAATGTGTGACAATCCAATCCATTTAAATAATTGTAAGAGTTCGGGATGAATTTGGATTTTTTAGACAACAGTTAAACCCGTTTTATCCCAAAAGAGGCTTAAACCAATAAAACAGGCTAAAACCGTGAGAAAACATTGATTCGAAGCAGTAAACCGCTATGTTACTCTTTCTAGGGTTAAAATATGTAACAATCCAATGCATTTGACTAATTATAAGAGTTCGGGTTGAATTTGGAGTATTTAGACACCGCTTAGACCCATTTTGTCCCGAAACAGGCTAACACCGAGAAAACATTGATTCTAAGAAGTAAACATCGCTGTTACTGTTTCTAGGGTCAGAATGTGTGACATTCCAATGCATTTGACTAACGGTAAGAGTTCGGGATGAATTTGGAGTGTTTAGACAACTGTTAAACCCATTTTATCCCAAAACAGGCTTAAACCAAGAAAACAGGCTAAAACCGAGAGAAAACATTGATTCGAAGAATTAAACAGCTATGTTACTCTTTTTAGGGTCAATACATGTAACAATCCAATGCATTTGACTAATTATAAGAGTTCGGGTTCAATTTGGAGTGGTTAGACACCACTCATACCCATTTGGTCCCGAAACAGGCTAAAACCGAGAAAACGTTGATTCAAAGAAGTAAACAGCTTTGTTACTGTTTCTAGGGTCAGAATGTGTGACAATTCAATGTATTTAACTAATTGTAAGAGTTCGGGATGAATTTGGAGTGTTTAGACAACAGTTAAACCCGTTTTATCCCAAAAGAGGCTTAAACCAATAAAACAGGCTAAAACCGAGAGAAAACATTGATTCGAAGCAGTAAACCACTATGTTACTCTTTCTAGGGTCAAAATATGTAACAATCCAATGCATTTGACTAATTATAAAAGTTTGGGTTGAATTTGGGGTGTTTAGACACCACTCATACCCATTTTGTCCCGAAACAGGCTAAAATCGAGAAAACGTTGATTCAAAGCAGTAAACAGCTTTGTTACTGTTTCTAGGGTCAGAATGCGTGACAATCCAATGCATTTAACTAATTGTAAGAGTTCGGGATGAATTTGGAGTGTTTAGACAACAGTTAAACCCGTTTTATCCCAAAAGAGGCTTAAGCCAATAAAACAGGCTAAAACCGAGAGAAAACATTGATTCGAAGCAGTAAACCACTATGTTACTCTTTCTAGGGTTAAAATATGTAACAATCCAATGCATTTGACTAATTATAGGAGTTCGGGTTGAATTTGGAGTGTTTAGACACCACTCATACCAATTTTGTCCCGAAACAGGCTAAAACAAAGAAAACGTTGATTCAAAGCAGTAAACAGCTTTGTTACTGTTTCTAGTGTCAGAATGTGTGACAATACAATGCAATTAACTAATTGTAAGAGTTTGGGGATAATTTGGAATGTTTAGACAACAGTTAAACCCGTTTTATCCCAAAACAAGCTTAAATCTAGAAAACAGGCTAAAACCGAAAGAAAACATTGATTCGAAGTAGTAAACAGAAATGTAACTCTTTATACGGTCAAAATATGTAACAATCCAATGCATTTGACTTATTATAAGACTTGGGGTTGAATTTGGAGTGTTTAGACACCACTCATACCAATTTTGTCCCGAAACAGGCTAAAACCGAGAAAACGTTGATTCAAAGCAGTAAACAGCTTTGTTACTGTTTCTAGTGTCAGAATGTGTGACAATCCAATCCATTTAAGTAATTGTAAGAGTTCGGGATGAATTTGGAGTGTTTAGCCAACAGTTAAACCCGTTTTATCCCAGAAGAGGCTTAAACCAATAAAACAGGCTAAAACCGAGAAAAAACATTGATTCGAAGCAGTAAACCACTATGTTACTCTTTCTAGGGTTAAAATATGTAACAATCCAATGCATTTGACTAATTATAAGAGCTCGGGTTGAATTTGGAGTGTTTAGACACCACTCATACCAATTTTGTCCCGAAACAGGCTAAAACCAAGAAAACGTTGATTCAAAGCAGTAAAAACCTTTGTTACTGTTTCTAGTGTCAGAATGTGTGACAATACAATGCAATTAACTAATTGTAAGAGTTTGGGGATAATTTGGAATGTTTAGACAACAGTTAAACCCGTTTTATCCCAAAACAAGCTTAAATCTAGAAAACAGGCTAAAACCGAAAGAAAACATTGATTCGAAGTAGTAAACAGAAATGTAACTCTTTATACGGTCAAAATATGTAACAATCCAATGCATTTGACTAATTATAAGACTTGGGGTTGAATTTAGAGTGTTTAGACACCACAAATACCAATTTTGTCCCGAAAAGGGCTAAAACCGAGAAAACGTTGATTCAAAGCAGTAAACAGATTTGTTACTGTTTCTAGTGTCAGAATGTGTGACAATCCAATCCATTTAAATAATTGAAAGAGTTCGGGATGAATTTGGATTTTTTAGACAACAGTTAAACCCGTTTTATCCCAAAAGAGGCTTAAACCAATAAAATAGGCTAAAACCGAGAGAAAACATTGATTCGATCTAAAGCCTTGTCTACCCAAAGGTACCCAAAGTGTTTATCCTAGACACATACAAGAATAAAGCCTTGTCTACCCAAAGGTACCCAAAGTGTTTATCCTATCAATCTAAACCCAAATGATCCTAGTGCTACCCTTTAACTTCTTCTTTTCTCTTTCACCCTTTTCTCTTTTGGTTTTCAAGTCTTAGGAGAGGTTTCTTAATTGATCTTTCTAGTGGAATGGGAATTTTTTTTTCTTATTGCTATGGTTCTCTTTTCTTCTTATTCTTAAGACATATAAGCTTTTTGCTAAACTTCACTTTGCTTTCTTTTCTTTTCTTTAACTAGAACCATCTTAGATATCCTTATTCTTCCCATTCTTTCACTAGACTTTAAATTTACTTAAACACATTCCCCTCCTAAAGACTCTAACCTTTTCTTTCTCTTTTTCCTCTTTTCTTTTCATGACAGCCAAGTCCCAAACCTAACAAGTGAACCACCTAGTCCTATCTAGTTTGAAAAATGCAAACTAGAACTACACAAGGTTTTACTCTTGTCAATTCAAACCTAACACTTTCTACCAAGCTCAATCCCAAAAATAGGCCTCACACACACAAGAATAAACATGGCTTGAAAGAAGGTTTGGTTAGGGGTAGGGAAACTGATTTAAAAGTGAAATCAGCTACTTGGATCAACAAGAGTGGCAAAAGGAGAAAGATGATCCAAATAAGTATATGGTATCCATGAGTTTAAAGCAATGCATACATTGATAATTAACAGTCAATATTAGGTTCTTATAAATAGAAAATGGCATCAAATCACAACATGCTTCAATTTAGACCAAATGCAATTCAGGAATTCAAGGCTTGGTTCAATCTTATTCTAACCACTCAACTAGCATCAAAGTACTATTAACTTGGGCATTGATCTTAGTCTAGTGAATTAAGCAAGCTAACAAGGAAAAACTCATCATAGATCCCTAATGCAAACAGTCCTATATGATAAACAAAATACTTAAATATGCAATGCAAACTACATGAATACTCTTTTTTTATAAAGATTTTTGCAAAAAAATTTCAAATTTTTATGGTTTTCCTATGCCTTAGATGATTATGCAAGTGCTAACATGATGATGATAAAAATTTGAAATAAGAAAACAAAACACAACATCAAATGCTATCTCAAACCCTCCCCCAAACTTAAATCACACAGTCCCTTGTGTGAAAGAAATTTGCTTGAGGATTCAAGACTTAAAACAAAACACAACATATGAAATGCTATGGTATATACAATGGTAAGGTGATAATGTTACCTCAAGGATTGGAGAAGAAGCTGTCCACATCCTCCTGCATACTATCAAAGGTGTAGCTGGGATCCTGCTGGTGACTGGAAGAAGGTGATTGGGGCAGCTCGACAATGTCAATCGACCGTGACTCGGTCGAGTGCATGTCCGAGTGGGGGGGTCGAGCTGGACCGCGAGTCTCCATATCTTGAGTCTGGTACTGCTGGTACTGATGGTATTGTGCTGGATCCATAAAGTATTGGGGTGGTATGGGGGGGTAACCTGGATAGCCTGGATAAGCAGCTGGAGGTGGGAAGCCAAATGGTGGTCTAGGCTGGAACTCGGTCGAGTGGGTGCTCGAGTGACCCGGTCGAGTGCCTCGAAAACTGTTGTTCTCGGGTACTTGAGCTCCTCTTCCTCTGATTTGGCTCATACATTGAAGCCCTAGCTGGTTCCACAGGGTTTGCAACTCTTGAAAGTGCTCTAGTTGAGCCACTCCTCCTCAAAGGGCTTGATGGAGTTGGTGAAGAGTTTCCACTCTTCAAGTCAGCAACTTCCTTCTTCAGGCCTCTAATGGACTTAGCCATGTTGGTCACCTTCTTCTTGAGCTTGTCAAACCTCTTCCCATCCCATTTGTTCCACTTTTGCAGCAATGTCAACCTCTTGCTATGCTCTCTCACTCCTCTACTATCCCTTGGATTGGGCTCATAGTTCTCAAAGTAGAACTGCTCCTCTCCATCACCCATCTCTACATCTCCAGCTGCATCAACTCTAGGCTGTACTACTCCATCAAATAAGTACTCATCAGCTGGCCAAAAATCAATGTTGGCTCCTTCTTGAATGGTAGTGAGCTCTTTGTTTGGTAGGATCACTTGTTTCTTCCCAACTGTTGGCAGCTCAAAGTTAAAGATATGGTTTCCTTGATTCATCTCCTTGGCTAGGATGAGTGTAGAGGTTAGGTAGCTGGAATCAATCCATCTTGGTGAGACCCCTTCTCCTCTAAGTGGAATGTTAGCAGCTTGAAGAATTGGAGTAATGATGCCTCCAATGGTAAGTGCTCCTCTTGAACCCTTGTTCTCAAGCTTGCCTACCCAACTTCTCAACTATATCATATGGTCTATCAGCACCATTGCAAGATCAGTCTCCACAGTGCTACCAAGGATGAGGCTTCCATTCCTTGCTTGAAGAAGAACTCCATTGAGAGCCAAGTCAATCATCTTTAGCTCTCCCTCATTGATGTTTCCAGTTTCCTTCCTAGCAAAGAAGGTGTTGGCAAGAGCTTTGTGGTAGTACCTCAAGACTGGGCTCCTAATCCTTGAGCTCTTGGAGTTGGAGGATGAGTAGAGCTTGTTATCCCCAATGGTTTCCCACACAGCATACAGTTCTTCTCTTGGAACCATCAAGCTCCTATTGCTCCCAACCTCAAAACCAAACACATCAGCCAGCTTCTTCATTGAGAGCTCATGCTTCTTCCCTTTGATTGTGAAAGAAATGTGACCAGCTCCTACTACAGCATCCTTCCTCACATATGTGTGCAGCTTGACACTGGCTAGGAACTCACAGCTTTCCTCTCTATACCCCTCCATACAAAGCCCCATGAACTTGGTAAGGCTGCTCTTCTCAAAGAGACACTCCACATCTTCATCAATGGCAAGCTTCTCCATGGTCTCCTTATGTGGATATCTGGTTCCCAAGAACTCCATCCTCATGAAAGCATCATAAAGCTGCTTCTTTGACAATCCACAAGACTCAGCTTCTCCATCATCCATTAGTTCTTCTTCCTCACTCTCACTTTCACTCCCCTCTTGTTCAACCTCAACAGCTGGCCTCTTTCCTTTGGCCCTTGCTCTCCTCATAAACTCATTGAGTGTTGGCTCCCGTTCCTCCTCTGATTCAGTTCTCTCAGGATCTTCCTCAACACCTGGGTTTCTGGAACTCGCACGCTGGCTCGGTCGATCACTCGGACGGCCACTCGGTCGAGTGCATGCTCGAGTGGGACGTCGAGTGGACCTTCCAGCATCCTCTCTTGATTCCAAGTCAACATCATGACGGCCCTTAGAGATTGCAGCTGCTTGCTTGGACTTCTTAGTGATCTTGGAAAACATTTTTGAACAAAAACTGAGAGGAATAAACTCAAAGCTTAAAGTTAATAGGTTAGTGACCCAAAAACTAGAAAGAACTAAGCTTTGAGCAAAAGATGAACTTGAGCGAGACTTTAAAGCTTGAATTTAGATATTTTGAGCAAATGAGAGAGTGTGAGAGGTATGATCTCGTGCTAGGAGTATATAAAGAAGCTAAGGGGACAAGGAGACAAGGGTGGAGCGTCCATACCATTCAAATTTGAAATGAGAATCTTTGACCTGCTTTTTGGCTACCACTCGACCCCACACTCGACCAGCACGTGGTCGAGCTCCTTGAATAATTTGAAGTTTCAAAATTTTTCTTCCTTTTCTCCCTCCACTCGATCGTTCTAGAAGCTTTGGAAACCAAATGGGCCTTAATCCTTACCCAGCTCGATCGAGTACTTCTCGTGGCCTGGTCGAGTGGGCTTGCGAACCTCCTTGCCCAAGTCCAAATCTCTTCTTACCCAACTACATTCTTAATAAAAACCTGTCCAACAAAAACATAAAAGAAAACACATCAAAACTACTAACAAATTAAACCATATTTACAAAGGATACCTTAGGGACTTCCTCCCTAGTGAGCTTGTTTAAAGTCACTAAGCTTGACTTTGATTTCCTTCTTAGACTTGATCTAGATACCAAGGAGGTGATGAAATCCTCCCTGGAACCTCTTGGTCACTGTGAAGTTGATCCTTGATCACCTCACCCTTAGCACACAAACCATATTTCTTCTTGATTTTGAGCCTTGGTCTTGCTTTCCTCAAAGACCTCTTGTTCAGCTTTACTTGAAGATCCTCAACCATACTAGTCAACTCTTGAACTGACCTCTTAAGCTTTTCCACAGAATGCTGTTGAAGTGGGAGCTCAGCTTTTGGAGTTGCCTTATCACTTAACCCTTCTTGACCACCTTTGTCCTTGATAGTAAAAGGTTGGTCATCAATGGTGGGAAGGTTGGTTGGATTGTAGATATTGAACTTCATAACTACATCTTCAGCAATGTTCAAGGTCACAAGACCTTCCTTGACATCAATAACTGCTCCAACAGTAGCTAAGAATGGCCTCCCTAGTAAGATTGGATCTTCAGGCTCCTTGTCCATCTCTATCACCACAAAGTCAGTGTGGATCCTTGCTCTTCCTATCTTGATTGGGACATTCTCTAACCTCCCAACTACCTCTCTATTTGTCCCATCAGCTAGGCACACATGGAGTTTAGTAGATTTGAAGTCAGTTCTCCCAAGCTTTTGAGCTATGGAATATGGCATGACACTTGTTGAAGCTCCCAAATCACAAAGGCATTGGTTGTAGTGAAGATAGCTAAGTGTGCAAGGCAGATAGAATGGACCTGGATCTTTAAGATTGATTGGAATGATAACTCCTCCAAGGTCCTCAAGATCCTTCTCATCTTGAGCTTCAGCCTTCTTCTTTGACAAATCAAGCAAAAAGTCTTTGTAGAGAGGATATGGATCATACTGTTCCAAGGCAGGTCCTCTCTCTTCTTCTTGGTAAGCAATGGTGATCTCTTGTATGGCCAACACTTCCTCAACCACAGCTTCTTCAATCACAACCACTTCCTTCAAAGCCTTCTCTTCCTCTTGTTGCTTAGCCATCATCTCCTTTCTCTCAATGATTTCCCTAAGCTCCTTAATCTTTTGTGCTTTGAAACGTCCTGGGAAAGGAAAAGGTGGCTTGTAAGCAGGAGGAATGTACTTAGCAGGCTTGACAGCTTCTGAGTCTGCAACTCGATCGACCACTCGAGCATGCACTCGATCGAGTGGCTGCTCGAGTCCATGGTCGAGCTCAGGTGCGAGCTCCAATTGCTTGTTACAAACATCACTTGGGGCTTCAGTAACTAATGAATTCCCCCAAACTTGAACTGCACTGTCCTCAGTGGCTTCTTCCTCATGAACTTGAATGGCTTTGGCTGTGAACTCCCTTGGATTTTGGACAGCTTTTCCAGGGAGTTGGTTGGGTTTTGGAGCTGAAGAAGAGGCTATGTTACTCTCCATGTACTTAACTATGGAATTCAGACCCTCAAACTTCATATTCAGATCATTGTATTGAGATGTGAGCCTTTGGTTTAGCTCAGCAAACTGTTTGGCTTCCTCTATCTTCCCTTGTGTTTGACCAATCAACAGCTGTTGTACCATGGCTCTAAGGTCTTGTTCCTGGCCTTGGTTAGTCTGAAACCCTGGTGGGGGACACAACTGGGGCTGGAACACCTGTTGCTGTTGTTTGGGGACATAGTTTTGGTGCTGTTGAGGCTGTTGAGGAGGGTAGACTTGATCTTGTGGGTTGGCCACATTTGTGCTCCTATAGGACAGATTATTGTTCCTAAACCCTCCTTGGTTATAACCCTTGAAGCCTCCTTGGTTTTGCATATAGCATAACTCAGCAAACTCATTCTCTCCCTCTTGAACTGGAGGCTCCTCTTCACTAACAAAGTGAATAGACTTTAGTTGACTTAGCAAGATCCTATCAAGCTTTTCATTCACCATTTTCAGATCCTTCTTGTACCTGTCTTCTTGATCAGTTGATGATGACCTTATGGTTCTGTCATAGTCCTCATTGTAGTTCCCATCAGACTGTGCAAGCTTCTCTACTAACTCCCAGCCTTCTTCCACATTCTTGTTGAGGAAGTTTCCATTGGAGGCTGTGTCAAGAAGCATTCTTAACTTGGGAAGCACTCCTCTATACAATGTGCTCAACAAAGACTCCACACTGAAACCATGATGAGGACATTGAGTTTGGTATCCCTTGAATCTCAACCAAGCTTCACAAAAGCTTTCATTACTCCTTTGAGCAAATCCAGAGATCTCATTCCTTAGTTTTGCTGTCCTAGCATTGGAGAAAAACTTGGCCAAGAAAGCCTTCTTGCATGCATCCCAAGTAGTAATTGCACCAGTAGGGAGAGTCTTTTCCCATAAATGAGCCTTGTCCCCAAGTGAGAAAGGGAACAACCTCAGCTTGAAACCATCTTCACTTACTCCATTGATCTTGGTAAGACCACAGATTCTGTCGAACTCATCAAGATGATCTAGTGGATCCTCCATAGGCAATCCATGGAATTTATTGGCCTGAATCATTGAGATCAATCCACTCTTGATCTCAAAGTTGTTGTTGGCAACAGTTGGTGGCACAATGCCAGCTCTTTGGTTGTGAGTGTTGGGTGCATCTCCAGCACCAATGTTCCTTGGTCTCTGAACCTGATCCTGTTGATCCATAGCTACTATAACCTCTTGTTGTTGCTGAACAACTCTCCTTTGCTTAGCTCCTAAACTCTTGGTCTTGTTGTTGATGTTGTCAATAGGCCTAAGAAGATTGTCCTTTCCTTTAGACCTTGTGTGCATTAACAGACACAAACGATTTTTGCTAGGCAAGCGACTGAGCACAGGCTCAAGTAGGAGGTCAAGTCGACTGGAAAATGATGGTTATAGAGATCCGGCTTCTGGCTCGAGCAGGTGCTCGATCACGACTCGGTCGAGTGGTGGTCGAGTGACTGGTCGAGTGGTACCTGAAATGGAACTTCAACCCAGAAACAGAAGATTCGAGTACAGCAACCTCACAAGCGTATAAAAGAACTTAAGCTTAGACTAATATGGATCCTAAATGTCACAAAAACACACTCAAATGGGCAACGGCGCCAAATTGAAACAAGATTTTTCTTTGTGGTGTGAATGATGATGTATGCAATGGTGAGATATGAATGGAATGATGGATGGGTGTTTCAATTCCCCTTATGCTATTGCAGTACAAGAGGTATCAATCCTAAATGAGTGTTTGTGAACAATTAAGATATGCATATGAATCTAAGTTAAGACAAATGTAAAGATTGTTTGTCACTAACAATCCTAGGAAAAAAATGTAAAATGCAGAAAATAAACTACAAGAACTAACAACTAGATGCAAATGAAACTGAATGATTGAAACAGTGATAAAGCAAGAACAGAAACAGAGACTACTACTAATGAACTAATGCAAGATAATTAATGAACTGAAAACTAAATGTATGCAACTGGAATGAAACAGGAATGAAACAAGACAAACACAAATCATAGACACAGAGTTCTGGGGATGAACTCGAGCAGCACTCGACCGAGTGTAGGTCGAGTGGGTGGTCGAGCTAGACTAGACGCAGAAACAGAGCAATGCAATAAAAACAGAGTAATGCTAAATCCAATCAAACAACAAGCAAGCAACAGGATTAAGACTAAGATTTCAATAAACAAAGAAGGTCCTGAGGATGGATTCATGGGATGGACTAATCATTGTGGTTATCTAACTTGGTCAACAAATCTCAAGCAAACTTTGAGCTAACCTCTAGACATATTAATCTAAGACAAGTTTCTCCCACTCTCATGGTCAAGAAACAATCAAACCTATGCAATTCTAGACTTGTTCTCACACAGTAAAGAATCTACACAAGCAGGCATTAAGCAATACATCTCAAACCAAACAAGACCTCTAATCTCTTAGCAAGCCTAATGGTAAGCTCTAGATTTAGCCTTATCTATGCTTCCTAAACATTGGCGTGATGCTAAGAAGCTTGAAATCAGACTCTACCCTCTCAGATATAGAATCAGCATTAAGATCATCTACCCTAGAAGAGATCTACAACAATCAAGCTTGACCAAGTCACACAAACCACAAGATCAATCCATCCTAACCCATCCTCAAGATCCTAAGGAAACTACTCACAACAATACATGGTGATCAAAGTCAAAAACCCAGAAAATATTGAAACTTGCATTATTAGAAAGATTAAACAAAGATCTTCAATATTGATGAAAGGATGAAACTCAAATTCTCAATATCTTGAAAGTTATAGAACCAACAAAATATAAGAATCTAGTCTTCTTTTTTAAGGAAGTACAAGATCTTAAAAATAAAAATGTAAAAGGAATAAAACTAAAAAAGGTAAAAACTAGGTTTAGGGAATATCTAAAAAGTTGCACACTTTGGTGGCTGCAGGTACAAGGCATTATATAGGTGAGGAGGTGGAAGCCCTAAAAATAGAAAAAGTCAAAGTAGTCAACGGCTCGGTCAACTCGACCAGTGCTCGGTCGAGTCCATGGTCGAGCTGGCTTCTCTCGTGCACACTCCACTCGGTCGAGTCCATCTACCCACTCGGTCGAGTGCTTGGTCGAGTTGGACTCTGGACCTTGGTTCTTCAGCCTTAACTTTCTTGCTTTCTCTTCAAGATTGCTTCACTTCTCCTCAGGATTTTTTCCATGCTCCTTAAGCTCCAAAATCACCTGTTTATGCATGAAAAGATGCAAATGCAATGCAACTAAACTCTAATGCATGATTAGTCCTAAAGCTACACAATAATGATGAAAATGGCTAGCAAAAGATGCAAAAGATGTGAATAAACTAAGGGAAAACATGGTAAAATATATGAACATCACAATCCAATGCATTTAACTAATTGTAAGAGTTCGGGATGAATTTGGAGTGTTTAGACAACAGTTAAACTCGTTTTATCCAAAAACAAGCTTAAATCTAGAAAACAGGCTAAAACCGAAAGAAAACATTGATTCGAAGTAGTAAACAGAAATGTAACTCTTTATACGGCAAAATATGTAACAATCCAATGCATTTGACTAATTATAAGACTTGGGGTTGAATTTGGAGTGTTTAGACACCACTCATACCCATTTTTTCCCGAAACAGGCTAAAACCGAGAAAACGTTGATTCAAAGCAGTAAACAGCTTTGTTACTGTTTCTACTGTCAGAATGTGTGACAATCCAATGCAATTAAATAATTGTAAGAGTTCGGGATGAATTTGGAGTGTTTAGACAACTGTTAAACCCATTTTATCCCAAAACAGGCTTAAACCAAGAAAACAGGCTAAAACCGAGAGAAAACATTGATTCGAAGAATTAAACAGCTATGTTACTCTTTTTAGGATCAATACATGTAACAATCCAATGCATTTGACTAATTATAAGAGTTTGGGTTGAATTTGGAGTGTTTAGACACCACTCATACCCATTTGGTCCCGAAACAAGCTAAAACCGAGAAAACGTTGATTCAAAGAAGTAAACAGCTTTGTTACTGTTTCTAGGGTCAGAATGTGTGACAATCCAATGTATTTAACTAATTGTAATTGTTTGGGATGAATTTGGAATGTTTATACAACAGTTAAACCCGTTTTTTCCCAAAGGAGGCTTAAATCTAGAAAATAGGCTAAAACCGAGAGAAAACATTGATTCGAAGCATTAAACAGCTATCTTACTCTTTCTAGGGTCAAAATATGTAACAATCCAATGCATTTGACTAATTATAAAAGTTCGGGTTGAATTTGGGGTGTTTAGACAACACTCTACCCATTTTGTCCCGAAACAGGCTAAAATCGAGAAAACGTTGATTCAAAGCAGTAAACAGCTTTGTTACTGTTTCTAGGGTCAGAATGTGTGACAATCCAATGCATTTAACTAATTGTAAGAGTTCGGGATGAATTTGGAGTGTTTAGACAACAGTTAAACCCGTTTTATCCCAAAGCAAGCTTAAATCTAGAAATCAGGCTAAAACCGAAAGAAAACATTGATTCGAAGTAGTAAACAGAAATGTAACTCTTTTTACGGTCAAAATATGTAACAATCCAATGCATTTGACTAATTATAAGACTTGGGGTTGAATTTGGAGTGTTTAGACACCACTCATACCAATTTTGTCCCGAAAAGGGCTAAAACCGAGAAAACGTTGATTCAAAGCAGTAAACAGCTTTGTTACTGTTTCTAGTGTCAAAATGTGTGACAATCCAATGCATTTAACTAATTGTAATTGTTTGGGATGAATTTGGAATGTTTAGTCAACACTTAAACCCGTTTTATCCCAAAGCAGGCTAAAATCTAGAAAATAGGCTAAAACCAAGAGAAAACATTGATTCGAAGCATTAAACAGCTATCTTACTCTTTCTAGGGTCAAAATATGTAACAATCGAATGCATTTGACTAATTATAAAAGTTCGGGTTGAATTTGGAGTGTTTAGACACCACTCATACCCATTTTGTCCCGAAACAGGCTAAAATCGAGAAAACGTTGATTCAAAGCAGTTACAATGTGTGACAATACAATGCATTTAACTAATTGTAAGAGTTCAGGATGAATTTGGAGTGTTTAGACAACAGTTAAAACCCATTTTATCCCAAAACAGGCTTAAACCAAGAAAACAGGCTAAAACCGAGAGAAAACATTGATTCGAAGTATTAAACTGCTATGTTACTCTTTTTAGGGTCAAAACATGTAACAATCCAATGCATTTGACTAAATATAAGAGTTCGGGTTGAATTTGGAGTGTTTAGACGCCACTCATACCAATTTTGTCCCGAAACAGGCTAAAACCAAGAAAACGTTGATTCAAAGCAGTAAATAGCTTTGTTACTGTTTCTAGTGTCAGAATGTGTGACAATCCAATGCAATTAACCAATTGTAAGAGTTTGGGGATGATTTGGAATGTTTAGACAGTTAAACCCGTTTTATCCCAAAACAAGCTTAAATCTAGAAAACAGGCTAAAACCGAAAGAAAACATTGATTCGAAGTAGTAAACAGAAATGTAACTCTTTATACGGTCAAAATATGTAACAATCCAATGCATTTGACTAATTATCAGACTTGGGGTTGAATTTAGAGTGTTTAGACACCACTCATACCAATTTTGTCCCGAAACAGGTTAAAACCGAGAAAACGTTGATTCAAAGCAGTAAACAGCTTTGTTACTGTTTCTAGTGTGAGAATGTGTGAAAATCCAATCCATTTAAATAATTGTAAGAGTTCGGGATGAATTTGGAGTGTTTAGACAACAGTTAAACCCATTTTATCCCAAAAGAGGCTTAAACCAATAAAACAGGCTAAAACTGAGAGAAAACATTGAATCGAAGCAGTAAACAGCTTTGTTACTGTTTCTAGGGTCATAATGTGTGACAATCCAATGCATTTAACTAATTGTAAGAGTTCGGGATGAATTTGGAGTGTTTAGACAACAGTTAAACCCGTTTTATCCCAAAACAAGCTTAAATCTAGAAAACAGGCTAAAACCGAAAGAAAACATTGATTCGAAGCAGTAAACAGCAATGTAATTCTTTATACGGTCAAAATATGTAACAATCCAATGCATTTGACTAATTATAAGACTTGGGGTTGAATTTGGAGTGTTTAGACACCACTCATACCAATTTTGTCCCGAAACAGGCTAAAACCAAGAAAACGTTGATTCAAAGAAGTAAACAGCTTTGTTACTGTTTCTAGTGTCAGAATGTGTGACAATCCAATCCATTTAAATAATTGAAAGAGTTCGGGATGAATTTGGAGTGTTTAGACAACAATTAAACCCATTTTATCCCAAAAGAGGCTTAAACCAATAAAACAGGCTAAAACCGAGAGAAAACATTGATTCGGTGCAGTAAACTGGTATGTTACTCTTTCTAGGGTTAAAATATGTAACAATCAAATGCATTTGGCTAATTATAAGAGTTCGGATTGAATTTGGAGTGTTTAGACACCACTCATACCAATTTTGTCCCGAAACAGGCTAAAACCAAGAAAACGTTGATTCAAAGCAGTAAACAGCTTTGTTACTGTTTCTAGTGTCAGAATGTGTGACAATCCAATGCAATTAAATAATTGTAAGAGTTCGGGATGAATTTGGAGTGTTTAGATAACAGTTGAACCCGTTTTATCCCAAAAGAGGCTTAAACCGAGAAAACAGGCTAAAACCGAGAGAAAACATTGATTCAAAGCAGTAAACCGCTATGTTACTCTTTCTAGGGTTAAAATATGTGACAATCTAATGCATTTGACTAATTATAAGAGTTCGGGTTGAATTTGGAGTATTTAGACACCGCTTAGACCCATTTTGTCCTGAAACAGGCTAACACCGAGAAAACATTGATTCTAAGCAGTAAACATCGTTGTTACTATTTCTAGGGTCAGAAGGTGTGACATTCCAATGTATTTGACTAATTGTAAGAGTTCGGGATTAATTTGGAGTGTTTAGACAACAGTTAAACCCGTTTTATCCCAAAACCGGCTTAAACCAAGAAAACAGGCTAAAACCGAGAGAAAACATTGATTCGAAGTGTTAAACAGCTATGTTACTCTTCCTAGGGTCAAAATATGTAACAATCCAATGCATTTGACTAATTATAACAGTTCGGGTTGAATTTGGCGTGTTTCGACACCACTCATACCCATTTTGTCCCGAAACATGCTAA
The DNA here is from genome assembly GCF_030686135.1 of Camelina sativa. Lineage (NCBI taxonomy): Eukaryota > Viridiplantae > Streptophyta > Magnoliopsida > Brassicales > Brassicaceae > Camelina > Camelina sativa. The sequence continues at coordinate 10,134,435 of NC_141897.1, read as the reverse complement.
AACCGAGAAAACGTTGATTCAAAGAAGTAAACAGCTTTGGTACTTTTTCTAAGGCCAGAATGTGTGACAATCCAATGCAATTAACTAATTGTAAGAGTTTGGGGATAATTTGGAATGTTTAGACAACAGTTAAACCCGTCTTATCCCAAAGCAGACTTCAATCTAGAAAACACGCTAAAACCGATAGAAAACGTTGATTTAAAGCAGTAAACAGCTATGTTACTCTTTCTAGGGTCAAAATATGTAACAATTCAATGCATTTGACTAATTATAAGAGTTCGGGTTGAATTTGGAGTGTTTAGACACCACTCATACCCATTTGGTCCCGAAACAGGCTAAAACCGAGAAAACATTGATTCGAAGCATTAAACAGCTATGTTACTCTTTCTAGGGTCAAAATATGTAACAATCCAATGCATTTAACTAATTGTAAGAGTTCAGGATGAATTTGGAGTGTTTAGACAACAGTTAAACCCGTTTTATCCCAAAACAGGCTTAAACCGAGAAAACAGGCTAAAACCGAGAGAAAACATTGATTCAAAGCATTAAACAGCTATGTTACTCTTTCTAGGGTCAAAATATGTAACAGTCCAATGCATTTGACTAATTATAAGATTTCGGGTTGAATTTGGAGTGTTTAGACACCACTCATACCCATTTCGTCCCGAAAAAGGCTAAAACCGAGAAAACGTTGATTCAAAGTAGTAAACAGATTTGTTACTGTTTCTAGGGTCAGAATGTGTTACAATCCAATGCATTTAAATAATTGTAAGAGTTTGGGATGAATTTGGAATGTTTAGACAACAGTTAAACCCGTTTTATCCCAAAGCAGGCTTAAATCTAGAAAACAGGCTAAAACCGAGAGAAAACATTGATTTGAAGCATTAAACAGCTATCTTACTCTTTCTAGGGTCAAAATATGTAACAATCGAATGCATTTGACTAATTATAAAAGTTCGGGTTGAATTTGGAGTGTTTAGACTCCACTTTTACCCATTTTGTCCCGGAAAAGGCTAACACCAAGAAAACATTGATTCTAAGCAGTAAACATCGCTGTTACTGTTTCTAGAATCAGAATGTGTGACATTCCAATGCATTTGACTAACGGTAAGAGTTCGGGATGAATTTGGAGTGTTTAGACAACTGTTAAACCCATTTTATCCCAAAACAGGCTTAAACCAAGAAAACAGGCTAAAACCGAGAGAAAAAATTGATTCGAAGCATTAAACAGCTATGTTACTCTTTCTAGGGTCAAAATATGAAACAATCCAATGCATTTGACTAATTAAAAGAGTTTGGGTTGAATTTGGAGTGTTTAGACACCACTCATACCAATTTTGTTCCGAAACAGGCTAAAACCAAAAAAATGTTGATTCAAAGCAGTAAACAGCTTTGTTACTATTTCTAGGGTCAGAATGTGTGACAATCCAATGCATTTAACTAATTGTAAGAGTTCAGGATGAATTTGGAGTGTTTAGACAACAGTTAAACCCGTTTTATCCCAAAGCAGACTTAAATCTAGAAAACAGGCTAAAACCGAGAGAAAACATTGATTTGAAGCATTAAACAGCTATCTTACTCTTTCTAGGGTCAAAATATGTAACAATCCAATGCATTTCAGTAATTATAAGAGTTCGGGTTGAATTTGGAGTGTTTAGACTCCACATTTACCCATTTTGTCCCGAAAAAGGCTAACATCGAGAAAACATTGATTCTAAGCAGTAAACAGCTTTGTTACTATTTCTAGGGCCAGAATATGTGACAATCCAATGCATTTAACTAATTGTAAGAGTTCGGGATGAATTTGGAGTGTATAGACAACAGTTAAACCTGTTTTATCCCAAAGCAGGCTTAAATCTAGAAAACAGGCTAAAACCGAGAGAAAACATTGATTTGAAGCATTAAACAGCTATGTTACTCTTTCTAGGGTCAAAATATGTAACAATCCAATGCATTTGAGTAAACATTGATTCTAAGCATTAAACATCGTTGTTACTGTTTCTAGAATCAGAATGTGTGACATTCCAATGCATTTGACTAATGGTAAGACTTCGGGATGAATTTGGAGTGTTTAGACAACTGCTAAACCCATTTTATCCCAAAACAGGCTCAAACCAAGCAAACAGGCTAAAACCGAGAGAAACCATTGATTCGAAGAATTAAACAGCTATGTTACTCTTTTTAGGGTCAAAACATGTAACAATCCAATGCATTTGACTAATTATAAGAGTTCGGGTTGAATTTGGAGTGTTTAGACACCACTCATACCCATTTGGTCCCGAAACAGGCTAAAACCGAGAAAACGTTGATTCAAAGAAGTAAACAGCTTTTTTAATATTTATAGGGTCAGAATGTGTTACAATCCAATGCATTTAAATAATTGTAAGAGTTCGGGATGACTTTGGAGTGTTTAGACAACAGTTAAACCCGTTTTATCCCAAAGCAGGCTTAAATCTAGAAAACAGACTAAAACCGAGAGAAAACATTGATTCGAAGCATTAAACAGCTATCTTACTCTTTCTATGGTCAAAATATGTAAAAATCCAATGCATTTGAGTAATTATAAGAGTTCGGGTTGAATTTGGAGTGTTTAGACTCCACTTTTACCCATTTTGTCCCGGAAAAGGCTAAAATCGAGAAAACATTGATTCTAAGCAGTAAACAGCTTTGTTAATATTTCTAGGGACAAAATGTGTCAAAATCCAATGCATTTAACTAATTATAAGAGTTCGGGATGAATTTGGAGTGTATATACAACAGTTAAACCCATTTTATCCCAAAGCAGGCTTAAATCTAGAAAATAGGCTAAAACTGAGAGAAAACATTGATTCGAAGCAGTAAACAGCTATGTTACTCTTTCTAGGGTCAAAATATCAAACAATCCAATGCATTTGACTAATTAAAAGAGTTTGGGTTGAATTTGGAGTGTTTAGACACCACTCATACCAATTTTGTTCCGAAACAGGCTAAAACCAAGAAAATGTTGATTCAAAGCAGTAAACAGCTTTGTTACTATTTCTAGGGTCAGAATGTGTGACAATCCAATGCATTTAACTAATTGTAAGAGTTCAGGATGAATTTGGAGTGTTTAGACAACAGTTAAACCCGTTTTATCCCAAAGCAGACTTAAATCTAGAAAACAGGCTAAAACCGAGAGAAAACATTGATTCGAAGCATTAAACAGCTATCTTACTCTTTCTAGGGTCAAAATATGTAACAATCCAATGCATTTTAGTAATAATAAGAGTTCGGGTTGAATTTGGAGTGTTTAGACTCCACATTTACCCATTTTGTCCCGAAAAAGGCTAAAATCGAGAAAACATTGATTCTAAGCAGTAAACAGCTTTGTTACTATTTCTAGGGCCAGAATATGTGACAATCCAATGCATTTAACTAATTGTAAGAGTTCGGGATGAATTTGGAGTGTATAGACAACAGTTAAACCTGTTTTATCCCAGAGCAGGCTTAAATCTAGAAAACAGGCTAAAACCGAGAGAAAACATTGATTTGAAGCATTAAACAGCTATGTTACTCTTTATAGGGTCAAAATATGTAACAATCCAATGCATTTGAGTAATTATAAGAGTTCGTTTGAATTTGGAGTGTTTAGACACCACTCATACCAATTTTGTCCCGAAACAGGCTAAAACCGAGAAAACGTTGATTCAAAGCAGTAAACAGCTTTGTTACTGTTTCTAGGGTCATAATGTGTGACAATCCAATGCATTTAACTAATTGTAAGAGTTCGGGATGAATTTGGAGTGTTTAGACAACAGTTAAACCCGTTTTATCCCAAAACAAGCTTAAATCTCGAAAACAGGTTAAAACCGAAAGAAAACATTGATTCGAAGCAGTAAACAGCAATGTAACTCTTTATATGGTCAAAATATGTAACAATCCAATGCATTTGACTAATTATAAGACTTGGGGTTGAATTTGGAGTGTTTAGACACCACTCATACCAATTTTTTCCCGAAACAGGCTAAAACCGAGAAAACGTTGATTCAAAGCAGTAAACAGCTTTGTTACTGTTTCTAGTGTCAGAATGTGTGACAATCCAATCCATTTAACTAATTGTAAGAGTTCGGGATGAATTTGGAGTGTTTAGACAACAGTTAAACCTGTTTTATCCCAAAAGAGGCTTAAACCAATAAAACAGGCTAAAACCGAGAGAGAACATTGATTCAAAGCAGTAAACCGCTATGTTACTCTTTCTAGGGTTAAAATTTGTAACAATCCAATGCATTTGACTAATTATAAGAGTTCGGGTTGAATTTGGAGTATTTAGACACCGCTAAGACCCATTTTGTCCCGAAACAGGCTAACACCGAGAAAACATTGATTCTAAGCATTAAACATCGTTGTTACTGTTTCTAGAATCAGAATGTGTGACATTCCAATGCATTTGACTAATGGTAAGACTTCGGGATGAATTTGGAGTGTTTAGACAACTGTTAAACCCATTTTATCCCAAAACATGCTTAAACCAAGCAAACAGGCTAAAACCGAGAGAAACCATTGATTCGAAGTATTAAACTGCTATGTTACTCTTTTTAGGGTCAAAACATGTAACAATCCAATGCATTTGACTAATTATAAGAGTTCGGGTTGAATTTGGAGTGTTTAGACACCACTCATACCCATTTGGTCCCGAAACAGGCTAAAACCGAGAAAACGTTGATTCAAAGAAGTAAACAGCTTTTTTAATATTTCTAGGGTCAGAATGTGTTACAATCCAATGCATTTAAATAATTGTAAGAGTTCGGGATGACTTTGGAGTGTTTAGACAACAGTTAAACCCGTTTTATCCCAAAGCAGGCTTAAATCTAGAAAACAGGCTAAAACCGAGAGAAAACATTGATTCGAAGCATTAAACAGCTATCTTACTCTTTCTACGGTCAAAAGATGTAAAAATCCAATGCATTTGAGTAATTATAAGAGTTCGGGTTGAATTTGGAGTGTTTAGACTCCACTTTTACCCATTTTGTCCCGGAAAAGGCTAAAATCGAGAAAACATTGATTCTAATCAGTAAACAGCTTTGTTAATATTTCTAGGGACAAAATGTGTGAAAATCCAATGCATTTAACTAATTATAAGAGTTCGGGATGAATTTGGAGTGTATATACAACAGTTAAACCCATTTTATCCCAAAGCAGGCTTAAATCTAGAAAATAGGCTAAAACTGAGAGAAAACATTGATTCGAAGCAGTAAACAGCTATGTTACTCTTTCTAGGGTCAAAATATCAAACAATCCAATGCATTTGACTAATTAAAAGAGTTTGGGTTGAATTTGGAGTGTTTAGACACCACTCATACCAATTTTGTTCCGAAACAGGCTAAAACCAAGAAAATGTTGATTCAAAGCAGTAAACAGCTTTGTTACTATTTCTAGGGTCAGAATGTGTGACAATCCAATGCATTTAACTAATTGTAAGAGTTCAGGATGAATTTGGAGTGTTTAGACAACAGTTAAACCCGTTTTATCCCAAAGCAGACTTAAATCTAGAAAACAGGCTAAAACCGAGAGATAACATTGATTCGAAGCATTAAACAGCTATATTACTCTTTCTAGGGTCAAAATATGTAACAATCCAATGCATTTTAGTAATAATAAGAGTTCGGGTTGAATTTGGAGTGTTTAGACTCCACATTTACCCATTTTGTCCCGAAAAAGGCTAAAATCGAGAAAACATTGATCCTAAGCAGTAAATAGCTTTGTTACTATTTCTAGGGCCAGAATATGTGACAATCCAATGCATTTAACTAATTGTAAGAGTTCGGGATGAATTTGGAGTGTATAGACAACAGTTAAACCTGTTTTATCCCAAAGCAGGCTTAAATCTAGAAAACAGGCTAAAACCGAGAGAAAACATTGATTTGAAGCATTAAACAGCTATGTTACTCTTTCTAGGGTCAAAATATGTAACAATCCAATGCATTTGAGTAATTATAAGAGTTCGTTTGAATTTGGAGTGTTTAGACACCACTCATACCAATTTTGTCCCGAAACAGGCTAAAACCGAGAAAACGTTGATTCAAAGCAGTAAACAGCTTTGTTACTGTTTCTAGGGTCATAATGTGTGACAATCCAATGCATTTAACTAATTGTAAGAGTTCGGGATGAATTTGGAGTGTTTAGACAACAGTTAAACCCGTTTTATCCCAAAACAAGCTTAAATCTCGAAAACAGGCTAAAACCGAAAGAAAACATTGATTCGAAGCAGTAAACAGCAATGTAACTCTTTATATGGTCAAAATATGTAACAATCCAATGCATTTGACTAATTATAAGACTTGGGGTTGAATTTGGAGTGTTTAGACACCACTCATACCAATTTTTTCCCGAAACAGGCTAAAACCGAGAAAACGTTGATTCAAAGCAGTAAACAGCTTTGTTACTGTTTCTAGTGTCAGAATGTGTGACAATCCAATCCATTTAACTAATTGTAAGAGTTCGGGATGAATTTGGAGTGTTTAGACAACAGTTAAACCTGTTTTATCCCAAAAGAGGCTTAAACCAATAAAACAGGCTAAAACCGAGAGAGAACATTGATTCAAAGCAGTAAACCGCTATGTTACTCTTTCTAGGGTTAAAATTTGTAACAATCCAATGCATTAGACTAATTATAAGAGTTCGGGTTGAATTTGGAGTATTTAGACACCGCTTAGACCCATTTTGTCCCGAAACAGGCTAACACCGAAAAAACATTGATTCTAAGCATTAAACATCGTTGTTACTGTTTCTAGAATCAGAATGTGTGACATTCCAATGCATTTGACTAATGGTAAGACTTCGGGATGAATTTGGAGTGTTTAGACAACTGTTAAACCCATTTTATCCCAAAACATGCTTAAACCAAGCAAACAGGCTAAAACCGAGAGAAACCATTGATTCGAAGTATTAAACAGCTATGTTACTCTTTTTAGGGTCAAAACATGTAACAATCCAATGCATTTGACTAATTATAAGAGTTCGGGTTGAATTTGGAGTGTTTAGACACCACTCATACCCATTTGGTCCCGAAACAGGCTAAAACCGAGAAAACGTTGATTCAAAGAAGTAAACAGCTTTTTTAATATTTCTAGGGTCAGAATGTGTTACAATCCAATGCATTTAAATAATTGTAAGAGTTCGGGATGACTTTGGAGTGTTTAGACAACAGTTAAACCCGTTTTATCCCAAAGCAGGCTTAAATCTAGAAAACAGGCTAAAACCGAGAGAAAACATTGATTCGAAGCATTAAACAGCTATCTTACTCTTTCTACGGTCAAAAGATGTAAAAATCCAATGCATTTGAGTAATTATAAGAGTTCGGGTTGAATTTGGAGTGTTTAGACTCCACTTTTACCCATTTTGTCCCGGAAAAGGCTAAAATCGAGAAAACATTGATTCTAAGCAGTAAACAGCTTTGTTAATATTTCTAGGGACAAAATGTGTGAAAATCCAATGCATTTAACTAATTATAAGAGTTCGGGATGAATTTGGAGTGTATATACAACAGTTAAACCCATTTTATCCCAAAGCAGGCTTAAATCTAGAAAATAGGCTAAAACTGAGAGAAAACATTGATTCGAAGCAGTAAACAGCTATGTTACTCTTTCTAGGGTCAAAATATCAAACAATCCAATGCATTTGACTAATTAAAAGAGTTTGGGTTGAATTTGGAGTGTTTAGACACCACTCATACCAATTTTGTTCCGAAACTGGCTAAAACCAAGAAAATGTTGATTCAAAGCAGTAAACAGCTTTGTTACTATTTCTAGGGTCAGAATGTGTGACAATCCAATGCATTTAACTAATTGTAAGAGTTCAGGATGAATTTGGAGTGTTTAGACAACAGTTAAACCCGTTTTATCCCAAAGGAGACTTAAATCTAGAAAACAGGCTAAAAACGAGAGAAAACATTGATTCGAAGCATTAAACAGCTATCTTACTCTTTCTAGGGTCAAAATATGTAACAATCCAATGCATTTTAGTAATAATAAGAGTTCGGGTTGAATTTGGAGTGTTTAGACTCCACATTTACCCATTTTGTCCCGAAAAAGGCTAAAATCAAGAAAACATTGATTCTAAGCAGTAAACAGCTTTGTTAATATTTATAGGGCCAGAATATGTGACAATCCAATGCATTTAACTAATTGTAAGAGTTCGGGATGAATTTGGAATGTATAGACAACAGTTAAACCTGTTTTATCCCAAAGTAGGCTTAAATCTAGAAAACAGGCTAAAACCGAGAGAAAACATTGATTTGAAGCATTAAACAGCTATGTTACTCTTTCTAGGGTCAAAATATGTAACAATCCAATGCATTTGAGTAATTATAAGAGTTCGTTTTAATTTGGAGTGTTTAGACACCACTCATACCAATTTTGTCCCGAAACAGGCTAAAACCGAGAAAACGTTGATTCAAAGCAGTAAACAGCTTTGTTACTGTTTCTAGGGTCATAATGTGTGACAATCCAATGCATTTAACTAATTGTAAGAGTTCGGGATGAATTTGGAGTGTTTAGACAACAGTTAAACCCGTTTTATCCCAAAACAAGCTTAAATCTCGAAAACAGGCTAAAACCGAAAGAAAAAATTGATTCGAAGCAGTAAACAGCATTGTAACTCTTTATATGGTCAAAATATGTAACAATCCAATGCATTTGACTAATTATAAGACTTGGGGTTGAATTTGGAGTGTTTAGACACCACTCATACCAATTTTTTCCCGAAACAGGCTAAAACCGAGAAAACGTTGATTCAAAGCAGTAAATAGCTTTGTTACTGTTTCTAGTGTCAGAATGTGTGACAATCCAATCCATTTAACTAATTGTAAGAGTTCGGGATGAATTTGGAGTGTTTAGACAACAGTTAAACCTGTTTTATCCCAAAAGAGGCTTAAACCAATAAAATAGGCTAAAACCGAGAGAGAACATTGATTCAAAGCAGTAAACCGCTATGTTACTCTTTCTAGGGTTAAAATTTGTAATAATCCAATGCATTTGACTAATTATAAGAGTTCGGGTTGAATTTGGAGTATTTAGACACCGCTTAGACCCATTTTGTCCCGAAACAGGCTAACACCGAAAAAACATTGATTCTAAGCATTAAACATCGTTGTTACTGTTTCTAGAATCAGAATGTGTGACATTCCAACGCATTTGACTAATGGTAAGAGTTCGGGATGAATTTGGAGTGTTTAGACAACTGTTAAACCCATTTTATCCCAAAACATGCTTAAACCAAGCAAACAGGCTAAAACCGAGAGAAACCATTGATTCGAAGTATTAAACAGCTATGTTACTCTTTTTAGGGTCAAAACATGTAACAATCCAATGCATTTGACTAATTATAAGAGTTCGGGTTGAATTTGGAGTGTTTAGACACCACTCATACCCATTTGGTCCCGAAACAGGCTAAAACCGAGAAAACGTTGATTCAAAGAAGTAAACAGATTTTTTAATATTTCTAGGGTCAGAATGTGTTACAATCCAATGCATTTAAATAATTGTAAGAGTTCGGGATGAATTTGGAGTGTTTAGACAACAGTTAAACCCGTTTTATCCCAAAGCCGGCTTAAATCTAGAAAACAGGCTAAAACCGAGAGAAAACATTGATTCGAAGCATTAAACAGCTATCTTACTCTTTCTACGGTCAAAATATGTAACAATCCAATGCATTTGAGTAATTATAAGAGTTCGGGTTGAATTTGGAGTGTTTAGACTCCACTTTTACCCATTTTGTCCCGGAAAAGGCTAAAATCGAGAAAACATTGATTCTAAGCAGTAAACAGCTTTGTTAATATTTCTAGGGCCAGAATGTGTGACAATCCAATGCATTTAACTAATTATAAGAGTTCGGGATGAATTTGGAGTGTATATACAACAATTAAACCCGTTTTATCCCAAAACAGGCTTAAACCGAGAAAACAGGCTAAAACCGAGAGAAAAAATTGATTCGAAGCAGTAAACAGCTATGTTACTCTTTCTAGGGTCAAAATATGTAACAGTCCAATGCATTTGACTAATTATAAGAGTTCGGGTTGAATTTGGAGTGTTTAGACACCACTCATACCCATTTGGTCCCGAAAAAGGCTAAAACCGAGAAAACGTTGATTCAAAGCGGTAAACAGCTTTGTTACTGTTTCTAGGGTCATAATGTGTGATAATCCAATGCATTTAACTAATTGTAAGAGTTCGGGATGAATTTGGAGTGTTTAGACAACAGTTAAACCCGTTTTATCCCAAAACAAGCTTAAATCTTGAAAACAGGCTAAAACCGAAAGAAAACATTGATTCGAAGCAGTAAACAGCAATGTAACTCTTTATATGGTCAAAATATGTAACAGTCCAATGCATTTGACTAATTATAAGACTTGGGGTTGAATTTGGAGTGTTTAGACACCACTCATACCAATTTTTTCCCGAAACAGGCTAAAACCGAGAAAACGTTGATTCAAAGCAGTAAACAGCTTTGTTACTGTTTCTAGTGTCAGAATGTGTGACAATCCAATCCATTTAACTAATTGTAAGAGTTCGGGATGAATTTGGAGTGTTTAGACAACAGTTAAACCTGTTTTATCCCAAAAGAGGCTTAAACCAATAAAACAGGCTAAAACCGAGAGAGAACATTGATTCAAAGCAGTAAACCGCTATGTTACTCTTTCTAGGGTTAAAATTTGTAACAGTCCAATGCATTTGACTAATTATAAGAGTTCGGGTTGAATTTGGAGTATTTAGACACCGCTTAGACCCATTTTGTCCCGAAACAGACTAACACTGAGAAAACATTGATTCTAAGCATTAAACATCGTTGTTACTGTTTCTAGAATCAGAATGTGTGACATTCCAATGCATTTGACTAATGGTAAGACTTCGGGATGAATTTGGAGTGTTAAGACAACTGTTAAACCCATTTTATCCCAAAACAGGCTCAAACCAAGCAAACAGGCTAAAACCGAGAGAAACCATTGATTCGAAGAATTAAACAGCTATGTTACTCTTTTTAGGGTCAAAACATGTAACAATCCAATGCATTTGACTAATTATAAGAGTTCGGGTTGAATTTGGAGTGTTTAGACACCACTCATACCCATTTGGTCCCGAAACAGGCTAAAACCGAGAAAACGTTGATTCAAAGAAGTAAACAGCTTTTTTAATATTTCTAGGGTCAGAATGTGTTACAATCCAATGCATTTAAATAATTGTAAGAGTTCGGGATGACTTTGGAGTGTTTAGACAACAGTTAAACCCATTTTATCCCAAAGCAGGCTTATATCTAGAAAACAGGCTAAAACCGAGAGAAAACATTGATTCGAAGCATTAAACAGCTATCTTACTCTTTCTACGGTCAAAATATGTAAAAATCCAATGCATTTGAGTAATTATAAGAGTTCGGGTTGAATTTGGAGTGTTTAGACTCCACTTTTACCCATTTTGTCCCGGAAAAGGCTAAAATCGAGAAAACATTGATTCTAAGCAGTAAACAGCTTTGTTAATATTTCTAGGGACAAAATGTGTGAAAATCCAATGCATTTAACTAATTATAAGAGTTCGGGATGAATTTGGAGTGTATATACAACAGTTAAACCCATTTTATCCCAAAGCAGGCTTAAATCTAGAAAATAGGCTAAAACTGAGAGAAAACATTGATTCGAAGCAGTAAACAGCTATGTTACTCTTTCTAGGGTCAAAATATCAAACAATCCAATGCATTTGACTAATTAAAAGAGTTTGGGTTGAATTTGGAGTGTTTAGACACCACTCATACCAATTTTGTTCCGAAACAGGCTAAAACCAAGAAAATGTTGATTCAAAATGTGTTTACTATTTCTAGGGTCAGAATGTGTGACAATCCAATGCATTTAACTAATTGTAAGAGTTCAGGATGAATTTGGAGTGTTTAGACAACAGTTAAACCCGTTTTATCCCAAAGCAGACTTAAATCTAGAAAACAGGCTAAAACTGAGAGAAAACATTGATTCGAAGCATTAAACAGCTATCTTACTCTTTCTAGGGTCAAAATATGTAACAATCCAATGCATTTTAGTAATAATAAGAGTTCGGGTTGAATTTGGAGTGTTTAGACTCCACATTTACCCATTTTGTCCCGAAAAAGGCTAAAATCGAGAAAACATTGATTCTAAGCAGTAAACAGCTTTGTTAATATTTCTAGGGCCAGAATATGTGACAATCCAATGCATTTAACTAATTGTAAGAGTTTGGGATGAATTTGGAGTGTATAGACAACAGTTAAACCTGTTTTATCCCAAAGCAGGCTTAAATCTAGAAAACAGGCTAAAACCGAGAGAAAACATTGATTTGAAGCATTAAACAGCTATGTTACTCTTTTTAGGGTCAAAATATGTAACAATCCAATGCATTTGAGTAATTATAAGAGTTCGTTTGAATTTGGAGTGTTTAGACACCACTCATACCAATTTTGTCCCGAAACAGGCTAAAACCGAGAAAACGTTGATTCAAAGCAGTAAACAGCTTTGTTACTGTTTCTAGGGTCATAATGTGTGACAATCCAATGCATTTAACTAATTGTAAGAGTTCGGGATGAATTTGGAGTGTTTAGACAACAGTTAAACCCGTTTTATCCCAAAACAAGCTTAAATCTCGAAAACAGGCTAAAACCGAGAGAAACCATTGATTCGAAGTATTAAACAGCTATGTTACTCTTTTTAGGGTCAAAACATGTAACAATCCAATGCATTTGACTAATTATAAGAGTTCGGGTTGAATTTGGAGTGTTTAGACACCACTCATACCCATTTGGTCCCGAAACAGGCTAAAACCGAGAAAACGTTGATTCAAAGAAGTAAACAAATTTGTTACTGTTTCTAGGGTCAGAATGTGTGACAATCCAATGCATTTAAATAATTGTAAGAGTTCGGGATGAATTTGGAGTGTTTAGACAACAGTTAAACCCGTTTTATCCCAAAGCAGACTTAAATCTAGAAAACAGGCTAAAACCGAGAGAAAACATTGATTCGAAGCATTAAACAGCTATCTTACTCTTTCTACGGTCAAAATATGTAACAATCCAATGCATTTGAGTAATTATAAGAGTTCTGGTTGAATTTGGACTGTTTAGACTCCACTTTTACCCATTTTGTCCCGGAAAAGGCTAAAATCGAGAAAACATTGATTCTAAGCAGTAAACAGCTTTGTTAATATTTCTAGTGACAAAATGTGTGAAAATCCAATGCATTTAACTAATTATAAGAGTTCGGGATGAATTTGGAGTGTATATACAACAATTAAACCCGTTTTATCCCAAAACAGGCTTAAACCGAGAAAACATGCTAAAACCGAGAGAAAAAATTGATTCGAAGCAGTAAACAGCTATGTTACTCTTTCTAGGGTCAAAATATGTAACAGTCCAATGCATTTGACTAATTATAAGAGTTCGGGTTGAATTTGGAGTGTTTAGACACCACTCATAGTCATTTGGTCCCGAAAAAGGCTAAAACCGAGAAAACGTTGATTCAAAGCGGTAAACAGATTTGTTACTGTTTCTAGGGTCAGAATGTGTTACAATCCAATGCATTTAAATAATTGTAAGAGTTTGGGATGAATTTAGAATGTTTAGACAACAGTTAAACCCGTTTTATCCCAAAGCAGACTTAAATCTAGAAAACAGGCTAAAACCGAGAGAAAACATTGATTCGAAGCATTAAACAGCTATCTTACTCTTTCTAGGGTCAAAATATGTAACAATCCAATGCATTTGAGTAATTATAAGAGTTCGGGTTGAATTTGGAGTGTTTAGACTCCACTTTTACCCATTTTGTCCCGGAAAAGGCTAACACCAAGAAAACATTGATTCTAAGCAGTAAACATTGCTGTTACTGTTTCTAGGGTCAGAATGTGTTACATTCCAATGCATTTGACTAACGGTAAGAGTTCGGGATGAATTTGGAGTGTTTACACAATTGATAAACCCATTTTATCCCAAAACAGGCTTAAACCAAGAAAACAGGCTAAAACCGAGAGAAAAAATTGATTCGAAGCAGTAAACAGCTATGTTACTCTTTCTAGGGTCAAAATATGAAACAATCCAATGCATTTGACTAATTAAAAGAGTTTGGGTTGAATTTGGAGTGTTTAGACACCACTCATACCAATTTTGTTCCGAAACAGGCTAAAACCAAGAAAATGTTGATTCAAAGCAGTAAACAGCTTTGTTACTATTTCTAGGGTCAGAATGTGTGACAATCCAATGCATTTAACTAATTGTAAGAGTTCAGGATGAATTTGGAGTGTTTAGACAACAGTTAAACCCGTTTTATCCCAAAGCAGACTTAAATCTAGAAAACAGGCTAAAACCGAGAAAACAGGCTAAAACCGAGAGAAAACATTGATTTGAAGCATTAAACAGCTATGTTACTCTTTCTAGGGTCAAAATATGTAACAGTCCAATGCATTTGACTAATTATAAGAGTTCGGGTTGAATTTGGAGTGTTTAGACACCACTCATACCCATTTGGTCCCGAAAAAGGCTAAAACCGAGAAAACGTTGATTCAAAGCGGTAAACAGATTTGTCACTGTTTCTAGGGTCAGAATGTGTTAGAATCCAATACATTTAAATAATTGTAAGAGTTTGGGATGAATTTAGAATGTTTAGACAACAGTTAAACCCGTTTTATCCCAAAGCAGACTTAAATCTAGAAAACAGGCTAAAACCGAGAGAAAACATTGATTTGAAGCATTAAACAGCTATCTTACTCTTTCTAGGGTCAAAATATGTAACAATCCAATGCATTTGAGTAATTATAAGAGTTCGGGTTGAATTTGGAGTGTTTAGACTCCACGTTCACCCATTTTGTCCCGGAAAAGGCTAACACCAAGAAAACATTGATTCTAAGCAGTAAACATCGCTGTTACTGTTTCTAGGGTCAGAATGTGTTACATTCCAATGCATTTGACTAACGGTAAGAGTTCGGGATGAATTTGGAGTGTTTAGACAACTGTTAAACCCATTTTATCCCAAAACAGGCTTAAACCAAGAAAACAGGCTAAAACCGAGAGAAAAAATTGATTCGAAGCAGTAAACAGCTATGTTACTCTTTCTAGGGTCAAAATATGTAACAATCCAATGCATTTGAGTAATTATAAGAGTTCGGGTTGAATTTGGAGTGTTTAGACTCCACTTTTACCCATTTTGTCCCAGAAAAGGCTAACACCAAGAAAACATTGATTCTAAGCAGTAAACATCGCTGTTACTGTTTCTAGGGTTAGAATGTGTTACATTCCAATGCATTTGACTAACGGTAAGAGTTCGGGATGAATTTGGAGTGTTTAGACAACTGTTAAACCCATTTTATCCCAAAACAGGCTTAAACCAAGAAAACAGGCTAAAACCGAGAGAAAAAATTGATTCGAAGCAGTAAACAGCTATGTTACTCTTTCTAGGGTCAAAATATGAAACAATCCAATGCATTTGACTAATTAAAAGAGTTTGGGTTGAATTTGGAGTGTTTAGACACCACTCATACCAATTTTGTTCCGAAACAGGCTAAAACCAAGAAAATGTTGATTCAAAGCAGTAAACAGCTTTGTTACTATTTCTAGGGTCATAATGTGTGACAATCCAATGCATTTAACTAATTGTAAGAGTTCAGGATGAATTTGGAGTGTTTAGACAACAGTTAAACCCGTTTTATCCCAAAGCAGACTTAAATCTAGAAAACAGGCTAAAACCGAGAGAAAACATTGATTCGAAGCATTAAACAGCTATCTTACTCTTTCTAGGGTCAAAATATGTAACAATCCAATGCATTTCAGTAATTATAAGAGTTCGGATTGAATTTGGAGTGTTTAGACTCCACATTTACCCATTTTGTCCCGAAAAAGGCTAAAATCGAGAAAACATTGATTCTAAGCAGTAAACAGCTTTGTTAATATTTCTAGAGCCAGAATATGTGACAATTCAATGCATTTAACTAATTGTAAGAGTTCGGGATGAATTTGGAGTGTATAGACAACAGTTAAACCTGTTTTATCCCAAAGCAGGCTTAAATCTAGAAAACAGGCTAAAACCGAGAGAAAACATTGATTTGAAGCATTAAACAGCTATGTTACTCTTTCTAGGGTCAAAATATGTAACAATCCAATGCATTTGACTAATTAAAAGAGTTCGTTTGAATTTGGAGTGTTTAGACACCACTCATACCAATTTTGTCCCGAAACAGGCTAAAACCGAGAAAACGTTGATTCAAAGCAGTAAACAGCTTTGTTACTGTTTCTAGGGTCATAATGTGTGACAATCCAATGCATTTAACTAATTGTAAGAGTTCGGGATGAATTTGGAGTGTTTAGACAACAATTAAACCCGTTTTATCCCAAAACAAGCTTAAATCTCGAAAACAGGCTAAAACCGAAAGAAAACATTGATTCGAAGCAGTAAACAGCAATGTAACTCTTTATATGGTAAAAATATGTAACAATCCAATGCATTTGATTAATTATAAGACTTGGGGTTGAATTTGGAGTGTTTAGACACCACTCATACCAATTTTTTCCCGAAACAGGCTAAAACCGAGAAAACGTTGATTCAAAGCAGTAAACAGCTTTGTTACTGTTTCTAGTGTCAGAATGTGTGACAATCCAATCCATTTAACTAATTGTAAGAGTTCGGGATGAATTTGGAGTGTTTAGACAACAGTTAAACCTGTTTTATCCCAAAACAGGCTTAAACCAAGCAAACACGCTAAAACCGAGAGAAACCATTGATTCGAAGTATTAAAAAGCTATGTTACTCTTTTTAGGGTCAAAAATGTAACAATCCAATGCATTTGCCTAATTATAAGAGTTCGGGTTGAATTTGGAGTGTTTAGACACCACTCATACCCAGTTGGTCCCGAAACAGGCTAAAACCGAGAAAACGTTGATTCAAAGAAGTAAACAGCTTTTTTAATATTTCTAGGGTCAGAATATGTTACAATCCAATGCATTTAAATAATTGTAAGAGTTCGGTATGAATTTGGAGTGTTTAGACAACAGTTAAACCCGTTTTATCCCAAAGCGGGCTTAAATCTAGAAAACAGGCTAAAACCGAGAGAAAACATTGATTCGAAGCATTAAACAGCTATCTTACTCTTTCTACGGTCAAAATATGTAACAATCCAATGCATTTGAGTAATTATAAGAGTTCGGCTTGAATTTGGAGTGTTTAGACTCCACTTTTACCCATTTTGTCCCGGAAAAGGCTAAAATCGAGAAAACATTGATTCAAAGAAGTAAACAGGTTTGTTACTGTTTCTAGGGTTGGAATGTGTGACAATCCAATGCATTTAACTAATTGTAATTGTTTGGGATGAATTTGGAATGTTTAAACAACAGTTAAACCCATTTTATCCCAAAGCAGGCTTAAATCTAGAAAACAGGCTAAAATCGAGAGAAAACATTGATTCGAAGCATTAAACAGCTATCTTACTCTTTTAGGGTCAAAATATGTAACAATCCAATGCATTTGAGTAATTATAAGAGTTTGGTTGAATTTGGAGTGTTTAGACTCCACTCATACCAATTTTGTCCCGAAACAGGCTAAAACCAAGAAAACGTTGATTCAAAGCAGTAAACAGCTTTGTTACTGTTTCTAGGGTCATAATGTGGGACAATCCAATGCATTTAACTGATTGTAAGAGTTCAGGATGAATTTGGAGTGTTTAGACAACAGTTAACCCGTTTTATCCCAAAACAAGCTTAAATCTAGAAAACAGGCTAAAACCGAAAGAAAACATTGATTCGAAGCAGTAAACAGCAATGTAACTCTTTATACGTTCAAAATATGTAAAAATCCAATGCATTTGACTAATTATAAGACTTGGGGTTGAATTTGGAGTGTTTAGACACCACTAATACCAATTTTTTCCTGAAACAGGCTAAAACCGAGAAAACGTTGATTCAAAGCAGTAAACAGCTTTGTTACTGTTTCTAGTGTCAAAATGTGTGACAATCCAATCCATTTAAATAATTGTTAGAGTTCGGGATGAATTTGGAGTGTTTAGACAACAGTTAAACCCGTTTTATCCCAAAAGAGGCTTAAACCAATAAAACAGGCTAAAACCGAGAGAAAACATTGATTCGAAGCAGTAAACCGCTATGTTACTCTTTCTAGGGATAAAATATGTAACAATCCAATGCATTTGACTAATTATAAGAGTTCGGGTTGAATTTGGAGTATTAAGACACCGTTTAGACCCATTTTGTCCCGAAACAGGCTAACACCGAAAAAACATTGATACTAAGCAGTAAACATCGCTGTTACTGTTTCTAGAGTCAGAATGTGTGACAATCCAATGCATTTGACTAATGGTAAGAGTTCAGGATGAATTTGGAGAGTTTAGACAAATGTTAAACCCATTTTATCCCAAAACAGGCTTAAACCAAGAAAACAGGCTAAAACCGAGAGAAAATATTGATTTGAAGTATTAAACAGCTATGTTACTCTTTTTAGGGTCAAAACATGTAACAATCCAATGCATTTTACTAATTATAAGAGTTCGGGTTGAATTTGGAGTGTTTAGACACCACTCATACCCATTTGGTCCCGAAACAGGCTATAACCGAGAAAACGTTGATTCAAAGAAGTAAACAGCTTTGTTACTGTTTCTAGGGTCTGAATGTGTGACAATCCAATGCATTTAACTAATTGTAATTGTTTGGGATGAATTTGGAATGTTTAGACAACAGTTAAACCCGTTTTATCCCAAAGGAGGCTTAAATATAGAAAATAGGCTAAAACCGAGAGAAAACATTGATTCGAAGTATTAAACAGCTATGTTACTCTTTTTAGGGTCAAAACATGTAACAATCCAATGCATTTGACTAATTATAAGAGTTCGGGTTGAATTTGGAGTGTTTAGACACCACTCATACCCATTTTGTCCTGAAACAGGCTAAAATCGAGAAAATGTTGATTCAAAGCAGTAAACAGATTTGTTACTGTTTCTAGGGTCAAAATGTGTGACAATCCAATGCATTTAACTAATTGTAAGAGTTCAGGATGAATTTGGAGTGTTTAGACAACAGTTAAACCCGTTTTATCCCAAAGCAGACTTAATCTAGAAAACAGGCTAAAACCGAGAGAAAACATTGATTCGGTGCAGAAATAGGTATGTTACTCTTTATATTGTCATAATATGTAACAATCCAATGTATTTGAGTAATTATAAGAGTTCGGGTTGAATTTGGAGTGTTTAGAGTCCACTTTTACCCATTTTGTCCCGAAAAAGGCTAAAATCGAGAAAACATTGATTCTAAGCAGTAAACAGCTTTGTTAATATTTCTAGGGCCAGAATATGTGACAATCCAATGCATTTAACTAATTGTAAGAGTTCGGGATGAATTTGGAGTGTTTAGACAGCAGTGAAACCCGTTTTATCCCAAAGCAGGCTTAAATCTAGAAAACATGCTAAAACCGAGAGAAAACATTGATTCGGTGCAGTAAATAGGTATGTTACTCTTTATAATGTCAAAATATGTAACAATCCAATGCATTTGAGTAATTATAAGAGTTCGGGTTGAATTTGGAGTGTTTAGCCTCCACTTTTACCCATTTTGTCCCGAAAAAGGCTAAAATCGAGAAAACATTGATTCTAAGCTGTAAACAGCTTTGTTAATATTTCTAGGGCCAGAATATGTGACAATCCAATGCATTTAACTAATTGTAAGACTTCGGGATGAATTTGGAGTGTTTAGACAACAGTTAAACCCGTTTTATCCCAAAGTAGGCTTAAATCTAGAAAACAGGCTAAAACCGAGAGAAAACATTGATTCGAAGCATTAAACAGCTATCTTACTCTTTCTAGGGTCAAAATATGTAACAATCCAATGCATTTGAGTAATTATAAGAGTTTGGTTGAATTTGGAGTGTTTAGACACCACTCATACCCATTTGGTCCCGAAACAGGCTAAAACCGAGAAAACGTTGATTCAAAGCAGTAAACAGCTTTGTTACTGTTTCTAGGGTCATAATGTGTGACAATCCAATGCATTTAACTAATTGTAAGAGTTCAGGATGAATTTGGAGTGTTTAGACAACAGTTAAACCCGTTTTATCCCAAAGCAGGCTTAAATCTAGAAAACAGGCTAAAACCGAGAGAAAACATTGATTCAGTGCAGTAAATAGGTATGTTACTCTTTATATTGTCAAAATATGTAACAATCCAATGCATTTGAGTAATTATAAGAGTTCGGGTTGAATTTGGAGTGTTTAGACTCCACTTTTACCCATTTTGTCCCGAAAAAGGCTAAAATCGAGAAAACATTGATTCTAAGCAGTAAACAGCTTTGTTAATATTTCTAGGGCCAGAATATGTGACAATCCAATGCATTTAACTAATTGTAAGAGTTCGGGATGAATTTGGAGTGTTTAGACAACAGTTAAACCCGTTTTATCCAAAAGCAGGCTTAAATCTAGAAAACAGGCTAAAACCGAGAGAAAACATTGATTCGAAGCATTAAACAGCTATATTACTCTTTCTAGGGTCAAAATATGTAACAATCCAATGCATTTGAGTAATTATAAGAGTTTGGTTGAATTTGGAGTGTTTAGACACCACTCATACCCATTTTGTCCCGAAACAGGCTAACACCGAGAAAACATTGATTCTAAGCAGTAAACATCGCTGTTACTGTTTCTAGGGTCAGAATGTGTGACATTCCAATGCATTTGACTAATGGTAAGAGTTCGGGATGAATTTGGAGTGTTTAGACAACTGTTAAACCCATTTTATCCCAAAACAGGCTTAAACCAAGAAAACAGGCTAAAACCGAGAGAAAACATTGATTCGAAGTATTAAACAGCTATGTTACTCTTTTTAGGGTCAAAACATGTAACAATCCAATGCATTTGACTAATTATAAGAGTTCGGGTTGAATTTGGAGTGTTTAGACACCACTCATACCCATTTGGTCCCGAAACAGGCTAAAACCGAGAAAACGTTGATTCAAAGAAGTAAACAGCTTTGTTACTGTTTCTAGGGTCGGAATGTGTGACAATCCAATGCATTTAACTAATTGTAATTGTTTGGGATGAATTTGGAATGTTTAGACAACAGTTAAACCCGTTTTATCCCAAAGCAGGCTTAAATATAGAAAATAGGCTAAAACCGAGAGAAAACATTGATTCGAAGTATTAAACAGCTATGTTACTCTTTTTAGGGTCAAAACATGTAACAATCCAATGCATTTCACTAATTATAAGAGTTCGGGTTGAATTTGGAGTGTTTAGACACCACTCATACCCATTTGGTCCTGAAACAGGCTAAAACCGAGAAAACGTTGATTCGAAGAAGTAAACAGCCTTGTTACTGTTTCTAGGGTCGGAATGTGTAACAATCCAATGCATTTAACTAATTGTAATTGTTTGGGATGAATTTGGAATGTTTAGACAACAGTTAAACCCGTTTTATCCCAAAGCAGGCTTAAATCTAGAAAATAGGCTAAAACCGAGAGAAAACATTGATTTGAAGCATTAAACAGCTATCTTACTCTTTTTAGGGTCAAAATATGTAACAATCCAATGCATTTGACTAATTATAAAAGTTCGGGTTGAATTTGGAGTGTTTAGACACCACTCATACCCATTTGGTCCCGAAACAGGCTAAAATCGAGAAAATGTTGATTCAAAGCAGTAAACAGATTTCTTACTGTTTCTAGGATCAAAATGTGTGAGAATCCAATGCATTTAACTAATTGTAAGAGTTCAGGATGAATTTGGAGTGTTTAGACAACAGTTAAACCCGTTTTATCCCAAAGCAGACTTAAATCTAGAAAACAGGCTAAAACCGAGAGAAAACATTGATTCGGTGCAGTAAATAGGTATGTCACTCTTTATATTGTAAAAATATGTAACAATTCAATGCATTTGAGTAATTATAAGAGTTCGGGTTGAATTTGGAGTGTTTAGACTCCACTTTTACCCATTTTGTCCCGAAAAAGGCTAAAATCGAGAAAACATTGATTCTAAGCAGTAAACAGCTTTGTTAATATTTCTAGGGCCAGAATATGTGACAATCCAATGCATTTAACTAATTGTAAGAGTTCGGGATGAATTTGGAGTGTTTAGACAACAGTTAAACCCGTTTTATCCAAAAGCAGGCTTAAATCTAGAAAACAGGCTAAAACCGAGAGAAAACATTGATTCGAAGCATTAAACAGCTATATTACTCTTTCTAGGGTCAAAATATGTAACAATCCAATGCATTTGAGTAATTATAAGAGTTTGGTTGAATTTGGAGTGTTTAGACACCACTCATACCCATTTTGTCCCGAAACAGGCTAAAACCGAGAAAACGTTGATTCGAAGAAGTAAACAGCCTTGTTACTGTTTCTAGGGTCGGAATGTGTAACAATCCAATGCATTTAACTAATTGTAATTGTTTGGGATGAATTTGGAATGTTTAGACAACAGTTAAACCCGTTTTATCCCAAAGCAGGCTTAAATCTAGAAAATAGGCTAAAACCGAGAGAAAACATTGATTCGAAGCATTAAACAGCTATCTTACTCTTTTTAGGGTCAAAATATGTAACAATCCAATGCATTTGACTAATTATAAAAGTTCGGGTTGAATTTGGAGTGTTTAGACACCACTCATACCCATTTGGTCCCGAAACAGGCTAAAATCGAGAAATGTTGATTCAAAGCAGTAAACAGATTTGTTACTGTTTCTAGGGTCAAAATGTGTGAGAATCCAATGCATTTAACTAATTGTAAGAGTTCAGGATGAATTTGGAGTGTTTAGACAACAGTTAAACCCGTTTTATCCCAAAGCAGACTTAAATCTAGAAAACAGGCTAAAACCAAGAGAAAACATTGATTCGGTGCAGTAAATAGGTATGTCACTCTTTATATTGTAAAAATATGTAACAATTCAATGCATTTGAGTAATTATAAGAGTTCGGGTTGAATTTGGAGTGTTTAGACTCCACTTTTACCCATTTTGTCCCGAAAAAGGCTAAAATCGAGAAAACATTGATTCTAAGCAGTAAACAGCTTTGTTAATATTTCTAGGGCCAGAATATGTGACAATCCAATGCATTTAACTAATTGTAAGAGTTCGGGATGAATTTGGAGTGTTTAGACAACAGTTAAACCCGTTTTATCCAAAAGCAGGCTTAAATCTAGAAAACAGGCTAAAACCGAGAGAAAACATTGATTCAAAGCATTAAACAGCTATATTACTCTTTCTAGGGTCAAAATATGTAACAATCCAATGCATTTGAGTAATTATAAGAGTTTGGTTGAATTTGGAGTGTTTAGACACCACTCATACCCATTTTGTCCCGAAACAGGCTAACACCGAGAAAACATTGATTCTAAGCAGTAAACATCGCTGTTACTGTTTCTAGGGTCAGAATGTGTGACATTCCAATGCATTTGACTAATGGTAAGAGTTCGGGATGAATTTGGAGTGTTTAGACAACAGTTAAACCCATTTTATCCCAAAACAGGCTTAAACCAAGAAAACAGGCTAAAACCGAGAGAAAACATTGATTCGAAGTATTAAACAGCTATGTTACTCTTTTTAGGGTCAAAACATGTAACAATCCAATGCATTTGACTAATTATAAGAGTTCGGGTTGAATTTGGAGTGTTTAGACACCACTCATACCCATTTGGTCCCGAAACAGGCTAAAACCGAGAAAACGTTGATTCAAAGAAGTAAACAGCTTTGTTACTGTTTCTAGGGTCGGAATGTGTGACAATCCAATGCATTTAACTAATTGTAATTGTTTGGGATGAATTTGGAATGTTTAGACAACAGTTAAACCCGTTTTATCCCAAAGCAGGCTTAAATATAGAAAATAGGCTAAAACCGAGAGAAAACATTGATTCGAAGTATTAAACAGCTATGTTACTCTTTTTAGGATCAAAACATGTAACAATCCAATGCATTTAACTAATTGTAAGAGTTCAGGATGAATTTGGAGTGTTTAGACAACAGTTAAACCCGTTTTATCCCAAAGCAGACTTAAATCTAGAAAACAGGCTAAAACCGAGAGAAAACATTGATTCGGTGCAGTAAATAGGCATTTGACTAATTATAAAAGTTCGGGTTGAATTTGGAGTGTTTAGACTCCACTTTTACCCATTTTGTCCCGAAAAAGGCTAAAATCGAGAAAACATTGATTCTAAGCAGTAAACAGCTTTGTTAATATTTCTAGGGCCAGAATATGTGACAATCCAATCCATTTAACTAATTGTAAGACTTCGGGATGAATTTGGAGTGTTTAGACAACAGTTAAACCCGTTTTATCCCAAAGTAGGCTTAAATCTAGAAAACAGGCTAAAACCGAGAGAAAACATTGATTCGAAGCATTAAACAGCTATCTTACTCTTTCTAGGGTCAAAATATGTAACAATCCAATGCATTTGAGTAATTATAAGTGTTTGGTTGAATTTGGAGTGTTTAGACACCACTCATACCCATTTGGTCCCGAAACAGGCTAAAACCGAGAAAACGTTGATTCAAAGCAGTAAACAGCTTTGTTACTGTTTCTAGGGTCATAATGTGTGACAATCCAATGCATTTAACTAATTGTAAGAGTTCAGGATGAATTTGGAGTGTTTAGACAACAGTTAAACCCGTTTTATCCCAAAGCAGGCTTAAATCTAGAAAACAGGCTAAAACCGAGAGAAAACATTGATTCAGTGCAGTAAATAGGTATGTTACTCTTTATATTGTCAAAATATGTAATAATCCAATGCATTTGAGTAATTATAAGAGTTCGGGTTGAATTTGGAGTGTTTAGACTCCACTTTTACCCATTTTGTCCCGAAAAAGGCTAAAATCGAGAAAACATTGATTCTAAGCAGTAAACAGATTTGTTAATATTTCTAGGGCCAGAATATGTGACAATCCAATGCATTTAACTAATTGTAAGAGTTCGGGATGAATTTGGAGTGTTTAGACAACAGTTAAACCCGTTTTATCCAAAAGCAGGCTTAAATCTAGAAAACAGGCTAAAACCGAGAGAAAACATTGATTCGAAGCATTAAACAGCTATATTACTCTTTCTAGGGTCAAAATATGTAACAATCCAATGCATTTGAGTAATTATAAGAGTTTGGTTGAATTTGGAGTGTTTAGACACCACTCATACCCATTTTGTCCCGAAACAGGCTAACACCGAGAAAACATTGATTCTAAGCAGTAAACATCGCTGTTACTGTTTCTAGGGTCAGAATGTGTGACATTCCAATGCATTTGACTAATGGTAAGAGTTCGGGATGAATTTGGAGTGTTTAGACAACTGTTAAACCCATTTTATCCCAAAGCAGGCTTAAATCTAGAAAATAGGCTAAAACCGAGAGAAAACATTGATTCGAAGCATTAAACAGCTATCTTACTCTTTTTAGGGTCAAAATATGTAACAATCCAATGCATTTGACTAATTATAAAAGTTCGGGTTGAATTTGGAGTGTTTAGACACCACTCATACCCATTTGGTCCCGAAACAGGCTAAAATCGAGAAAATGTTGATTCAAAGCAGTAAACAGATTTGTTACTGTTTCTAGGGTCAAAATGTGTGAGAATCCAATGCATTTAACTAATTGTAAGAGTTCAGGATGAATTTGGAGTGTTTAGACAACAGTTAAACCCGTTTTATCCCAAAGCAGACTTAAATCTAGAAAACAGGCTAAAACCGAGAGAAAACATTGATTCGGTGCAGTAAATAGGTATGTCACTCTTTATATTGTAAAAATATGTAACAATTCAATGCATTTGAGTAATTATAAGAGTTCGGGTTGAATTTGGAGTGTTTAGACTCCACTTTTACCCATTTTGTCCCGAAAAAGGCTAAAATCGAGAAAACATTGATTCTAAGCAGTAAACAGCTTTGTTAATATTTCTAGGGCCAGAATATGTGACAATCCAATGCATTTAACTAATTGTAAGAGTTCGGGATGAATTTGGAGTGTTTAGACAACAGTTAAACCCGTTTTATCCAAAAGCAGGCTTAAATCTAGAAAACAGGCTAAAACCGAGAGAAAACATTGATTCGAAGCATTAAACAGCTATATTACTCTTTCTAGGGTCAAAATATGTAACAATCCAATGCATTTGAGTAATTATAAGAGTTTGGTTGAATTTGGAGTGTTTAGACACCACTCATACCCATTTTGTCCCGAAACAGGCTAACACCGAGAAAACATTGATTCTAAGCAGTAAACATCGCTGTTACTGTTTCTAGGGTCAGAATATGTGACATTCCAATGCATTTGACTAATGGTAAGAGTTCGGGATGAATTTGGAGTGTTTAGACAACTGTTAAACCCATTTTATCCCAAAACAGGCTTAAACCAAGAAAACAGGCTAAAACCGAGAGAAAACATTGATTCGAAGTATTAAACAGCTATGTTACGCTTTTTAGGGTCAAAACATGTAACAATCCAATGCATTTGACTAATTATAAGAGTTCGGGTTGAATTTGGAGTGTTTAGACACCACTCATACCCATTTGGTCCCGAAACAGGCTAAAACCGAGAAAACGTTGATTCAAAGAAGTAAACAGCTTTCTTACTGTTTCTAGGGTCGGAATGTGTGACAATCCAATGCATTTAACTAATTGTAATTGTTTGGGATGAATTTGGAATGTTTAGACAACAGTTAAACCCGTTTTATCCCAAAGCATGCTTAAATATAGAAAATAGGCTAAAACCGAGAGAAAACATTGATTCGAAGTATTAAACAGCTATGTTACTCTTTTTAGGGTCAAAACATGTAACAATCCAATGCATTTGACTAATTATAAGAGTTCGGGTTGAATTTGGAGTGTTTAGACACCACTCATACCCATTTGGTCCCGAAACAGGCTAAAACCGAGAAAACGTTGATTCGAAGAAGTAAACAGCCTTGTTACTGTTTCTAGGGTCGGAATGTGTAACAATCCAATGCATTTAAATAATTGTAAGAGTTCGGGTTGAATATGGAATGTTTAGACAACTGTTAAACCCGTTTTATCCCAAAGCAGGCTTAAATCTAGAAAACAGGCTAAAACCAAGAGAAAACATTGATTCGAAGCATTAAACAGCTATGTTACTCTTTCTAGGGTCAAAATATGTAACAATCCAATGCATTTGACTAAGTATAAGAGTTCGGATTGAATTTGGTGTGTTTAGACACCACTCATACCCATTTTGTCCCGAAACAGGCTAAAACCGAGAAAACGTTGATTCAAAACAGTAAACAGTTTTGTTACTGTTTCTAGTGTCAGAATGTGTGACAATCCAATGCATTTAACTAATTGTAAGAGTTCGGGGATAATTTGGAGTGTTTCGACAATAGTTAAACCCCTTTTATCCCAGAAGAGGCTTAAACCGAGAAAACAGGCTAAAACCGAGAGAAAACATTGATTCGAACCATTAAACAGCTATGTGAAACGAGTTCTTTTCTTGTGTGTGTGTGAAATGGAATGTGAATGAATGATGTGATGATGATGATGATGAACAATGGTGAAGGCAGGGTGTTTCAATCCCCCTTATGCAATTGTAGTATAAGAGGTATCAATCCTAAATGAGTGAATGCAAGCAATCAAGGTGTGGAATACTTGTCTAAGTTAAGCCAATTATAGAGGGTGTTTGTCACTAACAACCTATTGCAGAATGTAAAATGCAGAATGTAAAATGCAGAATGTAAAAGCTGAATGGACAAGATACTAAATGTAATGGAACAAAATGATTATGCCAATAATGAAACTAGAACAGAGATCAAACTATAGTAAAGCAGGTAATGAACTAATGCAAGGAAATTAATGAACAGGAAACTAAATGAATGCAACAGAAATGCAACTAGAATGAAATAAGAAACGAGACAGGACAGACACAAATCATAAACAAGAGTTCTGGGAATGAACTCGAGCAAGCACTCGATCGAGTGTAGATCGAGTGTAGGGTCGAGCTGGACAAAAACATAAAACAGAGCAATGCAAACAAAACAGAGCAAGACAAAAGTAAATCAAACAACGATCAAACAACATGATTTAGACTAGGAAATCAATAGACAAGGAAGGTCTTAGGGATGGATTCATGGGCTGAACTTAGATTGTGGTTATCTAACTTGATCAACAAACCTCAATCAACATGAGCTAATCTCTAGACAATAATCTCTAAGAACATGTTAATCCACTCTCATGGCAAAAACAATCAAGCTAATATATTTCTATACAAGAAAAGCATTAAGCAATATGTCAAGAATCAAACAAGACTTCTAATCTCTTAGCAAGCCTAATGATAATCTCTAGATCTAGCCTTATCTATGCACCTTAGACATTGGTGTGATGCTAAGAAGCTTGAGATCAAACCCTACCCTCTCAGTTATAGGATCAACATTAAGAACATCTAGCCTAGAAGAGATCTACAACAATCAAGCTTGACCAAATCAAATAACCACAACATCCATCCATCCACCAAGGAGCAGCTTTTTAGATATTCTCAAACCTAGTATTTTACCCTTTTTGGGAATTTATGCTTTTTGCACTTTTATTTTCTTAGATCTTGTACTTCTTTTGAAGGAAAAAACACAGGATTCTTCATACTTGTTTGTTTCATAACTTTCAAAGTATCAAGAATTCGAGTTTGATTCCTTCTCCAATATTGTAGATCTCTGTTTTATCTTTCTAATCATGCAAGTTTCGTGTTTTTCTGGGTTTATGACTTTGCTGTTCATCATGTGTGATTGTGACTTTGCTGTTTATAACAATCCAATGCATTTGAGTAATTATCAGAGTTCGGGTTTGAATTTGGAGTGTTTAGACTCCACTTTTACCCATTTTGTCACGAAAAAGGCTAAAATCGAAAAAACATTGATTCTAAGCATTAAACAGCTTTGTTAATATTTCTAGGGCCAGAATGTGTGACGATCCAATGCATTTAACTAATTGTAACAGTGTGGGATGAATTTGGAGTGTTTAGACAACAGTTAAACCTGTTTTATCCCAAAGTAGGCTTAAATCTTGAAAACAGGCTAAAACCGAGAGAAAACATTGATTCGATGCAGTAAACAGGTATGTTACAAATCCATGGTCAAAATATGTAACAATCCAATGCATTTGAGTAATTATCAGAGTTCGGGTTTGAATTTGGAGTGTTTAGACTCCACTTTTACCCATTTTGTCCCGAAAAAGGCTAAAATCGAGAAAACATTGATTCTAAGCATTAAAAAGCTTTGTTAATATTTCTAGGGCCAGAATGTGTGACAATCCAGTGCATTTAACTCTTACAATTGTTTAGACTACACTCGGTCGAGTGCTGCTCGAGTGGGTGGTCGAGCTAGACTAGACGCAGAAACAGAGCAATGCAATAAAAACAGAGTAATGCTAAATCCAATCAAACAACAAGCAAGCAACAGGATTAAGACTAAGATTTCAATAAACAAAGAAGGTCCTGAGGATGGATTCATGGGATGGACTAATCATTGTGGTTATCTAACTTGGTCAACAAATCTCAAGCAAACTTTGAGCTAACCTCTAGACATATTAATCTAAGACAAGTTTTTCCCACTCTCATGGTCAAGAAACAATTAAACCTATGCAATTCTAGACTTGTTCTCACACAGTAAAGAATCTACACAAGCAGGCATTAAGCAATACATCTCAAACCAAAGAAGACCTCTAATCTCTTAGCAAGCCTAATGGTAAGCTCTAGATCTAGCCTTATCTATGCTTCCTAAACATTGGTGTGATGCTAAGAAGCTTGAAATCAGACTCTACCCTCTCAGATATAGAATCAGCATTAAGATCATCTACCCTAGAAGAGATCTACAACAATCAAGCTTGACCAAGTCACACAAACCACAAGATCAATCCATCCTAACCCATCCTCAAGATCCTAAGGAAACTACTCACAACAATACATGGTGATCAAAGTCAAAAACCCAGAAAATATTGAAACTTGCATTATTAGAAAGATTAAACAAAGATCTTCAATATTGATGAAAGGATGAAACTCAAATTCTCAATATCTTGAAAGTTATAGAACCAACAAAATATAAGAATCTAGTCTTCTTTCATAAGGAAGTACAAGATCTTAAAAATAAAAATGCAAAAGGAATAAAACTAAAAAAGGTAAAAACTAGGTTTAGGGAATATCTAAAAAGTTGGACTCTTTGGTGGCTGCAGGTACAAGACCTTATATAGGTGAGGAGGTGGAAGCCCTAAAAATAGAAAAAGTCAAAGTAGTCTACGGCTCGGTCGAGTCCATGGTCGAGCTGGCTTCTCTCGTGCACACTCCACTCGGTCGAGTCCATCTACCCACTCGGTCGAGTGCTTGGTCGAGTTGGACTCTGGACCTTGGTTCTTCAGCCTTAACTCTCTTGCTTTCCCTTCAAGATTGCTACATTCCCATTTGAAGGAGGATTAAAAGGTCCCATGAAATCAATTCCCCACACATCAAATATCTCAACTTCCAGAATTGGGTTTTGGGGCATTTCATTCCTTCTTGTGTTATTTCCCATTCTTTGGCAAGCATCACACTTTGTGATGAACTTGTGAGTGTGTTTGAATAGTGTAGGCCACCATAGACCAGCTTGTAAGACTTTCTGGGCAGTTTTGAAAGTTGCAAAATGGCCTCCATAAGTGGAACCATGACAATGCCCTAGCACTCCTTCAACTTCATTTTCTGCTATGCACCTTCTAAACAACCCATCTGATCCCTTTTTGTATAAGTAAGGTTCATCCCAATAGTACCCATTGATGTCCTTGAGGAGCTTTTTCTTCTTATAAGGGTCCAAAATATGTAACAATCCAATGCATTTGAGTAATTATAAGAGTTTGGTTGAATTTGGAGTGTTTAGACACCACTCATACCAATTTTGTCCCAAAATAGGCTAAAACCGAGAAAACGTTGATTCAAAGCAGTAAACAGCTTTGTTACTGTTTCTAGTGTCAGAATGTGTGACAATCCAATCCATTTAAATAATTGTAAGAGTTCGGGATGAATTTGGAGTGTTTAGACAACAGTTAAACCCGTTTTATCCCAAAAGAGGCTTAAATCTAGAAAACAGGCTAACATCAAGAAAACATTAATTCTAAGCAGTAAACATCGTTGTTACTGTTTCAAGGGTCAGAATGTGTGACAACAGTTAAACCCGTTTTATCCCAAAAGAGGCTTAAAGCGAGAAAACAGGCTAAAACCGAGAGAAAACATTGATTCGAAGCAGTAAACCGCTATGTTACTCTTTCTAGGGTTAAAATATAAAACAATCCAATGCATTTGACTAATTATAAGAGTTCGGGTTGAATTTGGAGTATTTAGACACCGCTTAGACCCATTTTATCCCCAAACAAGCTAACACCAAGAAAACATTGATTCTAAGCAGTAAACATCGCTGTTACTGTTTCTAGGGTCAGAATGTGTGACATTCCAATGCATTTGACTAATGGTAAGAGTTCGGGATGAATTTGGAGTGTTTAGACAACTGTTAAACCCATTTTATCCCAAAACAGGTTTAAACCAAGAAAACAGGCTAAAACCGAGAGAAAACATTGATTTGAAGTATTAAACAGCTATGTTACTCTTTTTAGGGTCCAAACATGTAACAATCCAATGCATTTGACTAATTATAAGAGTTCGGGTTGAATTTGGAGTGTTTAGACACCACTCATACCCATTTGGTCCCGAAACAGGCTAAAACCGAGAAAACGTAGATTCAAAGAAGTAAACAGCTTTGTTACTGTTTCTAGGGTCATAATGTGTGACAATCCAATGCATTTAACTAATTGTAAGAGTTTGGGATGAATTTGGAATGTTTAGACAACAGTTAAACCCGTTTTATCCCAAAACAAGCTTAAATCTAGAAAACAGGCTAAAACCGAAAGAAAACATTGATTCGAAGCAGTAAACAGCTATCTTAATCTTTCTAGGGTCAAAATATGAATCAATCCAATTCATTTGACTAATTATAAAAGTTCGGGTTGAATTTGGAGTGTTTAGACACCACTCATACCTATTTTGTCCCGAAACAGGCTAAATCAAGAAAACGTTGATTCAAAGCAGTAAACAGCTTTGTTACTGTTTCTAGGGTCAGAATGTGTGACAATCCAATGCATTTAACTAATTGTAAGAGCTCGGGATGAATTTGGAGTGTTTAGACAACAATTAAACCTGTTTTATCCCAAAACAAGCTTAAATCTAGAAAACAGGCTAAAACCGAAAGAAAACAATGATTCGACACAGTAAACAGCAATGTAATTCTTTATACGGTCAAAATATGTAACAATCCAATGCATTTGTATAATTATAAGACTTGGGGTTGAATTTGGAGTGTTTAGACACCACTCATACCAATTTTGTCCCGAAACAGGCTAAAACCAAGAAAACGTTGATTCAAAGCAGTAAACAGCTTTGTTACTGTTTCTAGTGTCAGAATGTGTGACAATCCAATCCATTTAAATAAGTCTATGAGTTCGGGATGAATTTGGAGTGTTTAGACAACAGTTAAACCCGTTTTATCCCAAAAGAGGCTTAAACCAAGAAAACAGGCTAAAACCGAGAGAAAACATTGATTCAAAGCAGTAAACAGAAATGTAACTCTTTATACGGTCAAAATATGTAACAATCCAATGCATTTGACTAATTATAAGACTTGGGGTTGAATTTGGAGTGTTTAGACACCACTCATACCAATTTTGTCCCAAAACATGCGAAAACCTAGAAAACGTTGATTCAAAGAAGTAAACAGCTTTGTTACTGTTTCTAGTGTCAGAATGTGTGACAATCCAATCCATTTAACTAATTGTAAGAGTTTGGGATGAATTTGGAGTGTTTAGTAAACACTTAAACCCGATTTGTCCTAAAACAGACTTAAACCTAGAAAAGAGGCTACAATCGAGAGAAAAACTTTGATTCAAAGCAGTAAACAGCTATGTTACACTTTCTAGGGTCAAAATATGTAACAATCCAATGCATTTGACTAATTATAAGAGTTCGGGTTGAATTTGGAGTGTTTAGGCACCACTTAGACCCATTTTGTCCCCAAACCGGCTAAAACAAAAAAATTATTGATTCTAAGCAGTAAACAGCTTTGTTACTATTTCTAGGGTCAGAATGTGTGACAATCCAATGCATTTAACTAATTGTAAGAGTTCGGGATGAATTTGTAGTGTTTCGACAACAATTAAACCCGTTTTATCCCAAAAGAGGCTTAAACCTAGAAAATAGGCTAAAACCGAGAGAAAACATTGATTCAAAGCAGTAAACACCTATGTTACTCTTTCTAGGGTCAAAATATGTAACAATCCAAATGCATTTGACTAATTATAAGAGTTAGGGTTGAATTTGGAGTGTTTAGTCACCAATTATAGCCATTTTGTCCCAAAACATGCTAAAACCGAGAAAAGTTTGATTAGAAACGGTAAACAGATTTGTTATTATTTCTAGGGATAGAATTTTTGACAGTCCAATGCATTTGACTAATTGACTGAAGAATATGAATTTTTCACTTATGATCGTCACGAATTGAATTATAATCAAATAGCTTTGGGTCGTTTACCAATGTCAGTAATTGACGATTACACTATTCGAACAATTTTGAATTCACCTCAAACAAAAAATGGGGTAAACCCTTTAATTTGATTAAAAAATGAATTCAAAATTGTTGAATTATATAAAGAATATAATTAAAAACTTGTATTATATTTATATACTAATATTAAGTATTAAGGCGCATTCTTTTAATATAATATATTCGTAATTACTTTCTTGAAATAGATAGTTTGAAAATACATTTTAGAATAAAAAAGAGAACTGCCTAATAATTGTATCTACATCAATTCATATCCATTAGATTCTAATTTCACTCTATTAAAAACATATTAAAAAAAATTTCCTGGTTAAATTAATAAGGTCATGAAAAGGATTTCTATTTTTTTCTTATTTTAATAATATAATGGATTTGCCTGGACCAATACATGATTTTCTTTTAGTTTTTCTGGGATCCGGTCTTCTAGTAGGAGGTCTGGGAGTGGTATTACTTCCCAACCCAATATTTTCAGCCTTTTCCTTAGGATTTGTTCTTGTTTGTATATCTTTATTGTATATTCTATCAAATTCCCATTTTGTAGCTGCTGCACAACTCCTTATTTATGTGGGGGCCATAAATGTTTTAATCATATTTGCTGTGATGTTCATGAATGATTCAGAATATTCCACCGATTTCAATCTGTGGACCGTTGGGAATGGGATTACTTCGTTGGTTTGTACAACTATTCTTTTTTTATTAATGTCTACTATTCTCGATACGTCATGGTACGGGGTTATTTGGACTACAAAATTAAACCAGATTCTAGAGCAAGATTTAATAAGTAATAGTCAACAAATAGGAATTCATTTATCAACAGATTTTTTTCTGCCATTTGAACTCATTTCAATAATTCTTTTAGTTGCTTTGATAGGTGCAATTTCTGTGACTCGTCAATAAAAAATAATTAGTAAAGACCAAAGAAAACTTTGTGTATGTTATGATTTTTTCCGTTCATTAAATTAAATTTGATTGAATACTATTTCATATTTTAAGAATCAATTTTTATATTTGATATATATTAAAAAAAAATTTTACCTAATATTGTTTTTATTCGTACTTTTTTGTTATATTCTAGTTGATGGAATCCGGTGAATTATTTTTCATATTGAAATGAATCAAAATTGATAAGGAGTTGCTGAATGATACTCGAACATGTACTTGTTTTGAGTGCCTATTTATTTTTGATTGGTCTTTATGGATTGATCACGAGTCGAAATATGGTTAGGGCTCTTATGTGTCTTGAACTTATACTCAATGCAGTTAATATGAATTTCGTAACATTTTCTGATTTTTTTGATAATTCCCAACTAAAAGGGGATATTTTCTGCATTTTTGTTATAGCAATTGCAGCCGCTGAAGCAGCTATTGGATTAGCTATAGTCTCGTCAATTTATCGTAACAGAAAATCAACTCGCATAAACCAATCGACCTTATTAAATAAGTAACATAAAAAAAATTAGAGATTGAAATTTTCATATATTATAGGTTATGACCTACTAGATTATATTTGTAAAAATTTAAGAAATCAAAGTATTTTAGCCCCATTTTTTATCAATTGAGCCAGAATTCATTACAAAAATTCTATTAAAGGAAATCATTGCTTCATCTAGTATTTTAATATATCATTCAGTTAGAAGTTTACTAGATTGAAAATTTATGACATTCAAAAAACTATCGATCCTATGTCACATTCAGTAAAAATTTATGATACCTGTATAGGATGTACTCAATGTGTCCGAGCATGCCCTACAGACGTATTAGAAATGATACCTTGGGATGGATGTAAAGCTAAGCAAATAGCTTCCGCTCCAAGAACCGAGGACTGTGTTGGTTGTAAGAGATGTGAATCCGCCTGTCCAACGGATTTTTTGAGCGTTCGAGTTTATTTATGGCATGAAACAACTCGAAGTATGGGTCTAGCTTATTGATACGTTACCGAAAACCTCATTTGAATAAATTTGGAATACATTTTTTTTTTTATTGACAAGTACTCGTACTCAAAAAAGTTAAATTATATTTTTTATTTATATATTTTTTTTGAGTACGCGTTCTTTGGACCTGGTGTATCTTGTCTTTACCACGAATGATTTTCCTTGGTTAACAATAATTGTTGTTTTTCCAATATCTGCTGGTTCATTAATGTTATTTCTCCCGCATAGGGGAAATAAAGTCAATAAATGGTATACTATATGCATTTGTATCTTAGAACTTCTTCTAACGACCTATGCTTTTTGTTATAATTTTAAAATGGACGATCCATTAATTCAACTGTCCGAAGATTATAAATGGATCAATTTTTTTGATTTTTACTGGAGAATGGGAATAGATGGACTTTCTATAGGAACGATTTTACTGACGGGATTTATTACTACTTTAGCCACTTTAGCGGCTTTTCCAGTTACTCGGGATTCCCGATTATTTCATTTCCTGATGTTAGCAATGTACAGCGGTCAAATAGGATCATTTTCTTCTCGGGATCTTCTACTTTTTTTCATCATGTGGGAATTAGAATTAATTCCCGTTTATCTACTTTTATCCATGTGGGGTGGAAAGAAACGTCTCTATTCAGCTACAAAATTTATTTTGTACACGGCAGGAAGTTCTATTTTTTTATTAATAGGAGTTTTAGGTATAAGTTTATATGGTTCGAACGAACCAACATTAAATTTAGAACTTTTAGCTAATCAATCCTATCCTGTTACACTCGAAATACTATTTTATATTGGATTTCTTATTGCTTTTGCCGTCAAATCACCGATTATCCCTTTACATACTTGGTTACCTGACACCCACGGCGAGGCACATTACAGTACCTGTATGCTTCTCGCTGGAATCTTATTAAAAATGGGAGCATATGGGTTGGTTCGAATCAATATGGAATTATTACCCCATGCTCATTCTATGTTTTCTCCTTGGTTGATGGTAGTCGGTACAATCCAAATAATTTATGCAGCTTCAACATCTCTTGGTCAACGTAATTTAAAAAAGAGAATAGCCTATTCTTCTGTATCTCATATGGGTT
The DNA here is from genome assembly GCF_030686135.1 of Camelina sativa. Lineage (NCBI taxonomy): Eukaryota > Viridiplantae > Streptophyta > Magnoliopsida > Brassicales > Brassicaceae > Camelina > Camelina sativa. The sequence goes on along the minus strand of NC_141897.1, from coordinate 10,097,886 downwards.
TTATAATTATAGGTATTAGTTCTATCACGGATCCTGGACTTAATGGAGCTATTTTACAAATAATTTCTCATGGGTTTATTGGCGCTGCACTTTTTTTCTTGGCAGGAACGAGTTATGATAGAATTAGGCTTGTTTATCTTGATCAAATGGGTGGAATGGCTATCTCCATTCCAAAAATATTTACAATGTTCACTATCTTATCGATGGCTTCCCTTGCATTGCCGGGCATGAGTGGTTTTATTGCAGAATTAATTGTTTTTTTTGGAATAATTACCAGCCAAAAATATTTCTTAATTTCCAAAATTTTAATTATTTTTGTAATGGCAATTGGGATTATATTAACTCCTATATATTTATTATCTATGTCACGCCAAATGTTCTATGGATACAAGTTAATTAATGTCAAAAACTTTTCTTTTTTTGATTCTGGACCCCGAGAGTTATTTCTTTCAATCTCTATTCTTCTGCCCATAATTGGTATTGGGATTTATCCTGATTTTGTGCTCTCATTAGCAAGTGACAAGGTCGAATCCATTTTATCTAATTATTTTTATGGATAGTTTTCAGGAAATTAAAAAAAGCATTAAAGTGAATTGTAATCAGAAGTCTTTGGTCTTTGTATTGTGAGAACCTTTTGAATCATTGTACTACTTGATTCAAAAGGTTCTTGATAATTTACTACTAAAACTAAATTAGATTTCTTAACTTATACGAAGTTAGAGTTAGATATAAATGCTATTTTTTAATTTAGATTTGGATTCCTTTTTGTTTGGTACTTTAATTCGATGTAAAGGAACCATAACTATGTAAACCTATTCCTAAAAGATTGACGCCAAAATAGCATATCCAAATTAAAAGAAAACCTATCGAAGCCACAAGGGCAGAATTTATACCCCTACCATTCCTATTCGTTTTAATATGTAAATAAATTGCGAATACAGTCCAAGTAATAAATGCCCAAGTTTCTTTTGGGTCCCAGTTCCAATATGAACCCCATGTCTCATTAGCCCAGACAGCTCCTGAAAGAATGCCGACGGTTAAAAAGATAAATCCAAGACTAATAATACGAAAACTCCAAAAATCTAATTGTTGAATCAGTTGATACCTATAATAATTTCTAGAAAAACTAAAATTAATGTTTTGTTGTAGTAAAATAGAATTTCTTTCATTTATGTAGTAAAGTACATCAAAAGAAAAAAATTCATTTAATAAAATTTTTTTTTTTATATTCTTTTTCCAAAAAGAAAAAGTAGGTCCGACTTTGCGAAATGTAATCACTAGAAGAGCTATTGATAATAATGATCCGCATAACAGAGCGCCATAGCCTAATATCATCATACTTACGTGCATCATTAACCACTGGGACTGGAGAGCTGGTACTAATATTGCAGACTGAGGCATTTTGTTTAAAAGACCTGAAGTAGCAAAACCCTGAATAAAAAAAGCACTTGGCGCAGTTATTGCGTTTAAGTGATTTTGTTGTTTTTTATTAAAATAGGAAACCATATGAATAAGTGAAAAAGCCCACGCAAGAAAAATTAATGATTCATATAAATTACTTAATGGAAAATGTCCGGAATAAATCCAACGAGTGAATAATAATCCTGTTATACCAAAAAACGTAATTATGATTCCTTTATCTGATGAATCAAAAAATCCTATGATTTCATCTAAATTAACTAAAAAAGTTAAAAAATAAATTGTCAGTACAACTGAAACGACCGAAAAAGATATATGAGTTAATATATGCTCTAAACTTGAAAAAATCATAAAAAATTTGTTAAAAATTAATAAATTAATAAATTAATACTAGGTTTTACCCGGTTTTATAAAAAAAGTCGGGTATTATTTTGATTATAAAACTTATAATATCTCTTTTAGAAGATCTTATGCCGCTACTCGGACTCGAACCGAGATGCTCTAGCACTGCTTCCTAAGAGCAGCGTGTCTACCAATTTCACCATAGCGGCAACTTGTTCAAAACAATATTAACAAGTTTTGATTCAATCGTCGAGATTCAAATTTAAATAAAGAAGCCAATTGATTCAAAAAGTTTTAATGGATTTAATCAATTAAAACTTTTTGAAATAGGTATTCGGGTTTTAATTCAATTAAGATATTTTTTTTATCTGAGTTATTTAAAATTATTTAAATTCACCTTTTGTCCTTTATATTTTTTCTAGAATACAATGAAAAATATAACTAAATTCAACTTTAACCCAAAGACAAAATTCGAAATGCTCTTTATCATTTTTTTTCATTTATATGATAACAAAATGCTTTTTCGAAAAATAAAAATTTCTTCAAAACCTTTAGACATTTTAAATAAAATTAGATTTTCCTAATTGCTCGAGAGAAATCAAAAAATTCTCAAAATATTTTTTATGTATCTTTTTATATTGTACAAACATAAGATTTTTTGATCACTTGATTTTTTGATCACTTAAAGTAATTAATTTAAAGATCTTTTATTTCCTCATTAAGAGGAAATAAAAGATCTTTTTTTTTTATTGTATCAAGATAGTGGTGGGGAAAATACGAATCCCCCTTCTAAAAAAAATGTGAACCTTTTTTTTTCTTTTGGTTCCTATTTTTTTTATATGTATTTTCAAAAATTGGTTTTTTTTTAGTTAGGCTAATTCTAATTATTATAGTTTTTTTATTTATTTTGCTGTACAAAAAAACTTTTTGAATTACCTGTAGAAAGTGATTTCCCTAACGAAAAAGCTTTCAACGCTGTCCAATATCCCTTCCTTTTCCAAATTTTTTTACGAATACGCTTTTTCGAGATAGAAGTACGTTTTTTTGGAACTGCCATTCAAAAATGAAAAAAAAATTTTCAGTGGTATAATTGGATGTCAAAGACATTTATTATTCTATTCTTTCGTACTCCATATCGAGTTATTTTTTTTTATTATATATTATTTTCAAAACAAAAAAGACATTCAAAAGTTTCAAATCCAACTGTTTTTTTTTTTACTTTTTTTTAACGTTTGAAATCCGTACGAGAAAACTCATTTAAGTAATCTATACTGATATATTATATTATCAAAAAATATATTATATTATCAAAAAAATTATAAGATTTCTTCACATCATATGTAAAAAAAAAAAGCTCGCTTAGTGTACTGGAAGACAATCACTAAATTCCATGATGCAAATCCATTCCTTAACAATCCTAAAAAATCAAACTCAAATAACTTTGTTTTAGGTAAAGTTTTTTTTATATAATTAATATTAAGTATTTTTTATCGTGTAAATCTTTGTTCTATTCTTAATATATATATATAAATTATTGTAATACGGAATTAGAATTCACTTTTTCTGTATCTGCATAAAATAACAATAAAATTTTATTTATTTATATTTATTTATTTAGTAGTAATAAAAAAAAAAAGACAAATAATTTTTTTTACAGTAACATAGTAATATTTTTAATCACTTCTAATTTTTTTTATTTGAATATATATTTCTTTTCAAAGATTTATGAAGGATTATTGGAAAACATTTCTATTTAGGTTTAAAATTGCGTACTTTTTTTATTGTCCCCTTTGAAAAAAAAAATATATATATATACAAACCAGTGAATAAGAAATAATAAATTTAATAATAAAATAAAAAGGGTTTTTTATTTTATGGAACATACATATCAATATTCATGGATCATCCCTTTCATTCCACTTCCAGTACCTATTTTACTAGGAGTTGGACTTCTACTTTTTCCGACAGCAACAAAAAACCTTCGCCGCATCTGGACTTTTCTTAGTATTTTTTTGTTAAGTATAGTTATGATCTTTTCATTCTATCTATCTATTCAACAAATTTTTCTAAGTTGCATTCATCAAAATGTATGGTCTTGGACCATAAATAATGAATTTTCTTTTGAGTTCGGTTACTTTATCGATCCACTTACTTCTATTATGTCAATATTAATTACAACTGTTGGGATTTTGGTTCTGATTTATAGTGACAATTATATGTCGCATGATCAAGGATATCTGAGATTTTTTGCTTATATGGGTTTTTTTAATACTTCAATGTTAGGATTAGTTACTAGTTCTAATTTGATCCAAATTTATTTTTTTTGGGAATTAGTTGGAATGTGTTCGTATTTATTAATAGGTTTTTGGTTCACACGACCTATTGCAGCGAATGCTTGTCAAAAAGCTTTTGTAACTAATCGTGTAGGAGATTTTGGTTTATTATTAGGAATTTTAGGTCTTTATTGGATAACTGGCAGTTTTGAATTTCAGGA